>NC_138236.1:5006731-5699231 GCF_964197995.2 Scardinius erythrophthalmus
CCTTAACACCCGGTAGAAATAAATGTGAATTGGCCTTGAGACTTTGAGATTTTCATGAATATTATAATATAAAAAAAGACATTATCATTTAAGGTTGCTCACTTGCTCATTTTAAATGCCCTGCTGTGTGACAATTTTGCCTTTAAAAGTCCAAATATTCAGTGGATCTTTCAAAAAATGTGATTAAAAAAAGGAACACTTTACCTAAAGCCTTTATATATAATGCCTTATAAAAGTATTTTGAATGCATTCATTATGCCTTGTAATGCACCTTATAATGCATTGTATGATCTCATGAATAATTGTAACCACAATTATACATTATAATACTTATCTACTCATTGAACACCTTTAGAAAGTACAATGCATTAAAACATGACAACCAGTTTCAAATGTAATAAGGAATCTGCCAATTTTATAATGCATTTTACAGTAGCCTAACTTTGATTACAATTATTTATAAAAAGATCTAATGCATTATTACATAAATTATAAATACCTTTATAATGCATCATACATAAAGGCTTTAAGTGTTACCAAAAATTACATTAAAAAAAGAAAAAAATATGCATGCATTGATAGGGTGGATTTACATATAATGCAGACTTAGGCCTAAACAGTAATGAAAAATAAAGTATTTTTTTTATGTAAAAAGTATTTTTTGTATTACAGAAAGGAAACTCAAATAATAAATCACCACTGAGAACAATTACAAAATGACTGAAAAATCAGATTACATGATAAATAATGAAAAATTGGGGCAAATGTGCCAAATTGTCATGATTTGGAAAACTATTATCACTATGCCAAAAAGTTTTAAATTATTTTTCAAAATATAATTCTCTTAATTTTGTGGTGAAACGTGATTCAGCCAAAATCCCTTTTACCACCTTCTAGCACAAATCAGATCTTTAAATATAGAACAAAACCTTTTTGTTTGTTTTTTACAATAATGTGAAAGGCTAAAATGACACTTTCCCCTCTAACATTAGTGAGTTTTTACACACAGTAAATTACATCCCAGTAGAAATGGCTTGTTTACCTGGATAAGCTCCACTGAGTTCAACTTCACACAGATCAATAAGGCTTGCCTGTCCGTACGAGGTCACCGCTTGACCTATAATTCAATATAACAGGGGCTTCCACAAAAACACTATTTGCCTTATCAGCAACACAGAAGAGATTGTGCGCGGCCCATGGTGAGCACCCGAGGGCAGCGGGTGAACCGTAAAAACGGCACTATCTGCACACAGGAGATTGCACGAACCGCTATCGCTCACAGCAACCTTGAGAGATGCGCGTGTTGCCATAGGAATGGGACACTGCCATTGAGCGCAGGTAGAAAAGAGTCTTTATTCGCACACTAGAAGAAAACAACACCACAAAGCTCTTAAACCCGACATGGAAAACAACCATTTGTGATGATCGGCTAATAACGGACATGTTGGCATGTTTGGTTGGATTAAAACGAACCCTGGTGCGATTGCTCTGTTAGTGCGGTTCATTTGAATAAGTGTGAACTCTGACATCCGAACCCTGGTGACACCAAACAAGAGGACCGAGACGCTGAAAACATGAGTCTCGTCCGCTTCCAAACGAACTCTGGTGCGGTTCGACTGAAATATGAACTCAACACGGACCAAAGACATGTAAACGAACCAAAAACGGGACACGATGTCACAAAATGTGATCCTAAAAAGGACAGAATCACGCATATCGATTTTTTCTCATCATAGTCATGATGTTGCCCATCACAGTTCGGTACAGCATCAGAACCACGGCTCGTCACAAACATTTGTGTGTGAGGGAGGGATTCCTGACGCTGTTTTGACTCCTTTACACATTTTATAAGCTCTTCACGAGTTCTCAGCTGGTCAACATTCCATTATATGTAGTTACACACATACGGCGAGCGCATTTATCCCAGAACACAGCATTGTTTTGGATGTTAGGCAAGTTCCATCATGAAATATACATAATAAAAGCCAACCAATCAGGTTGTGAACATATCCCTATGCCTTTAGGTTCGGTTTCTTTAGGCTCGGTGTTAAAATGCCAATGTGAACGCTAAGTGGACCAGGACTAAATGTTTTATTTTTTTGGTCCGGACCAAATGAAGTGAAACTACAAGTGTGAACGCCTTAGACTAGCATGGTCCAGTGATGGTTTGGTGCTGGTTTACCATCAAAACCATTAGTGAGGCTGTTCTAGGAAAGGTGGTTGACAAAGGCAGTGTTAGTTACTTTCTTCTACAAACAGGATTCAAAATGAACACTTACCAAGTTGCCAAGAGAACCAAAGCCACATTTATTGTTGGAATTTCATGATACTATAGACCAGGGGTGGGCAAACTACGGCCCGCGGGCCACATGCGGCCCGTTAGGCTGTTTAATCCGGCCCGCCGAGTATTTAAAAAAATTGTCTTAAGATCGCATTAATTTTGCCTTTTTTCTTGCAATACTTTGCCTTATATATATATATACACTATGGAAACCAAACAGACAGCGACTTAAGCGCATAGACTTGTTGCACGTTTTGGAAACTCAATGGGAAAAAAAATGTTTGGTAACCGCGTACACACCTTAGTTTTTCCTTTGATTTGTCTGCTATTTAGTTTCTTTGCTCCTCTGGATTTGTGGATGTATCCTGCCCGATTCCGTTTACCGACCTTTATCGTCCGGCTTTTGACTACGCTCCCCTGTCTGCCATGTAGCCTACAGAACCCGTTTTTTTTTTCATTAAATGTTCTGATCTCCCTTTGCCTTTTATATTTTATTTTATTATTCTTAAAATAAATTTGTATATTTGTTTATTTCCACAAATGTATGACTTTTGGAAGTGCAAATTGCCATTCAGTTTTAATAAAGTTGAATTAACGTAACCTGTAATTTTTACTCTTCTAAGTGTACACTTGCAGATGTTTTGTTTCTAATTTACTGTTAGGCCATTAAATAATAATAAGGATAAACAATATTTAAAAAGTATAGGCTATAATTATCTAACATCTTTAAAAATTAACATCAAAACATAACATGCTAAATGGGGGATATCTAGCATAAAAAAATTTATTGTCTGAATGTCGTCTCTCAGTTGTTGAATTTCGCACAGACATTGCCACAACGTTGTCTGTTTGCTCAGCCCGATCTTATGATAGTGCGAATACCACGAATTGTATTTGTAGTGCATAATATGTTTTCGCGTGCATATGATATGCACTTTATGGCGTGTAATAGGCACGCACTCCACACCCCTAATCCTAACCAAGGGGTTTACAGTATGCACGCAAAAAAAACCAAAAAAAAAAAAACAAAAACCTTTTTGCCGTATAAATGGCACGAGAAATAAAATTTGTGGTATAGATACGCACTTTCATGAGATCGTGCTTCATAATCTGCTACTGGGCCGGCCCTCTGTCAAATTTTTAAAACCCAGTGTGGCCCTTGAGCCAAAAAGTTTGCCCACCCCTGCTATAGACAGAATTTAAAAAATTTCAAATCAAAAAAGTAACAAAGCACAAATCTTAATGCGATTTATTGGATGGGATGCGCTACAAATAATGTTTAGTGAAGTTCTGTTCATGGATCAACTGAAAACAGCAAAGACTAAAAGAACAATTCTTGGGATTTAAGAACCAATACTGGTTCATCAAAATGAGAATCGATTAAAATCGAGAAATCTATATTTTTAACCCAGCCACAACTATCAGCTTCTTTTTGAACTCATTTAAAGGAGAAGAGCCTGAACAGAGACACTTTTGAGACAAGAGCAAGAGAAAAGAAGCTACCGGTCGTCCATCTGTCATGAACAGCCACCCCAGGACTGGACTCACTAATGAGATCTCTTGATAATGATCATATCTCCATCATTTAATTATGGGATTCAACTGACTCCCGTTTCTCAGATGTTTCTCTTGAGGAAAAACATACCTCCTCAAGGGTCTCAGAAGAAATCTCAACAATATTTAGAACTATGCTCACATCCGTCAACATGAACTCAAAGATTTCTAATCAGATGCTCACAAGAGCTAATGATCTGAGCTGCTATGTTTTATAGCTCTGTGCTTTTACTCTATGACAACTAGTGACTTATTTGGGGTTATTTTTAGCGCAATTTTCCACCGGACAAAATTGCGCTTGTTAACTCATGATTTCTGTTCTGTGCGTCTGTGCGCACCAATCTTGCACTTTTATCCACTCCTCAACCAGACCACCTAGAGACTTCGCGTTTTCGGCATTATGTTAAGGAAGGTCTAATCTCGGGAACGCACAAAAAAAATTCAGGAAAAGATTTACTATCTCTTAGTGTTGTGATCCCATGAGGTGAGAAAATTGCGCTAAAACACTCACTGAGTTTTTATTACTTGTTTTTTTTCCTATTGAATTTTACAAGAAACATCTGAAACAACAGTCATACAAGTTAAACTTGCAATTGCAAGTCTGATTTGTAAAATAAAAAAACTTGCAATTACCTTTTTTATTCTTTTATTCCATGACGGAAACAAGCTTCCACAGAAATATAAGTGTTTTTGTGAGATCTACTCATGCTCATTTGTGGAAAGTCCCAAAAGGAGCCCTGAACACCATACATAATTCAGCACAGCACATCCGACACGCTGCGTGGACATACGGATGGAGATGCCACACATGAGCCTTCGGGAACACAGTAGGAGACGATCGGGAATACCACTGGAAAAATCACAAACCTTCTCAACCATCATTAGAATCACTCAAACCCAAACTCTCCCAACTCACAGGATCGTTTGCTTTCAAAAAGTTATATAGTTACTTAGTACATTCAATACTGAACAATTCCAATAAAATAATTCAATACAATTAAAGTGTGCTAATATTTGTGTGTGCTGTGTATTTAACGCGTATTAGACCATCCCAATATTAGTTGAGCAAACAACTAAATAGGCCTGTCACGATAACAAATTTTGCTGGACGATAAATTGTCCAAGAAATTATCGCGATAAACGATAATATTGTCGTTCTGAGACCATTTTCATTTAATATAATTATAATGGCATAATAATGCAGGTACACCTTTTCAACGATCTATAAACTTTTATTTCTAAAGAATATTAAACATTGAAAACGGAAAACATTTTAAATATCCAAAAAAATGAACAAAACAACCAAAAACAATAAAAGCAATGGACTCTTAGTGTCTGTTAACAAAATAAATGTCTGTTAATAAATAAAATGGATGTAAACAAAATTGCACTTCAAAAAAATATTAAACATTAGGCTTTAGACATTAGGCATAAATAGTGATACATTCCATAACAGGCAAAACTGACAGTTAGGACCTTTGTAAACAAATTAAAAAAAAAGCCTCAACAAGTCATATCGCACAATTTTGCACTGTTACTCCTGTTACTTTGTCCTCCTGTTACTTTGTCAAGTGATTGTGTACTGTCGGGAAGACGGAGACGCGCTTTATTGCGTGTATATGCTACGCACTGAAAATACTTGGTTAGGATTAGGGGTGAGGAGTGCGTGCGTATTACACGCCATAAAGAGCGTATCATATGCACGCAAAAACTTTTTTTGGCGTATAAATGGCACGAGAAATAACATTCGTGGTATAGATACGCATTTTCATGTGATCGGGCTCGCTGTCGCAACTCACAACTAGCGTCTTCTCTCTCTCTCTCCCGGCCGTCGCCGCAAACAGTCCCGCCGGCGCTTTCCCATACAAAGACCATGTGACTGACAAGAGGGTTCACTCCTCCTATACGCTAAAGAACCGAGAGTGGTCATCCAGTCTCTTTGGTAGAGAGAGAGAGACGAGGAAAACAAACAAGCATGCAAATGGAATTATCGCGGCCGGAAAAATTATCGAGCTCTTTTTTTTTTATCGTGCGATTAATTGACTTATCGACTATCGCGACAGGCCTACAACTAAACAACTTTTTCTTAGATGTATTTTTTATTTACAGCAGATATTATTTTCCTCATTTTAAGCATAAACCTTGAGTAGGTTTGATATCTTCGAGTAAGTTTGAAAATTCTTAAAGCAACACTATAAAAAATGATATGATCAATAAGTTATGACAACATGACAGAGGATAAGTCTTGTTTTATAAGACAATAAAGTTTATAATTAAAACAGGAAAAAATATCTGCCAAAAGAGTCAACAAATAAACGTAATTTCTTTTTTTCTTACCCCATTGGCATTTTTCTCTCTCATTTTAACCATAACTCGCTTAATTTTGATATCAAATCTCTAAACATTCATAAATTAAGATACATTTACTTGAGATGCAAAGTGACATAAGATTATAAAGTGTTGTTTTCTGAGAAATCCTTTAAAATAAAGCAAGTTTATCCTTAAAACAAGAACAAATATCTACCAATTAGATCATAAAATAAACCTGATTCAAAAGGAAAAGAAGATAATTTTTCCTGACCTCATATGCAGATATTTTGTGTACTGGAAAACAAGACAAAACTACAAAGGAAGAAATACTTTTCCCAGTGTGCATTTCAAATGAGAAGCATCATTTGACGCATGGAGGGTTTTCCAAAATGATTCCTTGTTAATTAGGATGTTGCCTATATAGACAGCAGACAGTTAGGGAGCTCACTAGGATTTGAAATAGAGCCGCTATTCATTTTCATATAATATACAAGAGAAGATTTCATTTATTATGTTAACCATTCGCTCTGCCCTCAAAGTTCATGTTTAGCTAACGAGCCAATCCATTAATTCGGCCAGAGCGACAAGAGATAGAGGCGAAAATCTAAATAAATCGCCTGGCCTTTTGTGCTTCTCACGTATTAAGCTGCAAATAACCGCATTTGACATCATAATAGGATTCATTCATCACTCTGGGCCATGAAGTGCTCATTAGAAACATTGTGCAGACTGTTAATCTGCGCATTAATAAAGCCAATCACAATTTATCAAATGAATCTCTTCATCAAGGCGTCTCCTCGCAGGAAATTCCCAGAACAAAAGTTTGTCATCGTCAATGTGCGTAAAATGGAGAATGAATATTTATTTTGCTGGATTTGAAGAATTATGCACAGAAGCTCTACACGTAAACAGATTTAAACAAATATATTCAAGAATTCTAGACAATCTGCATTTGTTGTGAACTCCCCGGTGAGACTCAGCAGTGTGAAACACAACGCTTAATTAAAGAGGAAAAGCAATTCTTCAAAAGTCTGTCTCAGGTAAAACCGACGGTTTAACACAGAATGTTATTTGCATATGGGCAAAACCTAAAAAAAACGAAGACAGTGAGATTTCACAACACATGACAGCAAAAGCATTGTTCAGCCAAAAATGTCATGATTTACATGATTAAACCCACATGTGGTTGTTTTTTACGTGGAACACGAAAGGAGAAGTTCAGTGCTTTTTTCCGTACAGTGAAATGGTTCTTGTTTGGCTCATATCAGTTTGCGGTTTCCTCACTTAAAGCTTTTTCGGACTTTTATTATTATTGTCTGATTTGGAATATAGTGTATGTATAGTTGTGTATGCATGCACTACATTTAATTTTTTTTTTTTTTTTTTTCTCGGAGCAACACCAATATAACAATAAACAGCAATATATATATATTTTTTTTTTTTACTAAAAACCCTTTTTTTCAATATTCTTTAATTAGAAATTTCAAAAGAAATTTACTTGAAACAGAAATGTTTTGTAACATTTTAAATGAAATGAGTTTGAAGTTTGGAAACATTACTATTTTTAATGTTTTTGAAAGAAGTCTCTTATGCTCATCAAGCCTGCAGTAAAAAAAAAAAAAAAAAAAAACAGTAATATTATGAAATATTATTCCAATTTAAAATAACGGTTCTCTTTTTTAATATACTTTAAAATGTAATTTATTTTTGTGATGCAAGGCTGAATTTTCATCAGCAAGTACTCCAGTCTTTGGTGTCTTATGATCCTTCAGAAATCATTCTAATATGATGATTTATGATCAATGTTGGAAACAGTTGTGCTGCTTAATATTTTTTTTATAACCTGAGATACTTTTTTCAGGATTATTTGATGAATAAAAAGTTAAAAAGAACTGTATTTATTTAGAATAGAAATCTTTTGTAACAATATACACAACCGTTCAAAAGTTTGGGAACAATAACTTTTTTTTTTTTTTAAGAAATTAGTACTTTAATTCAACAAGGATGCGTTAAATTGATAAAAGGTGATGGTAACGATTTATATTGTTAGAAAGGTTTTTATTTTGAATAAATGCTGTTTTTATGAATAAATGCTGTTAACGTTTTACTCATCAATGAATCCTGAAAAAAGTATTCCAAAAAAAATATATTAAACAGCACAACTGTTTCCATCATTGACAATAACTGAGTATCAAATCATCATATTAGAATGATTTCTGAAGGATCATAAGACACCAAAGACTGGAGTACTTGCTGATGAAAATTCAGCTTTGCATCACAAAAATAAATTACATTTTAAAATATATTAAAAAAGAGAACCATTATTTTAAATTGTAATAATATTTCATAATATTACTGTTTTTTTTTTTTGTTTTGTTTTTACTGCAGACTTGATGAGCATAAGAGACTTCTTTCAAAAACATTAAAAATAGTAATGTTTCCAAACTTTTGACTGGTACTGTATATATATATAGAGTTCAGATGCAAAAGCCTGAAATTTGTGCCATCTGAAATTTTATTCTAAAATGATCAATTTTATCAAGCTCGTATATTTAAGTTCAGTAATTTAATTTCACTTAAATGGCAATGAAAATGACCTATTAATTGTCATTTAAGTAAAATTACTGAACTTAAATATACGAGCTTGATAAAAATGATCATTCTAGAAGAAAATTTCAGATGCAGCCTTCAAATGTGATGTTGAGGTCATACTATTATATATATATATATATACTGTATATACTATAAGTTCATAAGTACTTAAGTTTGAGTGAAGACAAAAATAAATCAGTTTAAATCAGTTTTCAATCAGTTGACACAACTGTACAGTTTGGACTGATTCACAGAAATGAATCAAACTTACCAACTCTAACACTGTTTTTACCACAGAAGTTGCTACCGAGTTCCTGGCAGCCGTGTATTTGCAGATCTCCTGATGATCTGCATGTTTGCTCTTCCTCCTGGAGCAGGAGATTTAAGACTCTGCTGACGCGGCTCGACTCTCCTCCAGACACACGCTCCAGTCATCGTTATTCCTCTAGGCCCTTCACACCTCCGTTTCAAAATCGATCGCAAAAACACAACAGCAACAGAATATTGGAAAGGTGTTTGATTGCCTTAGAGCACTGATCTGGAATTAATTGGAAACTAATTAACAGAACAATAGTCTGAAGCTCAGGGGACGTGTCTTCATCTGTCTGTTAATGACGCTGTGACTGGTTCAAGAGTTTCTCGTGGAACTCGAGAGGAGTAGTTCATCTTTGTGCTGACTTTGGCATTCAGGATCGTAATGAACGGTAAGAAAACACAGAGACGATGAGTCAGCAGAGAGCGTTCAAATCACCACAAATAGTAAGACAAACTACATATATATGCACAGCACACACACACACACACACACACACACACACTACATATATATGAATATATATACACATACAAACTTTTTATGTAATGGCCTCAAAAGGAGAGTCTGCTAATTCATATACAGTATGTACATGTAAAACAATTTTAAAGCTGCAGTTCGTAACTTTTTTGGGTTAAAAATGATCCCAAATAAATTTTTGAGCTAGTACAAAACCAGCCAGTGTTCAAAACTGTCTGCTTGCCTTAGCTCGATTCAAAACGGTAAGCTTGTAATCATGTTTTTAATTCCAGCGGTACTGGTGGATTTCCACGGGAAATTCGAGCATGTCTTTGCGTCATTACGTCACATCTGTCCACATAAAGAAGAGTCTCGGCTAGTAGAGTATGAGTGTGAGGATGTTGGAGGTGGAGATTTATAGCCTTTTCTCACAGCACTTGATATAATTAAACTTAGCAATTTGATGGTGGATCCAGAAAGGTTCAAACGACAATCACCAGTGACAACTGGAGATTCACCCGTTGTAAAATGCAAAAGACTTCGGACTTCGGCGTGGCTACAGACAAAAAGAGACTGCAACCGGCCCATGTGAAAACAAGGATAAATATAGGAAGGGCATTAAATGTAGTCACGCAATGCTGATGTTGTTAACATTAACAATTTGAGAACAATGTATAATTTGCACGGTTTGACGTGATATGATAAGCGATCATTAGATTTAATCAGCGCGATTTACTGCAATGCTTTTTTTCTCCTTAGTTGGTCAGAACAAAAGTGGATGTTACTTGTTCAAATGACATTTTCCGGTGAAAACGGAAACTTATGTTGGTCGTACTTCCAAAAAGTAGAATCTGTGATTGCGAATGACAGGATCCACACCGGCAGCGACTGACAGCCGCACATTCTCCTCAAAACATTGTATTCATCCGCGCTGTGCCGAGCCGAGGCACAACCCACGTAAAAGTTAATAAATCCACGAATAACTGCAGATTTCGAACAGAGACGGCGACAAAGAGGAAAAACTACGGACTGCAGCTTTAAATTAGTCAAAAAGCTGTGTTTTTTTTCCAAAGCTTTGAATTGGAGGCCTTGGTCACCACGGATCAGTCTCTCAAATGGATAAATGTTCAATTTCTGGGCTTTATCAGAGATGAAAATGACAATGTTGACATTGACAGGCATCAATCTGATGGAACAAAATCAAAACTCAAAGCCTGAAATCAGGTGCACCTATGAGACCCGTGAGTGACGTGTCCTGAAACGCCACCGGGAGACACTGAAGGGCAGATCGATGCCAATAATGAGTCTCAAGGTCAAGAGGGAGTCACAGACCAATCAGATTTTAATTACTTCAGCAGATTAAACACTCTCTGGGAAATCTTCTGCCCGTTTGTTTGACGGACAGGAGCGTGTAAGACGTCTTCTGAGGGTTTGAAAAGGGTTAAATCACTTTCACAAACCCTGTTTTTCCTCCATGCACCAGTCACTGGATTTGCAGCATAGCATGAACTATAGCATGTAATCGTCCGTAGACAGCAACTACACTTATAGAGAGATTCACTAGATTGCTAGCAGCATTCACCTGAAATACAAGAATGATGTTATGTGACTTGTGCCATTTAAATCAAAAACATACAAAGACATCATGTGGCAAGACTCGTGTGTCCTCAGATTGCAGGCGTTTTGCATTTTATGCTTGGTTTTGGAGGTGGGGGGGATCTCAATGAGGTTCTTCTTGTGTTACGCAGCACGTTTGAGCTTCAGAAAGAACCAATGAGGTTTGTTCTCGCGTGTCCAGCAGGTTCGGTTGAGCTCCTGTTTATGTTCGCTAATCAATGTTTCTATGTGAATAAGGCCGTGTGTCCACCAAAGCGTTTTTTCACGCGGCTGGCATATTTTTTCAATTGTTTTCAATGGGAGCGCCACATTTTTAAAACGCCATGAGCGTAACGAGGTGCTGAGCGTTTTTTTCACACTGAAGCGCTGAGCGCTCTGCGTTTTTTACCGGTCGCCGAGAGTTGAAGAATGTTCAACTTTGGGTTAAACGCAGCGCTCATCACTGTCACTTTACCAAACCGTCCAATCAGAGTGGAGGAGGGGCGGGACTAATACCACACCGACCAACCGCCACATTCTGCTTGTACAACGTCAACAGACGACAACAACAAGCATAATAACGGAACAAAATTATTTAAAACAAGAGCCAGAGAAAATACATTACATTGTATCGACATTTTAATATAGAATCAACACAGAAACAAAATATGTGTGAAATGAGATACTAGTAACACTTTCGTGGATATTCCGTATAATAACAAGCAAAGTGTCTCAACTGAAAACAAGGCTGCGCTGCCAAGCGCCCATAGCTAGGTGTTTTCTGCAGAGCGCCCAGCGTTTTCAGCTGGCTAAAACAGTTTGGTGGACACACGGCCTAAAAGCCTAAATTTAATCTGTTCATCATATAAAGCAATCAAGTCTCTTCAGAAAATTTGGACTGCTGAACCCCTCAATTCATTTGGATTAGTTTTACGATCTCTTTATGAACTTTTTGAAGCGTCAAAGTGGTAGTTGAGTAGCTGTCAATGGAGGGACTGAAAGCTCTCAGATTTCATCCAAAAAAATCTTCATTTGTGTTCTGAAGATGAAAGAAAGTCTGGGTTTGGAACGACATGAGGGTGAGTAATTAATGACAGAATTTTCAGTTTAGGGTGAACTAAGTCTAACCCTTTAAATATGATCTTATTTGGACATGATTCATCCTACCATTCCACAATCCCCCTCTGCTGATGCCAGTAAAACCCTGAGAAATCACTCTGTTACAGTGTTGCCAAATGCCTAATATCTAAACTAAAATGAAGTTTAAATACTACCGTTTAATACTTAAAAATCCAAATGAAAACTGAAAATCTAAAATAAAAGCTCATTCAAAATATGAACAGATACTAGAATAGTATACTGAAGTAACACTGCTCTGTTAGACAGAAAAGAAAGTGACTCCTTACCAAACCACTCTTCAGTCATTCTCTTATTCTGACATCATTTTTCACCCTGATGTTGAACTCATATGGGTTTGAGTAAATGATTGATGATTTCTGGGTGAACTGTTCCTTTAAAACATGAGCTGATTTAATGGAATATTGATGCAATGATGGTCAGTCATATTCAGTTAACACACACATACGGGCGTGAGCAGGAAATGAGCTCATCTCTCATTAGGCATTAACCCTTTTTGTCATTCCACACACTAATCGCTCTCCACCCATCGGCTCAACCACATTACAACACACAAATAATGTCACATCAAAATCATGACAAACAACTCAGATCTATGGTATAATTGCATGTGCAGTGTAAAATAAATAAACAAATACCATTAAGATGCTACAAGCAAAGCATTGTTTTTCAAGCACTCAATTTTGGGTTATTTTGCTAGCATTACGTGTCTTCTTTCAGACTAGTGGAAAGAGAGCATCTACAAAAGTTTATTTTATTACACTTTATCTATTTGCATATGTAGATTTCTATGATAATACGTATCTTTTAAAGGCGGTCCACTTCAGCAGCTTCACATACACCAAACTTTACAGTTTTATTCCTATCTATAGTCTAAGTATTTCTCTTTTTTGTTTTCGTCTATTGACAGTATTTTCTGATTTATGGAGTATTTAAAAAGAGAGATCCAAATTCCCCTCTAATGTGTCAACAAAATCAAACAAGAATTTTGAACCTGGCTTTATCCAATGTTCAAATTTCTGCTCAAGACATTTATGCAAACAAGTTAGAAATTATGCAAATTGAATTAGATATGCATCATTTGCATATTTAAACATAACATTTCAGAAAACTTGTAATACAACTAGTGCTGTCAAATCGATTAATCGCATCTGACGTAAAAGTTTTTGTTTACATAATATATATGTGTGTGTATTATTATATTTATATATATCACATGTGTATCAGACACGCACATACACACACTCACACACACATATATTATGTAAACAAAAACTTTTATGTTAGGTGTGATTAATCACAATTAATTTGACAGCACTAAATACAACACATTTGTCTTAATGTACTGTGATTAATCAACTGGGGAAAATATGGTGATAGATAGCCATTAGCTACTTTTTTTTTCACCTGTGGCGTCTTGCCTTAAACGACATCCGAAAGTGTGCAATCGACCTCAGTCAGGTTAGAAGCCATATCCAATTTTACGTGGATGAAAACAAGGCTAAGGGATAATGCACTGGCACACACTTTATAAAGGTCCAAGTTCACATGTGATTTTCAAAACGCACAACTTTCACACCGGTTTCATAGAGTATTTGTCCACTAAAAGTTTGCTTTGGAAAGATGTTTTATCATTGTGAAACAACAGTAAAATCCATTGTACTGAATCCACTATATTCTATCCCTCACAGCCTTGTTTGCATTCCCATTAAAAATGAAACACGGTGAGCACCATGTCCTTATGGGTAGCACTACCCTGATTAAACTCTATAGATTACATCAGTGTTTGTTCATTGACTTTATCCAAGTCAGCAAACTTAATTGGTCAGTGGTGAAAGCCCTCATGGTGGCGGCTACATGCTAATGCTAAATGACAGAGTGCTTTATTAAGCGCGGTTCACGTCCGAAGCGCAACCGATGGAGTTTTTGTTCTCCGCTCGGAATCCTGGGAGAGAGAATCACAAATCCCAGCTGTCATGCAACTCAACACTCAGAGACAGTAGCACTTTCTCCACGAACACCTCACCATGATCAGGCACGAGAGCTGACTCACAGAGGGCATGTCGAACACTTCAGATCTCAGAGACAGAGTCGCTCTGAGTTTGCATTATTCATGAACGAACAGCGTGTTTAGCACGGACCAACATTCCTGAGCTTGACATTTCCAGAGTGCTTTGCATATTTCCGTCAGTCAGGAATCTGTCCTTGCATATCACACTCTAATGACCGAAATGGTCATTTTGATAGCTGGGATTGGGGAGGGGGGAATACCCCACCGTATTCATCAGTATGAGCTAATTACAGCACGCTAATATAGGCTAGACACCAGCTGCTGCTCAACATCTCATCAACAACAATAGCGGCGGCCAAATGGCGACAGCAATCAGCGCACGGCTCAGGCTGGATCATACGCGGTTGTCCCTGACCCTACGACACGACTCGAAGGTCAAGAGCTAAACTTGCTCTGTTACATCAGTGCTACACAACTGCTTTTGTGACACCACCCAGATTCTACATTAGACATCAAGCAGCGACACAAAGTTCAAAAAGTGACAAAATGTCCTTAAAATCACATTTCAAAAAGTTACCATGAACTGCAAAGGGATTATAATCTAATCTAATCTAATCTAATCTAATCTAATCTAATCTAATCTAATATAATATAATATAATATAATATAATATAATATAATATAATTAGGGCTGTGCAACGATTAATCGCATCCAAAATAAAAGTTTGTGTTCACATAATATATGTGTGTGTGCATAATTATTTTGTATATATAAATACACACATATGCATGTATATATTTAAGAAATATTTGCATGTATATACTGTATATATATATATAGGGCTGTCAAAAGATTAATCGCGATTAATCGCATCCAAAATAAAAGTTTGTGTTTACATAATATATGTGTGTATACTGTGCATAATTATTTTGTATATATAAATACACACACATGCATGTATATATTTAAGAAATATTTGCATACATATATTGTATATATTTATATAATTTATATTATATATAAATATAATTTTTTTATATAAAAATAACACATTTTTCTTAAATATATACAAGCATATGTGTGTATTTATATATACAAATTTAATTATACACAGTACACACACATATATTATTTAAACACAAACTTTTATTTTGGATGCGATTAATCGCGATTAATCTTTTGACAGCCCTAATATATATATATAGATATATATATATATATATATATATATATATATATATATATATATATATATATATATATATATATATATATATAGATTATAATATATAGATATATAGATATATATATGTATATATATATATATATTTTTTTTTTATATTTACACATAATTTATATTATTTATACATATATATATATTTTACATATAAATAACAAATTTTTCTTAAATATATACATGCCTGTGTGTGTATTTATATATACAAAATAATTATACACTGCAGTACACACACATATATTATGTAAACACAAACTTTTATTTTGGATGCGATTAATCATGATTAATCGCTGCACAGCCCATATATTTTATACTGATGAGAATCAAAATAAATAAAATAAAATAAAATAAAATCTCCACAAGAAAAATATTTCTTAAATATATACATGCATATGTGTGTATTTATATAAACAAAATAATTATACACACACATATATCATGTGAACACAAACTTTTATTTTGATGCGATTAATTGCGATTAATCGTTGCACAGCCCCTAAGGCACGTACTGTATCAAACACGGCGTGAACAAATTACGAAAGAACCACACGGGGCGACTCCATTCCCATCAAATGCTGCTTCTGAACCCATCACTGACACTCATCATGAAACGAGCTCCGCAGGCCTCCGCACATCTGCATTTGCATTTTAATATCTCAGCAATATTTGATCTACTATACATCCTCGAGGGGCTATTAAGGAAGGTTAATTAACGTACGGATTATACGACTCATTTTTTTAATGAGATGAAGGGTCTTAACCCACGCTGGCAGTGGCACGGCGAGCTTCACGTGGGTCACGAGGGCCAGCGGGGATTACGCACAAAACGCAGGCGCTCATACCTTCACATGCAAGACTGAGCCGCTGTGATTGAGAACCATGTAGCGTCAATTAACACTGACAGATTGGCTGAGGAGCCACACACACAAACACACAGCTGGCACTGCGACGGCCCACGAGCCGGCAGTCATTCTGTCATTGACCACACTGGAACGTACATGCACATTACTGTAAAAATAAAGAGGAGGGCGATATTGATTGAACAATTGTGCTGGAAATATAAAATGATGATTTTTTTTGTGTGTTTGTCTATTAAGACTAGTTGCATGATTCTTTCTTTGTTTGTACTATACTGAAGTTTAAGGAGAGCCAAAGTTACAGAGACTGATTCAATTCAGTGAATCAGTCAAACTGTCAGTGAATCGATTTAAAACTCTGATTCAATTATTCGTTTGCATAATTTTTCCATGCATTAATTGATTTAGTAAGATACACATAGTGGAATATTGCCGTGTATGACTATGTATAGATACCTTTGCATATAAATGAAAATGTAATGATTAATTTAAATAAATTAAATATTCTTTACTTAAAACACGCCTTGATTATTTTATCTCATTTAAATCTTACTGTATTTTTTTACTTGCAATAAATATTCTGAATCTCCTTGATTATTTTAGCTCACTTTTTTTTACTGAATTTTACTTGCAATAAATATTCTGAATTTATTTTTATTTTTTTAACTCACTCTTTTTCTTACTAAATTTTATTTTTTTGCAAATATTCTGAATCTTGGTTATTTTAACTCATTCTTTCTTATTGTAATTTACTTCTTGAAATACATATTCTGAGTCATTTGGATTATTTTAACTCACTTGGTTTCTTACTGTATTTTGTTTATTAGAATAAACATTCTGACTCTAATTGATTATTTTAACTACATTTTTTCATACTGTATTTTATTGTTGGCAAATATTGCTGAATTTACTGGACATTGAGTGTTTTGTTGAAAACCATCCTTTAAATAAAAAAAGTAAATGCATAAATATTGAGATACATATCGAATAGCATTTTTAAAAAGTCTGAGAAATATCTTTACATCTTAAAAATCTCCCATCCCTACAGAGATATTTAAAATAGCATTGAAAGGGTACACAAACATGTATCCAGGGGAACTCATTCCCACAATGCCCTCAATAGGATAAGAAATGAATGCTGATGTCATTGTGTTTTTCCAGACTGTATAAGAGTCAATGCTGGAGGTCAGGATCAGGAGATGCGACCTCCGGGAAAGACCAGCGTTAGCGGTCAATATCCTACTCCTGTCCTGGCAAACGAGGGAAAAATAAAAAAATGAAGTGGCATTTGAGGTCAGATGCAATCTGGCAGGAACATCTTGAAGTGATTTTAGATACGCTGCAGTATAACATGACCTTCGAGCCCCTGTGGAGCGTTCTCACAGCGCACAGACAGACTCACTCCTGCGAGGCTAAACCTCAAGAATAACATATAATTAATACTCACAGACATGTCAGATTTACACATTGTAAATGGAGCAAAATAAATATTGTTTGTCTCTAGGGGAGAAAGACCTCAGTGGTCTAGAAATTCAGAAGAGATCTTATTAATGTGTCAAACTATGCTCCGATTTCTCAAAAGTCTGACGTCAGAGGTCTCAATATTATGGAAGCTTGCTTACGGCACATAATTTAAAAGATAATTGCAACTTTTTATTTCGCAATGCTGACTTTTTTTCTTGCAACTGAGAGTTTATATCAAACAATATATAAAAATTGTGTAACTTTAATTTTTTATTCAGTGTCGTAAACGAGCTTCCATACAATATGAACCTCATTTCAACCTCAACAAAACAGTCAAAATAATAAATTTAAGAATAAAATACACTAAAATCTTTAAATAATGAAGGCGTGCTTTTCATTAAATGAAGGATATTTGTGTGAAATATTTAATAATATAGATTTTTTTTTTTTTATTAATGTTTTATATTTCACTCCTGTACAGTTTTTTGGTCAACTCTCTGTTGTTTTAAATTGTGCTTTATATAAATAAAGTAACATATTTGTACCACCTCTGATAACTGCAGAAATTATAATCCAGAAACCTTGCATTTTCTGTGAAGCAGCTTTGAAGTAATATGCATTATGAAAAGCGCTATACAAATGAATGTGAATTGAATTGAATCAATATAACAATAGATAGTCATAAACAGCAACACTCACCTATATTTTTACTAAAACATTTGAAAAATATCAGAACTTTCATTAACACTTTTGAGAGATGATACAAGTGAATCAAATCAGAGTTTTGAATGAATTCACTGAAATGGACAGCTTGAACTGATTCATATCAAACTCATCAAGCCTAATGACATTAAAATTAACTGCCACATAAAAAGTTTGTTCAAATCATCACAATATGCAATTGTATAGCAGCATTTATAAAAAAAAAAAAAAAAAAAAAAAAAGATAACATAGTTGAGAATATTTCCTGAATATTTGATTTATCACCCAAACGACACTTGTGTGCCCGATGAATGCAGAGGATGTGATGTCATGCTCGTGTGCCGTTCTATGGGGAGCTGAATGCATTTGTTACAGTCCGGACACAAAGGCTTTATCCCGAAGACTGTACTTGTTGCGTATCCATGGTGACTGGAGACATTAGGGAGAACACAAAAACCATCAGACGAAGCCACATAATCATGACTCAGGGGAAGAGTGCGCCCACCCACTGCATTTACAGCAGCGCATCGACGGATAAAGAGAAACTACAGAGTCCATGTTGAAGATCTGAGTTCTGAGACGTCTCTTACATTATACTGAACAAACTACACCATGCACGGATGCACCATGTTAAAATGACAAAAAAAGAAGAAAAATTAATTAAGTATTTTACTTTTTGCAATATACAGGGTTCCAGACAACAACAAAAATCAATTAAGGAGCCATTGGGCACAAATAGGCACCAAATTACTTGAAGTGCCACATAAGAATAAACATACCTTTTAAAATAAAAATAAAAAGTTTATTTCAGTCATCCTGTCATCATGTGTTTACATCAGCCCTCCAACAACAAACGTCTTTTCCAACTTTTCCAAGTCACAAAGAATTGTTCTTTACACAGAATCTGAGCTAGTGTCACAGACCATGGTGAACCTGACTTCACCAAGTACAACATGCTTTACTGATCCTGGAACAACATTCCAATCAACCAATCAGATTTGAGGAACGAGTTTACAGTTTATGTCAAGTTTAGGCTTATAACCAGGGTTAGGTGCTTCTACATCACCTATCTATTCCCTCTGATTTTAGGGATAATTTATGGGAAGGTTTAGATTTAGAGCTAAATTTTCAGGCAGGAATGTTGTTCCAGGATCAACAACATTTGTATCTTACTTGATAAAATCACGGTGACCCAAAGACCAAAATTATTGTCAGCATCACTTGGCCATTGAGAGTAGTTTGGCCTCCTCAATGCATCCCATAAACGCTGATATGTCTTGCACACACCCGGTCTATTTTACTTCATTAGTAATATCAGAATCTAAACATTCAAATCGAATCAAACTGAATCGATTTTTTTAATCGAATCATTGATTCGAATCAAAAACCTATGAAAGGTGAATCGAATCGATTCGCCGTCTACCAAACATTCACATCCCTATTCTCAAATGTTTCTTCTGAACAACAGACCTCAATTATCTCACGCGTCTCATGTTGAGTTTCAGAAGAGATCTCGGCGATGTCTCAAACTGTCTGCAATCAAAGTCAAAGCTCTTCTCAAATGATCTGAGCTTCTCTCCACATTCATTTTAAAGCTCTATACTCTTTCTGCAAGACAACTGACTCATGTGTGTCCACTTTTAATTTTATGAGAAGCATCTAAGACAAAGTTTACACTTAACCTACATGAAACATAAATGAGGACTCAATGTTCTACAAAAATGAATCCTCGTTTGTAGGATTCTCCAAAACCATCATGACCTCCTCATCTGTTATCTTCCTCTGAACCGCTGTCTTCAAACTTTCTAATAACTTCAGCTCATGATAGGAGGGTTAAGCAGCTTAGAGGAGGAGACGGCAGCACATATAACCAGCGGGTGCCCGTATTATGCTTTTCAGTTATTGCCTTCATGTAATGTGTAATATATCTGTTTGAGAATGTAAAAGCTCTGCAAAGTTTCAAACTTCCTGCTCGAACCTAGGTTTGTAATTTGCATAATGCTCGCCTATGGTCTTCACTGGCTGCCCGTGAGCGATGTCTACTTAGACCGTCAAGCACTGTAGTTGTAGCTGAGCCCTGGAAGAGTTTGGTTCGTGTTGTCGACGTGTTGAGAAGTAGTTGTTTTCTGTGCTAAAAGAACAGATCCACTTTGCATGCACTTCTAAACGATGAGGTTCGAATTAATAATCTACTAACTCACGGCATCATAACTGACCTCGAGCACTTATGAGTGTGATATTAGAAGCATGCAGTACATAAAGCCCCACAGTATAAATGTAGACGTGTGATCAGGAAAAGTAATTCTTGCACGCTGGTGCACACTGACATCATGCGCTTGGCTTTGAAACGATGACCTCTTTGAGCACTTCTCCAACTGATTTAAATGTCAACATGACAAATGTGGCACTTCCTGGATTGAACCGCTCTTTTCCTTTGCAAGCAAGTCATTTAGCAGATGCTTTCATCCAAAGTGATCAACGATCAAGGTTTTCAAGCTGAGAGAAAACCACGGGGACGCAAGGGAATTCTGCGGGGTCCGTGGAAAATTTGAGTAAAACTAAAATAAATAAATTAAGAAATGTAAAAAAATAAATAAATGAGAATGCACAATTACAAATCCAATATCGCTCCATCTAATTATTTAAAAATAATTCTGTTGCTACAATTCAATTTATAAAAAGGGCACTTGGGAGCATCCTTACAAGCCATGAAATAGCACATAAAGCAAATGGGGCAAACGAAGGCCACAAGACTGCAAGTCCAAACCACTCAACATCAATGAGCTAAACAACACAAGAAGACACAGCTTCAGAACATTATTTACCAGCAAATGCTTGTTTCATTTTCTCCAAAAGCAAAAAATCTGGGCCAAAATTGCATTGTGTTCCTTGGAAGGAAAACATGTCATCTGTCTGGCAGTTCCCGAAAAACTTTGATCCAGGACCGTTTGCAGCGTTTGAAAAAGACATTTGTGTGTTTGGCTGGATTGAATCACTCCACACACCATCTCAAAGATAATTGGCAAGCATCTGGGTGGATGGATGATAGCCAAGAGCTACACAAACCAACGCAAACAAATAATGGATGAGGGGCGAATGGCGATATGACAATCTCATCACATTTACTCAGCGTTTCACACTTCATTATAAGCTAATGGAGGAAGAAGAAAACAGATGACAGCCCATTAAAATTGTCATTTACTATCTGAAATGAGGAAAACAACATGCAGCAACGCTGATTTTCTATCCTGGAAATGCTGTGTAACGTTTCAGATTTCTGGAAAGTTTTCCGTGTGGAACAGCTGAGCTGGCGAGCAATTAGGAGGAGCTGACGTCCGGATAATGCAGTCGGTTTGGTCACATGTCTGTCTCCCAGATGAATGCTGATTTACTGAAGTGGCAGAAATCGTGACAGACGGATTCTCCCCCCGGAATTCCAGACCTATAAGACTTTGGTTAAAAATTAATGGGGAACTATTATGCCCTTTTAAAGTCTTGATTTTGTCTTTGAGCTTTACTAGAACTGGTTTTCATGCTTCGATGTTCAATAAACATAATTTTTCCACAAATTTCATTGTTGCAGCTCCTCTCTTCCCAGTCTGTCAGTAACGCTCTGTTTAGTTCCTGTCTCTATGAAGCCCCTCCTTCTGAAAAGCACAATGTGCTCTGATTGGTCGGCTGGACCAGTGTGTTGTGATTGGTCAAGCGCTTCCCATAACCATGAGTTTCAACACACTACTAACTAACTGAACATTTGCCTTAACAAATTATACACACACACAAAATAAAATCAATAATTTTAGGTGCTGCAATGTGTGTTAAAATGGACATTCATATTGGCATTTGGTAAAGATTACATTTAACCGAATTATTCAATAATAAGTGTTTTAAAAATGAACTTAAGTGATCATAAGATCACATCAAAAATAATCTGTAAAATTTTTGGAAATGAGCATGTACAATTACATATCCAATATCGCTTCATTAATTATTATTATTTATTTTTTAAATAATTCTAATATTGACTGATAAGCCGTTTTAAACCTGAGAGGTTTCTGAAGACACCAAAACTTAAAAGATCCAAAAGGGTTATTAAGGGGTCATAAATAAATCCATATGAATCAAGCGGTTTAGTCCAAGTCTTGTTAAAAGACATGATTTATTTATTTGATGAGCAGATTTAATTTAGGCTTTTACGGCACCTTTTTGAATCGTTTGGTTGCCTGACTTTTAATGCGTTTTGAAGTAAACCAAAGTCTTATTGGTTTTGAATGACGGTGAGTAATAGAATAGAATAGTCTTTAATTCATGTTCTTGATATTACTGTGAATGATTCATCCGTACACTTTATTTCAAATCAAAATCTTGTCTTTTTTAATCCTTTATCGGATCAATTCCTGATGGCTGAAATCAATGTTCACTCCATAACAAAAATACAACAGAACACAGAAAGTCCTTAAAAGTCACCACAGACTTTGATCCACTTATGTTAAGGATTCATTTGCGAATGCTGGATTATAAGATTTATATAAGATTATATTCATCAGCAAAGACGAAAATATGAGATGTTTGTCTTGAAATTAAGGCTGAAGCTTTTCCCTCAAATAAAAAAAAAAGAAAAAAATAGATGATTTGTGGTGGCAACAACAAGCCCATTCCACAAATAACTGGGGAGCCTTTAACATGATGAAAGACGACATTTATTAAATTAATTCCACATGCTGACACCAAACAAATGAAAGTGGAGAACGTGCCAGACTCTAATTCAGCCGAAAATAAATAATGAACTTCTTGCACACGGAGAAAAGACAGGAAGAGACAGGAGGCCGGAATTTATGATTAGAAAATTACAATTTCTTTTGTGACACATTCAGTCAATCATGCATTCAGGAATTTTACAGCTGTGAGCCTGACGACTGGATCCAAAAATAAAAAGAGTTCACAGGAATTTATGATGAATTAATTTCCTCTACTGTAAGTCACTTTAGATAAAAGCATCTGCTAATTGCATACATAAATGTAAATGTAATTCTGCTAATAGATTTTGATGTGTAGAGCTTAAATTGCATTATTATATCCACTTCAGTTAGTCTAATGACAATATACATGATACATATACATACATATATACACACATATATATACACATACATATATATACATATATATATATATATATATATATACATACATATACATACATATATATATATATATATATATATATATATATATATATTTCAAATTACATTTAAATTTGTTTATGCATTTAGCACACTTATACTGTATATAGTAAAATATATATATAACTATATACAGTATAAGTGTGCTAAATGCATAAACAAATTTTAATGTAATTTGAATTTTATATATATAATTCAAATTACATTTAAATTTGTTTAAAAAAAATATGCATAAATAAATTTAAATGTAATTTATATATTTATATATATATATATTACATTTAAATTTATTTATGCATCTTTTTTTCTAAGTGACTTACAATAGAAGAAAATAATTCATTACAAAAGTGTCATTCCAGTAAACCGTTTAAAAATGTAATTTACTGAATATAAATCCCATATGAATATAAGTGTTATTCTATGCTTTTAAATATTTCTTCCTCCCTGTATTACTAGCACTTCTCATGTTACTGCCTCCTTAAGATAAATGGCTTGATGTATTCCTCCTTTTTTTTTAAGTCAGGTCTGCTAAATGGAAAAATGTAAATTTGAATCTAAAGGAGCGTAATCCTTCTCCACAGACGAGAAGACATTAAAACAGGCATCATAGCCAAACGCACAAGCGTGCAGCTCTTTCCTCTCAAGCGCGCTCACAATGACAAGCATTTCAAGTCTCACAATAAACACATTCTAACTGAAGGCACCGAATCCCTCCGGGGCTTCACGCCATTTTGAGGGCCCAGCATTCCTTCAGCTGTGAACCACTCGATCCCAGAAAGTTATTTAAAATTCACCCGTGTCCCGGTGCGGCAGGGTCTCCATTAGCAGTCTGGGAGCGCAGCGGGGGGCTGGAAGAGGACAAATTAGCTGATGTGGAGGACAGAATCTTTGCTTCATCACATTTCTGTCGTTTTTCGTTTGTTTTTAAAGAAAACGAGCTCAAAATTAGAACTTGTTTTGAAGATTCTTATCCCAAAAAAGACCTCATAAAATTATCATAACAATAGTCCATTTGACTGTTTCAAGTCTTCAAAAGTCACATTATGCTTTGTCTGAGAAACAGACTGGAATCGACATCATGAGACTTCAGAAGAGCTGGAATACAGTGCATGAGTGTTACGGGTATTTTTGGAGCTTGACAGTCATGGTTGTGAAATGTTGTGTTGCATGGAAAAGAGCTGAATGAAGATTCAAAAAGTTGACCTTCAGTGCCACACACAAAAAAAAAAGAAAAAAAAAAAGATTTTAGAGCAACATGAGGGTGCAAATATTGACAGATATCTGTACGGTCTCTAAATGATCAACATGATCAAAGCAGCTGAAAAACCTAACCCTAACCTAACCTTCTGTCTGATTGATATTTTATACTTTTTAGCAAGTAAAAGGCCTTTAGTATAATAAAATAAAATTGTAAAATGTCCACCCTCAGGTCATGGTTCATGTGTCGTTTTACTGTGAAATCTTTACTGATTTTTATAAAGTAAATGTAAGAATAAATTTGATATTGTTAGTAAAATTTCAAGATGAAAGCAACTTGATTATCCATACATATTTTTTTCAAATATCAGTATCAGATATGATCCATCAGGCTTCTGAGGAAGGTTTCTTTGTTCATCTCTCAATCATCATTGTATTGCGCTGCATTATAGGTTTTAAAACTACAGAGCTTTAATCATAAAAATTAAGCATTTCAATCTCTTCAAACGAAAACATATTATTGGCAGATATATGGTGACGACTGATATTTATATGCATTGTGTGTAAGAACTCTACTATAAAGATCTTATTGATTTACAATCACAAGCTATCAGAATTTCATCTTTTTGGCAATATAAATATCAGCATCTGCATCAAATTGCATATATTTGGGCCTCTGAATAAAATTAAGCGGTTTTACTCAATATTATCACTATATCATGAGTTATAAAAGACTGATGTATCAAATATGATATTTGACAACAAAACATTCAATCCTGCAGACTATATAAAATGTTATGTATTATAATTAATCTGAATAACAATTTTTTTTTAAATCGGTTGAATGAACGATTCAATGACAAATACGTTTTTTAACCGTCACTTGTCGCCACCTACTGGTGTAACAATGAAATTGATACAATCGTAATTTGAAGCCCCAAGTTACTTTCAAAAGATGATTTACTGTATTTTGAACGCTTCCGTAGACATCAGTGTTCATATCCGAACTATAAACTTTTATAATGTTGATGTAGAAAAGGCTGTTTCATACCGATACATGACAACTGCTCTCTCTGGGTCAGCGGCAATGCAAACGCAGATCTGAATTGTGTGATTTTGTCAAAGGTTTAATAGACACAAGCGATCTTTTAACGATTAATCGTGCAGCTCTACTTCATCAGATGTAAAGATTATCAATGCTAGCAGCAAGATCAGATACAGTATGGTGTTCAGATGAGCACATCTGACATAGAGGTCACCTGTGAGACTGATCAGACTTGACCTTTGTAAAGTCATTAAGAGACTCCGTATGACTGTGGACTGGTGGGTCACTCTGAAACCAGTAGATGATGATGATGTGGCATCAAGCTATAAATAAATCTGAGTGCTGTCGAGATGCACACTTCAACACACAAGATACTCAGCTCATTCATACGACTCGCCTGCAAGTCGAATCACACAGGAAACAATGAGATCTTCTGTCAGCGAGAATCTCATCCAGCTCATGCAACACATTTCGCTTAAAGAAGATAATCCTATCTTTGAGAATCATGATTTTTCTTTTTACATTATAGAACGCAGTATTATTTTCATGACAATAAAACATTTTTCCACAAAAATTCTCATTACTGTCATTCTCATTTACTTTTGTGATTTTTAATTCTCAAAATTCTGTTTGATAGTCATATTTATTTGTATACAAAAAATAAAAGGCAGTGCAACAAATACCGCAATGCATTAATGCTTTACTAATTAAATAATGCATCATGACTTCTGCTGTGAAATCATTGAAATAGAATGAATAAAGATGAAAAGAAGAACATTTAGGCAAAATATATATATTCTTTATTCTGCTGTGAAATATGAACAATAAACGTTTTTGTGAGATAGACACAATGTCCTTCACACACACAGAATGCAATAAAATTATGCATGTGCAAGTCAAAATCCTGTTGAGACAAACTTAAGCGTGACAGTAACGGTAAGACCCGTGCATAAACAAGCACACTAAACCAACCGTTTCTTCAGCTAAGGACACTGACGACCCCTGAAAATAAATACTCTTCAAAGTTCCCTAACTTTTCAACTAGCAATGTCCAACAGCGGACAAATACGAATCACGTTCTGTATTTTTTAGATAATATATTGTGATAATAATGACGATGGTGGAAATGACCTTTTAAAAATTTCTGGACTCCTGAATCTTACTTAGGTTAATTTCACAATAAATAACATGTTCATTCCATTAGCATAATTCCATTAGCAATCAGAAATAACATCTTGATTGGAAATGCAATATAATATTCTGTTTGCAAATGATATCTTCCTTGACTTCTTTGGCTCTTGGACAAGAGTAAAGCAATACAATCAACAGACAAAGGGCATTTGAAAAGTAGCAACTAAGCATTACATATTTCTGATATACACTGAAAATAAAATGGTTTAGGATTTACTTTGATACTATTTTCACTAAGAAATTGCTAGAAATTTTCACAAATAAAGACAAATAAGTACATTTTTGAAAACGAACGACTTGAAAAACATACTTCAATAATCTGTTTTATTTACAACTTACAAATATTTTTTTACAGTGTAGTTTGAATAAACAAAAGTCCCCTTAGTTTAAAAGAAACACCCACATGCATCCAGCCAGCACTGTGCCTCAAAAGGCCAAAATCAGAGAGAGCAGCAGGGGTTTGTGGAAAAACTGTCATCTAGTTATACATGAAGACGCATCCACCAGACTCACGCGCACACACACACACACACACACAGAGAGAATCAGGACATTTCTAGGGAGGTCAAATACTTTCTGCTTTCTCAGACACACACTTCATGCTCAACAGGAAACAGTCCCTTTCCTTCTGAGATTCTTTACATGTTTCCCCAGCGGCGGCGACCATTTATAGCCAACGGACCGAACCCGTTCCCATGAAGAGAACGCTTCTGAACGCTACAAATCTTATCATTTCAACAAACTGCGCGGAGACATCATTTTCATGGACAAACAAGCTAAAAATAATCACCAGTAATGGATATTGCCAAGAAACGATTCCAAGAAATACTGCTGCAGCATTTTGCGGAAAATAAATAAATAAATATTATATATAAATTCTATAACTTATTATATATTAATTTAAAATTAAACAAATACATTTATTTATATACGTTTATCAAATACATTTACTCTTGTCCCAGAGCCAAAGAAGTCAAGGAAGATATAATTTGCGGGCAGAATATTATATATATATAAAATACATTTATTAGTTTAATTTTAAATTAATATATAATAGAATTTATATTATTATATATTTTTATTTGTTACATATTATATAAAAAATAAATAAATAGCTTCAAATGTCATAAATCGAAGAAAATAACATTGCTAACATTTTATATTTTCTAAAGAAAATGCTTGTCTATGCAAAACTTGCTGCCACTATGCATATACGATCTTTCTTAGCACAAGTTCCTATTGTGCATGATTCTTTATGTTATTCCAAAGAAAAACAAGAGTTATTTTGCATAATCTTTCTTTAAAATGTTTATTAATGACTTGCTCCGCCTTGTTCTGCTGACATCAACAGTCCCTCTAAACACCCGCTTTTCAAGTCCAATCAAATCCTGCTGGATAAAATCCAGCCCATCCTACTTTAGTCTCACTGAAGATCCTGTTTCATGTCAGATTTCAGAAGCAGAATGGGTTGTGAATGTCAAGAGGGCTTTTTGTTCATGTATGAGCAACAGTAACGGCTTTCGTGAACATGACTAATGAATATTTTGAACTAGTAAGAGCAAAAACTCCTCCCTCTATGTCACTCACTCATTAGTTTCAGAGACTCCAGGCATTAAACATGCAGCACAGCGAGGCCTCGTTCAGCTGACGTAGCGTCTCGTAACATGACACTTAGGAAAAAAGCCCAGCTAGACATCTGCAAACCTCTGCGAACTGTTGAATTTTACATTAATTCAGTCAAGGTTGTTGTTTTGAATCCGCTGTATTTTTTATGCATGCGTAAAGCATGTTGTTAAATGGATACGGGGCTGTAAAGAGAGAGCCTGTCGATGAGAAAGTGACGGGCTTCCTGTGGGTCTCTAGGGAGGAACGCAGAAACACACAATCACGCTCATCCAGGCCTAACCAGATGTGACGGCTGACCACGGCAGGGAAAAGACAAGAGATGCAGCGATCCAAGACACCCAAGCACCAGCGCTCACGGTTATATAAAGATCTCACATGCTCCAGTTCAAGATCAAGTTTGTCATTTGTTGATGTCCAGATAGCTTCTGGTGTTTAAAGTCACCATGAAATCAAAATGGACGATTCTTAGTTTTTATGGAATATTGCTGCATTTATTATACATGATTTATCCGTGCACATCATTATTTTTTTTAATTGATGTGCCTCGTAATCTTGAATCAAAATAACTTCCCCTCCCTCTTGCAGCTCATCTTTTCTCTTCTCTGATGATGCGTTTAATGGCATGAGGGCGGGGCGACCTGTCACTCACGTGAGATCCACCAATAGCAACCCACAACCATCCAATCAATTCTCCATGGACAAAATCAAGCCCCGCCCTAATTTTTTTCTTGTTCGAGAAGCCGTTTCACTTGGATATATACGTCACAATAGGGGAAAAAAGTAGAGCCCGACCGATATGGATTTTTGGGCGCCGATGCCGATACCGATAAAAAAAGCCAGATACCGATATATCGGCCGATATTATTTATGTGTATATTATAATACAGTAGCAATATTATTTATGTGTATTATAGTACAGTAAGTTTGGACACACTTTACAATTGGTGTGTACAAACTTTTGATGGGTACTAGAGCCCGACTGATAAAGGATTTTGAAGGCTGATACCGGTACAAATATTTGTTGGTTTTAAAATCCGATATTCCGATATATCGGACGATATATATATATATTTTTTCAGAAACGCGCAACAAAACATTAACAAATTTCCCTAACATTAGTTATTTGTAGTTGTTATTTATGAGTTTTAACTAAAATAATATGATAATGCATTTTAAAAAGAAACTTGTTTCTTGTATTGTCACAACAGAACAGAGGAACATCAAAATATATTAAAGTTCTGATAAATAAAATGTATAAAAATACAAACTTAAGATTTTTTTTAAGACTAAACGTTTAGTCCTTTGAACAAAAACAACAATTTCACATTCAAATTGACAACAAATTCAAATTGTCATAATTTACTCTCTCAAGTTGTTTTTTTCTTCTGTTGAAAATAAGTTATTTGGATGAATGTGGGTAACCAAACAGTTGATGTACCCAGTGACTTCCATAGTATATTTTTCTCCTTTGGAAGTCAATGGGGACCAGCTACTGTTTGGTTACCCACATTCTTCAAACTATTAATATTAGAAAAATATTAGAAGGAAATTAATACAGTTGGAATAACATTAGAGTGCCTGTAAATAATGAGATCATTTTTATTATTGGGTGAACTATCCCTTTAAGGACAAGCGGCAATGTGTTTACAATTGCTACTGTCTCTTTAAGAGCTGAGCACGACACGTCTAATGTACACGCATTTGACAAGCGGACAACCGACATTGTTTATGTAAATCTTGTGTGTATTTAACAGTATTAGCACAATAATACTCGAAAGATAACTTAGTCCAGTATCCAGGCGCTGGTACTAGAAAGTTTCTAGTACCAGCGCCTGGATACTGGACTAAGTTAGAAAGGCTTTTAGTGCATGTGAGCTTCACATGTACGCGCTGAGAAACGCACACGTTAGAACAGCGCATCAGCATTTAAAATTAAATGTTTAACCGACAAAGCATTAAAGCACATGCACATTATGAACTTTTGTGAACTGCAGTGTTAACATTTTATGTGAATAAAGCCTACGTCGCGTTGTTCCGCTTCACTCTCGGCTTATTTAACCGCAGCAAAACTGGACATGAGTCACGAATTTTGTCATCCTTATTTGAGTTAAGAGAACTGATAGGGATGTTCTTTTAATTGTTATTCAAACAATGTATGTCTCGTGAGTCGTTACCAACTCACCATGAACACACTTCACCGCTGATCTCACTCGCGGTTCTCTCTGCCCGACTCTGGCTGGATCAACAGGTTGCTGAATGTGTGGCGCGTTATACACGAGTGTTGCCAACAGGGACGGTGTAGAGTGCCCTCTGGTGGACAAACTATACAATTGCAACACTCATAACATGGTTGAAGGGTGTTTCGTCCGTTTTTATTTTATTTTTGAAATATTAATTTATCGGCCGTTATAAATGCCGATACCGATAGTTTTGAAAATGCCTAATATCGGCCGATAATATCGGCCTGCCGATATATCGGTCGGGCTCTAGAAAAAAGGCAATCACAAGTTCCGTTTCATGACGACTTTAATGTCAGAGTCATCGGTACTTTCACTTCCTGAAGAGTGAAACTGATTGTTTACATGCACATCAAATTCCATTTAACGGCCATATTCGGGCTGAAGCATTAGCTAAAACGCTCAGCTACAATGGCCGTTTGGTAGAAATGATGGTGTCTCTGTTTGGAACCAATGTGACATGCCACTTGAAGGTCAAATTATATTTGCATACAGTTTATGCATTCAGCAGACGATTTTATCTAAAGCGTCTTACATGGTTTGCATTTGATCAGTTCATGCATTTCCTAGGAATCAAACCAGTGAGATTGGCGTTGCTAGTGCCATGCGCTACTGTATGAGCCACAGAAATGCAGATTTGCAAATTAACTTGAAGAATACAAAAAAAACATGAAAATAATCGACATTCAAACAATTTATGTATTGCAATGGGACGTGTAGCACTAAAACAAAGCTGCCTGAATATAAAATGGTTATCATTTTGAGAAATTTGGTTTTAAAGTTCATCTTTTCAGAATATAGAAAACCTACATAATCGTATGTCAATGTCTTCAGTAAAAATCACCAGTAAACACAATCAGTAATGGTTGTAACAGTGAAAAAGGGCCTCAAATGCATTCAAGTAATATTTTATGTTCTTTTTCAATGTTCCCTCCAATATCACTCGAGGGCCTGTTTCCAAAGCCAATGGAATAATGTATGGATGGGTTGGTGCCTCGGCACAATGAAGAAACGGAGAACAATGAAGCATCTCTCAAATGATCACAACTGACACTTCAACCCCAGAGACCTACACCATCGCCTCAAATAGCAACATCCAAACAGCACATCCCAGCATGCACTACTCCAATGACAGTCAAAGCGCAGTGAAATCCATTAAGCTACAGACAGCACACAACTACACCAAACACGTCATATAACATCTCACGACAGTTACATTAACTGTGTCTTCCAACACTCCCAAGGGTTATGAAAGTCAAATGGTTGTATTTTCGCTTACCTCGTCAAAGCCGCTGTCTTCTTTCTTGAAGGCTTGAAGGGGAAAGAAAGAAAAGTAATATCAGACTTTCATTTTATTGACTATTGAACAGTGAATAAAAGAATGACATAATCAAAAAGTGGCTCTTTAATGCATTCTGCACATGCAAATGAAAAACCAATAAGAAAGGCTGTAATTGGCTGAAATAGTTTTCCAGCCACAGCCGAAGGTCATTAAGAGAAAAGGGCGAAGAGCAAGTCCACATTACATTTAATTAGAAAATATATTTTCCATAAAGAAAATGAAGCCTTGTTTTACTACTAAACTTTATAAAAGTTTACAGATTATATATTAAAGATATAAAACGTTTATTACAATATGCTTCACTTCATAAAAATATATATCATTTCTTTTGATTTGGGGGTGAAATGTGTCCTGTTTTGTGGGATTCACCCACACGTATAAACCACATCAGCATCTGAACAACTCCAATAAAGCCTGGAAACCACAGAGAAATGGTTTTATCTATTGAAGGGTGAACATTTAAACCGATACTCTCACAGCAAACATCGACTTTTATAACATCATTCAATGAAGGAAACAGAAACTGGAGATCGTTTGGGATGAAATGGCCACTGGGAGCAGAGAATGGATTGTTGGTAATAAAGCTTTCCTCTCAGATCTAATGAGAGTACTTGTAAATACTGGATGACAGTTGTTTTGTCTTTTTAACTGTTGTGGTAAAGATCTCTGTTGTCTCTAGCACATGAGGAGAATTGATCTACAGTCAATAAACCAATTTATGATTATACCCATACTGAGATGTAAAAGTGTTTGAGATACAGTTGATAACCACAGACAATAATTCTACAGTCTATGACGCAAAACACTTGCACTGCAATAAACATTAAAAGAAATTGAATAATTTGTTTAAATGGGAACCATTATGCCCTTTTTCAAAGTCTTGATTTAGCTTTTGGGCTCTACTAGAACAGGTTTTCATGCTTGAATGTTCAATAAACATTATTTTTCACATATTCTCCATTGTTGCAGCTCCTCTCTTCCCAGTCTGTCAGTAACGCTCTGTTTAGTTCCTGTCTCCATGAAGCCCCTCCTTCAGAAAAGCACACTGTGCTCTGATTGGTCGGTTGGATCAGTGTGTTGTGATTGGTCAAGCGTTTCGAGCGTATTTGTAAAATGTCCCGGCCCTTACCATAACCGCCAGTTTCAACACACTACTAACTAGCTCAACCAGGCCCCGCCCCTTTATTTTCCACATTACAGTTTTTCTCGATTGCTTAAACACTATAACCAGGCTTTTGAACTAAAATTTCAAAACCATAACGCCATTTATCAAAAAGCACACCCATTTCACTAAACTATAAACACTATTCCCTGTCTTGACACATGAGTCAGATTTGTTGAACTGTCACTGCAAAACTCAACACACAAATCCCTTCATTTCTCATTGCTTAGACCATGTTGTCATTTAGAAAGCACTAGCATTCAACATTGTTCACTCAGGTCAGCACAGCTTCAGCTCAGTTAGCACACAATTACCCAGCTGGAAACACTAAGAGTCAAAATTTAACACACATCAATCAGAACTTCAATAGATATATAAAAGGGCCCAGATCAGTTTATTGCGTTTTGGAACAATGGATCCAGAAAGACAAGGAAGAGGGATAAGAATGAGGAGGAGGAATGAGGAGGAGGAAGGGCAAGAAGACAAGCAGTCTCAGATGAAATTCAAGCCACTCTAGTTGCCCATGTCTTTATCAATGTTATGACTATGAGGGAGGCTCGGCTACGAGTAAGGCCAAATTTGAGTCGCTTTACCATCGCCTCGAGAACCTTCAGGGAGGTGTGGTGGCAAACAAAATTCTATCAATGAATAAGAGACAAACATTTCCAATAGTCTTTGATGAGGTTTATTTTCTTGCAAGAAAAGGCCAGCAGTCGTACAGTCACACAGAGTGACACAGAGTGTGACAGTGAAGGGAGGGCATCCTTTCTCCTTTATAGTCTTGACTCACAGAATGTTATCTTTCTAGGCAAATGATGGTATTTCAACCATATGTGGAACATTCTTAGACGTATCCATTATTGTATCCTTGAGTGGAGGCCCTCCTGTTACGTCCCAACACTCTTTACCATTCCAATACAATTCGAATTCCATATTAGAATAGGGTTTGTGTGTGCTCTTTTACTGTCATATGTTGGTCACACACATCTTACTGTAAGTAAATATAAAACAAAAACAAAAAAGAGTAAAAAAAAAAAAAGAGTAAAACAGGAACAAAAAAAATTGTGTGTGTGTGTGTGTGTGTTTTCTGTGTATGAATAAAAATGTGCCAATGTATCCATTGGTTGTGTCTTTTGTGTTCCTCATGTGAAAAGGTTTGTGATGAGGGGAACAACAAGCAACATAACTTACCAGTTTTGGAAATGTTGTTTTGAATTTATTGCACCAGTGTGTTAGACTATGTTGTAGTGTGTGTGATTTTGAGGGCTTGTGTGTCCTGTCTGAGGGCAAAGTTTGGTTTTTCAGCAAGAGTGAATGGTTTTGAGTGTAGAGCTTCATTTTGACCTGAAAATAGGATGTTTGGAGAATTGGGTGAGACGTTATGGATTTGTGTTTATAGTTTTGAGAATACGAGGCATAGTTTCAAGAAATGTGTTTAAGCAATCGAGAAAAACTGTAATATAATTGTATAATTTAAATAAGTAATATTGTGACATGTTCATTCCCGGAAGAAAAATCAAGACTACAATCGAGGCGTTTCAGGGAGTTCAGAAACAGTGACACTGATATAGAGAATAACTCCCTATGGAGTGGACTTGTAACTTTGCAGACCTTTTTCATGCTCAAACAGCAACATTACACACTAAAGAATGTTGAAAAAGTAAAAATGCTGAAGTTTAGCCTATTTTTGACACTTGGCAGATTGGTGAAAAAAGTGAACTTGTAGAAGTTATAAAATTTAAAGTTTATTGTTAGGAAAAATTCACAAATGAAATATATATTTCCCAAAACACGTTTTACTCTACTACTGCAAGAAAATCAAAGCCATTCATCTAAACAAGTTGTGTTCCAAATTTGAGGTTGAGATCTAAAAAGAAAAAGAGCTTTCAGTAAGATTTTATTTGTGCATTTCCACTAGATGAAATTTGTTTCCCATTATTTTCTAATGAGGTCATTTTTGATTGTGAGGAGCACAAGCGTGACTATTTTTCAGGACCATTTAACCTTTTGTGTGTGTGTGTGTGTGTGTGTGTGTGTGTGTGAGTGTGTGTACACAGCAAGAGCTAAAACCTTTACCAAGTTCCGTACCATTCCGATGAAGTAAAAAATATATTAAAAAAATTAAATAAATGATAAATAAAAAAATTCCATTCAAAAATGAAAGAAGAACACCAGAGGGTTAAATATTTTTTTAAAAATACCAGCTTCACGTGTCTGCTTTTTATAACCATACAAATATACATTGTGGTAATCAACATTATGCACATCAACAAAACTTTCCTTTAAAACATAAAAGAATGTGTTCAGATCTGCGCTCACGACATCACACAGATAATAGACGCAGATCTCCTTCATTCGGCTGCTTAATAAGTTAGATTATTTGACTGAAGCACAGTCATGCAAACAGTATCACTGTTAAACACTGTTAAACGAGCACCGCTGCCGAGCATCTTTCTTCCATGTCCCTCGCAAAATTATTTATTCATGTCACTGTTGTTGTTTCAAGGCGACGAGCCATTAAATTGCACCATTCTCAGAGGAAAACTGAGACAGAAACTGCAGAACTATTACAGATTTCACTTCAGGGGAAAAAATAACAACAAGAAAAAACATAAGTAATAGGCTAGGTTATGATTTAATTATATGCTACCTGTGTGACTGTGACATTCCTGCACGATCAGCATGAAAGCAGCTTCACTGTCTTGGTAGACAGATTAACTTCAATGAAGAAAAAGAGAGTCTCAAAATATCCGTCCCACACATTCAGAGGAAAAAAAAAACTTTCTAAAGGCTTCAGATGGAACAGAGTGTCTAAAACCAGCCGAATGGCAGCCTGATGAAAAGATAATAATGCAAAATGAGCGATGGGCCGGATGAGACACCCCAACTTCAAACATACAAACACAAGACGCGCACAGAGACGCCAAGGACATCCGCGCTGAGACAACACGCCGTAGCAGCGCCTGCACTGTAAAAAATTAGTTTTTGGAAAATTTGACCCACAACATTAAAGAAACGGCAGAGTATTTCATTTTACACATGGGGTACTTTTTTTATCCCTGTGTGCACCAAACCCATCTCAAGTGTTTGCTGTTTCATCCCATCCCGTTTGAAGTTCCAGTAGTGCCAGTTACTTTTCAAACGTTCTATGGACAGATGAAACAAACAAAAAAAATTGCTTTTTGGCAGCAAACACTTAAGATTGGTTTGGTTCATACAGGGATAAAAAAGTACCACATGTGTAAAATTAAATACTGTATCTTTAATGCTGTGGGCCTAATGTTCTGCCAGAGGTCCGGGACATCTTGTTCAGATACATGGCATCATGGATTCGATCAAATACCTGCAGATAAAAAATCTAAACCTGAAAACCTCTGCTAGAAATCTTATAACGGGTCATGTCTGGATCTTCCAACAGGACAGTGATCCAAAAGCAAACCAAGCATCTGCAATGGCCATCCCAGTCCCTGACCTGATCCCTATAGAAGAGGAGTGGGCTGAACTGAAGAGAAGAAGCGCCAGCATGGATCTGAAGGATCTGGAGAGATTCTGTATGGAGGAATGGTCTCTGATCTCGTCAGGTGTTCTCCAAACTCATCCGGCATTATAGGAGAAGACTCAGAGCTGTTCTCTTGGGACAAGGAGGTTGCAAAAAGTATTTAATAAAAGGGGGCAAATAATTGTTCCGTGTTTTGGAGAAAAATATTTATTTCATAATGTGATTTTCCCCCCACTTTCAATTATTTTACTTCAATAAAAGGTTAGATTTTTGCTTTTTTTTTTTTAATAAAAATCAAAAGGATAAACAATGCAGATTTTTTTTTTTACAGCCATATTTGATCATATTTACCAAGGGGGCAAATAATTCTGAACAGCACTGTATATGCATGCATGTGTTTTTAGTATGTATATCTAAAAAAAATTATATATACAATAAGTAAAGTGTTTTATATATATATATATATATAATACTTTACTTATTGTATATATAAAAATGTTTTATAAGAAATGTTTAAATAAATAATAATTCATTAATTTAAAAAGTGAATGATTAATTGAACGAGTCATAGATTTAAACTAATATACACACTGCTTATTGTACATAAAAATGTTTTATAAAAAGATTGAAATAAATATTGATTAATGAATTAATTTTTATTTTAAAAGTGAATGATTAATTGAATGACTCATAGTTAAAATGTAAAGTATAAGACTTAACTTTATGAGAAAATATAATTTCTTAATTTTGAGGTGAAATGCGACATGGGTAATTTTGAGGTTCGCCCACATGTACAAAGCACTTCAACTAATTATTGCCTTCTTTGTGAATGTTGCAAAAGAGGTTGTCTCCGCAGGCAGCATGATTAACTCGATTTTGGAACGGGGCCCATATGAATAACTCCTGTTCAAAGACACAATCATCAGCCCATCACTGTCCTTTAACAGAACAGATGAACGAGCACAACCATGATGAGACACATGACTGGTGAAGTCAGCGTCTTTAGGATATAAAAGCCCCTAGGCAGCATCTTTAACAGAACAGCCTTTATGACACTGACAGAAGACAATCAGAATCTCAAATCAAACCGCAAAGGGACCAACTTAGTGCCCTAAAGAGTGCTCACTCGTAACCGGTGACATACAATAAGCCATAAAAGTAGCATTGCTCAAGTCTCTATTTGAGCTCATATTGAAATGTGATACATAAGGTGAAACATCTGATGATCAAAAGACTGAACCTTCATGTTCTGTTGTCTAAGAGAGACATGTTTAAAAAAATAATAACATGTTGATGCATTATAGCTTTTCCTCATTCTTATGAGGACTGACAGTTTTTAGTTTAGGATTTTCAAACAGAAGCAACATTATAATATATCTGATGTCAAATGTATGCCTGCTTTATTATAAACCAAAAGCTTCAATACTATCTGTCCACAAGGTTTTGATGAAATCAGGGGATACTCATAAATAACTAACAGATAACAGGACATTGATATAAAGCAAAAGTCTCCATTTGATCTGCTCAAGTAATGAGATCTCATGATTCTTACGCAAAATCAAAGACCTTTACAGATGAAGGTCTCTGCGAGTTTAGATGATTTCAGACACTGACAATGAATCACAATGCAGGACAGCAATGAAAAGAGTTTATGAGATCACATTGATCGATCACACACATTGATCAAACGTGAACCTCTGACAGAAGATCACAAACAATCAGATACGGGTGCATCTGCAGATTAAAAGTCCATGAGATTGAGAAGATGTGTATTCCACAGCCCTACTCAATTCTATTCTGCTGGTTTGTGAAGAGCTCAGCCGCATCATGAACAATCATGCAACATCTGCACTTCACATGCACAGCTCAGTTTCGTTTACCGTAACGTTACAAACGCGTCGCTTAAAGCATCAAAACTATCATTTACAGTGAAAACAAACTTTCCAAGGACTGTCCTGCAGAAATAATGAGCTCGTGTACAATAAAAGCGATGGATGATGGACACTCACCGATGCGACTGAAGCTCTCCGACAAAGTTCTTCTTAATTTCTTCATTTTGCCGATTTTTTCGGCAGGTTGAGCCGCTGGCATTAAATCACACATGAGTTTGAAATCAGGGAGTAAATTAGACGCGTAAATAACAGTTGTGTGCAAACACTGTCCTTCTGTATTAAATGTGCATTTCCAAAGTCTAATGACTACATATCTGGAGACAATGTAATCCGCAATAATGTGACGAGGCGAGGGAAACTTCAGGACAACGTCTCTAAACGCCGCGGTTTTCCTCTGGAAATGTGGATGTCATTTTTGGGATTCTCTCCTTTCGCTTGGCGAGAGTGCGGATAAAACCCTGCGTTAGCCCCGCCCCCGCGAGCCAGCTATTGGACGGCGAACGGATGTCTCGTCTTTTACTGGCTGCATTAACTGTCCATCATCTGTAGAGCTCCGCCTTGCCTTATAATAAGAGCCAGGCGTCTTCAGGACATTTAGACATTTACATTTGTATAGTTCGTAAATTGCTTTTAAAGACCCAACTATTCCGTACATTCTATAATTTATAATTCAACCAGGAGAAGATAAAAATGATTAAATAAATGTAGGCTACTCATTTGTTTTTCATTATGCGTTTTATAATCAAGTTCTCTTTAATGTTGTTTTAATATTGTCATTTAGTAGGCTACTATTACATACAGTACCAGTCAAAAGGTTAAAAACACTATTTTTAATGTTTTTGAAAGTCGTATATTATGCTTATCAAGCCTGCATTTATTTGATAAAAAAAAATACATTAAAAAAAGTAATATTGTGAAATATTACAATTTTACAACAAAGATTTTCTAGTTTAATATACTTAAAATAAAATGTATCAAAGCTAAATTTTCAGCATCATTTATTCAAAATGGAAATCTTTTCTAACAATATAAATCTTTACTATCACTTTTTATCAATTTAACACATCCTTGCTGAATAAAAGTATTAATAAAAAAAAATCACAATATTCCATTTTTTTTTCTGTATTTTTGATCAAATAAATGCAGGCTTGATGAGCATAAGAGACTTCCAAACTTTTGACCGATACTGTATATTAAATTCCTTACTATTTGATATACCATAGTATCACTGTATGACATCAACACTGTACTATAGTACCACAACATTGTTTTATTAGTGAAGTACTACATTTTTAAAAAATAACATTTTACAGGTTACTTTACAGATTTAAAGACATTTGATAATAATAAAAAATTGTCATGATAATGCCACAAAGCAAAAAAGCTTCAATTTCTTTATTCAATTTTATTTATGAAGTGAAATACGACCAGCATATGGTTTCATATACCCACGAATGTGTCATTGATTGTGTTTGTTATAACCATAGGTCTAGAGAACATCTCTCTCTGAGCCGAATGGAAATGCAGTGAGAATGTGGGAGGCAGGACAGTCGAGTCTAATATAAACATTCCTTCATCACACGCCTTGCATTGCTCATTACAAACCCGTTAGTCAAACACAGTTCACAACCCTTTTTACCTCCATAATCTGACGCATCTGCGAGCAAAACGAGACCTCATCCATTGTGTAAAGTCTATATTTCACAGGTGGTTGAAAATGTCGGCATCCCCCTGCATCACTTTCCTTGGGATAGCAGTGATGAATTATTCAGGAACATTATAAGACAGTAAATAGGGTCAGTGTTGATTTCATGTTGACTTAAATCTTTCATGCGACTGGTTCTGCTCAGCATCTTTAAAATGCAGCTGATGAGCGAGATCTACACAGCGAATTCCCATGGATGAGCTTTGCAGAGTCTGCCCAAACATTTGCATTTCCCTGCTGGATTTTGTTCCTTTGCAGTCTAATGAATGTAGCGGGCACAAATTTCACTGTTATTCTAATTACGGCACAGAATGAACTGCATAACTAATGTGCTTGACGATTGTTAACGCTGCACTGTAGAACAGGTGGCATGAAATAAGAGAGAAGAACAATTTTCTGCTCAGCGTTTAAATGAATTGAGTTATTAAACGTAGTGCAAAAGAATCATCATCATCATCCTGTCGTGTACGTTTGTGTTGCAGCTCATGGTTTAGTATGGAGATCAGGAGCCGTTCGGACTGATGGAACGACTAGGACATGAAACTACTTCCTCCAGGCAGTGAAAGGGATGTGATGCGAATTTCACTTAACTCGTCTGTCCTACTAACTAATCGTCAGTCCACACAGTTTCCATGATTTAGAGATTTAAACCAAACAAGCACTAGTATTTCTTTTAAAAGCAGAAGCTCGTTTTTTTATTAGAACATGTTTTAATAAGAACACACAGTATAAATATAAACGTCTAAGTCATTCACAGAGTGATTTAAAAAGACGCTTCCTGATTGATCACAACTGAATCAAGAAGTGGAGTAACTGAGTGAAAAATGAAAACTGTCGTTATTTAATCACCCTCGTATCGTTTCAAACCGTATCGTTGTTATATTTGTATCTGGACTGTTTCACAATAGTTCATAGTGACAAATAGAAAGCATCATAACAGTAGTTCATATAATGCATGCACTACACAATAAGTCTTCTGAATTAATTTGATGCCTTGTACAAATTAAAGACTTCACTGATCGTCTTCTCCACCTTAAGTTTGAATATGAGGAAAGACAAGACAGCTTTGGTGAATTTTCATTGAATAAAACTCACAGCAAGTATCATATGAATCCAGAAGACTTGTGCTGAATTCAGAACCACATACTAGTATACTAGTCATACTATGTTTACAATATCTTTCTAAGGCAGAAATAATACGAGTAGTATGATAGTATGCGCTTCAAATTCATCAGCAACATAAAAATAGCATACGCATCATTTGGACTACCTTTATGGCATAATTATTGTCCTTCTCATCATTTTGAAAGTCATAGTCAGTCTGAATACAGGTTTGAATGACGCGAGGGGGGGTGAATCATGACAGACTTTCCATTTTTGGTGAACTAGTCCTTAAACTCACTATAAGAAAACAAAGAAACAAAATAAATTTCACTCCATTTTGGCCATTTTCATCAGTTGCTTCTAAAGCAATTAAAATGTGATTTTGTCGTGTTTAGAGTAAAAAAAAAAAATAGGAAAATGAAATATAGAGGAACCGCATACTAGCATACTACTCTTACTATTTCTGTCATTCAAAGATCTGGTAAAAATAGTAAGAGTAGTATACTAGTATGCGGTTCTGAATTCAGCAAGTGTCAGATCAGAGCAGAGAGAGATAACTGACCAATGGAAGGGCTGACAAGGTTAATCTCAGTTTCGGCTGCTATCCAGCTTCATCTAACCTAAAGTGATTTGACGTGTCTCGAAAGAGCAAAGCAAAGCATCTGGTGAAGTGATTCCTGGACGTCCAGTCCCTCGGTTTTACTCGTTCTCGAACTTGCTGTAAGGGTGGTCGGAGTCTGGGATGAGACCTAGGAAGAAGGACACAGGACAGATATTATTATTTACATTCATGCATTTAGAAGATGCTTTTACCCAAATCGACTCACGATAGAGGACCATAAGCAATTCGACACTGAAACAATCACATGTGGGAATCAAGAACCGGTTCTTAATCATAACACATCATGTTTTCAGTTCTTTTAACCGCCTGTTGCTCCAGGGCATTAAAGTTTATGGTGATTTTGTGTAGAAGTAGCAGAAATAAATTTCACAGAGATCTATTCTACTCACACACATTGCTCTGAGTTTGTTTGCACAAGGGCAGATGGGAGAGGAAAAGCCTCTCAACTTTCACCTCCCTGATGGTTAGGAGGTGCGGCAGGTTTTCGGAGGACGTGACGTGTTTTAAGCAGACGACCGCAGCTCATCCGTAACCTTGGGTCGATTCGGGCATGAGAGCAGCGGGCGACGCTCAACTCTGATGGACACGTGACATACAGGGTCCAAAACGGCCAGAAATGTTTCTGATCAGCCATGAAACTGTTTTGAATATTTTTATTTAAAAGAAAATAAGAATACGGTTTGCATGCATTTGATTTAAATCGCAAAAGTGACTTTCATCTTAAAATTTGTTTTCAGAGAGGACACTACTTGTGTAACTAACAGATATCACCATACTTTCCTCAGTCAATTAATCACAGTAAATCAAGACAATTGGTTTTTAATGAAATTTTATGTTTCTATATGCAAATTATGCATTATCTAATTGAATATGTAGTTATTTGCATACATTTCTGAAACAGAAATTTGGAATAAAGCCAGATTCAAAAGTTAAATTTCACTGACATATTATAGATAGAGGGATTTTGGATGTCACTTTTTATTTCTGACTCAATGCAGGAGACAAAATTGCATTGGAATTGAAATCTATGAATGCAAATAGATAAAGTGCAAGCAAATAAACTTAAATGTCTATTTAGGATGTTCCCACTAGTTACATGTTATAGAAGCAAAATAGCTTCTATAATAGCAAAATAAAATCTCAAAACTGACCAGCGTATAAAAAAAAAAAAACACCCTGGTTTCACCTGCAGTGTATTTGCCTTGAACAAACAACAACAAAAAAAAAGGTTACAAGCTAATTGGCCAAAGTCAACTACCAGTGTTGTATTAAGAGTGTGATACACGGCAGAATCTCACACCGAACGTCCTTTCGAGGGCAGACGCTAGTGTGTGCGAGTCCATGTGTGAGAGCAGCAGGGTCGGAGACACCCGTTCCCTGACGTACAGACTGCTGAGAGTAGGAGAAACACAAAGGAGGCCTCCATCCATCATGCTGTCATGTCGTCCATACACACACACACACACACGGTGCACCACAGGACACACAAGCACACGGCCCAGAAACCATCAGTCATAATAGAGCAGCATCACCACACACTCAGACAATGACTTCAATGACTTCTATTTTGTACTGAATAAGCAAAGTTTCCAAAAATGATTTTTAGTTTGCACTGCAGCAGGTTGTGGAAACAGTTGCAGTTTCTGAGATCATAGTCTCCATTACCTAAAGCAGGCAATCTTCAATTTCTGCAAAAATTTTAATGAAAACAATTGATTCGTTGGGTGAATCTCACAAAAACAGCAAAGAGTTGTTGTCACAAACTCTAATGTTAAGAAAACTATTCACTTAAAGCATTAAAAAAGTATTATTTATTACTCTTAGTTAAATGCTAATTTAAACATTTACTAACACATTAAAAAAAAAATTTTTAAATTAAGTATTTGTTACCATTAGTTAATGCACTATTAACTAACATGAACAATTGTATTTTTATTAACTAACATTGAAATGGATTATTAAATGTTGCATAAAATATATATTACTGACTGTTAATGTTAGCAAATGAAACCTTATTGTAAAGTGTTAACAGAAAACTGCAGCACAGTTGTAGGATATGAAACCTTGAATAAAATTATAAGACATAAATCTTCTACAAACTCATTCATAAAATGCATGACTAAAACATCTGAAAGCATAACACTGGACATGAGGGTCACATCTAACCGCTCAGGATCTGTTCATCAGCAGTTATTCGGCACATTACCGACCGCACTCGAACGTGTGCAGATGAGGAGCCTGTGGTGCTGCGAGAACACGATGATCTCCAGTTGGAGTGGGAATGAGGAGACTGTCTTGTCATTATATGGTGTGAGTGTGTTCACAGCCTTTGATCTTCTCTTCACTTTGAACACCATCTTCACCGGCTCACCGAGAATGTCAAACAGACGCACTGCAGTCACATGAATGCATCTGCAGGCTAAAGTGCCCCATTATGCTATTTTAAAGGTTCCTAATTTAGTCTCCTACAGTAGGTTTACATTCATCCGAGGTCAAAAAACACTTTCATTTTCTCATTATATACATTGCAGCATAACCTCTTCTCTAAAAGTATCTGAAACGGTTTGATAAAGCATATAGTCTTTCTAAACCTGGTCAGATGGCCCTGTCTGTTGTGATTGGTTTACTCTGCTCTGATTGGTCAGATGGCCCTGTCTGTTGTGATTGGTTTACTCTGCTCTGATTGGTCAGATGGCCCTGTCTGTTGTGATTGGTTTACTCTGCTCTGATTGGTCAGATGGCCCTGTCTGTTGTGATTGGTTTACTCTGCTCTGATTGGTCAGATGGCCCAGTCTGTTGTGATTGGCCTACTCTGCTCTGATTGGTCAGATGGCCCAGTCTGTTGGGATTGGTTTACTCTGCTCTGATTGGTCAGATGGCCCAGTCTGTTGTGATTGGTCTACTCTGCTCTGATTGGTCAGATGGCCCAGTCTTTTGTGATTGGTCTACTCTGCTCTGCTCTGATTGGTCAGATGGCCCTGTCTGTTGTGATTGGTCTACTCTGCTCTGATTGGTCAGATGGCCCTGTCTGTTGTGATTGGTTTGGTTTACTCTGCTCTGATTGGTCAGATGGCCCTGTCTGTTGTGATTGGTTTGGTTTACTCTGCTCTGATTGGTCAGATGGCCCTGTCTGTTGTGATTGGTTTGGTTTACTCTGCTCTGATTGGTCAGATGGCCCAGTCTGTTGTGTTTGGTCTACTCTGCTCTGATTGGGCAGATGGCCCAGTCTTTTGTGATTGGTCTACTGCTTACAGCATAGGTCAGAAATGAAACACCCATTACCATGTATGGACTTCAGTTTCTAATCTTCCTCAGCACTTGAAACACAGTGAAACAAACGACGATGTCGGTTTTACCGCATCAATCTCATTCTTTTGAAGTGCAAGCAAGATACATTGGCTTCCGTAGTGTCTTCTCGACACTAACAACACAAACCAAACTCTTCCAGGGCTCAGCTACAACTACAGTGATTGACGGTCAAAGTAGACGTTGTTTTTGGGAAGCCAATTAAGACCATAGGCGAGCATTATGAATCTTTGTTACAAACCTATGTAGGTTTGGGCAGGAAGTAAGACTAGAATTACTGACAACTCAGTATTAGTTCAGAATCGGTTCTTTCTTTTGAGAGACAATAACTCCCATTTATCGAGCTCTGAAACCAGCAGATCTACAAACGAGAAAGCATAACTGGGGCACTTTGATATAGAATAGAAGTTTGTTTCCATGTAGCTTAACATTATTTCTTCTGAAAGAAACGCTCTCTGCTGTTTCCTCTTATTCAGGTCATTTTCATCGTTCTTCTTCTGTGTCATGAACCCACACATCCAGCTTTCCTTCAGCGTCTCTCAAGGTCACGTGTATTTCCGCAGGTTCGTCCTCCTGCCCTCCGTCTCGCTCTGAACGCTGCGGCTCTGGTGACCCTGGTTCTCGGTTTCTCTCGCTTTCACGCACTGCAGGAGCTGTGATCTGAGGCGCCAAATACATTTACATTTCACCTCATTCCTCTGCAGCGCTGGGACAGGACCCGGGGCTTTGCCACCACATAAATTACGGCTCTTCTCGGCTCTCCACAAGTGCTAATTAGCACAGAGTTAATCAAACGTGAGTCAACCAGCCAGCCAGGTTTTTATTAGGAACTAAAAAGGTGTAAAACAAAAGAAGAAATTCTGTAGAATTTTAATCTCTCTCTACAAACCCTCATGGAATTTTTGAATCTGCGCTTTTAAACTTTATAAGGCAAGACACTACAGGTGAATAGGGTAAAAAAAGAAAGATAAAAAACAAGAAAAAACAGACCAGAAATGATTAAACATTGAATAAAGCCAGGTTCAAAATTATTGTTTGATTTTGTTTCAACATGTTAGAGTTAAAGGTTTTTACATGGATATATCTTTTTATCACTTCATAAATCAGAAAATACTGTCAACAGCCAGAAAACAAATCATTTTCATCATGTTTTAGGAACTGGAAGAACAGGTTGGTGTTTATGTCCATCTGGTAAAAGCTAATGAGTTCTTAATTCATAAGTAATGAGTAAAATAATTATGTTTTAAACACAGTAATTAGTACCACTATCCTACTGCTATCTAGAAAAGCAATCAGTAACTTTTAGAATTAGTATGACTATCACTAAAACACATTCATAATCTCTACTCTTGCTCTGCTGAGGCGCCGCATTACGTCCAGCCACATAAGCATTGATCACGAGTCAATCGTTTGAAAAACGGCATATGCTGAATCAAGCATTACTGAGGAACCAGATCAATAAAGACAACCAGAGCTGACATGATGACCTGTGTGAAAACAACTCCATATAATGTCCTGTAATCAGAACAGAACACTACAACTGAAGACACATTAGCTACGTTAACCAAATAATGAAACTAAGAAAGTTGTTGCAGAATTGAGCGCTTTCTCATTGCGTCAGTGCAGCAGATCAATCTGAATCTCACCCACAATTATTGGTGCAATTATCTCCAGCAAATTCCTCCACATCAGCGGCCTGAATACATTAGTGTGTGAACACAAACACATGGGCCACGACCTTTGCTGACCGTCTGCTCATGCTCAGTAAAGCGTGCAACACTTTTCCCAAACTTTCAACAGCAGTGTATGAATTTCATGTAAAACGAAATTTTATTTCTACAGTTTGTATGTTTTGAAGCATACAGTGAAGTAAAAGCAGGCCGCATTATACAGCATACATGTATTCCCATAGTTTTATTTGTGTTATTTCATAACTGTTATAAGATATTACTGATATTTTTATAAAATGCAGAAAAGAGTCATAGTGAGTCGACTGTGAATGACATTAACGACAGAAGATTAGGACTGATGTGACTCACCATACTTCTTGCGGATTTCATCATGCTTCGTCTTCCTCTCCACCTTCCTGCAATAGACAGTAACCAGAGATTAGTAACTGGTTTTGACAGACTGGTCTAGGTTATGCATATTTTTCCAACTTCTACTGAGTTAAATACTGAATTTCTGCGAACCGACAAAACTAATAGTCATTGGCCTCATTTGACTTGATTTGAGCTGTATTTTGTTGCAAAATCATCTATGAATTAGTAGAAACTAAAGTCAGCATGAAACGGAAGCTGTGAATGACTTTTCCTGCCTATTGTGACACAAATCTGAGAGAAACGGCTTCTCAAACAGGAAAAAATGTAGGGGGGGAATTTTTTGTACATGGGGAACTGATTGGATGGTTGTGGTTTGCTATTGGTGGATCTCATGTGAGTGACATGTAGTCCCGCCCTCATGCCAGTAAGCACGTCATCAGAGAAGAGATGTTGCTGCAAGAGGGAGGGGAAGTTATTTTGATTAAAGATTACAAGGTGCATGAATACATTTAAAAAAAAAAATAAGTGCACTGATCATTCATTTATAATAAACACTGCAATATTCGATAAATTGCAACTTTGATTTCATGATCCAAGAGCATGAAATCTTGATATTTAGGTTATATTCCAAAATTGAAATTTTCACATTTCTTATCCAGACTATGTAATGTAGTTGTGCATGTATTGCTATTTATTTTTAATACTGTGTTGGTCACCACTGTCCAATATAATAACCTGAAATAGTTTGCACAAGCATTCAAACTCATAACCTGGATCCAATTTCAGCTGCAAAAATTGCAGAACTGAAAACGAGAAAACACAGCAAGTCCTAAAGAGCAGCACATGGGATGCAGTTGGTGATTCATGCCGAGTTCATGTCTTTGTTTAACCCATCCATTCCTTCACAGGCTCACGTGGGGCGTCGTAAATACGAGCAGCAATGTTTTATGGGTGTGTGACACACTGAACGACACAACTCGCTCCCCGTACATCATTCATTCTCTCTACACTCCATAAAGAAGATGGGCCGAGCCGGAGCCTGGTCTCCATACGAACCCGCGGTCGCTTCATATCTGCACAAAAGTGGCGTATAAATCAGTCAGAGCTTTATGAGCAACTGATCTGAGAACAATCACCGGAGCTGTTAGCCATCTGTTGCTGCCTCCACAATCCTTCACAAAGCACCGCAACAATGACTCCACCGGTTGCTGTTTTACATGTGTGTGTGTGTATCTACTGAGAGAACCCAATCAGATCAGATTTCCATATTAAACTGGAGTGCCAAATGCTTAGGCCAACAGTGGTTAAAAACTAAAAGGGTCTTGATCAAAAGACAAAGTTGCACTACCAAAAGTTTGGGGTCAGTACGATTTTTAAATGTTTTTGAAAGAAGTCTCACCAAGTCTGCATTTATTTGATCAAAAATTTTGAATCATGAAATCATGAATTTTCAGCATTATTACTTTAGTCTTCTGTGCCACATGATCCATCAGAAAAAAGTATTATGTGCTGATTTGTAGCTCAAGAAAAAATTCTTATTTGATTAATTGAAAATCATGATTTTTTTTTCCAGGATTCTTTGATTAATAGCAAGCTTAAAAGAACAGCATTTTAATTACTGTCACTTTTGATTAATCTAATGCACCCTTGCTGAATAAAAGCATACATTTCTTTAAAAAAAAAAAATATTACTGACCCTAAACATCTCAATTTAAAATCATCTTGAAACACCAGTCGCAACTCATTCGACTTACACAATGTGACATTTTTGTGCAAAGAATATTCAAAGAGAAAAATACTTTAATGGTACTTTTTTTACGGCTGACAACATTGTGAATAAACATTTAAAATATGCAACAACAACAAAAAAGAAAAAAAATCATAAAACTAACCATTGCCAATCAACCGTTTTTCCTGTGTAGGTTATAATTTTTACAATTCTTCTTTAAAAAGAAAAAAGAACCGATTTACTCTAAATACATATATGTTCAATGGTCAAGCCGTCACAATCTATAAGACTCCCAGAATGCACTGTGCTACTGTTTGCAATAATCATTCTAAACGATACGTACTAAAGAAACACACTGTTGTGACAGACAAAAAAAATACTGAACAAAAGCACATTTGTACATCAGATGCATCACACACAATCCGTCAAGACCCTTCAGGGATATCTGATCTTGGTTAATCTGAGCTCTCGAGTTCAAAAGGAGATTTCTGTTCCCCCTCGAGTGCCTGACACAGAAATGACCTTGTTAGTGCAGCACAGCTGCTGAAAGACCCTACAGACATATTTACACGCAACACACGTAATGAACCGATTGAGCCACACACACACATTATGTGACCGAATCCATTACCAACAGGTGCCTGCCTGATCTGAGGTCTGAGATTTACTTACCGTTCATCTGCTCGCTGTCTGATCTCTTCTCTTCGACGGGCAAACTGCTCATCATCACGGTCAAAGCTGAAAATAAACCAACATATAATCATAATCACCACACTCATTTAATATAAGAGAGATAAACATTAAATATTCCACCTAAAAAACAAAAAATAATAATTAAATATCATGAAAATAATGTTGCAATGCAAACTAATCGTAATGTTTCTTATTTTTTTTATGCAAAATAAATTCTTATCTCTTTATTTTGAGGTTGGGGTGAAATATAACCTGGGCATGTTGTTGACCAATGACGCTTATTTAATCATATTTATTAACCAGTAACAAAAGAGAGAATTTACAGCTCAAATTCACCTGCAGTCCTTGTCGACAGTTATACAGTCACAACGAGATCAGCTTGAACAAACGTTAACATATTTTATTAAATGGATTGTAATTGTGATTGGATTAGCATTTTAATATTACTTATTAGCTCCTCAGTACTTAAGCGAGCTCTCAAAGCGTTATAGTCCTTCATGTCTATTGTAATCTCAAAATTCTGCCCAGTTGATAATACCTATCAAATCGACTGCACACGGTAGATCCTTTTCATAGCATTGTTCGGGAAGCAGACATACTCTGTCAGTTTAAAGGGGTCCTATTATGCTTTTCCACTTTTTCTTAGTGTGTAATGTGCCTTTTTGAGCATAAAAAAGATCTGCAAGGTTACAAAAGTCCACTCCAAAGCGAGATATTTCATTAAACAGAATCCACTTTTCAAGAACTACAATGAACGACTCATTTGGACTACAACGAGTTTATTCCGGATCTTATGAAGTCACAATGGGATCATTTAAATAATCTCCGCCCACAGATTACGAAAAAAAAGGGACGAGGTTGAGCTGAATTAGAGAAGACAGTGTTGTCGCTGTCAAAGACAGACTGTTTTTTCCACAACATTTCCAAAACTTATTTAGTTTGACCTTCCTAAGGCTGATGAACTTAGAGTGATTAAAACTTCTTTTAAACACTGTTCCTGAACATTATAACCACAACGTGTGCTGTACATTTAATGTGGAACAGCTTGCTTTCTGTTCCTTTTGTAAGCTCTTACTTTTGTAAGACAAAATGACAAAAAACAAACCACTCTTAGCCTGGTTAAAACCAGACCCTTCTCAGTTGAAACTGAGTGTAGGGTCTGGAGAAGCTATGTAGACAAATCATTTCCAAAGGGGCGTCACCAACCGACGTAGCTCAGCTTGATTGACAGGTGATCTGACCAATCATACTTCGCCATCCGCCATTTTGTCCGACAAAGCAGTCAGGAGAGTAGATTAACATAGATTTGAACTTGAAAAATGGAGTGTACTGACGCCTTTCCGTGGTTAAAACAACATTCCTTCTTATGTTTGTTCATTTTTATTTGAGGCTATAAATTAACTAGAAGGAAGAGATGATCGGTTCACAAGAACAGCTTTAACTGATGCTCTACACAGCGATCTGTCACGGCACATTAAAGAGCAACAAAACGGTATTTATTGTTTAAATTTCTTTTAAAAAATTACCAAATTTGAAAGCTGAGACTTTGTTTAATATGTTTAATATCAAACGTAACCGAAAAGTAGCCTGCTCTGTCCTGTCTGCCAGCGTGTTGTCAGTCTCCTCTCTGCTCCGCAATGTATTTTTCACTGCGTGTGCGTGAGAACTCCTTCAGCATCGCTGCGCTGTCGTCATCATGTAAATCCCTCCCCAAACGTTTCTGATTGGTGCCGCGATTTCGGCGGCACAGAAATTAGTTTGAATGGGCTCTTCTCCAGACTATCATGGAGAGAGAATGAAAATTCGCCGGAAGTAGTCTGGGTTTTCCCAGGCTAAACCACTCTGAAACATCCTGTGAAATCAGTGTTTGCAAAGTCTGTGCATGAAACCCGTTCTGCACGATCCTCTTGTTTGTTAACATTGTCAGGGTCTGAATCGGGCTCGAATTGGTTTTGAAATTGACGCCATCCTCAATATTTACACTAGAGAAGAGCTCGTAGTTATGGAGGGGCGGGACATTTCACGAACACGCGCTAAGCGCTGACAAACACAACACATTGAGCCAGCTAACCAATCACAGCACATTTCGTATTTCGGAAGGAGGGGCTTCATCGAAATCGGCGTGTTCGAGTCAGTCTGGGGAGAGAGGAGCTGTAAGCTGTAAAAATCCACGATAAAATTACTAAAATGTCAACTTAAATTAAAAGCAAACCAGAAACCATGTAAATAAAAGATAGTTTAAAGCATTACTAAATACTATAAAAGTATATTAACAATACTAAAAGAACACACAGGCTTTCATGTCATGTCAGAGTTACTGTAATTACAAGTTTACAAAGCATATTTATGAAAACCCAGACTTCACAAGACATCAAAATTGTAGCTAAACTTATCTGAGAGAATATAGAGGTGAATTCATGTTGTGATCAAGTATTTTACTGTCATCAACAACCAAACTGCACATGGATTCATTTAGCCTGTATGATGGTAGGTCGGAAGTAGAGATTTTAAAGCCACGGATTCAGGTGACACTTTTCCTGATAAGATCTTGTTAAACACGCCTTTAAGAGAACTTACTAAATAAAAACATTGTCTACTTGCTTTAAAAGCAGAACAGCAAAATCACTCCTCAGACAAAGAACATGAACAACTAGTACTAGAATCTGACATTTACAGTAATTCTGCTGAGAATCAGCAGCTTCAGGACAATCCTCTTTAGGTCATCACTGAAACTGAAACACCAGCCACATGAATTCCCCTTCGATGTCCGCAATTAAACATCCTTTACTCAGAAAGAGAGCAAAAAATGAAACTGATCTGTGGTCTTTCTGTGAGTCCCAATACCACATGCATTACATTCCACATTCATGCCAAGCTCACATGAGCGAATGTAGATGAATAAGCGTTAATAAGAGGTAGAGGAAGTGCTCGCTGCTTCTTTAAGTAATACACGTCTGTGTTTTCATCACATGAGATGTGTGATTGACATGAAGCCGGTGAGCGGATGGACGGCTTGCCAAATGAAATCATCTCTGATTGACTGACTGACACACAGACATGCCCTTTACAACCCGTCAAATACAAATACTGGCTTCTTTAAAAATCATCTCTGTGGGGAAAACATCCATTCTTACATTATTCTTAATATATAAATAAATATATCCAATACAAAATGTAATTGTGTTCATTAACCCTATAAAGCTACTGTATCATATTTGATACAAGTTTCTAATGTCTCTAACATGATCAAAACTTTGCTACAAAAAACTTCTACAAAATGCCTTTTGCCGTCTGATTGATACTTTATACTTTTTAGCAAGTAAAAGGCCTTTTGGTATCATTGTAAAAACATCCACCTTCAGGTCAAGCTTCATGTGTCTTTTTGTTATGAAATCTTTACTGATTTTTATAAAGTAAGTGTAAGAATAACTTTAATATTGTTAATTATACTTCAGGATGAACACTTACTGAAGCAACTTAGGTTTACTTAATTATCCATACATAAATCATGTTCAAAATGTATAAATTATGATCCATCAGGGTTTTAAGGAACGTTTCTTTGTTCATCTCTCAATCATCATTATATTGCATTGCATTAAATGTTTTGCCCACCACAGTATAAAATACAGAGCATTTAAATATATTACCAAAACATATTTGCCTCATTGATTAACATTACAAGCTAGAATTTTATCTTTTTGGCCATATGAATATCAGCATCCGCACTAAATTGCATATTTTTGAGCCGTTTTGGCACCTCTTTTATCTGAAGGTTCAATAAACTGTTGTACTTTACAGCTCTGAGGTGGAAGTGAAACCTGGTAGTGTGAATGTGACTATTTAAAGAAAAGAGGCACTGATGCCTGTATGAAGGACTGTATAAGGCGTCTTCTGTTAACTCATGAGTGTTTAACGTGTGTGTGGGTTAAGTGTTTCACCTTGATGAGCGTCTGCGTTTACAGCAGCAGCAGCAGCAGCACACAGCGATCGCCAGCAGCAGCACTCCCAACACCACGGCCATAGCGATGATCAGAGCCTCAAAGTTCACTGGCACAACACAAAACAACAGCAAATCACAACACTGAACACATACACACTTGCTCAAACAGATCTACTGAAGCACTGAGTGTGTGTGTCACTACTGACACCTACTGGATACTTACTGACAGTGCAAAAACAGGAACGTTTTCATGATAGAAGAGATGAGAAATTGTGTTTATTGTTATCATGTGAGCATGAGCAATGTGATTCATCATATAAAACTTAAAGCAAGAGGTTACCCAACAATGATATCATTTACGCAACTTATTTACGACCTGGACATTCTGTTCTCATCCGATATGATTTCAATTCAACATCATCAGTGTCATTTTAGGGAATTCACCATACAGTAGATCCACAAGGTTATACGTCTGTCTGAATGTCTTCTTCTCTTAAGATAAATGGTTTTGTAACCCTGAAACTGACTTGAAACTGAGCTGATTCATGACAGAAATACTTGAGACTTTCATTGTAGAAGTGAGAAACTAAGTAAGGGTGAATATAAAGCCATCCTTTCATCATCGCGAAATAAAACTCAACATCAGGATTTTTATCATTTTTATTTTGTGATAATAACAGTCTGAATGTACATTTTCATACGTATTACATTGACTATTTACCAAATAAATAAATAAAAGAACAGGTAAATATTTATTTGAGTTTAAATTATTTATGATCTATACGTGTAGAGGCTACAGAGATGCAAAACTACGAAAACCCCTAAAGGGACATGAGTCATAAAGGAAAAAAATACGAAATGGCGGAAAAATGATTTGTTAATGCTTTTGCGTTCCCCTGAGAAACTTTGCTCCCCCACAAAATGTTTTCTGCTCCCCAAGAAACTGTGCGTCCGCTCGCAAAGAACACAAAAGTTCGAATGCAAGTTCGAGCGAATGCAAAGTTTCTCAGAGAACGCAAAAGATTTGTGAGGGAAAGCAAAGGTTTTGTGAGCGAACACAACGTTTTTCGGGAGAACACAAACTTTTGCGTGCAAAAATATCTAAATATATTTTTTTTCCTCCCATCTCATATTTCTTTCATCACCAAGTCCCTTTGGGGGCTCAGTACAAAACAACATTTCGAAAAAGGTTTGGCTTATACCTAATCAATATTTAATTACAAACAAAGTTAAGGAGGTATCATTCAAATTGATACATAGAATATACCCTGTAAAACATTACTTTATAAAATTTAAAAGTGATATTGATGTTAATTGCACCTTTTGTGACAGTTGCCCTGAAACTGCGGTTCATTTATTTTGGCACTGCCCATTTGTAAGACCATTTTGGCAAAATGTCTGTGATTTTATCACAAGAAACATTGATGACCAATTTATGTTGTTTTGGAAACATATTTTATTTGGTCTTTGGGAGAACAGTAGAATCAAGCATAGTCAGGTTTATATAATTAATTTTATTCTTTTAATGGCAAAATTTTATGTTCACAAATGTAAATTCTCATGTAAAAAAACCTGTTTTACTTCATTCAGGAAAGAAATTGAGCTTTATATTGATTCACTCCGGTTTTCTATGAAGCAAAAAGCAATTAAAACATTGAAAATTTGTAAATGCTTTAATATCTTCATATAATTTAGCAATAGCCCCCTAGTGTGCAAGTCTTTGTTATATCTATGTTGTATTTCAATGTATACACAAATATTTGTAAAAAACTTTTTGTTGATAATAAAAAAATGAAAAATAAAAACATTTCTGTTAAAGACCCCCTGTGGTCAAAATCAAGTTTTTAATGTCTATGTGGTGTTTTTATTTAAGACAAACCATGTGCAAATTCATAAGTTAACACAATTGCTGAGTATTTTCTCCTTAAAACTGCAGTGAACCAAAGACAGTCTCAAAAATGAAGCAAGGGAGTCTCAAGAGGCCACCAGGTTATCCCCGTGCATTTTGCTGTTGATATGAAAAATCTTGTAGATTTAGCAATAATAGCAGGTGTATGATGTATATTACGATGTTATGATTAGGGTTTCTCCACTGACGTTCTGAGTTGTTTAAAGCGTTTCTAAGATGCTGATTGTTAGAAGGTAGCTGTCTGACTCTGAGATGGTGAATGGGAACATGGTTTGTGTAACATTAGCAACACATAAGCTGTTTGATAACATAGTCAAGCAAAAGGCTAATCATATTAATTACCGTTATGTGTCCGACGTTGTAGAGAGCGATACATAAAACGCATCACCATTATACATTGACTTGTAGACGAGCCTGAATAATTGACTCTTCCACTTCTTCTGAATCAGTTTCTGGTTTAAACATATATGGCTGAATTAAACTAGTTTTCCACTTGCCATCATGTGGTGTTTACTACAGTAAAGTTGAGCGAGTGGATCTGGGGTGTGTTCCAGAAAGCACGGTTAACTGACCGTCACATATACCCTGAACTCCCGGTTGATTAAACCAAACCCTGCTTACTCGAGGTATGCTGGTTCCAGAAACACCTCGGGGAATAAGTTCAACCAACCCAGAGTATGTTCACGGTTAACACACCAGAACTTCTCAACAGAGCGACGAATCTACTTACATACCCTGAATGTTACTTACCAAAGATTCATTTTAAGGGATAAAATTATTGACTACAGGGGCACTTTAAATAAAATAAAGCTGAAGTAAAATTAAATATAAATATTAGATGGAAAACGTAAAACTAAACAAAAATTTGAAATGTTGCCTTGGCAAATGAAATACATTTAAGTTGAAGTACTACAATTATTACCTGAAATAAGAATACATTTAATTATAGAAATATAAAAAAAAAAAAAGAATAATAATGACAAAATAACATAACAAAATTACAACTAAAAACTAAATAAAAATTAGAAATGTTGCCTTGCCGTCTAACTGAAATAAGTTTAACTTAAAGTGCTAAAACTGAAACAAAATATGTTTAGTATTTAGTATTAAAATTTAACTATAATGAATACTAACATGTATAACAGAAGATCACTCATTTAAATAGTGTTGCCCTGGACAAAGGTCATTATTCAGGAATATTTAACCACTGAATCTCACGACTGACCCATCAGAATCAAGTATTCAAGAGATCTGCATAATAAGTGAATTTAATGTCCTCAGGACTTGTAAATAGTGCCATTACATTATAAAACAACTGCTGCCTTTCCCCTGTCTTTTAAAGGAAGTTGAACTAAGGGACTTTCAGCCCTGAATGCAAATCTCACTTCACGAATTTGAAAGTATTGCTTCCATCGTCTCAACAGCTGGCTGTGTAATGGAAATCATCCTGTATATTGTGCCTCTTAAAGCTATTAGCATGCGTTACATGATCATGAACACAAATCGAACTCACCCCAGCAAACACCCCAGCGGGCCTGAGAGAGTTTACACACCGACGCCGGAGGAATCACATACGACACGGGATAATCTGTGCAGCTGTTGTTGGTCTGGCACCACAAACACTGTTGGCAAAAACATTTATTATTATAATTATTATTATTAAAGGCCTCATTCGGCAGAAGTGACACTGTTTTAGTGGAAACACAGCAGCTCAAACATTATTATCAATGCATTTGATGTTGTTTTGTGCCTCACTAAAACATTCATTCTGTTTGATCCAATGACACAAATCAGTCTGATATCAACATTTAAAAAGATGAAACTAAAGTATAATAATCATATCATTATTATAAAAGTACAAACTGACACAAATTGTTACTATAGTACAATTTTAACTGTTTTTGATGATCATTTTTATTACCATGGTTCTACTACAAATGTAAGGTTAAAGCATGGTTGTAGAAGTTGCATCAATAAATCAGCACAAACATAACTATCAATGCATTTGATGAATTGTATGTTTTGTAGTGTTAGCTGGCTTGTGTAAAATGGCTTGTGACACATTCAAGTCAGTCTTTGTGTAAATAATAGTGTTATAATTAATAAAACTGGAGTGTCTGAGCAGATTAGTCTGATATACCCTTTTAATATAAATACTTCCCTAAAATACAATATTCATTTTTGAAACGTTCAGATGGCAGTGCAAAAAAAGGAATGACCCGGCTAATAAAAAGTAAATAAGCAGTATTTGATCTTACCGAAACATTGGCGAGGCAGGTATCACAGGAAGTCAGAGTATTGCATGCTGGGGTGGGAATAAAAACAGAACAAAACACTGACATAAAAACACTTTCACTTTGAAATCAAAGAGCTGAATTTAGCTAAAGAATTACCCAGATGAGCTGGAACCTCATTAGGCATAACTAATTTATGCTTAACTTTGTTAAAGGGATAGTTCACCCAAAAATAAGAATTCTGTCATAATTTATGAGTTTCTTTCTTCTGTTGAACACAAAAGAAAATATTTTAAAGAATGTTGGTTGTTCCAGACAGTGTTGACGGCACCCATTGACTTCCATTTTATTACTTTTTCCTACTATGAAAGTCATTGGAGTCAATCAACTCTCTGGTTAACAACATTCTTTAAATATCTTCTTTTGTGTTCAAGAAACTCAGGTTTGGAACAACTTGAGGGCGAGTAAATTACAGAATTTTCATTTTTGGGTGAACTATCACTTTAAAGCTACCACTGGTATGAACATCTAAGGAGGACCATTTCATCCAGATAATAAAAAAAAATCATGCTTTGGTAAATTCTAATTATGACTTTTTATGTCATATTTATGACTATTTATGTCATAACTATGATCTACCAAAGCATGATATTATTCTTATGAGGCATAAATGGGCTTCCTTAAAAAACACATACTGGATTACCAATCATAAATGGCATACAAGAGTATCACAACTTACAAATAAATAAAAATAACCCTTCAAAAATATTTATTTTTCCATTGACATTCATATGTAACTTCAACTTATGTGTTATTTATAAAAGTCCTTTTGGTGTTTTTTATTTTGATGACTAACACCACTGACATTAAATATAGTAACAGTTTTATATTAAATATATTACATAAATTATAAAAATATTGTAATATGTATATTAATTATAGAAACATACTATGTTAATATATATATATATATATATATATATATATATATATATATATATATATATATATATATATATATATATACACACAAGACTTTACAAGCATTTTCAGACTGACTATTTCAGACTATAGAGAAATAGGATAAGAAGGAAGACACAGGCAAGTAAAAACATACGTTTGTGAACAGGTGGAGGAGTAGTAGGTTTAGCAGTAGGTTTAGTTGTAGGTTTAGTTGTAGGTTTAGCTGTAGTTGTTGCTGTCACAGTACCGCTGAATGCGACACACAACAGCAGGAAGACCGACATCGACCCAAAGACTCGGGATTTATCCATACTGTGGAGGATTTAAAGGTTTGTACAGCAGAAAAGTGTTGAATTGTATTTGAGCTCTGAAATATTCCTTTCGGCGAAGCGGAAATCTCAAAAACTCTCCTCAATACGCAAATGAAACAAACAAATCATCTAATGACAAAACACGGATGCACAACAACCAGCTGACGCACTTGTGCTTTCAAAATAAAAGTCCTTTAAAACTCCATAAACGGAAGTATCATCATATCCTCCTGGGAGTCCCAGGGATAGACTTTTGACATTATATTTTAGTGAGTTTCTCTGACACCATACATGTCACATGTCACAACCTGGGTGTCCTGTAAAGAGCACATTCAGGACTTTTTAGAGATACCAAATGTTTGGAGGTTTCACCATGAAAACAACTTATCCTTGGTCTTTAAAAATATCTGACATTAATTTAGTGATCAAATGTAGCACTCTTATGGAAATATGATAATGTATTGTAATTATAATTTAAATCGGACTACTTTTCAAATTGTATTTCATAAACCAACATCTCAGGAAAACATTATGGGGTTTCAAATCAAAAAATTACTTTCTGTTACAGAACAGGGCATTGATTTCATACATGTCCACTGTAGAGGACATCATGACTTAAATCATGTTTATCAGGCATTTTGGGAGACACAACAAGTGAATATGGAAATAAATTATACATCAATATTCCTATGAAATATTAGATATTATTATTAAAATGTTGCTAATTATTACTCCAATTATTACACTTCTTTTTTCATTAAATGTTGCTCCAAGAACACGTTAATGTGCACATTAGATACAGTGTATACATTGCATTGAATGGGAATATTAATTTATGGCCATTTTATATTGCTTAAAGTAAAATGGTGTATCGCTTCATTCCGTTATATCTTTCATAACATAGTTAAGAATCATCTTTAAACAAATTTGAGTTAAAATAAATCCTGAAACCCCCAAATTTATTGGTGATTGAAAAAAAAAATCCCATTGTTTTTGCCTATACATATAATTTCATGTCATTTTATTTTTTAAACAGCTGAGTCCTGGTGTCCACTACAGATGACATAGCATAACATATGAATAAAATATAATTTTTCAAAAATGTAAATTTTTTTATTTTGATTTTTTTTTCTTTAACCTTTTTCTTATGTTCTAAACAATGTGATGACATTAAGAAAAGAAAAAAATGTAAAAAAAAATAAATAAATCTGGGTCTCAGGAGGATATAGATATAATTATCATAAACATAGAGACACCAAACAAACCCAAATTTAAGCCATTATGAAAACAAAAACAAAAAAACAAACATGGTGTTTTTATAGTAGAACTTTAACCATGTTTTTCGGCAGGTTGATTTTTATTACTATGGTTTTGCTACAAATAGCATGGTTAAAAAAACTGTAGTTGCAACAACAGTAGCCTACATTTGGTTACTGTGGGTTTACTACAAATACCATAGGTTAATGTGCTATTGTTGCTTGAGTAAAACTATGATTATTCTCACTTAATGCAGGAACCAATTACTCATTAGAATTAGAAATTGAAGCATTGGTGTATTGATTCAGTCCTAGCCAGAATCTAAGCACTGAATGTTCGCAACAAAATAAAATGTATGAGGAGGAAGCGTTAAGAGAGGAAATGGGTTAAAATGTGAGAGTGAGTCACTGCTGAGCAAATGGTGAACATAACAATAACATAATGGAGAACCTTGCGTAATAATACAAATAAAAATGCTAAGAATAACACAATTAGTTTTTGATGAATATGACATCATTCCTGCATAGTAAAATAAAAAAATGAAAGCAATTTTAACTGTAAAAGACTGTAAAAATGCGCAAGTAAAAACTTGTTAATTGGTTAACAGTAAATTTCTGTACAACATTGTTGAAGAAAAACTGTAATAGCCTAACATTTCATGTAATTTTACAGTAAAATGCTGTTAAATGTACTATTTAAAAAAAAAAAAAAAAAAAATGAACAGTAAAAAAAACTTTCACTGACATTCCCAGAATTCCCTGTGTGGCACTTTACATGATGTTATATATATATGTGACCCTGGACCACAAAACCAGTCACAAAATGAAATACATTGAAAATTATACATTTAAAAATTTGGTCGGGCTGAAGTCATCCCTCCGGATCTTCTGCATCCACACAGCGTCAACGGGGAATGCATGAAAGCTGACTTCTTTGTAACGTGAGTTCTTTGTAAACGGTACATAACGGCACACAACAATTAAGTGCTGAGGATGTAACCCTCTGAAAGGCAAGTCGCCTCTCTTGGATCCTAAAAACACTCATTGTGAAAAATTCTCTTTCTAGTAATGGAACTCGGTCGCTGTTGTCTCTCCCGCTCTCGCTGGAAGTTTTCTCCGGAAGTACTGGCCCACACACTCAACGTCAACGGTCGCCATTTTGTGCACAGATCGAATACATTATATGGGTCAAAATTATCGATTTTTCTTTTATACCAAAAATCATTAGAATATTAAGTAAAGATCATGTTCCATGAAGATATTTTGTAAATTTCCTACCGTAAATATATAACATTTTTATTTTTGTGAGTGAATGCAGCACAATCGCGAACATAAATGGACCATTTTAAAGGTGATTTTCTCAATGTTTTCGATTTTTTTGCACCCTCAGATTCCAGATATTCAAATAGTTGTATATTGGCCGAATATTGTCCTATCCTAACAAACCTTACATCAATGGAAAGCTTGTTTATTCAGCTTTCAAATTATGTATACATATTAATTAAAAAAAAAATACCATTAAGACTGGTTTTATGGTCCAGGTTCACATATATATTTTATATAAGGCCTACACGTTGTTCTGTAAATATGTTAAAATTTTTACTGTATTTTTACTGAATTATTAATTATATAGCAAGATCTGATAACAACCTTGTGTACCTTGAATGGAATAAGTGTAGTCAAGATGTTGGAGCAAAAACGTCATGGAACAGAAGGTCAGCATTGCGAAATATGCCAGACCTCCAGTTTTGACTTCCCTTTAAAACAGAAAAAGACCAAAAAATCCCCAGCAGGCAGAGCATCTGTCCACTGGTGTAGTGTCGTCCCTCCGGCTGGCGTGCGCTCATGGCTCTGGACGCAGCGATTGGGCTCTTTACTGTGATGACAGGTAAGTGTGATTTTAGTAAATCTGCCCTGATCTGTATCTGTCAAAATCAAATCAAAATCCGATTATGTTGCAAAGATCATTTTCTCTGAACATCGTCTCAATTCTAATCATGCATTTCATTCTTACATGCTCTTTCCACACATCATTAAATAAACTTGAACACATAATTAATACAGTATGTTAATATTCACTAAATGCATGTGACCGCACTGCGAATGCAGACTCAGACACTGCATAACTTCCCTTTTCTATATTCGACTGTGTTGTGAAATGCTCTTGTCACAATGCAAGACACAATTTAGACACGTGAAGACAAAGAGCATAAAAGCAGTGTGTTTAATATTCTCATTAGGACGATCACTCTGACAGAAGTCATTTATTATAATTCAGTTTCAATGAGCAACTTTTGGCAATGAGATGTGAAATATTATTAGTCTTCATTTGCATCAATCATCTCTGAATTGGTTTAACAGAATAAACACTTTGCAATAAGGTAAAATTAATGCATCAGCAATTCACGTTACAGTGTTTAGGCTATTAATAAATGTTAACATTAGTTAATAAAAAATACTATTGTTCATCGTTCATGTTAAGATCCATAAAATAATTATAATAACTGATACAACTTTGACACTTTATGATAAGGATCCATTAACATTAGTTAACTAACATGAACTGACAATGAAAAATACTTCTAAAGCATCTATTAATCTTAGTTAATGTTAATTTAAACAATTACTATTACATGATTAATATTACTCATAGTCATATATTAGTGAATGCGTTAAATAACGTTTACTAATGGGACCTTATTGTAAAGTTTTGGTTTTAATCAGTAAATGTTGAAATGAAAAGTTAACATTTTAGTTTAGGGTCCAGTTCTCACTAAATGCTTATGGGCATGCATATAACTAGGATATTGGCTGTTTATTATTACTTATAAAGCACATATTAATGCCTAATTTCTGCATGACCATATTCTACATCCGTAATCCTACCCAAAACCTAAACTTAACAACTACCTTACTAAATATTAATAAGCAGTAATAGGAGTTTATTGAGGCAAAGGTTGTCGTTAATAGTTAATTGTGAGAACTGGACCCTAATCTAAAGTGTGACCATTAAAATGAACTAAGATAAATAAATGCTGCAGAAGTATCCTTTTTGTTAGTTTCATGTTAACTGATGAATACTAATGTTAACAAATGGAAGCTTGTTGTAAAGTGTTACTGAATTATTTTACAGAAAAAAAAATATAGCTATATATAATTTTTTTTTTTTTTTAATGGTTCTGTAAATCGTTTCTTCTTTGTTTCAGCATGCCTGTGGAGGGCGACACCTGCTGTCTCCCTCTCTGCCCCGGGGCGAGTGTTTGTCCTGGAGGGATCGTGTCTCGTGCTCCCCTGCTCCTTCAGCCCGGTTCCCAATGCAACGCGGATGGAGGTTCGGCTCACGAGAACCCCGACTTCCTACTTGATGAAACTGAGACCGACGGTCTTCAGCACTCACCGCGGGGATGCGATTCATCCAGACTTCAGAGAGCGCACGTCGCTCGCGGGGAACCTCAGCTCCGGGGACTGCTCCATCAACATCCACAGAATCAGGAAGGAAGACCAGAACACATATGAACTGCAGATGAGGGAGCTGGGTCAAAGGTCATGGGCTGTGGCCACCAAAATCAACGTCAGCGTCTCTGGTATGCTAAAGTTGTACTGACCTGATGCAAATACAACAAAAACCGTTAAAAAAAAGGTTTATAAATGTTGTTTTAGAAATTATAAATGTTAACTGAAATCAAATAAAAAATTACAAAACCTACAGCAAATAACAATTTATTTCGGTATGTTGCTAGGCAATATTTGTACATTTTCGTTTAGTTTCAGTTGAAGTATTTAAGTAGCCTAACTAAAACTGAAATAAAAATATAGGCTAGACATCACAAAAAAAACACAACAAATTACTTAAATTCAAAATATTATTAAACACTATATAGATAGCCTATATTTTAAAAATAATAATAAAAGTGACAAACAAACAACAAAATTTCTACAACTTTAACTAAAATGAAAACAAAAAATATTTGAATAAGAATGTAAATCAGAAAAAATCTCATAAGAATGTAAATGTGTACCTTTAAATGCAATGTAAGTCGCTTTGGATAAAAGCGTCTGCCAAATGCATAAAAATATTAATAAAAACTTTCAATAAAAATGACAAAAAACACAAAAAGTCCAAAACTAACTTAAAAAATTTATATGAAAACAGAAAACAAAAAATGAAACAAATTTATAGATATATTTTTTTTTAATGACAAAAACACACAACAAAAAAATTTACTTTATCAAACATTAAAATTAAAATGGAAATTATAAGAATAAAAATTAATTCAAAGTAACAATAACACTAAATAGTCATTAAAAAAACATGACAATGGAAAACATAAAAATAAAACAATTAATTAAACTAATTCAAAATATAAATAAACTATAAAAGTATATTAAAGGTGCAGTAAGCGATTTTTGAGAAATGCTGCCGAAAGTGAATCGGAACCAGCACCAAAACACGAAACACACTTGTAGCCAATCAGCAGTAAGGGGCGTGTCCACTCATGAGGGGGAGGTGCTGTGCTACACATCGTTTTGGGGCGGAGCTATCAAGATAGGGGTGTGATCCTTTTGGGTAGGGGCGTATTTTCAAATATCAACAGCGTTTCTCAGAAATCGCTTACGGCACCTTTAGGGTGTACTCACACTAGGCACGGTTGCCATTAACCGGGCCCGAGTACGATTGTCCCCCCTCCCCACTCCCCCTCTGGCCTGCACTCACATAGGGTTTCAGCATTCGTGCCGGAGCACGCTTACGTCATTATAGTGCAACGGTTTCGGGATAAACAGGAAGGGCGGCGCTCTCACTGAACACAATGGAGTCTATCGCTCTGTTTACTTTGTGGATAATTTTGAGTCGTTTGGTCCACAGCCCTCTCACAGCCTGTTGTTAAACAGATCTATCGCCTTTGTGGCTCGAAAATTTTCACGTAATCGTGCTGCTCGTATGAGGAGGTTTGCAAGGTACCAGCTGAAGTGCAGCAAGGACTTTGCAGCTTTGATTACGGACTACAGTTCCCGACGTCACGCGTCCTGTTCCGTGCTCCAGCACGGTTAGCGCTCACACTGCATGCGAACCGCGCCCGAGTCCAACTGAACCGTGCTCTGGCCCACCTCTTCCAAGCGGGCCAGGGCCGGCTAATCGAGCCGCGCCCGGGCACGGTTTGGAGCACTCACACTAGTCAAACGAACCGCGCTTTGGTGGTCAAACGCACTCGGGCACGGTTCAAACTGGCTAGTGTGAGTACACCCTTAAAGGGTTAGTTCACCCAAAAATGAAAATTCTGTCAGTAATTACTCACCCTCATGTTGTTCCAACCGCGTAAGACCTTCGTTCATCTTCGGAACACAAATTAAGATATTTTTGATGAAATCTGAGCCATGTCTCACTCCTCCATAGGCTTCTATGTGACCGAAACTTGCTGGCCCAGAAAAGTTATTAAAGAGATCGTTAATATAGTCCAAGTAACTCCAGTGGCTCAATCTTAAGTATATCATGCGACGAGAATACTTTTTGTGCGCAAAAACAAACAAAAATAACGACTTTATTCTACTATTCATTTCCTTCTCTCTGGGCCTCGTAGTGTTTTTGCGCTGCACGTCTGTGTTGCACGTCATCACGCATCACACACATGACCGGCGTCGGACAATAGTGAGCCTACGTGGTGACGTGTAACACAGACGCGCTGCGCAAAAACACTACGAGGCCCAGAGAGAAGGAAATGAATAGTGGAATAAAGACGTTATTTTTGTTTGTTTTTGCGCACAAAAAGTATTCTCGTCGCTTGATATACTTAAGATTGAGCCACTGGAGTCACTTGGACTATATTAACGATCTCTTTAATAACTTTTCTGGGCCAGCAAGTTTCGGTCACATAGAAGCCTATGGAGGAGTGAGACATGGCTCAGATTTTATCAAAAATATCTTAATATGTGTTCCGAAGATGAACGAAGGTCTTACGCGGTTGGAACAACATGAGGGTGAGTAATTACTGACAGAATTTTCATTTTTGGGTGAACTAACCCTTTAATGATACTATAACAACACTGATGTTCATGTGATTTTACATCTAATAACACAGATTATGTGTATGAATCTTGTGTCTCATCATCAGATACCCCAGAGCCGCCTGAGGTCACTGACCCGGGGCCCGTGAAGCAGGGTCAGTGGGTCGTGTTGAACTGTTCAGTGAGGCTCAGCTGCCCGTCCGAACGGCCCCGTCTGCTGTGGAAGTGGGACCGAGGCGATCAGGGCGGGAGCATCGTTCACGGAGACACGGAGCTGCAGTGTGACCCGGGTCACTTACCGGTCATGTGGACCTCACTGTCCTTTACCGCCCCGCAACACACGAACCCCAGAGTGCGATGTGAGGTGGAGTATCTGAAGAACAGGAGATCTTCAGCCAGCCGAGAGGTCCTCGTTCACTGTAAGATGTCAAAGATCCTTATTCACTAATCACAAACAAGTAGAAAAGCCATGGAAATTCAGTGGTTATTTAGAACGTAAATTCAAGCCAATGCTGCATATGAGGTATAACAGGTATAACAACATACAAAGTGCCAAACCTTTTTTACTTCAAGGCCCATCATAATCAAAGACAATATTTGAAGGCCCTCAAAGAGATTTCTGGTAATTCTGTTGTAATTACAAAGCTGCTCATTTTCAAACATTTTTATTTATAAAAGCTAGGGGTGGCAATTAAAATTAGTTGAATTAAATATTTATATAAATATTATAAGTTATATTTATAATAATAATATTTAATTAGAATAATTAAATAAAGTAATTCTTAATCATTAAAAAACTTCCAGAATATTCTACAGAGTTATTACCAACAAATGTACATGATTTTCTAGTGACTTTATTATTATTTCAATCATTTTATTATTTTTTTTAATAGTTATTTATTTGGCTACACATAGCAATTTCTAAGCACTGATAAAATTAACTTGAAAATTATAAAAAATGTATAAAATCATTATAAAAAAGTCTATGACTTAACATTTCTCTAATTTCCATGACTTTTCATGGTCTATAAATCACACTTTTAGAAATTCCCTCATATATCCAGGTTTTGTGGTTCTGAGCTAAAAATTGCAGTTCTAATTAAAATAAGAAATATGATACTGTTAAGTTGAGTCCGAGGATGAAGAAGATTGACAAAGTAATTCAAATATAAACGTCGTTTAACAATCAAGACTCGGGTAATCCAATAGTGGTGAAACACAACAATACCAGACAAAGGGACCTGACAGAGGGAACTGAATGGATGAAATATACAAGATGACAAACTGAATACTAACAGGTGGGATCTAATTAATGAGTAACCAAGGAGACTGATTGGCGGGAACAAAGGAACACAGGAAATGGGTTACAAAAGATGAGCAAATTAAAAGTCCTTGAAAATGAAACTAAGACAGATTTAAATGAAAGTAATTGTGACAGATACCAGCTTACATCTTGATTCTCAGTAGTTTTCACTCATGTCAAAGTTTGTTTTGTTTTATTTTAAATCATCTCGAGGCCCCCTGGTTGAGAACCCCTGATCTAATGCAGTTCTAAATGTTTCTCCTCACAGTTCCTCCCAAAGACGTCTCCATTCAGGTCCTCACGACGTCTGTCCGGGTCGGAGGAAATGCTCTGCTGAGTTGTTCCTGTAAGGCCGACCCGCCGGCGTTTGAATACCAGTGGTCAACCGTTCAGTCGGGAAACACGGTGATCCTCCCTAAACGCACTCACATCGTCCGCATCTACAACGTGACCCGAGACACACGCGCTCAGTGCACCGCTGCCAACAGACTGGGACGGGCGGCGTCTCGCCTCACGGGCCTCAATGTGCAATGTGAGTCAGCGGCCTCCTGCCCCGTGCTTTAATAGTTTACACACTTAAGTAATTCGTACCTGTCATTATTATTTATTTATTTTTTGGTGGTTCAATCCAGCATCTGTGGAATACAAAAGGAAACATTTTTGAAGAATTAAAAAAATAAGAAGAAGAATTTGAAAAAAAAAAATTAAGAATTTGAAAACATTTTGAAGAATTATTATTATTTTTTTTTACAATTTGAAAAAGTTTTGGTTGAAAGCAAAAGTTTTGTGAGTGAACAAAGAGTTTCAAGGGGAAACATTTAAAAAGCATTGAAATGTATTTTTTTCTCCCATCTCATATTTTTCCCATCATCATTTCCTCTTAGATGCTCCGTAGACCAGTGTTATTTTAGTATCGAGAAACTAGTATAGTTTTTATTAATATTTTGAAGGTGTTTTTTATTATTTTAATTTCAATTATATTTAAAGTTTTAGTAAAAAAAATTGTCATTTTATTAGGTTTTTTATTTTTAAATATGTCTATATAGTATTTTTTCAGTTTTAGTTTCATTTTAGTACATGCATTTAAACTAAATTAAAATGAGAAATGTTGGCAACTAGTTGAAATTAAAAAAAGTTTAAGTTTTTAAATTTTATTTTATTCCAGTTAACATTTATTTTATTTCAAAGTTGTTTTTTTGTTATTTTTTGTTAGCTATAATAATAACCCTGCCATAGAAACCTGTAAAACATAATATAAAATGACACTGCATTCTGTCCTTTATAGTGCTGTTTAGTTTGTCTCCTGTTGTACATGTCCACTATTCTCGTCCCTGCAGACGCTCCTGTGATTCTGTCCAACTCGTCCTGTGATTGGGACGGGACGCTGCTGTCCTGCTTCTGTGCCGTGGACTCAAACCCTCGTCCCGCTGTCACCTGGAGCGTGAACGGGACTCACCTGCCGGACGGATATAATGTTTCTTTTTCTTATTTCAACCATATACTGATGGCGACTCTCAGTGGATTCGCAGACGCTCCTCTGCCGGTGGAATGTTACGCAATCAACTCACTGGGAAACGACTCTCACGTACTGTATGAGGCTCATGATGGTACGCTACAGCCGAACAATGACATTTAGAGGATTATAGTTCAGACAGATATGAAGATTCTGTCATTATTTACTCATTGTTTCAAACCCCTATTCTATTATCTTATCTTTGTTTGCAATGATTCTATAACTGATCCATAAATCCTGAAGATTTGCACAGAATGGGAACACTTCCTTTTGCACATTCTGCACACACATCCTTCTGTTTTAAACTATTAAATATAATACTTGGTAATAAAATGATGCTTCTATCTGCCAATAATAGTTTTTATACTATTAAATATGATAATTGATAATATAATGATGCTTCTATCTACCAAATAGTGTAGTAAAAAAAAAGCTCTGATTAACACAAATTTAGTGTTTAAATCCATTCTACAGATTTTTCCAAAAATCAGGACAGGAAATGAAACAAAAAAAAGTGGAAAAGACTAGAAAAGTCATGAAAATATTTGTGGTAATGGTGTAAAACCTGAAGAACATTCAGTAATGGAAACTTCTGGAATTTCATTATTTTACCTATTTATAAATATTTTATTTTATTATATTTTTGATTAAATATTAATTTATATTAGTGCTGTCAAATCGATTCATCGCATCTAACATCAAAGTTTTTGTTAACATATATATATATATACACTATGTGTGTGTGTGCCATACATATGTGTATATGTGTGTGTATATACAGTATATACACACACACACACAGACAAATATATAATATATATAAATATAATATATATACACACATATATGCAAAAAAATTGACAGCACTAATTTATATATAAATATAATTTATAATATTTACATAAATGTTTCAATATTTAATTACTCATTTAAAAAACAAAGTTTGCATATTCATTACATATGCATTATAATGAGGAAGTTGTTTTTCCCACAGGTCATCTGATACGCATTCTAATACCAGCAGCATGTGCTGTGTTTTTCCTTCTGCTGCTGAGTCTTCTGACTCTTTACTGCTGTTGCTGCACAAACAGACAGTAAGATCCTTCTCACTAATGTTTTATCATGTGCTTATTAACAATTCAGTTCCATGTCTGACAAATCTCATCTGACTACATTCAGTGTAATTAACATCTGAGCTCTTTTCTCATTGAAAAGGAGACGTGGCATGGCCTACAGACCTCCTGCAATACATCCGGAGAGTCTCGGCATCTATCAGGAGCGCATGCCGCTCTACATTAACTGCAGTGAGGTCACAAACATCTACACCAACGGCAGTTACCAGCTCATCTATCAGAACTGCACTCCATGTTTTGTACGAAGCAAACAGGTAAAAAGCCACGATGAGCTCATGAAGATTGGTATGTTTTGAGTCGAGACATTCGTTCGGGACAGGGCCTATAAGTGAAGCGACGAAACTGACACTGGTAGATCACATGACAGATGTAGTACATCCAGATTTCATTCATACTACCCATATTCATACTATAGAATGTAATTTCTTAATGGTCGAAGTAAATTTAAATTCAAATGTAGTACCTACTCAGACAGCACGTCGGATGCATTGATAGTCATCTGCTGTATGAATTGATGACATTTTACTTGATCTTTTGAATTTTTTTATTAAGAATGTTGAATTTTTGATGTTTGCATTCTGAATTTTTGAATTATTAGGGTTTTTTATTATTATTATTTGAAAATGTATTCCTACAAGTCCAAAAGCGCATTTATTGAAACTCTAAATTATAAAAAGAATGTTTTTTATTAACATTATAAGTGAAAGGGGTGGGGTGGGGGGGGATGTCAACAATCTGAGAGGTATCACGACAGCAAAATACCATCTGTATTTATAAAAGGCATGTGAAATGGTGATGCATTTGATTTTGAAATGCAGCCGTCTCTGTGTTTGCAGATGCATAAGAGACAAAGACGTGGAGCCAGACGACAGCGAGAGCAGCGAGAGAGGCCGACCGCCGTCACCATAGACTCTGAGACGGCCATTTATGTGGAGGTCATATGATCACAACGTCATCAATGAATCCTCAAATAACAGAAGCAATCTTACCTGTCTGTGTTTATATAACCATACCTCTGCGTTTTCACTGAGAACTGAGCCTGTGCTGGCACTGTTGTTTCTGTATCAACCAGCCTCCAGAAATAAAGAAATAAAAAACAGTGACTTTGGCATCTCAAGCTACAGTTTGAAGAATATGAAGAAATGCATGTGAGTGAATATTGTTTGTTTGGCTGTTTGCAACATCACTGAATAGACAAAAAGTGGCTTTATAACTATGCTGCGTGTTTTAATCGCCATTCAATTGAACAGCCAATCAGTGATTTGCAAATCAGTCTTATCAAATCAGGTTATTTTCAATGAACACTGACTGAGCTGAAAGTCACATTTGAGAGTGTCTAATGATTTTCCTTTGACATGCGCTTTAAAAGTAAGTCATTAGTGAAAATTCTTTGCATCATTGAAAAGTCAGTATATTTCAAAGGTGGTATTTGTTCATTCCATGGACAATATATTCATAAAATGATCTAAGATAGAGTCATGAACTGAAAGTATTTTAGGTTCGTCCTGAGGACAATAGAAAAATAAAACCGTTTATTGGAAACTAAAACATACAGGTTAAGATTGGAACAGGGAAATGGGCAAAAGGTTAAAATTTTTGAACACTAAGATTGATCTTGTCATGCAACCGAGAAGAAGGGGAACATAGTTTGTGTGGTAAGTGCTAGACTGTTCAGATGGCATTTCAAAGAAAACCTTGGAAAATTACAACACTAGGCCTATTAAAGGGATAGTTCACCCAAAAATGAAAATTCTGTCATCATATACTTACCCTCATGTTGTTCCAAACCTGTATGATTTCCTTTCTTCTGCTGAACACAAAAGAAGATATTTTAAAGAAGGTTGGTAATTAAAATGTTGCTGGTCCCCATTGACTTCCATAGTTTTTTCCTACTATGGAAGTCAATGGGGTCCATCAGTCGTGTGGTTACCGACTTTCTTCAAAATATCTTCTTTTGTGTTCAACAGAAGAAAGAAAGTCATACAGGTTTGGAACAACATGATGGTGAGTATATGATGACAGAATTTTCATTTTTGGGTGAACTATCCCTTTAAAAACAAGTATCAAAGAAAGGCTATTGATCAAAATTTCAGTTTCTCATAGCAGTAAGAAAGGGAAAAGACTGATTGACATTGAGACATGATTATTATACTTTTTGGATTTTTTGGAAATTAATAAATTAATAAAATATTCCTTTATTCATGACAGCTCTCAGTTTGTAAATTAAATCATTTTGGTTTAGATGGTCGTTTTAGTTTGGATTTTTTGATAACTTCCATATTTATTTATTTTCTGAATGTTTTGCAATTAAAACGGACCTTTATTTTACCATCTTTACCACTGATTTCCTATGAAGCGTCGCTCTGCCTGTGATACGGCGCTCGGCGGAAGTGATGTCACGTGTTGTGAATTGAGAGGGAGTTTGTATGCGTGAGTGTTCGTGAAACAGTCTCCACACAAGCTACATTAAGCCACATAACTGAGGTCTGTAGACTTTAGACTTCGGTTCAGTGTTCTTGATTTAATTCAATTGAGTGTCTGAATGTTTTCAGCCCTGTTTCTGTCGCTTTAATGACCGCTGTAATGCAGCTCCATTGTTCGCTAACAGGGCGCTGTGAATTTATGAAGCATGCTAGTTAACTTAACTAGTCGCTTTAATGGTCGAATACTAGCTAAACTACACCAGAGACACTGTTGACAATCATTTGGTCCAGATGTGAGCTGATGACGCACTTAGTCTCGTATTTATGAATGACAGCCACTCAGTGTAAACAAAACATATTAATATGTTGCTAGACATTAAATGTTTTCAAGACTGTCTCGTTTAGATAATGATTGAGTTGATCTCTTAAATAAATTTGTATTTTTATGAGGCCAAAACACTCAAATATTTGAGTAGACTAATGAAATAAATCGTACAGCAAAATGTGAACAGAAATGCTCATATTCTTAAAAATGAATGCTGTTATTGTCACTTTTTTGTCTTAGTTTAATATCTGACCATAGTTACCACAATATTTAGCCTATATATCACTCTTTTGTAGATTAAAAACTGCTTGCTAGACATGATTTGATGTCTGATTTGTGATCAATCTTTGCTTCATTAGCGAATCAGTCTGAATGATTTAAAAGAAAGAAAGAAATCTAATCCAGCAATCTCAAACAACTGGAAAGGTGGTGAAAAAAATCTCAACAATTCATTTCTCAGAATAAATACAGAAACAGAAACAATAAATTCAAGTTTATTATAGGTCATGCAAGTCTACTGCATCTTTAAACTTTCACTTACATTTATTATGTTCATTATTAATGAAGTCCTCCTTTGTTGTACATTGTTTTCAGATTTTATGAGACCAGAGACGAGTGTTTAATTTGACGAACATGCCTGAAATCAAACTTAAGCATGTCGTGTCTTGCAGCAGTGAGGACAATGTAAGTATACACTGTCTATATTTATACCTTTAACCTTTTTTTTTTATATTGATTTTTATGTAAGAACTTTCATATTTAATCACAGTAATAAGATTTTGTGGCTTTCCAAAAGCCCAAGGCCACTTTAAAATCAACTTACACTAATCTATTAACAAGAGAAGACTCTGTATGTGAGGACAGAGAGAAGTCTATTGAAACGGATCATTTGAAATGATTCACAGAAATGAAAAACTCTGTTTTTAATACTGAAGGTTAAATGCAAGACTTTTAAAACATCTAAACACTCTCACAAGACGAGGAAGAATGAAGCTAGTCTAATAACATGGTGTAAATGACCAAATAAAAGTGTTGTTATTGATGAGACTTGTTCAATCCTTCTGCACAGACTCACAAGGCAGACAATCTCTTGAGCTCTGACACGTACAGAAAATGGAAAGCTGCAAGACCTGGAGAGAAGCAAGTTTCAGTCATTCTTCAAGTATGACTTTTCTGTTATATTAATATGTTAATATTCTGTTTATTAATATTTTGAATTATTTATTATTCAAAATAAACATTTATTTAATAAATAATATTTATAGAAATAATATTTATTTCTAAGATAAGAACTGAACATCACCTGCACTTATTTTAATATTTTTTTTAAATTACATTTTTGTCTCTGTTGTTTCTCCAGTTGGAAAAGGAAGAGCAAATTCACAGCATAGACATTGGAAATGAAGGCTCTGCTTTCATTGAGGTCCTTGTTGGACACTCCACATCAGTCAAAGATCAAGACTTTGAGGTGCGTCTTAAAGTTACAAGCTTTAAAAGCATCAAACAGTTTAAATGGCATTATCTTAGAATACATTCATTTATTTATTATCAAGTTAAGTTCAGATAATTCACATTACTTCAAATTAGCTTTATAGGAATTTTTTTATGTTTATAATATCTTAATATCATCATACCTAATAGTTGTATTTAGCAGATTAGAGCTGGACGATAATATAGTTTATATTTTGTGACAATATAAACAATCAAGCAGTTGAGATTTGCTGTATAGTATATATTTCTTGACAAGAGTGTACTGTATGTAATGCGGATAAAGTTATATATTGTATAGGTGATAATATAGTAACATTTTGTAAAGAAAAAAAAATCTTTCAATAAAAAACTTTTCCATCTCAATTATGAATGCCTAACGCTCTCGCATAGTAGATCACCTAGTGAGCACAATATGTATAATTCATATATATTTATTTGTGACACCCATTATTTTTTGCTCTTACAATTACCAACACATTCAACATAATAGCTGCATAGACAATACTCTCCTACACACACATGTAAATTACATCTTTTAGTGGTCAGTGTTATTTTAGTATTATTGACTAGTATAGATTTTATTAATATTTTAGTTTTTACTTTTTTTAGGCTGTGTAAAAAAAAAAAAAAAAAAAACAGAGGATGCTTATGCTTGGGACTCTGTCCCAGACTATATACATTTAAAACGTTTTTAATATTGTATTTTATTTCAACCTCAAATTTGTGACCTTCTGGGTTTGTCTTATTTGATGCACCATTACAATATTTAAATGCTAAATTAAATCTGACTAATCTTACATTTTGGGTGAAATATACACACAAATATATTGTTGCATTTTTGTTTTGCAATATAACTTGACACAATATTTGTACACCCCTAAAATATACCAGCAAAGGCATTTGTAATTTAAATTTACATTACATGTATTCATACAGCCGATGCTTTTATCCTAATATTTTCTTGCCAACTAACTAGTTTAAATTTTAATATATTATTTTATTTCAGTTAACGTTTATTTTAGATCAAGTAACATTTTATTGGTTTTAGTTAACTATAATAGTAAAATATTTTTGTATATCTATTTATTTTTTTAACATTCTATATCTTGTAAAGTTATGTTTCTTGTTTCCTTAAAGGATTAGTTCACTTCAGAATGAAAATTTCCTGATAATTTACTCACCCCCCACGTCGTTCAGTCGAAAAGAAATCCAGGATTTTTCTCCATATAGTGGACTTCATTGGGGTACAACAGTTTCAGTGCAGCTTCAAAGGGCTCTACAGGATCCCAGCCAAGGAATGAGGGTCTTATCTAGCCAAACAATCTGTCATTAAAAAAAGAAAAACAACGTTTATGTCCTTTTTAGCCCTGCCTGCAATGGGCCACGTATTACGTAATCATGTTTAAGGTTACGCGTGACATAGGCAGAAGTACCGACCTAGTGTTTACAAAGCGGATGTGCAAAGACTAAGTCAAACGCCATTTACAAAATAACTAAATAATAAAATGTAAAGGAAGGATGTCAGACAATTTTAAAGTTGGAGGAGAAAATGAGAGATCGCCTTTTTGAACCGGATCACGCGTGACTGTTCAACGTGATTACGTAATGTGTAGCGCATCGCAGAGCTAGTGTAAGACGAGCATATATATATATGTTTGTTTGTTTGTTTGTTTGTTTATTTTGAAATGGCCGAACGTTTGGCTAGATAAGACCCTTATTCCTCGGCTGGGATCGTGTCAAGCCCTTTGAAGCTGCAGTGAAACTGAGATTTGGACCTTCAAACTAGTGTACCCTCTGAAGTCAACTATATGGAAAAAAATCCTGGAATGTTTTCCTCAAAAACCTTGCTTTCTTTTTGACTGAAGAAAGAAAGACATGAACATCTTGGATGACGTGGGGGAGAGTAAATTATCAGGAAATTTAAATTCTGAAGTGAACTAATCTTTTAATCCCACCTAAGGTATAAAACTGATTCTGATTCTGAAGAACGTGTCATTTTCAAGGCTGCTGGTGTTAATGTGTCTTTCTTGCGATCTGTTGTAGGTTCTGTTGGTCACGTCGTCCTTCATGTCACCCACAGAGAGCCGAAACGGCACAAACACAAACCGAGTGCGCTTCTTTGGACCCAACCAGCTGGTGAAGGCCACGGCTCAGGAGAAGTGGGACTGCGTGAAGATTGTATGCAGTCAGCCTTACAGCAAGGTGAACACTGAACATTGTTTTCTCTCATGTTAATTCAAACATGAATGCCCCTGACACGACAGTAAGAGTGTGAATCGTGAGCCTTTTGTTCTCTGTTTGTGTGTAGGCAATAGCATATGGAATCACCTTTATCAAGCTGCATTCTCCTCCAGACGGAAATGATGTTCCCATCACGACTCCACCGGTGAGTGCTGTTCCTCCACAGCTCGTGTTCAGTGTCCTGCTGTTTGACGGTTCTTGAAATCTTTTGTCTCTCTTCCTGACAGAAACTAACTAAACTGGGTCAGTTCCGTGTTAAAGACGAATCCCCTTCTTCTGGTTCAAATATCCAGCCGGGAAGTCTGTTCTTTAGCAGAGAGAGCACTGCTAAATCCAGCACAGGACTGAAAGGTAATGCATATTACAGTATTAAAGCGTAACTCTCGCCAAAATGCAACCTAGGGTCTTTTTGTTAATCTGTCCGAGGCAAACTTTCGTTTAAAAGCATAATTAGAAAGGAAACGCCACTTAAGATTGACCGTATTTTCATTTTCGGTCAAATTGCCTTTTGAATGGGAGTGCTTGAGGCACTTCTATAATAGCATCAAAATCGCTATTTTTAAAACACTAAGAAGGCCCGACACAACATGAAACTTTGCTCGAAGTATCACCTGGGGCTCTACACATGAACTCGAGCATTGAGAACATTGTTTGTGTACACAGAGTTTACTAAAAAAAGAAAGATTAAAAAAATAGTCAATCTCCGAATGCAACGTAACAGGGAGGAGAATAAAGATGGAAAGCTCCTAAAGCTTAGTTCCATATAAATTCACGGATAATTTGTTGTTTTGTTGTTCGTGAAAATCAATATTGACCTTGTATTTGAAAAAGGATCCTCATATAAGAAACAATACTAAAATTCAGAGTCAGTTCATTCGCATTTAGAGATCGACTATAGTTTTACTTTGAATCACATATAATATAATAATAAAAGTTATTATAAGTAGTCCCATATGATTTACTTAAAGGAGAACTCCGGTCAATTTTAACATTGAGCTCATTTTTTGGTACATTTGGAGTGCTGTCAATACAGAGAACAACGACAAAAATCGGTGTTGCCTACACCGTGTTATTCTATTTTTAAAATTTGCACCCTATTGACTTCAATGGGGCAAGTAGTAAGCCTGCTTTTTAGCCTCTTAACATCCTTTAAGTGTCATTACAAGTGCACAGAAAATGTGAGTGATTCCTTCCGAGTGAACACGGGTGAATCTGACTGCAGTAGATGTTAGAGATATTAATAAAAATTATGTTATTTCAGCCAGCGCTCATACCTCTGTTTACATCCTGTTTTCGGTGGAAGGCCATAGTAATCGATTGTCGAGTTCACGCGCATAGGTTTAGTGCCTATGATCACACGCGTGAACTCGACAATCGATTACTATGGCCTTCCACCGAAAACAGGATGTAAACAGAGGTATGAGCGCTGGCTGAATTAACTTCATTTTTATTAATATCTCTAACATCTACTGCAGTCAGATTCACCCGTGTTCACTCGGAAGGAATCACTCACATTTTCTGTGCACATGTAATGACACATCAAGGATGTTAAGAGGCTAAAAAGCAGGCTTACTACTTGCCCCATTGAAGTCAATAGGGTGCAAATTTTAAAAATAGAATAACTCGGTGTAGGCAACACCGATTTTTGTCGTTGTTCTCTGTATTGACAGCACTCCAAATGTACAAAAAAATGAGCTCAATGTTAAAATTGACCGGAGTTCTCCTTTAAATGCTGTAAAAAAAAAAAAAAAATTAAATCAAATTATTATTGTATATTATGCAGTCTGAGACATGATACATGGAGGATAGGAGACACGATATTGCGCACTTTATGGTTAAATGCTTAAATTTCCCTTATTTAGATGGAAAAATGTGATTTTAAATTAAACTGAAACTGCACAATTGATGCAGTCATTTCAAATAATTGCGATTTGATCAAATAACCGTGATCAATAATCAATTAATCAATAATCATGACAGGCCTAGCTGGCATATTTTGGAGGTGTAACAATATATCTTGTCAAAATATATTGCAAAATAAAAATGCAACTATGTATCATGTATAACTCACCCAAAAGGAAAGTTTAGACAGATTTAATTTAGCATCAAAACCCAGACATCAAAGCATACATTTGAGATTCCATGTTTATTAATTATTAATAATAAATTAAAAATAAAATACATTATTTAATAAAATACAATATTTAAACCTTTATAAATCTTTATATAGTCTGACTCAAAAAAAAAGAAAAAGAAGTTTTATATATAGTTTATAGTTGTATATATCTCTTTAATTTTTTTAATGATCTTTAGCTCTATTTTATCTTTTTTTAAAGTATCTTGAGAGTATTGTATCAAGATCAGTATTGTGTTTAAAATCAAATCATGGCATTATTGTATTATATTGTGTGCAAATGGTCCAATATTCAGGTATATTGAATGTTACTGTTCATAATAACATAATTTTGGATTTCCTTCCAAGACAGATTTTTATCCATGCATGGTGAATGTTCGTTTTGGGTCATGTGTACGCAGAAGTGCGCAGAAGTAAATGTAGTAATCACAGAATCATTATTACCTGTTTGTTTCTATCAGTGTCTCCTCAGAATGACAGGTTGAGTTACGCCACCGCTGCTCTGAAATCCGAGGGTTCGTCCACACAGTCGTCTTCTTGCAGCACCAGCACACAACAGGTACTGACCCGTATGTTCAGATCAGATCAAAACTAGGGATGGAGCGAGTTAGTTGTGTGACAACTGTATGTAAATATGAAGCAGCACAACTGTTTTCAACAATGATAATAATAAGAAATGTTTCTATTCAGCATAATAGCAAACCAGCATATTAGAATGATTTCTGAAGGATCATGTGACACTGAGGACTGGAGTAATGATGCTGAAATTTCACAGGAATAAATTACATTTTAAAAAAGTATCAATTTTAATTTGTTTTTATATTTCACATATTACTGATTTTACTCTATTTTTGATCAAGTAAAGAGCTTGAGTGAACGTAAGAGACTTCTCTCAAAAACATTAACATATCTCACCAACCATAAACCTTTGAACACCACAGTGTTTCTCTCTTCAGGTGTGGAGTCTTATATAACAAGCCCTATATAACTGTATTCCTGTCCTCTAACTAATGAGTAGCGCATTTTACTTCCTTATTAAATTAGCTGCTCCACTTATGGTCCCCATAAATCATCTCTCCGATGCGAACACAGTTCCTGACGCTATTGTCTTTGTGCTGAAGTGGCAGATATTTTGTGGTCGCCTGCAATGGATTATTGACCTTTTATAGCGTTCCAGAATTATATCCTTATAATAACTGGAACTGGAAAAACTGAATCTCAGCAGGATCTGAGATCAAGATGGTCCCCCTGCTGTAGGACATCAGCGCTTATCAAACACTCCCCTTCGAAAATATTAAAGTCACCATGAAATCGAAATTGATTATTCTTGTTTTTTATGGAATATTGCATATTATTATTTATTAAAAATAATTGATCCATGCACATCATTATGTATTTAAATTCATGTGCCTCATAATCTTTAATCAAAATAACTTCCCCTCCCACTTGAAAGGTCTTCTCTTCTCTGATGATGTTTATTGGCGTGAGGGCGGGGGAAACCTGTCACTCACATGAGATCTACCAATAGCAAACCACAACCATCCAATCAATTCCCCGAGGGCAAAATCAAGCCCCGCCTTACATTTTTATCTGAACCGAGAAGCTGTTTCACTCCGATATACCTCACAATAGGGAAGAAAAGACGATCACAACTTCCGTTTCATGCTGACTTTAAGTGTTTGAATGTCATTTTTTTGTTTAGAAAAAACTTTAAAGAAACAGTTCTCTCAAAAATAAAACATTTTATTTTCTGCCCTCATGTTGTTTCAAACCTGTATGAATGATGGTTGAGAGGATGGTGATTGTACTTGTCAAGCTCCAAAGAGCACGTCAGAGTAAAAGAAAGTCTGTTCTTAGAGAACCACTGCTTGATGTGTATTTTAAAGGCTCCTGTGAAGAGGAAGTTCGAGTTCAGTAAAGAGCGTCTGGAAGCCACCGGTCCACCGCCCAAAAAGCCCACTTCATCTGCCTCTGCTGAACCAAACTCTGCCACTCCAAAATCTAAAGCAAGAACCAGTGCAACTGCAAGTCCCATCTCCACAGGTAAATAACAAGATTATGTAATATTCATTGAACACATGAAGTCAATGGTTCTCAGAAACTAGGAGTGTCCAGGGATAAAATAATAATTAAAACAAATTTCTGAATTGAAGTTTTAAAAAGCTGAATGTTCTTCAGGCATTTTGCTCTTTTAAACCAATGATTCGCCATGACTTTTCCAGTCATTCCTGGTTTTACTGAATCAGGATTATTTTATTTTTTTTTGGTTTATTGTATATAAAATCTAAAAATTTCCAATTATAAAAATGCTTTAAGATTTTATTGATTTCCATGACTTTTCCAGGGCTAAAAATCACACTTTTAAAATGAGTCTTCCTCATATATCCTGGTTTTTCAAGACTCGGAGAATCCTGTTTATTCAAAGACAAAAAAATCAAATTGAATTAAAATAAGAAAGATATATTAAATCTTTATTTGCATCATATTTGCTGAATCAAATCCAATACTTGTTTCCTACTAATTTTTGGGTGTCGATTACAAAATAGCATGTCATACTTTTTCACAAAACATGATGTGCATTTGTAGCATTTTTGTTTTCTACAACCATTTGTGTGGTGAAGAAGCCTTGTATTATCCCTTAATCAACAGAAATGCCACAAAGACATTCCTCTGAGCCAGGTTACAACTATTCAATCAGTTTTCAGCTGATTTTTTTTTTACATTCATGACATTTTTCTATTTTAAGGTTCGGCCTTTTGCAAATCAGTTGAATTTTTTTTTTCAAAATGCAGGGCTGTGCTATAATATATAAATATATGGGTAATGCTAACAGTGAGCCATACATTTGTTAGTATTTTAATTAATTAATCTTCTTTATTAATGTAAACAAATACTACTGTTCATTGTTAGTTCATGTCAAGTCCATTAAATAATATTAACAGAAAACTTTTGATTTTAATAATCTATTTATAAATGTTGAAATTATCAGTTAATGCATGCTTTAGAAGTATTTTTCATTTTTAGTTTGTGTTTACTAATGAAGTTAACTATTAGTTAACTAACAAATAGAACATTATTGTGTTAACCATGCATGAAATAGATATTTTTTTGTTGTTTTAGTAGTTATTTAAATGTTTGTTTTATCTACTTTTAAGTCATCTCGAGGCTTCCTTTTTAATAGCCACTGCACAAACTGAATTCTCGATGGTGTCAAATCTTGAATTCTTCTCCAGGCCAAAAGACATCAGACAAGAGAGAGAGTCCTAAATCCAAGCCAGAGCCCGAGCCCAAGCCAAAACCCAAACCTAAGCCCAAGTCATCAGAACCGGTTGCTTTCAACCGCATCTTGGAGGGAGTTGTCTTTGTCCTGAGTGGCTTCCAGAACCCCTTCCGCGGAGAGCTGCGGGACAAAGCCCTGGCCATGGGAGGCCGATACAAACCCGACTGGACTTCAGACTCCACACACCTCATGTAAGGAGCCCATGCATTAGTGTCATGAAGTGTTCAGAGCCTCATGATATGTGTCAGCATTCAGAGACGCCTCGTGCTTGTTGTTCAGAGCTTTTTGTCTCTCTCTCCTGCAGCTGTGCGTTTGCCAACACGCCCAAGTACAGTCAGGTGAAAGCAGCCGGAGGCATTATCGTCAGGAAAGAGTGGGTGATGGACTGTCACAAAACAAAGCAGAAGATTTCCTTCAAACGGTGAGAACGCATTGAGTCAGAGAACTTTTAGTTTTTTTTTTGTCATTTATTAGTAGCAGTCAACAGATGTGAGGTCAGATCATGGAACATTTGCTATAGTGAATATTAATTTTTCTAATTTTGCACTACATGTTTAAAGTGTAAGTTGCAGGTAAAATTTTTCACAAAGAAAATGCAATAAACATAAAGATAAGAACCGCCCACCACTGTTTTGTATGTTTTTCATACCAAAATGCTGAATATAATATGAAAACTTGGTACTTTTTAGTGGTTTTAAGATAGAAATGTTTACATATATACATATTGAGCACTTAATTTACACATTAATTGGTTGTGGTGGTTAACCTGCAACTTACACTTTAAAGGTGCAGTCTGTAAGAATGACAGCTAGTGGTCGAAATGGGTACTGCAGCCAATTCAAAATATCAGAGATCGCCGTTTCTCCCGCCACCTGCTCCTCAGACTCGACAGCGCTCACACTGGTCGCCAGTTTGAGCACACGCAACAGGAACGACCACTAGTTGTCATTCTTACAGTCTGCACCTTTAATCCTCTGGGGTCTGTGCTGTTTTCTGGGCCCTGGAGGTGTTCTGACATGCTCTGACATTTGTGCTTATTTCTGTTACTTGTGACATTTTTAAATTGTCAAATTGCTTTCATCAGTTAAAGAATATTGCGAAAATTTAGGCATTTTTATCACCCAGGGACATGGAGTCTGTGATGCATGCTTTTATTTCATCAAGACTACTGCAATGCACTATACTTGGGTGTCTCACAGGCCTTATTGTCACGTCTTCAACTAGTTCAAAATGCTGCTGCAAGATTGTTGACAGGAACAAGGAAAAGTGAACATATTTCGCCAGTATTGTTCTCTCTCCATGGGCTTCCAGTTAAACATCGAATTGAGTTCAAAGCACTATTCTTTGCTTATTAGGGATTGCATGGACTGGCTCCTCCATACATCTCTGATCTCCTTTTATCCCACAATAATGCTTTTAGAAAACGTAGGCCATCCAGTAGTCTACAGCTGACTGAAAGGAGATCATGCCTTTTCAGTGGCCGTTCCACAACTTTGGAACAATCTGCCATTTTACGTAAAGACTGCACCAACATACATTGATTTTAAATCTCTGCTTAAAACCCACTTATTTACTGTTGCTTATGGTCATGAGTGGGCCTAGTGTTTTTCAGAGAAACGTGTATGTGAACTTAGCATGTTTCCTCGATATATGCAAACATATTATGGTATTTTTATGCTTTAGTAGAGTGAAATTGTCACATACAGCACCTTTAAATGGCTCGCTATTGCTTGTGAAGACATCATTCGGACCAGTGCTGTTGTTGTTTACTAAAACTAGTAAAATTAAGTTGTTGTTTTTTTTTGGTTTATTTGAAATAAGCTGAGATAAAATAAAATATTAATATTAAATTAAAATCTTAAGACTAAAATTAGAAATGTTGTATAATGGCAACTGACTGAATAACAAAAGTTAATATGAAAGGTGAAGAGAAATATTTAAAACAAAGTAGCAAATGCACATACAGTAGCAAAATGAAAATATGAATATAAAAGCTAATTCAAAAATAAAGTATTAGTTAAATGATTAATTATTAGGCTAATAAATACTACTATTATACTAGTATGTAAATAATATTAAAATAACGCAGATTCAGACATGAATGAGGTGGACTGAATGTTCAGTGTTAGACCAGTTTTTCTCACAGCGAGTGCAGAAAGCTAAATTATGACTGTATTGTGCAAGAACCTCCTAAATTACCCATGGGGAACTGGACTATAGTACACCAATCGATCTGGCCCAGATACTGACTCAAGCGAGATGCACAAGCTCTGATGATGTGCAGCTCATTACTTTACAGACAGTGATGGTCTCTTTAACGACCCCTCTGATTGTGCAGTCCGTTCAAAGCGTGCAGCGATGTGAAGCAAAAAGTGTCCTGAATAATGAATGACTTGGTTACTAAAGTTACTCTCATAGCAAAGGGCACACAAGGTCCAATGTCTTTTGAAACACTGCTGCTGAAGATTTGATCGCTGCAGATTAATGATTATTTGTGGATGATCATACAAATCATGTTTTTTCAGATTTGACATTCCCTCTGTTGTGTGGCATTTGTGCTCCGGCGAGCTTGTGTTGAAAAAGCTAAAGATGACAAACCAAAAAACAGCCATGGTTGTGTTCAGGCAATTAAATAAATGAACCGCTGCATTTGTTGGCTAGTCAGTGTGCACTAGTAGTACTGGTCCCTATCAAATATTCACAATTATTTTGAATATAAAAGTATGCAACACTATCAATATTGCAATAATTTATGTAATGCAGTTTTAATTTTTCATGATAGATGGAGATAAATGCAAAATATTACTGGTATTGTTGGTAAATATTGCAGTTTATCATTTATTTATGTATTGTTATACTGGTGCACATATATAAATACTATTAAATAGAATTTAGTGAAAAACATGCTTTGATTATTTGTATCAGGTTTTGATGGTATTTTATTACTTACGTTTTAATATTTTGAATCTACTTCACTGGTGCATCCTCTGATTTAGCACAAGTACTTTAACTTAATGTAGTAAAATTACTAAAACTGAAATAAAAGTTGTAATAATATATATACTTGCAAACTATTTACTGCTGTCAACTCGATTAATCATGATTAAGTGCCTCTAACAATATATATATGTGTGTTTGTATATGTGTGGTACATATACATTTACACACACACACACACACACACACACACACACACACATATATATATATGCATACATATACTGTATGTGTGTGTGTAACTTTTATATTAGATGTGATTAATTGATTTGACAGCCCTATATATATTTGATGTGTGTGTGTGTATAAGATTGTCAAACAGCTGTAATATACTGAGATTTTTTTTGCCATGTTGCATATTGCCCAATCTGAGTGATTATCATAAATGCTGCTTGATAAAAGGCTAGTGTTAAGTCCAGCGCAGAGTGTGCTTTGTGTGTGTTTATTCATTTAGCAGTCGTCTCGTCTGTTATCGTCGATTGGTTTTGCGGGAGGCAGCTGTGTTCTTCTGTGCCCGGCTCTCCATTGTGTCTGCTTTGAGTGCCCACCTCAGATTATGTATTCTGTATTTAAAAGCTGCATCTGCCATGGGTAATTAAAGTAGCCACTTCCTTTGAAGATGAGGAGGGTGTATATCTGTCCATGCACATCTCTCATGCTATCGAACACAGATCAGCTCGGTTGTGTGTCCTTGCACAAACCTGTTTTTTTGTTTGTTTTTGTTTTCCAGCAGTGATACAGGTGGAATGGGAAGTGCAGGAAGAAGCGTGTTTCTATCCTGCTCACAGAAGCTTATTCCGAAAACTGAGATAAAAACACATCTACTTGAGTGTAGACGATAATTGCTTATGTTCTTCATGTACAGTTTAAAGGAATATTTCACCTAAAACTTAAACTTTGGTTGAAATTTTTTACAGTTGATCTAATTATTGTATCCTTTTCCATGAACCAAGATGAGATGTTGGGCAGAATCCCCAAGCCGCTTTTATCAATAAAGAAAGTGGATTCTGATTTATACTGCAATGGACTGTGTAATAAATTATGTAACTTTTAACAATAGTCCATATGACTAATATGCTATAATAATGTTACGACGCTTTTTGAAATTTTGATTGGAAAAGAGCACTCTGGACATTCTGCTAAACATCTCCTTTTGTGTTTCACAATAGAAAGTCATGCACATTTGAAACAATGTGAAGAAGAACAAATTATGACAAATGAAGAGTTCAGATGCAAAAGCCTCTAAGTGCCATCTGAAATTTTCTTCTAGAATGATAATTTTTATAAAGCTTGCATATTTAAGTTAAGTAATTTCACTTAAATGACAATTAATAGGTAATTTATTGCCATTTAAGTGAAATTACTGAATTTAAATATACAAGCTTGATAAAAATGATCATTCTAGAAGAAAATTTCAGATGGCACTTAGAGGCTTTTGCATCTGAACTCTTCAAATTTCTTTTTTGGATGGATTATTCCTTTAATGGAGCAAATGTGCAAAATGTAATAAATAAAATAAATACCAGGTCTGATTTGCTTGTGTATCTCTCGGTAGTGATGTGATTGTGATTAAGGATTTTTTTACCATCACAGTCCTGTTTACTTTCCCTAGTAAAATATTCAAACTTATTTCAGCTTCTGTACTTGATGTTTGGACAGCAGACATTCCCATCCAGTTCCAGTAAAACTCCGTCTGCTGTTTCTCATTGTGTTTTTCAGGTATCTCATGGATGGAGCCGAGTCCAGTTCAGAGAGTGAGGCAGAACAGGATGAGAGTGAGGAGGAAACGCAGAAAACGGTAATTGCTTTTATATGTTTTATAAATCATGTCTTAAGAAACATTAAATCCCGTCTTAATGCGGTCCTCCCATTATGGTCTTTATGTGTGAATAAAAAGAGCAACATAACCTTGGTGCGGCGTGCTGTTGCCATAGAGACATCCTCCTCAGATTTGTTGACTTTGCGACATGCATCATTGACTCGAGAGCAGGAAACACATCAGTGACATTAATCCGAAACCAATTGCATAAGCATCGTTTTTCTCATGCCTCCCTAGAAAACACCAGAAAAGAGGCATGTGACCCCAAAAAAGCAGCCGATTAAGGAGGAAGATGAGTATGGTGGCTCAACGGATGCAGAAGGCCCAGGTAAAGACAGAATAAAATAGAGATAAAATTGAGTACAATAGAAAGTCAACATGAAAGTCTTTTTTTTGTTGTTGTCTTGTGCTTATTTCACATTGAAAACAAAAGTCTACTGCATTCTAGTCTGATGCAAGGGGAGGGACATTCTTATTATAGAGAGCTTTTGATTGGACAAAAATATGTGTAGTGCAACAAGTCACAACACATTGAATATCCTGTTATACTTGAAAATGCTGAAAAGTAAAATGGGTTGTGAATGGCATATCTTGTTGACTTTACAGTATTATGGGTTTTGGAATTGGTTTCCGCAACTGGTTTTACAGGATCAGTTCGATTAGGTGCGTGTGTGTGTGTGTGCGTGTGTGTGTGCGTGTGTGTGTGTGTGTGTGTGTGTGTGTGTGTGTGTGTGTGTGTGTGTGTCTGCTTTGATGGATGTCCATGTCATTATTGCAGCTCGAGAGATTTCATACAAATCTGTAGAACTCCTCTAAATTGGTAGTTGAAGAGTGACTGGTTCGAAATGTACTTTTCTCATTTTAATTCAATGCAGACTTACTTGTATATCGTTTTTCACAATACATACAAGCAGCTTTATAGAAAATGCATGTCTGCATTACAATTTAGAGTGATCAGTTATCAGAGGTGACTGTCCAAGTGGATGAACAGATTTAATTTAGGCTTTTATTCACATATAAACATTGATCAGCAAGCATAAACAGAAGCTCAACCGTATTTGCTTAACGCGTGAGAAAAAACCTCATTGGTTCTTGCAGAAGCTCGAACGTGCTGCGTAACACGAGAATGAACCTCATTGGTTCTTAGTCTAAAAGCCTAAATTCAATCTTTTCATTTAAAGCAATCGATTCTCTTCAAAAAATGTGGACTAAACCGATTAATTCATTTGGGTTAGTTTTACAATCTCTACATTAACTTTTTTAAGTGTAGTTGCGTAGCTGTCAATGGAGGGACAGAAAGCTCTCAGATTTCATTCATTAATTTAGCTCTCTTAATTAAATTTTCGGATGAACTAACCCTTTAAAGGGATACTCCACTTTTTAACTCCCACAGAGTTAAACAGTTGAGTTTTACCGTTTTCGAATCCATTCAGCCAATCTCCGGGTCTGGCGGTACCACTTTTAGCATAGCATAGCTTAGCATAGATCATTGAATCGGACAAGACCATTAGCATCTCTCTCAAAAAAATGACCAAAGAGTTTCGATATTTTTCCTATTTAAAACTTGACTCTTCTGTAGTTAAATCGTGCACTAAGACCGACGGAAAATGTAAAGTTGCGATTTTCTAGGCTGATATGGCTAGGAACTATACTCTCATTCCTGCGTAATAATCAAGAAACTTTGCTGCCGTACCATGAGTCCAGCAAGCGTAATGATAAAACGCAGCGCCTGAAAATAGTCCCCAGCTCAGTAACTTTCAACGTGACCTGGACTAAGTTTGTCTAACCTATTAGAACTATTTTCAGGCGCTGCGTCATATCATTACGCCTGCTGGACTCATGGTACGGCAGCAAAGTTTCTTGATTATTACGCAGGAATGAGAGTATAGTTCCTAGCCATATCAGCCTAGAAAATCGCAACTTTTCATTTTCCGTCGGTCTTAGTACACGATGTAACTACAAAAGAGTCAAGTTTTAAATAGGAAAAATATCGAAACTCTTTGGTCATTTTTTTGAGAGAGATGCTAATGGTCCTGTCCAAATCAATGATGTATGCTAAGCTATGCTATGCTAAAAGTGGTACCGCCAGACCAGGAGTTCGCTGAATGGATTCGAAAACGGTAAAACTCAACTGTTTAACTCTGGGGGAGTTGTAAAATGAGCCTATTTCCAAAAAAAGTGGAGTATCCCTTTAACAACAACAGCACTGGTTTACACACAAGTCAAGAAAGCTGCACTGTAGCAAATCTGTTCTCCACTTTTGATATAAAAACCAAAACAGATGTGCACAATGCACTGAAAAAACAAACATGACGTCAATAAAGTAATTTACATACAAGTCAGGGTAATGGGTGATAATGTAGTTGCTTTTATTTCCCTTTGCTTAAACCGCTAATGACCTTTCACCCTAATAAACGAGGGGCATTTGAACGCCTACATGACCTTACACGTTCTGGCCTTTTTTAAGCAGAATCAGTGTAAGATGCTGCAGGAATGTACAAGAGAAGGCGTTTGATTTGTTCGTTCACAGCAATGATGCGTCACCGTGCTCCTCCATCAAAATCAATAATGGTCATTTTAAAAGGTTTAATGATGCTGCCGTCTACCTCGTTTTCAGAAGCTCAGCTGCCCAAACATGGTAGAACAGCGCGTGTCAGCTACATGCATGCCCTGAGGCTCATGCCCTCTTCGAAAATCGTTAATATGTCAACCTGTTTGCCGTGGGGCCCGTCACTCCGGGACGGGGAGAGGCCGGGTTAATGAAGTGCGTGTAAAGCAGCACTCCAATCAATCAGGGAAAATAAAAAAATGGAGGGCCAGAAGAGAGCAGTAGGATTGGAGAGGCTGGAAGTGCGTTTCAGACACTTGCCCGGAGCATTCGCAGAGAGGAGACTTGGGCATGTTTCTCATTTCTATGTAAATTGAGGGGCTGCATGAGCTGGCGTTAGCAAACCTCGCTCTTCATGTTCATGCAACTTAAAACCTATGAGAGAAGAAAATGGTGAATCATTGTCCATTTTCATGAACATCATTAGGGCTGAGTGGTTGGACGGCATACTATGCAAATGATGCAGATGTTTCAGCAGGGAGAGATTTTGAACTAGCATTTATACCACAGCTGGATATACCAGCACAGTTACAAACAAGTCGATACGAGGAAATGCTTTTAGCCACAATAATGTGTTTTATTAGTGTTTCAGTCTCAAATGTTTTATAATGTGAATCTGTTTTTACACTGATATTCATTTGTTTTGCTTTTTCTATCAAGTTAAAAAAAAAAAAAAAAAAAAAAAAAAGGAGTAAAAAAATAACTCTTTAAAATAAGGTACCACTAGTTAACATTAGTTAATGCGCTAACAATGAGCAATACATTTGTTACTGTGTAATCTTTGTTAATTTTAGTTAATAAAAACACAACTCTTCATTGCTCGGGTCCATTAAATAATACCGTATTAACAGATACAATGTTATTTTAATAACGTATTTATAAATTAACTAAGATTAAAAAATGCTTTTAAAGTTTTTTTTCATTGTTAGTCTATTGTAGTTAACTAATGTTAACAAAATGAACCATATTGTAAAGTCTTACTTAGAAAATGATCTTTCATTTGTAAAGCATTTCATTTTCTGGACTATCCAAAATAGGCTTACTGCATGATTATTAAAAATAATACTGTGAATTTGTGCAAATTTTAGACATAACGTCTACTCTTCCTGATTAATGTTTTTTGATGTTGTACGTCCCCTCACAGAGGATGACGCGTCTGACATGGACACTGAAGATGAACTGAACAGGTAAATTTTACATACACTATATGTCAAATGTTTGGGTCAGTAGGATTGTCTGCATTTTATTAAAAATACAGTAAAAACTGTGTTTTTTGTGAAATGCATTTAGTTTGCTGATTTCAATCGGAATATGTTTTAAAATATAATTTATTTCTGTGTTGCAAAGCTGAATTTTCAGCATCATTACTCCAGTCTTCAGTGTCACATGATCCTTCAGAAATCATTCACATTTCTTATTATTATCAGTGTTAAACAGTTGTGCAGCTTCACATTTTAATGGAATCAGTGATACAATAAATGTGTTTTCTGTCACTTTTGATCAATTTAATGCATCATTAAATGCTTTCCACAAAAAAAAATATTATTTTAAAATATTAAAATATATATAAATATATTAAATATTTTGGCTAATTTGATGATGCATTATAACTGACAGCAGAATCTTCACTGGTTAAAACATTTGTACCGTTGTGCCGTATCATATGTGCCACCTATCAGACAAAAGACCTCACATTTATGTTGGACACCACCTATGACTGTCAAAAAGTTGCTCAAGATGCTCCTGTGTTCGGCTGTTTTAGGGTGGAGATGGAGAGCAGGAAGAAAAAAGCAGCAAAGGAGAGCCCAGGAAAGGTGAAAGATGAAGATCTGTACGGCGGCTCTACAGATGAGAACACGGATGTTGAGGAAGAGGAGGATAAACCCATCCCTGAACTGCCAGGTCTGACGCCTCCTGGTTCACCTTGACGAAGAAGTCATGAGTATCAACAACAGCATCTCTTTATTGAATGATCTTTATTTTTGCTCCTTCAGACTTCCTAAAAGGGAAGCGCTTCTATCTCTACGGCAAGTTCCCTGACAACCAGAAAAGGCAACTTCAGCGCTACATCATCGCCTTTAACGGGTGAGACAGACGTGTTCTCAGATTAGAGCACGAGCGTAAAGCGTCTGTAAGCAGCTCTTCTGAGAGGCTGTAGGAGGAGCGTGACCGATGAAATGATCTGATCTGTTTGATTCCTCAGAGCTGTTGAAGACTATATGAGCGAGAAGGTCCAGTTTGTCATCACCAGCGAGGGATGGGACGAATCTTTTGAGGATGTGAGTCTTCCTTATTTCTTTTTGAAGCAGAACAAGTCACCTGGTGGTGTCAAGTCACCTTTATTTCTATAGGGCTTTATACAGTATAAATTGTTTCAAAGCACCTTCAACGGTAATAAACAGGACAATAACAGAATCAAACCATCAAATATGAGACAAATTCAAATTCTACTGTAAAGCAGCTTTAAAAAGATAAGTGTCATTTTTCAGTTCAGTGTTGATTCAATCAAGGGTAACTCTCGCCAAAATGCAACCTAGGGTCTTTTTGACAGTCAAAAATAGTCGATCTCCGAATGCAACATAACAGGGAGGAGAGTAAAGATGGAAAGCTCCTAAAGCTTAGTTCCATATAAATTCACGGATAATTTGTTGTTTTGTCGTTAGTGAAAATCAATATCGACCTTGTATTTGAAAAAGGATCCTCATATAAGAAGCAATACTAAAAGAGTCAGTTCATACGCATTCGGAGATCAACTATTTTTGACTGTGATGGAAACACAGTGAGTTGTTCAAAACCTTTCTTTTTAGTAAACTCTGTGTACACAAACAATGTTCTCAATGCTCGAGTTCATGTGTAGAGCCTCTGGTGATACTTCCAGCAAAGTTTCATGTTGTGTCGGGCCTTCTTAGTGTTTTAAAAATAGTGATTTTTGATGCTATCATAGTCGTGCCCCATGCACTCCCGTTCAAAAGGCAATTTTACCGAAAACTAAAATACGGTCAAACTTAAAAGTGGCGTTTCCATTCTAATTATGCTTTCACACAAAAGTTTGCCTCGGGTAGATTCACAAAAAGACCCTAGGTTGCATTTTGGTCAGAGTTACGCTTTCAGTTCAATAGCATAATGGTGTCTTTGGTATATATTTCAAAGTGTTACATACATGAAGTTGTCAAGAAAATTTAAATTTTCTATGCTGTATGTACATTTTTCTACTGCAAATTGCCCTTTGTGACTGTAAAATTATTTAAAGAACCAATATAAAAAATGACTGGAAACGTCCATTGATTTTTTTTGTATTAAATTCATTGGTCTCTTTGGCTTGACTTGGCAAACATCAGTAACAAGTGGCTTCATAGGCTAGTCAGGCTTTGCAAGAGATTGTCTCTCCACCCAGGCCTTTTCATATATTCATGCTTTAAAGGATTTGACTGCATTTGAATGGCTTTGAGAAAGTTTTGACCCACAACACATGCAGATCTGTTTCTGTTCAACCAGTCATTCATGTGATGTTCTCATAGAAATTAAAACCCTCTGTTCTCGCAACTCTTTCAATGTCTCGAGTCAAGGTCCTTTCTTCCTTTTCATCCTCTTTTACTCTCTGTTCTGTCTTTTTATAGGCTTTGATGGAAAATGGAAGTCTGAGCTTTGTGAAGCCTTCCTGGATTTTCGCCATCAATGACAGGCAGAAGATGTTACCGTACCAGCCCTACACTGTAGTCCCTTAAGAGATCTTTAATCGGCGTCCTGCTCTTTGAGAGCATGTCCATCAATCCCAGGCTTGACCTGAGTAGACCTTGGTTGTCTTGGGGAAACAGTTCAACTCATAAATGAAACGTTTATCATCGTTTACTCACTCTCATGTCGTTCCAAACCTATATGACTTTCTCTCGATCTCTGTTCATCTTTTTTGTTTCGCAAAGAGACTTTGTTAAACATCTTTTCTGTCCCATGCAAGAAAGTCATACAGATTTGGAAGGACATATGAATGAGTAAATTATGTATCATTTTTGGGAATGAACTTTAATGGGCTCTATCTGTTATAGGTCTTTGTTTTGATGTTGAAAAAAAAACAGACTAATGGCAGATGCCAACCCAGAGATGAAAGACTCTGATCCATATTCATGATCCGTTTTATCAACCATCCAGAAAGCTGTTTATTAGGTGTTAAATTTTAATTACTAAAGACTGAACCTGAAGTCCCTTTTGAATCTGACTTATGCAGATTTATACTCATTTAATATGAATGTTCACATTTATGGTCAATTATTGATTAGCTGATCCAAATTCATATATGTTGCCCTCATTGCTTCGCTTAAAATAGGATGATTTTTTTTTTAAACATCTGTAGGTGTGGTCTTCAGAATTAATATTACAATAATATTGCTTATGTTTAGAGACCTTTGATGAAAATTCAAACAACCATATTTAAGAAAAAAAAGCACATGAAATAAATATTGCTGTAAAAACACTGTTTTGTTACATTTATTGGAGAACACTTTATGATGTGAACTCTCATAGTTTTAATGTTTGTTTTTGTTTTTTAAATGCATTTTATTTTCGATTCCCTTTAATGTGTGTCTCAATTTGTATCTATTTTGTTTTTGTTTAATAATGTAATTAATATTTTGAAGTTCCGGTTTGAAGCAGTTGCAGAATAAATATAGAAAATAGTTGTTTATCTTGCGGGCCACCGCTGCCTTCTGTCTCTTTTGTTGTTTGGAAGATTTTTATATTGAGTGATTTCATGTTTTTCTAGGTTGGCTCTGCTCTAATATATTTTACTAGTTAGATATTTATCTTTGTAAAGTACAATATGCACATAAACCACTGTACAAATCAGTTGAGGGTCTTATTAGAAACATTTGTGCACTATTGACTAATTATTTATGTCTAATAATTTAGATAGAAATAATAAGCTTGATACACTCCTAATAATAAAGGTTATTGGCATTGATCGTCCCATGAAGATCCTTAAAGGAGAACTCCGGTCAATTTTAACATTAAGCTCATTTTTTTTGTACATTTGGAGTGCTGTCAATACAGAGAACAACGACAAAAATCGGTGTTGCCTACACCGTGTTATTCTATTTTTAAAATTTGCACCCTGTTGACTTCAATAGGGCAAGTTTTAAACCAGCTTTTAGCCTCTTAACATCCTTGATGTGTCATTACAAGTGCACAGGTCATGTGAGTGATTCCTTTAGAGTTAACACGGTGAATCTGACTGCAGTAGATGTGAAAGATATGAATAAAAATGATGTTATTTCAGCCAGTGCACATACCTGTGTTTACTTCCTGTTTTCGGTCGAAGTCCATAGTAATCGATTGTCGAGTTCACGCGCGTGATCATAGGTAACTAAACCTATGCGGGTGAACTCAACAATCGATTACTATGGACTTCGACCGAAAACAGGATGTAAATACAGGTATGAGCGCTGGCTGAATTAACATCATTTTTATTCATATCTTTCACATCTACTGCAGTCAGATTCACCCGTGATCACTCTCAAGGAATCACTCACATGACCTGTGCACTTGTAATGACACATCAAGGATGTTAAGAGGCTAAAAGCAGGTTTAAAACTTGCCCTATTGAAGTCAACAGGGTGCAAATTTTAAAAATAGAATTACACGGTGTAGGCAACACCGATTTTTGTCGTTGTTCTCTGTATTGACAGCACTCCAAATGTACAAAAAAATGAGCTTAATGTTAAAATTGACCGGAGTTCTCCTTTAAACATTCACAGAACCTTTCCACAAAAGTTACTTTAGTGGAAAAGTGTCCATTAGATTTTTCAACGTTCTTCACATAAGAAAAAAAATGTTCATGAAGTGCAAATGGAAATTGTTTGCTGCTGATCTTAGCTGGTTTAAAGTCATTTTAAAACCATCCTTAACTAGTTCGGTGTCTGTCCCAGAAAACCTCATATTAGGCTTTTTTGTGTCAGCTGAGATTCATCAAACAGAATTCTGAATTCGACTGTCTTATTACCTTGAGTCCTTTGAGTCTTTTCTTCTTTTAATTGAATGAGTCTCATTTCTGTCCCTCACTAAATAATAAATAGTACGTTTATTTTATATAGCGCCTTTCAGAAAACTCAAGGTCGCTTTACAATAAAGTACAAATCAACATGACATAGAAACGATACAAATAAATTGAGATGGATAACATCATAAAGGAAGCCGTCAGTCTCCATCTTTCACTTGTGTCCTTGTGTCTTGACTTGGATCTTTTTGCCCTCATAGTATTTTTTGTTGAATTTCTTTCTTTTCCTTCACTCAAGTCTTCATCTTTCGAGCGTAATATATGTTTTGTCAACTCTATGGGATTATTTTTATGCCTTTAAAATTGGACGTAACTTTTCAAGAAAAGAATGAAAATATAAATTGAAACTTATTAAAACGTCTTTGAAACCAGAAAAAAATAAATTGCAGGCAAACATTTGACTTTGTTTTTAATACACTGCATGTTTTACTCACTGTTTTCTCTTTTTTTCTTTCGCCTGTTTGAAAAGAATTTTCAGGCTACCAAATAAAACTAGATAAAAGTTATTAAAAATGTCACACATGATAAGAATTCTATTATTAATTACTGAACAGCCTTATATTCTTAGGTTTTGTACCTATGGAAAAGCAAACGTTGTGTAATCGAAGAAAGACTGTGTAATTGTATGCAGATAAGGTTGTGTAATGATTGGACTAAATAAAGTCAACACTGCTGTATAATGTTGTGGGCTCTCAATGAGTACCTCTCAAATACCTCTGCACCTTTTTAACAAAAACAAATTACTGACTTACTCTCCAGCATCTCCATTACCCTGATAATGACGACTGATGATAATGATGATATTATCTGTGCTATTTCTAGGAACTCATCTCAACCATGTATAGTGTAGCAGTAGATAAATACAGATAAAGTTAAAAAACAAAACTCCTAACTTTATTTAACTAAAATGAAATAGGAAGCCGCTTACAGACCTCACATGTAAACACAACACTGAAGTCTTCACTCCCAGGTCAAGAATCTGTCAATCAAAAACTCAGTAGTCAATGAGAACACACCGCTGTTAGCCCCGCCCCCACGATAGTTATGTGCCAGAATGGCGAACGAAAACTCAGGGAGCTTAAACGAAAACTTCAGAAGCGTAAATTAAAACTCTGCAAGGGTATTGTAAGTAGGCCTACAGATAAGCGAAAGAAAAAAGTTAGTAAAACATGCAGTGTATTAAAAACAAAGTCAAAATTTTTGCCTGCGATTCATTTTTTTCTGGTTTTCAAAGACATTTTATTAAGTTTCAATTTATATTTTCATTAATTTCTTGAAAACTTATGTTAAATTTTAAAGGCACAAAAATTATCCCATAATGTTCTCTGATTCCTGGAAACGTGAAAACATTAACGCTTCTGTATGCATCTTTATATATCTGCCAGTCTCATATCTGTCATTTTATCTGTCTGTCATTCATTCTCTTCTCTTTTCCCGCCTTAATTTAAAACGTGTGGTCACCTGTGCATTTTTCAACGGCTCTGACCTCGAGGTGATCAGCTAATCCAATCAAACATTTTAAACAAATTAAATTATCACTGATTTAAACGGACAATCGATTGAAAATTATTTTTTTTATTAGATTTTTTGCCGCCACCGCTGGTCATGTCATGAGAGGAGAAATAAGCCGCTTGAGTTATTATGGCTCTTAAGCGCTTCATGGCGCGTTAGCTTAAAATGTGCAGTCACCATCAACGGCTCATACAATCAAAACAATTTTAAACAAACACAGTTTAAACAGTTTATTTCGATTTGAACTGACAATCAATGCAAATAAATAAACGTTATTAGTTTATCGCCACTTCTTTTCCCGTCATGGGGAGAATTAAGCTGCTTGAGTTATTATGGGTCTTTAATTAGATACGTCTTTTCACTATTTATTTTATTTCTGTTAATGTAAATGGATAGAAATCGGATGGATAAGCAGCAGCAGCGGTTGGCTGGGCGGGAGGAGGCGCGCGCCTGTGAGGAACAGAAGATCAGGTGCAGCAATGTGCAGGATTACTTCATATGCAGCTTGTCATCATATCTTTATTCTGATTCTCCATTAATATGAAAGCAATATCTGTTGTTTCATTGTAGGACTGTTGAGATGCGTGTGAAGCTCCTGCTAAATGACAGTAAGTCACTTTACCTCATTATTCTTCATATTTTTTCTCGTTCTGCGCGTTTTGAGCACGGGGCAAGTTGTCACAAGATCTGTAATCAACTTCGGATTTTGTATGTTGGATTTAAACTCTTAAATTAGAGCGATTTCTGTCCTAAAAACATGTTGCATTTTTGTAATAGTATCAGTTGAGTATCAAGTGAACAATGAAATACAAGACAAGAAGTCAGGACAGGGTTTTTTATGTTTAAAAGATCGGGGCGAGTTGTCACGTGTCATATGTTGTAGGCTAATTTCAGTCAATAGATTTATTACAATATTATTTAGCGAAAACAGTAGTTTGATATGTGTTACATCATGATGTTTCATGAATTTTGTTACTGAATAGTCTTAGCAGGTTCTCATTGTGACAACATGCCCCACTATTGGGATCAGTGTACAGAAAACTGTATTTAAGAATAAACACCCTAAAAAATATTCACAGGAGTAAAAATAAAAAGTGGCACTTTGCCCTGCATGGTCTCCTCTATATCTCCAATTATTACATAGATATTTTTTTCTGTATGATTCAATTTCACTGATAAAAATCATCAAACCTCATAATTAATATGGTCACTTACACATGAAATTAATTATTTGTACATACTTTCTTGGTGTCTGTGATTCTGTGATTTCTTATTCATAAAAAATTGATGTTCTACAGAAAAGTAGCCTATACGGTTGGGTATAAAGTCTGAGACCCTGCTTTAAATGTTTTTAATTTAATCCAAAGGTTTTCATTACTAACAAATGACATATTTGAGTAGAAAGTTTCAATGAAAACCGAGATGAATGTGAGAATCTCTCCAAAGGGATAAGGATCCTTCAATGGAGAAAGAAAATCTATACGAAGAGCCATCTGATCAATGAGACTCAATTTTACATTTGATTAGTCACATAAAAAATAGAGCAAAATCCAAAATATTGTGAGCTGTGACCACCCTTTCAGTTTTAAATATTTTATTATTTTAGTATGTCTACATTTTGTTTCCTTTTTTTCCAATTATTTGTTTATTTTTTTCTCCTTTTGCAGTTTGTCTTGCATTAATATTCATGATGCAAATTTCAATTGCTTTCCTAAGCAAAAAGAAAACCCTTCTCTCATTTGGCTCTTGATCACTTGTCTGGTGCTGTAATAACATTTGTAGAGGTGTTAGTTGTATGGGTTAGTTCGCGTCCCTGCGGCTCTGATCAGAGGAATTGTCACATAACAGCAAAACAAAAACCAGGCACATTAAATGCAAACAGAGCTTTAAAAGCTGCTCATTTTCTATGCAACAATGGTGCATCTGTGGACAATCACTGACTCTAATGCTGCCAGGATTTCACTTCTGCAGTTCATGCATTATCCGCTACTCGCATATGTACAGATGCAATAATCAGATGTCTATATATATTTTTATTTGTTGTTCTATAGGAACTATTTCATGCACATTATGTGTCAATGTTTATACGACTACAAATTCATATTTTCATTCATCTATTAAACTTTATAAAAGATCTTTGTTGTTCAATAACTGGTAGAAGTGCTAAAATATGGATCTGAATTTGAGCTCTGCGGTGGTTAATGAAGCCGTCAAGGCATTGGAAATGAGTGACACATTCCCCTGCAGCAGATGAGAAACCTTATTACTGGCCATCTCTGACCCGTTAAAGATTAATCTGAGCTCCACATTGGCCTTGAACAACGTCACGCTCAAACACTCTTGCATCTCATGAAAACTTGTCCAGATCATCTTCATATTGCAGCCTGTTTTTATGATCATTACGTTAAACATGAAATCACTCTGTTTGAGTTCTTGTACATTCCTGGTCTTAAAGGGTTAGTTCACCCAATGTAAATTCTGTCATTAATTACTCACCCTCCCGTCGTTCCAAACCCGTAAGACTTTCTTTCTTCTTCAGAACACAAATGAAGATCTTTTTGATGAAAATGAAAGCTTTCTGTCCCTCCATTGACTGCTACGCAACTACCACTTTGATGCTTCAAAAAGTTCGTAAAACTAATCCATATGAATTGAGTAGTTTAGTCCAAATTTCCTGAAGAGCCTCGACCGTGTATGAAGAACAAATTGAATTTAGGCTTTTATATTCACATTTAAACATTCATCAACTCAAACATCAGTTGTGATAAACAGAAGCTCAAGCATGTTCGCTTGGCGTGCGAGAACCAATGAGGTTCATCCTCGTGTTACGCAGCACGTTTGAACTTCGCAAGAACCAATGAGGTTCATTCTTCAGTTTCCCAGCACGTTTGAGCTTCTGCAAGAACCAATGAGGTTCATTCTCGTGTTACGCAGCACGTTTGAACTTCGCAAGAACCAATGAAGTTGTTCTTGTGAGTCAGGTTCGGTTGAGCATCTGTTTAAGTTCACTGATCAGTGTTTAAATGTGAATAAAAGCCTAAATTCAATCTGTTCATGATATAAAGCTCAATTCATATGACCTCATTCATTTACGATCTCTTTATGAACTTTTGAAGCATCAAAGTGGTAGTTGCGTTGCGTAGCTGTTAATGGAGGGACAGAAAGCTCTCAGATTTCACCAAAAAGATCTTCATTTGTGCTCTGAAGATGAACGAAAGTTTTACGGGTTTGGAACGACATGAGGGTGAGTAATTAATGACAGAATTTTCATTTTTGGGTGAACTAACCCTTTAATGAGAATAATTGTCTTCACAATGTTTCATGCAAATTCTCTCTCTCTGAAACGACTTCAGCTGACGCCTGTCATACAGAGACACGTTTCAACATCCAATCAATTAGTTCAAATCAAGTCCTGACCTACACATTTTCTTTCTCATTGAATATCCCGTTTCATTGTAAGATGATTTTTATGACAATTATGCACATTTTCCTCCTAATTGTCATTTTATAATTACCTACTCATTACCATTTTTGGTCATGTGAACTGCATCAGGCATGCAGGATTTTGGTTCGTTTTTCGTTATATTTCAGATGTGTGAGGGGTGTTTGTTTTTTCTCAGTATCAGAAATGTTCTGCAAAAGCTCTTCTCATTACTGTAATATTGGAAAAATTATCATTAATCATTAATAATTTTATGTAAAATGCATTATGCTAGTGATTTCTATACAGTAAAAAATATTTTATGAATATAAAATGAATTTGGGGTGACCTAGGAGAAAGTGTGCACTGTGCTTAATTGTCATTAAAATAATGTCACTATGCAAAAAAATATATATAAATAGTCCAATTCAGTTTCTTTTTTATTTCTGGTTTGAAGTGCAACGTTGTATGTTTTCATGAGGATTGAAACGTAGCGATTAAAACTGATCATCAGCTGCAGACATTTTTAGGAGATGGAGGTGATTATTAGATTAGGAAGCGATTATTCCACTGCAGAATCAAACTGCACGCAGAGCTATTAATTTTTGAGTGCATACATTCATTAGCTAATACTTAATTATCACACATGCATCATTTTCTCATCAGTGATCAGTGTTTGTGTCTCTGTAATGACAGATTCATCAACGGTCAAATGAAATACAGATACGAGAGCTCTCATTAGTGTGTATTGTCCTGAGTGATTCCTGATTAACAGGCGTGAGGATGAGAACAGAAGCTAATATAGATTCCCTTTTGCATAGAATGTCGAGTGCCGCTTTCCCTTTAATCAGGGTCGGACCGTCCGCTTCACTGCCGCGCAGCTGCAACCTCGTTTGCATAATTCGTTTAAATGAACTGCTGCCCTAAGAAACATCTTAGTGTTGGGATGATGGTCTCAATGAACCCTGAAAAGATGTGTTGTGCTATTTGAAGCTGCAGAAATTGCTTTGTAAATGCAGTTGTTTGCCCGTGGACTTAGCGTCGTTGTGAATGTGTGCATTGATTTACACTCCTTTAAAGGAACACGCCGACTTTTTGGGACTTTAGCTTATTCACTGTATCCCCCAGAGTTAGATAAGTCCATACATACCTATTTCATCTCCGTGCGTGCCGTAACTCTGTCTGACGCACCCACCGCTAGCCTAGCTTAGCACAAAGACTGGAGGTAAATGGCTACAGCTAGCATACTGCTCCCAATAAGTGACAAAATAACGCCAACATTTTCCTGTTTACATGTTGTGATTTGTGTACACAGCGTGTACAAATAACAAGGTCACATGAGACACAGTCATCTTCTAACCGTATACATACTGGGAACTATATTCTCAGAAGGCGAAGCACTGCTACTTCTGCAGAGTGATTTACTCCAACTCTGAGCGAACTCTCTGCTCCTCACCACAGGGCTTCTCAGGCGCTGCGAGCAAGAAGCAGTGCTTCGCCTTCTGAGAATATAGTTCCCAGTATGAATAGCTCAAATGCGATCAAGTGCTTCCAAGGCAACTGTGTTTTTGGTTAAATAGTTTCAATAGACTATTAGATTAAAAACCTGCTGTTATATGACTCATGCGTGACTGTTCTGTATGAAACTGCAGTCGTGCTGCTTTACCTCATTGTAGCTTTACATTTGTTTCCTTGAGCAAAGCTCTTGATGCCACAGAGCAGACTGCCAATGCAATTAGTCCCCACGTTGGGTGCCACTTTCACAGAAGTGCTTGGAAAAATAATGAAAAGTTGCATTGTAATGCACCGAAGGCCTGATTGTGCATGTGTGTGCATGCTGGGAAAATAATTTAAAGGGTTAGTTCACCCAGAAATGAAAATTCTGTCATTAATTACTCACCCTCATGTCATTCCAAACCCGTAAGACTTTCGTTCATCTTCTGAAAACAAATGAAGATTTTTTTGGATGAAATCTAAGAGCTTTCTGTCCCTCCATTGACAGCTACGCAACTACCACTTTGATGCTTCAAAAAGTTCATAAAGAGATCGTAAAACTAATCCTTATGAATTAAGCAGTTTTGTTGAAAACATTGATAAGCGAACATAAACCGAAGCTCAACCACACTTGCTTAACGCATGAGAACAAACTTTACTTAACGTAACTTTACTTTTCATTTATTACTTAAAGCTTACTTGAAGTTCTTTGATACTACATCAAAAACTACTAGCCTAACTGATAAAGTTCAAACATTATTAAAAACAAGTGAACAGTCGGTAATAAAATAAGAACAAATACACAAATTACAAGCAGAGATGAATGCTAAATAACAAAGTCTAACACTAGTATTCAGGTACAAAAATGAATAGTTAAAATGTAAAATAACTATTTGTTCACTGTAGAAATTAATAATTTCATTTTTGTTAAAGATGTATTTGGTTGTTTTATTGACATTAATGATACAGACAACAGTAGGAATATTAAGTGTGTGCTTTAAGACTGACTGCACGGACCGAAAAAACTGACAAACAAACATCCAGTTTCTTTCTCAACTGTTCACTTATGACATAACCGAGAGAATACTTACCGAGACGGGTATTTAGACATAATTTTGTGTGTGTGTGTCCGGTCAAGGTCAAGGAATCGCGAAAGAGGAATCACAATTCGGTGTTCAAGCTCTGTCTGAAAATCTCTTGACCCGTCTGCGATCTGTTCCACCCCTAGTAATTAATGACAGAATTTTCATATTTGGGTGAACTAACCCAGAAATTGCATTTAAGAGTAATGCTTTAAATAAACAGTTGCCGTTTAAAAGAATGTCGTTTGTTTGCCAGTGATTCAATGACATAATATTCTATAGGCAGTGAATCACTGGTAATGGTAAGCAGAAAACACAATATTTTTTATGCAGTTGATTACAATTAACCATTCCATTAATATAAAAGAAATTAATTATATTGTTCAGTCTTAGAAAAGTAAAAATCGAGCACAATGTACTGTGTTGATCTAAAGGAATTTTCCGCCTATTTTTAATCATGCATTGAATTGCGTTAAAGTAATTGTCCATAAACTTTGTGGCAGAACATTTCCAGTACCTTTTAGTTTTTTCTTACAGTGTGTATTGTTAATAAAGTGGATCAAAGGGATGTTTGTGTTTCTCTAACAGCTTATTGACAAGGTGTTGATGTAGCCTAATAAACCAGTAACACATGTGCCCATGGGAAATAAGGGCTTTGCAAAATGGTTAATGAATAAATAATGAGACAATTGTAATTTTTGGCTGAACTATTCCTTGAATAGTTTTAACGTCCTTTATGTCTTCCCAGGTGCCCAGAGGAGCTGCATAATGCCTTTTCTTGACATAACTGAAGACAACTTCTCCATCGCCTCCCCAACCCCGAATTCATCTCCAGCTCTTTCCTACATGGCGTTTTCCTCCGTCTCTCCATCCCTGTCCACGTTTCTCCCACATTCAAACTGCTCCGTGGCTCCATCTCCCTCCTCACCACCATATAACTTTTACGCTGTGTTATTGGTGTTGCTGATTTTTTGCGTGGTGTTCGGTAACGTGCTGGTGTGTGTGGCCGTGTCCCGAGAGAAAGCGCTGCAGACCACCACCAATTACCTCATTGTGTCACTGGCTGTGTCGGACATGCTCTTGGCCACACTGGTGATGCCCTGGGGCGTCTATCTGGAGGTCAGTAGATGTACTAATTGGTCAATTTAATTGGTAATTGCATGTATTTAGAACCCTGATCAGCACATAAGTAGTGCCCTATGGAATCTGTTTAAATATTTCCAAAATTCTATTTTATTTAATTTAATTTTATTTTAAATTATCAAAAAGCAAGTCTAAAATGTAATCTTATCCAATTTAACAACAATTTTAATATAAAATAGGCTATATTTTCTCTGCCCTATGAAATCAGTTTTATTTCTTTCCCAAATTCTGTTTTCCATTTAAAATTTTCTTTATTATTTTTTTTCATGGGTTTAATTAGATTGAAATAATCAAAAAACATGTCTAATCAATTGAATTCCTAAAACTATTAATAATTAAATTTTAGAAAAACTAAACAATTTAACTTTAATTTTTTTTAAATAGTAGAGTCCTATAAAAAAATTCAGAAATTCTGTTTCAACTTTTCTAAATTTATGATTTAATTTATTATCAAACATGGTGGTATTAGCAAATGAATGCATGCAACTTGAACCATTTAATTACACTTTTAAAATGTAACAAAATGAAAATTAGAAAACAAATCCTGACAAAGTGCTGCACAACAGAGGTTTGCTGTTAAAATTAAAACATGGAAGAAAAAAATTAATATTCCTTGAAAAAATCATTGCATTGAGAAGTACATTCTACTGTACAATAGTAATATATTTCTGTCACAATTTCTTCAAGTTGTAGTGAAGAATTTTTATGACCGGGTTCTGTGATACATTCGCATTTTCCATTTCGCTGATAAGTGGCATAAGCTGATTTTGTGCTTATATTTCAAAAAGCACTGATGTTTGATGTCTAACGAGAACATATGTGTTTGTACAGGTTGTGGGTGAATGGAGGTTCAGTCGGATCCACTGTGACATTCTGCTCACCCTGGACGTCATGATGTGCACTGCCAGCATCCTCAACTTATGTGCCATCAGCATCGATAGGTGACCCATTCATTAACCGTCCCATTTACATCCCAGTTGACTCATTGAATAACAGCCAAAGCGATGCATGAATGAAATCCTGTTCTTTTTTTTTATATATAAAAATATGAATGATTCTGATTAACATTTTAACAATTTCCTAATCTGTTTTGCCTCAGCGTTTGTTTGGAGCTTTGCTAGACCTGAATTTATCTTTGGTTTAGACACACTCCAGGCAATTACGTGCTTCCAAGGCAGAGGAGATTATGAATTATAAATCCTGCAGTGTGTTAGAGGCACTTTTTTCCCTTGCGGGGAATTTTAGTGAATGCTGCTCCTCATTAAACCGTCTCTGGAAATGTGCTGGAAAATTGGAAGTACATTAAAGTCGATGTGCATGAATAACTTATAGGCCTATAGAAACAAGCTGCAGATGTGGTTCACTTCTCAGCATTGTGGATGATGCTTGGCCGTTATATAAGCGTAAAGCATCATTACTGTACCTGAGAATGTGGTTAAAAGAAAACTGCCCCTCTTATTCAAATCCACATTTTCAATTTCAACCATTACATACAGTATATTTAGAAGCGGTTTAAGTTTTGACTAATCACAGTATTTCTACATGAAAAGGCTTAAATGAGAGGACAGTGGTGCTATTCTTACTCAACACAAAAAAAGGGCTTTAAATTAGTTTCTGAAAGACTGTCTTTCATGTGGTACACAACCTTTAGAACAGACACCTTAAACTTTTCAACAAATTAATCTGCTTTGTGTTGTAGTTAAAAGACATTTCTATAAAGTGTTCGGCAGACTTTTAAAGATATTTTCTGGTCGTTATTGTGTCTTGGGTTTTATTTTCTCAAATAACCCGACTTAAAATGAAATGCCCTCCACTCCAGGACAAATGGCCTCTGTTTGTTTCCTTCATGTTATTGATGTGTACAGACTGACAAATGCAATAGAACAAATTCAATCATATTGATTGAAGCGCTGTGACTGCAGGGTGGAATCTTTCAACCCCAGGGGTGGCAAGGTGGCTTGCCAAGGGAAAGAAACGCTCAGAGAGGCTTACAGTGAAAATACACATGTGGGGGTCACCCAAGGGGGGGAACCATGCACATGGAGGCATACTGGACAGAGCAGTGCCAAGGCTGGGTCTGCCTCCTCCAAGGGCAGCGCTTGCAGGTTCACCACCTGATCTCGAAAGGGAGTGGTGGGAACCTTGGGCACGTATCCAGGCCGGGGTCTCAGGATGACGTGAGAATTAGCCGACCCGAATTCTAGGCACACTTCGTCAACCGAAAATTCTTACAGGTCCCCTACCCTCTTGATGGAGGCCAATGCAACCAGGAGCGCTGTCTTCATAGACAGGAAGTTAAGCTCAACTGATTGCAAAGGCTCAAAGGGATCTATCTGCAGGGCAGATAAGATCACTGCGAGGTCCCAAGAGGGTATGAGGGAAGCGCGAGGAGGATTTAATCTCCTGGCTCCCCTCAGGAACCTGATGACCAGGTCGTGCTGACCCAGTGTTTTCAACTCCAGGAGGTCATGGTGCGCAGAGATACTGGCCACTTAAACCTTGAGGGTGGAAGGAGACAGCCTTTGTTCCAACCCTTCTTGGAGGAAGGAGAGCACGGACCTGATTGGGCATTTTCTTGGGTCTTCTCGGTGAGAAGAACACCAGGTGACGAAGAGGTTCCACTTCAACGCATAGGCGTGTCGAGTAGACAAGGCCCTAGCGGAAGTGATGGTAGCCACCACCTGAGGTGGTAGGGTACTCAAACCTGCCTCGTCCCGTCCAGAAGCCATACGTGTAGGTTCCATAGATCGGGACAAGGGTGCCAGAAGGTGCCCTGTCTCTGAGAAAGGAGGTCCTTCCTCAGAGGAATTGGCCAGGGAGGGGCTGTTGCGAGGATCACCAGTTCGGAGAACCAAGTCTGGGTGGGCCAGTGAGGCGTAACCAAAATTACCTGCTCCTCGTCCTCCTTGATCTCCCGTGAACGGCACAAAGCGACCTCTGACGCTAATGACTTAATATGAGGAAATGGCGGACGAGTTACAACATACGGCGGGAGCGTAGACCACCTTGCCGGTTGATGTACGCCGTGTTGTGTGTCTGGACTAGTATGTGTTGGCCCTTGATCAACGCCCGGAAGCGGTGCAGAGCGAACCGCACTGCCAGCAACTCGAGGCAATTGACATGCAGGAGGTGCTGGGGTCCTGTCCAGGAGCTCGCAGCAGCATGTCCATTGCACATGGCACCCCAGCCCGTGGCAGAGGCATCTGTTGATACAACAATATGCCTGGAAACTCGTTCTAAGGGTACTCCGGCCCGTAGAAAGCTGAGGTTCGACCATGCGGTGAAGGTCTGATGGCAGGCCCGAGTAACTGGTACCCGGAGCGTGCCCTGTTGCCATGCCCATCTCGGGACTCAATTGCGAAGCCAGTGCTGAAGCTGTCTCATACGAAGCAGTCCGAGCAGTGTGGCTGCTGCTGAGGATGCATTATGCTCCAGGAGCCTTTGAAATAACTGGAACTTCCAGTAAGTGGAACTGCTCTCTTGCCCTCGAATTGTCTCAGGCAAGTCAGCAGTGACTGCACACGCTTGCTCGTATGCTGCGCGTACATGGCGACCGAGTCGATTTCCAAACCGTGAAAAGAGATCCTCTGCACGGAGGAGAGTTTGTTCTTTTCCCAGTTGACTCGAAGGCCCGAGTGGGCTAGGTGCCGGAGCACTAGGTCCCTGTGTTCGCAAACCTGGTCTCGAGAGTGAGCTAGAATCAGCCAGTCGTTGAGATAGTGCAGGATGCGAACCCCGTGTTGCCGTAGCGACACATGGGCTGCCTCGACGACTTTCGAGAAGACGTGAGGAGACAGGGCTAACCCAAATGGGAGAACCGTGTACTGGTATGCCCGCCCCTCGAAAGCAAACCATAGGAGCGGTCTGTGTCGAGGAAGAATGGAGACATGAAAGTATGTGTCCTTCAGGTCGATCGCTGCAAACCAATCCTGTGGCTGAACACATTCGAAAATGCGTTTGGCCGTTAGCATTTTCAACGGGAGCCTGTGAAGGAATCGGTTCAAGACGCGCAAGTCCAGGATTGGCCGTAACTCACCGGTTTTCTCCCCCGGCCAAGAACTGAACCAGCGGGGTCATGCGAATCACAGATGTACCCTCAGTGGGACAGCGAGGCGTAATGACCGGCCTGGACATGGGAGGCGGAGCATCCCTGTGTGGGGGCACGGTCATAAGCCGCGTCCTGACAGAGGAGACCAGGGAAGGACGTGTGTTCCACTGGGGCCTGCTCTGACAGAGGCAGAGACAGAGGCAGAGGCAACTGTGCCGGCGGTTGGGTGGAGGCAGCAACTGGCCGCTGGGGCAGTATATGCTTGATGGCCTCAATCTGTTTCTGGGTGGCCGAGAACTGTTGAGCGAAGTCCTCGACTGCACCGCCGAAAAGGCCAGCCTGGGATATGGGAGAGTCGAGGAAACGGGTTCGCTCAGACTCTCACATATCGGCCAGGTTGAGCCATAGGTTTATCTCCTTCTAAGCGAAACCCCATTTGTGTGACTGAACGAGTGACTGAACGAAAGGGAACTAGTATTCCCTTCTGAACATAGCCTGACTATCTGTCTTGTATGTCATCAATGTGACATAATATTTTATTTGGTACACCTGTAATTTGAAAACACGTCTGCATTTCACTTCAACAGCAGCATGTTGCACATTCATCTAAACGTGTTGTGTGTCGATGTGCAGGTACACAGCCGTGGCCATGCCATTACTCTACAACACGCGCTACAGCTCCAGAAGACGGGTCGCGCTGATGATCGCTATCGTCTGGTTCCTGTCATTTGCCATTTCCTGCCCGCTGCTGTTTGGTCTCAATAACACAGGTACAAAACACTTACCTGGACATTGTTACTAGTTTATGAGGAAACTGTATTGATAGAATCGTAGTCCTTTGTTTTCTTTTATATGTACTGTTAGGGGTTAACAGTTTAGGACCCAAGGACCAGATGTTTGAAAGAAGACCCAGAGTCAGAATTATAAAAAATTGAAGAAAAAGTTTTACTGAAGATAGTTTGCAGTTTCATCAGCAGAAGTCAGCTTCAAGACTCACACAGGAGTTCGTAGGCTGCCCCCGCTTACAGTTACAAAGAACACAGCAGTTATACCATTTCCAAGGTCTAAGCTACGTCATTTCTTACAGGCTGAATGATTCTGATTGGCTAAGAAATTCATAAACATAGTAATTTTCCACACATATACAGATAGACAGAAGCATATAGATTATGCCGCTGACACTCGGACCCTGAAGTTAGGCACGTCATGACCTTCCAGGTCACAGATTTGGGTTGCTGGGTGCCAGCATGTCCCGAACAACAACTGAGTCAATCTCCAATAATGCCAGAGGTTCCTTAACCTGTAAGCAAGAAGACTAACACACACACCGACACACAGCTTTTCCAAGGTTGGATTTGGCCAGGCTCTAACTATAAACAAGGAGTCTCATCTCAAAACATCAAGATAATGCGTTATTTCGCAATGAAGGCTACATTTTAGTCTGAGTAAGGCTTTAACAAAGAAATGGTCCCTTAAACTATTGGCTTCAATGACCCCTATGTGTTTTAACATGTTGAAGACCTTCCTCAAACACAAAACCAGTCCCTATTTAATTTCTGGAAGCTGGGATACATAGGCAAGCAATGTTACTGCATTCAAATATCAAATACTGACATTAAAGAATACATGAAAAGAACATTTCAGTAATCACACTGGTAACTTCTATAACAAAGTGAAATCTCCAGAGAAGTCATTCAACTCATTTGATATTTAGAAGGAAAAATATTGATTAATACCTTGATTATAATCACTCATTACATATACATTGAAGCAGCAGTGGATTCCAATCCACCCCCTTCAGTACACTCAACATCAAAAGAATGTCCTTAAATCACTCAAAACTCATATGATCTTCTGTGAAACTCAAAAGGAGAATCTTCATGCAATTCTTTGACATATAGCAACAGTTCACTAAAAAAATATGGCTTAAAAACAACCAAATGTTTTTCTTTTTGGTCATTTTAGCAGTTTTAAATGCTCAACTATTGTTACTATAGTTATAGCTATTACTATATTGCTGGGTTAAAATCATTTGCTGAGTGACCACTGTAACAACACAGGCAACAGTAATAATCAAAAGGAAAAAATTTATTAACAAGCAAGAAAACCCCAAAATTGACAAAAAATATTGGCAAAAATTTAAATGTGCGTATGAGTGAGGAAAAAGTGCAAAAAAGACAGTTAAATACAGTTTATTCAGTTAAACAAATTGGCTTTGAAAAGTTTAATGTTGAATAACTTACATTTAACTCTTTCCCCGCCAGCGTTTTTGAAAAATTGCCAGCCACCGCCCGCATTTTTTATAATTTTCACAAAAGTGTCATGGCCCCCAGAATATTTTGTTGTATGAATATCTGAATATCTGCAATATGTGAAAAGAAAGAATAAAGCCATCTGCTTTAAAAAAAAAAAAAAAAACATTTTATTCTAGCTTCATGCATTCTTTTTAATTAACACTTGAATGTTGGTAAGTTTGAAGAGCTGAAATTCTTTTAAAACAGTGAAACCTTCATCACTGCTCAAAACCTGTCGAGTTTAATATAAAATATCTCTTGCTCCAGTTCTCTAGTTCCATCATGAGCCTGACCACTGTCAGAGTTTTCGTGAACTTCACTGGTTGAAACAGCAGAGTGAACTTTTGTGCTGATTTCCATCCAAAGGGACTTGGCTGGATTCATGCACTTGTAATGAGGTTTCCCTCCGTGCATAATTATCATTTCTGCACTCCAGGCAATATGTGTGTTTTCCTTTGTGTTAAAGCTCTAAAGATCAGCTAATCATACACTGTCATATGGAAATAAGAGCAAATCCCAATATCCCTCCAAAGAACACAGCCTCCGGGCAATCCCTAAAAAATTTCTTTTTAGCTCAGTGGGAATCATAAGGATGGGTCACACTGTAAATTATTATGCATTTATTGTTAGTCATTTTTTCAGATTGTGTGCCAAATGCAAAAGTCTCCATTTGCTCTACATTCTGTTTCATTGGTAATATACATTGCACATCACCTCCTTTCTCACAGTGTCTGAAATGGTTTAAACAAGTATCTGGTCTTTCAAAACCCCTCCTTTCCAAGAGCCTACTCTGCTCTGATTGGTCAGTTGGCTCAGCCTGTTATGATTGGTTAACCGCTTACAGCTTGTCAGAAATAAAACATCCATTACCAAGTATGGATTTCCGCTCCGGATGCTTCCTCGGCATTTGACTCACTGTTATACGAACGTTAAAGGGGGGGTGAAATGCTATTTCATGCATACTGAGTTTGGATTCCCATGCTAAACATGGACAAAGTATCAAAAACGAAGTTGTACGTTTGAAGGAGTATTTTTGTTCCAAAAATACTCCTTCCGGTTTGTCACAAGTTTCGGAAAGTTTTTTTCGAGTATGGCTCTGTCTTACGTAAGATAGAGCGGAATTTCCTTATATGGGTCCTTATATGGGTCCTAAGGGCACTTCTCCGCGGGCACGCGCGCACTCGTAGACCAGAGAGAGAAGAGAGCGAAAGCAGTACGCCCATCAAAGCGCTATGCTCGGCTTTAGGGAAGTCAATGTCACCAAAGAAGTGGGTTTTTGGTTGCCAGGGCAAGACAACCCTGCACAGATTCCCAAAGAACCCAGCGTTAAGGGAACAGTGGATGGAGTTTGTTTTTTCGAAGCATCAACGGAGGTTGTGCAAGACTGTTTGTTCCCTGCATTTCGACGATGATTGTTTTATAAACAAAGCCCAGATTGATGGATTTGCAGATCGTCTAATGCTTAAGGATTGAGCAGTCACAATGATAAGGGTTCGCGGTCGTGCGTTGGAACCGGACGGTGAGTAAAACTGTTGAACAAATGTCTCTGTGTGTTGTTAGCTCGGCGCGTTAGCACAGCTTTAGCTTCGCCCACACGGCCCGCCCCCAGCCGCTCGTTTTTTTCCGGAAAGACTCGGTACAGCCCATCTTTCTTTATAAATATAATAAAACTAAAGACTTTTTGGAGATATGAAGGATGCAATACTACTCTATAGGTACTCAAGATTAACAGGAGATTGAGTGAAAATGAGCATTTCACCCCCCCCCCCCCTTTAACGATAGTGTCGGTTTTACCATATCAAAGGCAAAATTTCTCATTTTTGTTTAGTTTAAGTTGAAGTACTAAAATAACTAAAACCAAAATAAACTAAAACATAATAAAAACAATACAGACATATTAAAAAAAGACTAATAATGACAAGCACTCAACAAAATTACTAAAACTACTATTTTTAAGAATGTAAAAATAAAATGTAGTTCAAACTATTATCAAAAATTATAATACTAAATCAGTGATATTAAAATAACAGTTGTTCAAGGAATTAGTTCCATTAGTTCAGTTTAGTTGTTTCAAGTCCCCTTTTTGGGGCTTTTAGTATGAATGTGTTAGCCTTACTGTTATTTATAAGCTATTGTGCTCCTAATCAATGACAAAATTCGCATTTAGAAGATATAAGCCTTCAAAACTTTCAGTCTTTCACTTCCGCCAATAGATCAATGATTTAAATGACATCACTCTGCACTTCAGCTTCTCAATAGATTTTCTGTCCAATCAAATGCTCTCTAGAATCTGAAGCTCCGCCCCCTACATTGTAAATAGACGCTGAAGCTGCAGCTAAAATCAGTCACTTTTTTGACACATTTACTATTTTCTACATGGTGAATGGCACATAGTGCACTATATAGGGGATATGAACGATTCAGACAGTGTAAATATGCTTTCCATTGGGGTGAATGAAGTCTGGTTTCACGTTAGTGTCACGTGAACCCCCGCAGCTCAGCTCCAGAGACACGATAGCACAGAGCGGATCATATGCACATCGAGTCGGTGCAGACCAGAAAACGTATCGGAAGCTGTGATATAAACAAGCTGTAATATAAACTAAACACTATTGGCACTATTGTCCCGTAATGTCTTCCTGTTTCAGTGGAAATGACTTAAACGCGTTGAATAATGCTGCATGTTTCAAGGCAATTCAGTGGGCCTTTAATGTAATATGTTGCAATTGCAGCTCCTCAGTATTGAGAAGCCTCCACTTATCCACTATTTGTGTCTTTATTTAAAGTTAGTGCTTGTGTACATATACATATACATATACGTAAATTTATGCTCCACGTCAAACCATCCTTGACAACAACTTTGAGCAGGAGGATGATCGAAACACCTCCCTGACTGAATTTCAATAAGCGAGATCCTCTTCAGCTCAAGTGGCGTATGCGCTTGCACACAGAGTCCTTCACAGATTGTCCCAGCACATGGTGCTTAAACAATAAAAACACAGAAAAGAAAAACCGAGCATTCATCAAACATGACACTTCCACTGTGAGCGCTGTGAAATTATGTTAACAAGAACCATTGAGTCAAGGTCTAAAAGTTTCTTTAAGGGAGAACCTATAATGCTTTTTTTTTTTTTTACATTTTCAGTTTTTCTTTTAGTGTTGCTGTTGAAGCATGAAAAATGTCTTCAAAGTTACAAAGCACAAGGCCACTCAAAAGGGAGTTATTCTCTGTATCAGTGCACACTGTTTCTGAACGCGGAATGAACACGTTACAATAATCCTACACAAGGCATATGCAGAATAAAGGGGCAGGGCCTGGTTGAGTTAGTTAGTAGTGTGTTGAAACTCACGGTTATGGTAAGAGGCGTGACATTTCCCAAAGACACTCGAAGCGGTTGACCAATCACAACACACTGGTCCAGCTGACCAATCAGAGCACTAGTTACGCTTTTCTGAAGGAGGGGCATCATAGGGACAGAAACTAAACAGAGTGTTACTGACTGGGAAGAGAGGTGCTGAAATAAAATATTTGAAAAATAAGGTGGTTTTTGAACATTTTGAATGTAGCGAGTCTTTGTAAAAGGGCATAATATGGCCTCTAACATTCCTTAAGAAGTTTGATGTAAACTGCATGTTTGCATGAGATTCACTCTTGTCCTTTCTGTCTTTCATATCAGCCAGTCAAGAAGGGAGAGACTGCAGCTTTGCCGATCCTGCTTTCGTGGTCTACTCCTCTGTTGCTTCCTTTTACGTGCCCTTCATTGTGACCGTGATGGTGTATGTGCAGATCTGCGTGGTCCTGCGCAGACGGGGCAGACGCACCGCACCTTCACGCAGACACGGTCTCCATCCAGAGCCCAGAGATGGACAGAGATCTCGCAAGGTGTGCTGGGAATATCCTTTCACTAGAATTTTACTAAGCCCTCACCTTAGCAGTCCTTCAATATTGGCTTACATCTTTTGGTCTAGCAAAAAAAAATTGACTGAAATTTCAGCAATTTTCATCACATTGCACTGAGAATGCCATGTCAGTTGGTGCCATCAAAAGTTTTGAAATTGTAAATAATGGTACACTACCGATACCTGAGACTAGTCCACAACACAATTCACTCATGAACACAACAAAATTAATACATTTAGGGCCCTATTTTAACGATCTGAAACGCAAGTGTCAAAGCGCAAAGCGCAAGTAACTTTGTGGGCGGGTCTTGGCGCTGTTGCTATTTTCCCGGCGGGATAAATGACTCTTGCGCCCGGCGCAAATCTAAAATGGGTTGGTCTGAAGTAGCTTCATTATTCATAGGTGTGGTTTGGGCGTAACGTGAAATAAACCAATCAGAGCGTCATCTCACATTCCCTTTAAGAGCAGGCGCGTTTGTTCTAAAGCAGATTCCTATTATAACGGTGGATTTGCCAGGCGCGCGCCAGGAGCGGTTCACAGCCGAGGAGAGCAACACTCTCGTCAGGGACGTTGGGGATGGAGAAACCCACCCAAATTAACTTCGGTTAAAAAGGCGTATGATAATTTGGGTAAATGTGTAAGCTAGATGTATGCTTTTATAATAAATTGTCTATCTATCTATCTATCTATCTATCTATCTATCTATCTATCTATCTATCTATCTATCTATCTATCTATCTATCTATCTATCTATCTATCTATCTATCTATCTATCTATCTATCTATCTATCTATCTATCTATCGTAATAATGTATGATTTGCAAAAATGAAAACTGCTGCTTCTGTGTAGATGAGAGAATCAAAGTGTATGCGCGTTGTGCACACGCTACATTGATTATGGCCAAGCATGCGCCCTTAAAATAACATACTAATAAAATGCGCAACGCGCCACTGACTTTAAACTATTTTTTCCTGGTTAGTGGCGCAATTGTTTTCTAAACCTGAAAAATAGCATGAAGGAACGTTTGCGCCGGAACACGCCTCCTTTTTTGCGCTGAACCGCCCAGGGAGCGCAAGTTCATTCCCTAGTTTAGCGACGTGCTTCTGTGGAGGGAAAAACGCGCTTTGCGCGGGTGCAAAATAGTAATGATACATGCGTCGGTGTACAAAGTCAATTGCGCTGGGTGCAAGATAGGGCCCTTATTCTGTAAGGATTAGAGGTGTTTTAGTAAATGTATTCATCATGAAAACTATCAGTTAGAGTCTTTCGATTCAGTACGTTTAAATATTATAATAAATATAAAGTTTTGTTTCAACCGCTTTGAGTGCAGAACTTCTGTGTGCGGAACGTAATTTAAAACTCTGAGTTTCCCTCCTAGGATGAGACAATGGGCCCTATTTTAACGATCTAAGTGCATGGTTTAAAGCGCACGGCGCAAGTTCACTTAATTGCTAGTTTAACGATGAAAAAAAAAATGGTCAGCGCGCCAGGCGCATGGTCTAAAAGGCTTGTCCCTATTCTCATAATGAATAATAATAGGTGTGTTTTGGGATTTATGTGCATTAAACCAATCAGAGTCTCATCTCCCATTCCCTTTAAATGCCAGTTGAGCTCGCGCCATGGCAGATTCGCTATTGACATGACGGAATTTGATAGTGGAAAGACCGAAGCCGTGCCCAGAGCGCAAACGGATCTGCTCGTGCGCGAGGTAAAAGTGCGCAAGCAGACTATCTACGGGTTCCACCATATCTTTATGTACAAAATAATAATCTTTTACACTGTAATCCTTTTATTTAAAATATTTTGCATGTTTGTGTGCTGCTGTGCGTCCCTGTGTGTGTAATAAGCAGAGTGTACGCATGTTGTGGACCCACCTATAGGCGCACATTACTAACACGCTCTTTAAATAACAAAAAAAATATTGCGCCATTGACTTAAGACCAGGTTTCAGTTGGTTAATGGCTCAGTCTATTTCTGTCGCCTCAAAATAGCAACGTGCCAACAATGCGCCAGAACACATCTCGTTTTCAGACCAGCGACATGGGCGCACAAATGGCCGCAAATGCATTTGCTATTTAAACAACCTGGTGCAGGACGTGAAAATGATTACTGCGTCGGACTGAAACTAGCAAAAAACACTTGCACCACACTTGCCGCTGCATTGCGCCAGTTGTAAGATAGGGCCCAATATTATTTATATCAATATACTTTGATATTGCGAACACATCTGTAAAATAAAGAAGGACACAGAGTGAGATGCTGCCATATAAGTGCATGATCCAAGTGGTCTTAAACATGTGCTTTAAACTAAATCATAAATCTGCTGTCAGATGCACGTGTTGTTTAATGGCTTTGAGACGGTGTTTCCTCAGCGCACAACTTACTTCTTACGGTTGAATACTTAACTGTAAATGTTACAAATTCATGCAAATATGTCCATTTTGCATAAAGGATTACCCTGACAGCAAGCAAGTCTTCGTTTAACTTCACAGATTTCATTGAACGAGTGCTTACATGTGCATGTGAATCAAATCGAAGGAGTGTAATAATTCTAACCTTATTCTAAAATATTTTGCATCCAACAACACCATAAACTGCAGTGTGTGTTGCTGCCAGTTGCAGCAATATTGAGACCTTTTTATTTCAAGACAGATATAGCTTGTTCAGTAAACCACTGGTTGGTTTCTTTTCCCCTGCTGTACTAAACCGTGACTTCAAAACTGAGAAATGTACCGGATCATTCTTTTTTTGTGTTCAGTTACACCCCTAGCAATGCATCAAATCGATATAAAGTGACAGTAGCATTTATATTGTTGCAAAAGATTTCTATTTCAAATAAATGCTGTTCTTTTAAACTTTGTATCACAGTTTCCATAAGAATATGTAGCTCCTGAACTGTTTTCAACATTGATAATAATAAATGTTTCAGCATATTAGAATGATTTCTGAAGGATCATGTGACACTGAAGACTGGAGTAATGATGCTGAAATTCAGCTTTGATCACAGGAATAAATTACATGTGAAAATATATTAAAATAGAAAACAGTTATTTTAAACTAATAATATTCCTGGATTTTTTGATCAAATAAATGCAGACTTGGTGAGTATAATGGTGTGTGCACACCAAAAGTGAAGCGAATATTCGCATTGCGTTACCCGTTCTAGATTACTCACGGGATGTTTATTGTTTTTCGCATCTTTGCATTAACTTTGTATGTAATCTACTTGCGCAAATAATTAAATTCGCTTTTGGTGTGCACACACACATCATAAGAGACTTCTTTCAAAAACATTAAAATGTCTTACCAACCCCAAACTTTTGAACTAGATATAACATGCCTTTTGATTAGAATTAAAATTATTAACTAGTGACTGCAATCTCTCACATTGTTTCATTGTTTTCTCTCTCTTTTTGTTTGTCAGAATAAGTGTACTCATCCTGAAGATGTGAAATTGTGCACTTTAATATTAAAGCCTCCTTCAGCCGCTCCGCAACGCAAGAAAGTGGTAAAACACTACAGCTATTCACACTGTCCCTGTCACATTCAGTCACTTCCTAAGCGTGAATGTCTGTGTGAATCATGTTTTCTGTGTCAGACGCTGGTGAAAGAGGCCGTGGTTCATCCTCTGGACGTGGAACCCATGTGTTTTCTGAGTCAGGACAGAGAGCAGCCTCCACAGCAGTCGCAGCAGCCTGGACATGCTAAAATCTCCAGTCCCGCGCATCCCACCCGTCCCACGCGGCCCTGCTCCACGCTCTCGGTCCCCGGCCTGCGCAGGGCCACCCTGCAGGAAAGCGTGAACGGCCCCCACGGATGGAGGGAGAGAAACGCCGACAGAGAGAAAGGAGCCATGGCGAAGGACAGAGTGAGAGGAAGACTGTCGCAGCAGAAAGAGAGAAAGGCGACACAGATGCTCGCCATCGTTTTAGGTGAGAGGTTAAAATAAATCACAGTAAAAACTATGAACCTGGTGACTGTCCTGGTAGCAGGACACTTGGCACGTTTTTTTTATTGCCTTTTTCCCTATCACATATTTTAGCAATCGTCATAAATTAGGTATATTTCAAGAGCTTAACTCAAAATTAAAACAAACTTAGACATTACATAACCATGGAAAAGGAATACTGGGCTCAGGTTTCAAATTTAGTACACAACTTGGTTTGACATTTGGCTTTGATTTTCTAAAGTTAGCTTTGATTATTTAGTAAAATACACATTTTTTATAAAATTTTAAAGGTTTTGTTTATTACATTTGCAACTTTTTTACACTTACATTTTTTAAAATCTGCTCAGTGTCTTTGAAAAAAGAGGCCATCCTTAGGTCTGTATAATAAAGCATTCATGAATTACAGATAAGTCCAGATCTAAGCTCAAAAAGAGTTTAACTAAATAAATATGTAGTCCACGTTTGCTGTGCGCTTCACTTTTGAGTAATCTCTAAGTTGAGAGTCTAACCAGGGTTTTTTTGGGCTGAAAAGATGTTGACAGCAGATTGAGGAGAGAGGAGCAAGTTTAAACTACACCAGAGATTTGAAGATCTTCCTGCAGTTTTCTATCAGAAAAAAGACTTGTGAGTTTAACTTTACGACTGGGTGAAGAAATGACTTTTGAACAATAATAAATCATTTAGGCTGAGTTTTTTTTTTCCTGTCTGAAACCATATCACAGCAAAAAATGAGATTTAAGTCATTGTTATTTAAGTATTATATCGTTTTAATTAATATTTAGAATTAGCTTTAATTGTTCAGTTTTTTATGTGCTTTTGTCTTTTTTTTTTTTTTTTTTTTTAATGTCACTATTTAGGTATCACTATCAATTATTTATTATTTTAGGTTAGTTTTTATTTCCAGCTTCAACTCTAAATTTCTAGATTACATTAACCTTAAGTTTTTTCATCTAATATTTATATTTCATTTTAGCTTTATTTCAGTTAACTTAAATGTTTTACTAGTTTTTAATTTAGTTAATGATAATAACCCTGATTTGAGTCCACTTTCAAGTGTCCACATTGAAATATCTCATGTTGGCAAAGAAAACTGTCTTCTTATTCTCCAATTAAAGCATCTTTCTACGGACTCCATTTGGAGTCGAGAAGCGTTTCCGGCTGGTTTGTAGTTGCTGCACATGCTGGTGAACATAAGTGCTGGTGAACTAAGTGATTTTAGGTCTCTTTGTTCTTTTAGGCTTGACATTTAAGCAGCAGCACTTTTGACATAATAAATATTCATTATTCAAGATAGTTCAAGTCCTCTAATTTGATTGGACGAGAGGTATTAAAAGAGTGCTGATAGTCAGTATTGCTTCAACAGCACTTTATCACGTACACATTTATAATTAGACTTCAGATGAACGGTGCAAATGTGCTGTATTTTTTAATAGGCACCTTTTCACACCTACACTGTAAAAAAAAAAATTCGAAGTCATAAATCAAACAAAGATTAATGGAGTATGTTTAAAAAAAAAGAACTATTTCAGTATTTCTACTTCAAAATTTCACATTTAATTCAATGTGTTACTTGCCGTTTCTTTGTATTATTTGTGAAATTTACTAGCATTTTTTAAGCTGCAGTCCATAGCTTTTTTTGGTTAACAATTATCCAAAATAAATGTTTGAGCAGTGTTCAAAACTCTCTGCTTGCCTTAGCTCGATTCAAAACGGTAAGCTTGTAATAAAGTTTTTAATTCCAGTGGTACTGGTGGATTTCCTTGGGAAATTCGAGCATATCTTTACGTCACATCTGTCCACATAAAGAAGAGTCTCGGCTAGTAGAGTATGAGTGTGAGGATGTTGGAGGTGGAGATTAATAGCCTTTTTTCACAGCACTTGATATAATTAAACTTAGCAATTTGATGGTGGATCCAGAAAGGTTGAAACGACAATCAGCAGTGACAACTGGAGATTCACCCGTTGTAAAACGCGAAAGACTTCGGAGAAAAAAAGAGACTGCAACCGGCCCATGCGAAAACAAGGATAAATATCGGAAGGGCGTTAAATGTAGTCACGCAATGCTGACGTTAACATTAACAGTTTGAGAACAAAGTATAATTTGCACGGTTTGATGTGATATGATAAGTGATCGTTAGATTTAATCAGCGCGATTCACTGCAATGCTTTTTTTCCCTTAGTTGGTCAGAACAAAAGTGGATGTGAGCGATGATTAGATGAATATGTAATATGTGCTGCAAGCTTTCCTCTCAATAACAAAATAAACACACTACAAAAATGTCATCATGTCGACTGAAGAGGTCATTACACTGTTATGATAGTTTGATTATAAAGTAGATTTGAGACTATATAGATCTGGCTATGTTAGACTATAGTTTGAGTTAGTCCTTTTTCTTTGCATGACACATTGACATTACAGTATAGAATAGCTCTTTCAGCATTACCCTGAAATGAATATTATATAAGCAATCATTTCATGTTTCATAGGATGGAAGAGAGGCTCTCGGGAGTGTGTGAAAACGTGTGAAATTCTTTTGATTTTCCAAGTGAAACCGGCCCGAATCTTTCACATAAAAGTCGGTCTACAGGCTTTCGGGGAAGGTCTTGTCTTTTTAAGTTTCATTGCAAGCTGTTCATGCATTTCCAATACAAAAAGCGATCAATACAAGAAAATTCTCACACGCAGCCCCTTTAAAAGGAGAGGTTAAACTAGGTGATGTTTTTAACCAGGGCAGCTTATAAATGCAGAAGTTGTTGAAGTAGTTTTCTCTCCTTGATGTTTGTGTTTTCTGCAGGTGTCTTCATCATATGCTGGCTTCCCTTCTTCCTCACACACGTGCTGAAAGCTCACTGCGGCAGCTGCTGCATCTCTCCGTCGCTCTACAGCGCTGTCACATGGCTGGGTTACCTCAACAGCGCTGTCAACCCCGTCATCTACACCACCTTCAACATCGAGTTCCGCAAGGCCTTCATTAAAATCCTGCACTGCTGACAGACAGCGCACCACAACAGGGGAATTTACTGAACAAGAGAAGCTTGTGACAGACAAGGAGAACATTTCAAGCTCAGTGTGTAACGATAACACAGATCAAGAAACACAATGACAGCTAAGAAAAGACGAGGCATTTGAAAAGGCAAAGAGTCTTTGTTTGTGGAACTGATTCTCTGAAACGGTTGCAATCGGCGAAGGGTGTGTTTTTATAGCAGTACGTCATTCAAAAGTTAACATTTTGTCGCCATTTGCTCAGCCAAACCCATTTTATTTTAGTTCTTCTGTGAAACGCAAACAAAGATGTTGTAGGCTACTCAATGGGGACACGCCACGACTTGTTTAATTGAACATGAGATTTCAGTGCTTCTGCGGAGACTAAATAAATTGGGGTCTGTTCCTCACACAAAGGATTTCAGAAGACTTCAGAAGGATTGATATGAGACTATTATATGAGAAATTAATGGTGTTTTTTGTCCTTTTTGGCAGTACATGTAAGACAGAAGAAGAAGAAGAAATAAACACACTTATCATTTTGTATCTATGAGAATGTGTGATCTAACATAATATCATGCAGAGGATCTGAATCTGTACTGTACGCTGTAAATAACATGAGATAAATATTCAATATTGAGTCCACTGAGATTTTTGTCCCCTACCACACGACTTGAAAATGTGCAAATATTAAAAAAAAAACTTCCAATTATATACACATCATCTCTTAAAGGGCTCATTTCAATCTGTTTTAGTTTTAATTCAATTTAATCTGACTTTGGTGTCAAAACAAAACAAACAAACAGTGTATGTAGCAGTTTTATTTTATCATTGAGAAATTATTGCAATAGCATTTTTTTGTATGTGTAAATTAGTTGTTTTTGTCATATTTATATGACATTTATATGATTTTAATGTCAATATAGTTCTAGTATTTTAGTAAATCAAGTTAAACTAGTTTGAATGTTCATTTTATTTCAAATAACGGAAATTTTTAGCTGTAGTTTTATGATATGTAGGCCTATTTCAAAGGAGGCTTGAAACTCCTGTTTCTTATTTGTTTGCCTTCCCTTGGCTTGACTTTTAGTGCAATCTGACGTCGTAACTGAGTTAGTTTAATCTTGTTTTCAATCTAACTGCTCCCATTACAGATTGCACGTCTCCTGTTGACTTCCAGCACCTTACACGGTCGAATCCTGTAATGTGATCGGGCAGGTAAAAACCCTCCTGGGGTGAAACAGGATTCACAGCCTTAAACCACACTCACATGTGCACATTTTCCATATGAGGTCATGTTTTAAATCTTTATTATGCCTGTTTAGTTTACAAATCTGCATAGCCCTACAGGTATACCAATGCATAGTGAAGATGATGCTAACATGACTTTTTCCTCCCCTCAGTCATCATGATCAGTAACCTGTGTATGTACGTGCTGAGTCACTGGCTTTGTGTTGTTTTGGGACTCATCAGTCGCAGTATAACTTACCCTCAGTCGCTCAACTCTGACCCCGTCTAACAATAATCAGCATGCATTTTTCATCAGTCTTGGCGACTGCTATCCATTACAGCCGAACCACTCTTCATAAAAATTCCTGAGCAGCGTTAGACACCAGCTGAAGGTTTAGACTGAATGCCAGCGGATGACATGCTGTTGAAATAGAGGAAGTGAAGGACAAGAGAGCAGCTCTGGGACACAATGAGACACGGCGAGCATCTCAGCGGAATGAATGGATGGTGGATGCAGCGAGCCGCACCTCTGCTGTTGTTCTTTTGACACTTTTCTTTTTATTATTGCTTGCGTTTCAAAGTGTCATCTATTGTTGGAGGCACTAGAAGAATGGCCTCATTTCTTTGAACGCATGAGCTGACACAAACTATGGCTTTTGCCCAGGTAAGAACAATAGTCTCTTAGTATTTGTAACAATTCATCAAAATGTCTTGAAGAAACTGGCGCTGAGTTTACATTAGCTGAACAGCAATGACATTTAATGTGTGATGGCGGAGTCTGTAATTTCTAAATAGGGTTTCATATCCTGTTTAATGTACAGAGGAAACTGGCACAGTGACATTTGCTCAACCAGTTAATGTCAAATGTAAATGTTAATGTGAAACAGGGTCATGATATTTTGTAGCTGTGTTGTTTTAGTATAATTGGCTATTAAAGTTTGTATTAATATTTTTAATTGTTTTTTTTTTTGGTTAAAGTTTTAATTTAATTCTGTTTTTTTTTTTTTGTATGTCTATATTGATTTTTATTTCACTTTTAGTTATTTTAGTACATAAAGTTAAACTGAATGAAAATAAGAAATACTGCCTTGGCAACTAGCTGAAATAAAGTAAAGTTTTTAAAAATATTTAACTTTATTTCAAGCAACGAATATTGTTTCTATGTTTTTAGTTTCGGTTAACTATAATAGCTTTTTTGTGTAGCTTTCTGAATGATCTTAAATGGTCATTTAATGTTGCAGAAATTATTTTCTTGCATCCTTTTTGCTTTATATTTGATCTTTTTCATTGTCTGGGTAACAAAATTGGCAATAGTGCTGATAGTCAGATGCATGCTGAACCGAAGTGACCATCATGAACAAAATTCTCCCATGCATGTCAATATTTTGGCTAATATGATGTTTTGGTTATAAAAGTATCTTATTAGTCCTTCTAACTAAATTTACCTTGTTTAAAGTCTTCTGATAGACAGGGTTCCTACGCAGTTTGGAAAAGTATGGAATTTGATTTGAGTAATTTCCAGGTCTGGATAAGTATGAAAGAAGTATGGAAAAATACTTTTCAAGAATATTGCCTCTATTCAGTTTTCTAAACTATAAAATTAAGAATTTCAAAAAAAAAAAAAAAGTCTCACAATGAGAGTATTTTTATGGCAAAAGTTTAATGTTTGTTTAGTTGAACATGACAGAATGGATTCAAGACGCACAAGGTCTTTACCATAAACAAGTTTCTTTTGAACTTCACTAAAAAAATGTGCGTTTGTCACTCAAACCAACAAAAGATAAAGGAACAAATTATTATCTAAATCAGACTGTACATTTCGCTGTTTGGTGATCATGACTCATCATCAGCCCACATTTACAGTATCAAACTGATGTGTCAGAGAAATTAAAAAAAGAGAAAATAAAAGTATTATATGACTGTACTAAACACCAAATATAATGCTGCTGGTAATGCTGTATGAACCATTTATGTTAAATATGGTCTGAAAAATCTACAGATAGGTTTGGAAATTTGAAATGAAAAATGTGTAGGAACACTGGCTAGAATTCTGTTGGTTCAAAAAAATGTGAAGAAAAGTCTAGAGTCCGTCAAGGCCTAGTGATAAATGACATGATTAACTTTTGACATTTTCTTATGTTTAGGGTTTCTATAAAATCAGCCCTTCAAAAGACAACCAGGAGCCTCTGCAGTCCTTCCCAACATGTCCTCCTCCATCCACTGGGATTCCTCCAGATCTGCTGTCCACCTGTCCGAAGCTTTTAAACACGGCTCTTCCTCTTCTCACGGCTCCAGTAATGACGGACGCACCTCTCACCTTGATACCTGGAACTACATCAAAAAACCCGGTTGTCCCGAATCTCACAGATGTGTCTCCGCAGCCGACAGAGCTCCCTCTATACGGAACAGAAAGTGCATCCATACAGTTTCCTCTCCCTCCTGTTACGCTGTACACGTCCACACATCCACGGATCTCTCTTGGTTGTGTCCAGCTGCTGGGTGTCTCTGAACTGGCTCCCTACACACTGTCGACACTCATGCCGCATCTGCCCCGATTACCACCACCTGAGAGCGGCTCCTCACCCCTCACAGACCCTAGAGCCTCCTCCAAAGAAGAAGAGATCATCTTACAGGAAGGAGGCATTAACATTAGTGTTTCTAAGAACTCCTCTTTAGACGGGGCAGGTGAGGGGATGGATGGATGGATAGATAGATTGATTGATTGATTGATGGATGGGTGATTGATGGATGGATGGATGGATGGATTTATGGATGGATGGATGGGTGGATGGATGGATTTATGGATGGATGGATGGATGGATGGGTGGATGGATGGATGGATGGATGGATGGAGTGATTGATTGATTGATTGATTGATTGATTGATTGATTGATTGATTGATTGATGGATGGATGGATGGATGGATTGATGGATGGATGGATTGATAGACTGATAGATAGATAGATAGATAGATAGATAGATAGATAGATAGATAGATAGATAGATAGATAGATAGATAGATAGATAGATAGATAGATAGATAGATAGATAGATAGATAGATAGATAGATAGATGTGTTTTACATATTTTTAATTTCTGTTTTCTAATCACAGATGTCTCTGGGTTCAGACTCTGTCCATCATGTCCATCACGTCTGGCTTTAATTACAACCCTCATCCCCACCTTCATCATCCTCACGGTCTGCATTGCCATTATAGGTACATGTGCTCTCCGTAAAGACTGTGATCTGGTAGAATCAAATCAATATACATCTATATACACTGAATCATGAAAACAGTCAGATAACGCAATACTTTTCCTCTTTAGTGAAGTTCGTGTGTTTCCCAACCAAAGCGCGAGACACCCCTGCTGGCGGCTCACCGAACTGCACCATCACACCGGCGCCCTTCTATTCGGTGAAATATCCAGCCAACGACACCGCCAACATTTCCTCAGGTACCATCAGAGATATATTAAGATATATATAATTGATTTTGTTATGATGTGACACACGGTCTCTTCCTGTCGAAGTGAACTTGGTCTTTGTCGCCCAGATTGCTCCACAGCAGTGAATGCAGGGTCTCATGGGATGCGTATTGTTGGTGGTACGGAGGCTGCGAAGGACCAGTGGGGATGGCAGACCAGTTTACACTGGCGTGGCAAACACGTGTGTGGAGGATCCATCATTACTTCTCACTGGGTCGTCACCGCCGCACACTGCTTTGTACAGTGAGTATGAGACAACAGAGAGAAAATGTCAACTTTATTATCAACCAAATCGACTCTAATCTGCTAAATGCGACTATAAGGTGTGAAGATGTTGAACATTTACATCATGATTTTCTGTAAAGCTGAAACCATGTGTATTGTGAAAAGTTTTTTTCAATGCTGTGTTTGTGTTGTTTGTCAGATATGATATGATGCTGGAGTCTGATTGGATCGTGGTTGTTGATACTGTCAGTGTCTCGGATTCATCTCAGGGCAAACGCTACAACACACTGCAAATACACCCACACCCACGATTCTCAGGGAGCGACAACGACTACGACCTGTGTCTGCTGCGCACGCAGACTGAGATGAAGATGGGAGGTATGTTCACTCGGGCGGGACTAGCTGTGTGCAAATTCATTTGCAATCCCAAAAAAGCTTATGTTCCATGTAAACTGAGTCAATTTACTTTCTTAATACACATTCCTAGTTTAAAAAAGGATGTGTTTTTGCATTTGAAAATGCAAAAGCAGGGCAGTAAAATGTAAAAATGGTAACACTTTACAATACAGTTTCATTTGTTAACATTAGTTAACTACTTTAGTTAACTAACCATGAACAACACTTCTAAAGCATTTAGTTTGTAAATTTCAACAATCACTAATACATTATTAAAATCAAACGTTGTACCTGTTAATATTATTTAATGGACTACAGCTAACATGAACAATGAAGGTGTATTTTATTAACTAATATTAACAAAAATTAATACATTCTGTAATAAATGTATTGCTCATTGTTAGTTAATATTAGTAAATGCATTAACTAATGTTAACTGACCTTATTGCAAAGTGCTTCCAAAATTTTAACTTTAACTTAGAGGCCCACTGAAGTGCCTTAAACGTTCAGCTTTATTCAGTGTGTTGATGTCATTTCCACTGAAACAGGAAGACAGGGCGGGACATATTGAGCAGCTCCTCCCCTTTAATAAAATAGCCAATAGCGTTTAGTTTATTCCTGTCAAAAAAAAAAAAAAAAACTAATTTTTTTGATACATTTTGAGAGATTATATTGTTATAATCAAATGTAAAACAGTACTGCATAGTCTTTACTGTATAAATTAAATATAGATTAATCCTACTAAATCTACTTAAGAGCAATGAATGATTTTCTCTTTGTCTTTTGATTTTTTTTTATATTTTAGGTTGATATAATTGTATAATATTTGATATATTATTTGGTATGTTTGGCTACTGTCACTTTAAGACCTAATGCATGGATCCAGTATACTGTCAGGTATCGGGTGTGATGGAAGGAGCGAGGACTCATGTGCAGAGCTGATGGGCTTTTAATGATAATAAAATAAGATAAAATACAAACAAAAACTACCCCGAGAGGGAAAACAAGACAGACTTGAACAACTAGACTTGGCTTAACTTTACTTGACTGAACCACACAGCAGGGAAACATACGACGACGGTCCGGCACAGGACTGCAAACACAAGGAGAATAAATAGGGAGCAAACAAGGCTGTAACGAGGGAGGACAAGTGGGCCAAATGAATCAATAATCAGGTAACAAGATGGGCAGGGTTAGACAATCGACAGAAGAGCACATGGCACAACAAAACATACATGACAAGTATGTTTGGTACCTTACACCAAACATGACAAAAACACAAGCACATGACCAGTAAAACAAATTACAAGCTCACAAAAACGAAACATGAACACGCAGCTAATGAGAACTCATAAGCCGCGTGTTCACACAGAACAACACACAGCCAGTGTAAAACACAACAGGACATGAAAGCACGCGGCCGATGTCAACACGAGCCGTGTGCTACACAGAACACAACAATACTCACAGAGAGAAGAGCGTACGGTCTGAGCGAACTCAAAAATCACACGCTCACACGACAAGACAGAGAATACACAACAGAATACAAACACGCAGAGCATCCCGTTGTTACTATTTACATATATATAAATAATATACATTTTAAAATATAATTATTTTTGTTTATCTTCGTATGAACATACATCATGTGTTTTGTGACTGACAGAGAGCAAGAAATACTCTTCTGATCTTTCAAAGCAATTTCAAAGTAAATGAAAGATTCCTTTTTTTATCTCTTGTTGAAAAGTATCAGTAAAAGAGGATCTCTTTTTGTATTATAATGTATAGATAGGTAGAATCAGAATCAAATCTAGTAAAATTAGGTGCAAATATCATGTTGACTTTAAGTGATATTAATGCAGATGGTTTCTCTGTGATTCAGAACAGATGTGTTGACTGTTGTTTAGATGGAGTGAGACCCGTGTGTTTACCACGTCTCAGCGAGTCTTTTCCTCCTGATTCCCCCTGCTGGGTCACAGGTTGGGGTTACACTCATGAAGGAGGTGAGATCATGTTTCTGAAGCGTTTACAGGCCTCCCGAACTCTTGTGAAGGTGTCTTTCACTCTCTCACACAGGGTCGGTGTCCTCACACTTGAGACAGGCTTTAGTTCAGGTTATCGATCAGTCCGTATGCTTACAGTCCAACGTGTACGGCTCCCAACTCACTCCCAGAATGCTTTGTGCTGGCGTTATGGAGGGAGGAGTGGACTCCTGTCAGGTATACACATCCATTAACATGATAGATTGCTCAAAATTGACAATTCTGTCATCATTTACTCACCCTCATGTCGTTCCAAACCTGCATGAGTTTCTTTTTTCTTCGGTGGAACACAAAAGGTAAAGAAAATTTAAAAAAAAGTATAAAATGCTATTAAAGACTATTAAATGCTCATGCACATCATTGTTTCAAGTCCAATAATAATGAGGAACATATTCACTAAAAGTAAAATCTGATTCATATTGACCTGCAGTAGTTGAGTTAATGAGGGAAACTGAGATAAAACCAGTGATTGATGACAGAATTGTACATTTTCTGTAAAATAATTTGATACATTGAACAGTGAACACTTTACAATAAAGTCTCATTCGTTAACATTAGGTAATTCATTACCATTAACTAACAATGAGTAAAAAAAAAAATCATTACTTGAAGTAAATTAAACATTAACTGAAATTAAATTTAAACTTATTTTATTTCAGCTAGAAGCAGAGGTGGACAAAGTACACAACTTCCTTACTTGAGTGAAAGTACAGATACTACTGGTCAAATATTACTCCCGTTACAAGTAAAAGTTGTAAAGACCGATTCTTACTTAAGTAAAAGTACAGAAGTACTCGTTTTTAAAAGTACTTAAGTATCAAAAGTAAAAAGTAAATGTCAATGCATTGTTTTATTATTGTTGCATTGTTGAATGTAATACTTACAGTCCCTTATGCCTCTGAATCTATGCCTGCCCTCATATCAATATCACATTTATTTCTAGAACACAGTTCCAGTCGTGGGATTGAATATGAGATTGAATAAGTGCACTCAATAACATCCACAATGGTTTCGGACACCTAAATGGCTGTTCCCTCAAATAGTGCCCTTGGCGTAGTTTTTTGGCTTTGACGTCAACCCGACTTTCATTTCCAACCAAAATCCAACGTCTGTCCGACATCGGGTTCTGGCGTAAATCTGACGTCGGGTTTTGACGTCAACCCGACTTTCATTTCCAAATCAAAATCATCCCCTGACTGACGTTACTACTTTCTACTCAAGGACCTTGACAGAAACGTAGTGGAGTAAAAAGTATGATATTTGTCTTTCAAATGCAGTGAAGTTAAAGTAAAAAGTTTCCAGAAAAGATAATACTCAAGTAAAGTACAGATACTCAAAAAGTGTACTTAAGTACAGTACTCAAGTAAATGTACTTTGTTACTGTCCACCTCTGAAGGCAACATTTCTCATTAATAAAAACTATATAGACATTTAAACAAAATTACTAAAACTTTAGCTAAAAATTTAAATGAAAGCAGAAAATATCAAATAAAACCTAATTCAAGAAAAGTAACACAAATTGTAATAGTATATCAATGATACTATACAACACTGACTTATGTGAACATTTAATAAAAATACAAATGTTTATTGTTAGTCATAATTCTTGTCTTGTTTGCGCGTTTTGTGTTTAAGATCTTTTATTTTGATATGTATTTTCTGTTCCCATTGTTCCCGTGTTTGCCTGTTTCCTTAGCTCCCTTGTTTTGTTTCCATAGTTACCCATGTTTGTTTCTATAGTGAATAATTACCCTCACCTGCCCCTTGTTATCTTGTGTATATATACCCCTGTGTTTCAGTAGTCAGTTGTTGTCTTCCCCTTGTAAAGCTGTTGCATTTTTTATTGTTATCCTTGTTAGGTTTGGTTTCTTGCTTGGATTTCATCATTCCTGTCTGGATTTATGTTCCCTGTATGGATTATTGGCATCTTCTTTGCTGTTTTGGATCTTTGTTTGTGTGTTTTCTTCAATAAAACTGCTGCTCTTATATTTTCATCTCTCTTCCCTGCCCCTGCGTAACATAGTTCATGTAAGCTCATTAAAGGAGAACTCCGGTCAATTTTAACATTGAGCTCATTTTTTTGTAAATTTGGAGTGCTGTCAATACAGAGAACAACGACAAAAATCGGTGTTGCCTACACCGTGTTATCCTCTTTTTAAAATTTGCACCCTGTTGACTTCAATGGGGCAATATTTAAACCTGCTTTTAGCCTCTTAACATCCTTGATGTGTCATTACAAGTGCACAGCTAATGTGAGTGATTCCTTCAGAGTCAACACGGTGAATCTGACTGCAGTAGATGTGAAAGATATTAATAAAAATGAAGTTAATTCGGCCAGCGCTCATACCTGTATTTACATCCTGTTTTCGGTCGAAGTCCAAAGTAGTCGATTGTCGAGTTCACGCGCATATGTTTAGTTACCTATGATCACGCGCGTGAACTCGACAATCGACTACTTTGGACTTCAACCGAAAACAAGATGTAAATACAGGTATGTGCGCTGGCCGAATTAACTTCATTTTTATTCATATCTTTCACATCTACTGCAGTCAGATACACCGTGTTCACTCTGAAGGAATCACTCACATGACCTGTGCACTTGTAATGACACATCAAGGATGTTAAGAGGCTAAAAGCAGGTTTAAAACTTGCCCCATTGAAGTCAACAGGGTGCAAATTTTAAAAAGAGAATAACATGGTGTAGGCAACACCGATTTTTGTCGTTGTTCTCTGTATTGACAGCACTCCAAATTTACAAAAAAATTAGCTCAATGTTAAAATTGACCGGAGTTCTCCTTTAAATAATATTAACAGATATAACTTTTGATTTCAATAATGTATTAGTAAATGTTGAATTTAACTACGATTAATAAATGCTTTAGTATTTTTCATGTTAGTTCATGTTAACTAATGTTAACAAATAGAGCCTTATTGTAAAGTGTTACCAATATTTCCTCAAAGGATCCTGTGTGTGTGTTTGTTATATGGTGTGTTGTGTGATTGTTCTCCAGGGTGACAGCGGAGGTCCTCTAGTGTGTAAGACTGAAGCAGGTGATTGGAGGTTGGCTGGTGTGGTGAGTTGGGGAGAAGGATGTGGAAGACGCAATAAACCAGGCGTCTACACCAGAATCACTCAGCTTCTCCAGTGGCTGGATCAGTACATCAGTGTAAACGCAAACAACACCAACAGCATCATCCTTCTGTTTGAGGAATGTTACGGGTTCAAGTTAAGCTTTGACCTAAAATAAAATTGACTGTAATGCACTGTAATGAAGTCTATGGGGAAAAACACTGCATTATACACAAAAGTAAAACCACAGGACTTTATGCATACAAATGAACTTTGTAACATTGACACTAAATGGAATCAATACTGATCAATCTGTATTGTATAAAGCACTATGAATTTAAAAGTGACATGTCATTGTTTACACCCGCTCACTTTTTCAGCAGCGTTAGTTCCGGAAGTATTTTTTCCATTCATTTCTCCCATGGGGATTGCAAAAAAGTGAGTGACTGTGTAAAATAAACCAAATCTAATAAACCAACCAAACTCCTGACATGACTTTATAAAACCAGTACCTTTTATTTGATACGTACGACAAAACACCACCAACAAAAAAGACTGTTTACACAGACTTTAACTGATTTGAACTTGGAACATTCCTTTAAAACCAATGTGCATGTATATAAAGTCCAAAAACCATTAACATTTATTTCATTTCATTTCAGGATGAAAATAAAAAGGCATTCTCAGTGGCCACCATAAAGGATAATAACTTTTGAAAATGCCGTATTGTTATACAGATTGTACAGTGTCTTACAGCAGATAATTGAAACCTTGAATAGAAGCAGATATCATCTCTGTAATGTAGGCTGCAATAAAAGATCATTACGTCCAGACCGGCTCATGCTGATTTAATATGCCTGACTGGAGTCACAAGCTCAGAAAAGGGCGTGTAAGAACAATGCATAAATAAAAATGATGATGGGAGATATGAATGGAATGTGGGATGTAGTAAATTCAGATGACTCACTCTGAAAGTTGTCTCTTCATGATGATGTTGTTTCTGTAGTTGTTTGAATCTGAATCTGATCACATATCCGGCTGATTGACCTGTATTGGAAACTCTGGCCAGAGACTTGAAGCTCATAAATGAACTAGAACTTGCACTCATAGTGTCTGGTAAACATCTAATTTTTTCATTACATGTTTTAGACGGCTCATGAATATTAATTAGGCAGGGTGTGTTGCTGTTGTTGCTTGGTATCACACTGGAAGCGTCTTGTAATTGACCCTCAGAGACTCATTGATATTTTTGAGCCTACGTGACTCCAGACACTAGTGTTTCATGATCATTGAATATTTTTGTACATCACCCACTTCCCTACAAAGAACCTGAAAGTGCAGGTATATAGGCGGACAGCAGCTGCTTTGACCTTTACAAGCGTATTTCCAGGTAAGTTCAAAGCAGCTTTATTTGGTTACTTCAAAAACCTCTGTGGTTTACTCTGGTTATCAAACATTAATTGTCGCCTACTATAATTGTAAATGTTTTCTGTCAAATGTTGCTTTGATGCCTTTTAGAATGTGAGCTGCTTCTATTGTATTTTAACCCTTAGTTATTATAGTATAATTTAATTGATTGAAACGTTGCAATTTTCCTACTATTGAACCCCAGCAAACACGAAACATTATCCTAACATTAGCACGTTTCCTGTTTGGTTTAGTTTGGGAATCAGTTCATAGATTAGGAACATTCTTTTAAAGGGATAGTCCACCGAAAGGAATAAACTGTCATTATGTACACAAAAGGTATTTTGAAGAATGTAACTAAACAGTTTTGGTAACAGACAGAAATAGAGACATGTAAAGTCTGCAGGAGCATTTCTCACAACGTTTGACAAAAAAAAGTTAGCTAATAGGCCTACAGTCTATCTGCATGCAATATGTTGATCCTTAAAGAGATAGTTCACCCAAAAATAAAAATTCTGTCATTAATTATTCATCCTCATGTTGTTCCAAACCCGTAAGACTTTTGTTCATCTTCCGTAAACAAATGAAGATCTTTTTGATGAAATCTGAGAGTTTTCTGTCCCTCCATTGACAGCTATGCAACTACCACTTTAACGCTACAAAAAGTTTATAAAGCGATCGTAAAACTAATCAATATGAATTGAGCGGTTTAGTCCAAAATTTTCTGAAGAGACTCAATCGCTTTATATGATGCACATTGAATTTAGGCTTTTATACAAATATAAACATTGATCTTCTTCTTCTTCTTTTTCTTTCGGCTGCTCCCATTAGGGGTCGCCACAGCGGATCATCCGTCTCCATACCACCTTGTCCTCTACATCTGCCTCTTTTACACCAACTACCTGCATGTCTTCCCTCACCACATCCATGAACCCCCTCCTTGGTCTTCCTCTTTTCCTCCTTCCTGGTGGCTCCATCCTCAGCATTCTCCTACCAATATAATTCATGTCCCTCCTCTGCACATGTCCAAACCATCTCAATCTCGCCTCCCTCACCTTGTCACCAAAACGTCCAACATGCGCTGTCCCTCTAATAAACTCATTTCTAATCTTGTCCATCCTCGTCACTCCCAACGAAAACCTTAACATCTTCAGCTCTGCTACCTCCAGCTCCGCCTCCTGCCTTTTACTCAATGCCACTGTCTCTAATCCATACAGCATCGCAGGTCTCACCACAGTCCTATAAACTTTTCCTTTCATTCTTGCAGATACTCTACTATCACAAATCACTCCTGTCACTCTTCTCCACCCACTCCACCCTGCCTGCACTCTTTTCTTCACTTCCCTAACACACTCTCCATTACTTTGCACTGTTGACCCCAGGTACCTGAACTCCTCCACCTTCTTCACCTCTTCACCCTGTAACCGCACCACTCCACTGCCCTCCCTCTCATTTACGCACATGTACTCTGTCTTACTCCTACTGACTTTCATTCCCCTCCTCTCCAGCACGTACCTCCACCTCTCCAGGCTCTTCTCAACCTGCTCACTACTCTCACCACAAATCACAATATCATCCGCAAACATCATAGTCCAGGGAGACTCTTGTCTGACCTCGTCCGTCAACCTGTCCATCACCACTGCAAACAGGAAAGGGCTCAGGGCCGATCCTTGATGCAGTCCAACCTTCACCTTGAACCAGTCTGTCGTTCCTACTGCACACTTCACTGCAGTCACACTGTCCTCATACATGTCTTGCACCACCCTCACATACTTCTCTGACACACCTGACTTCCTCATACAATACCACAACTCCTCTCTTGGCACTCTGTCGTACGCTTTCTCTAGATCCACAAATACACAATGCAGCTCCTTCTGTCCTTCTCTATACTTCTCCATCAACGTTCTCAAAGCAAATATGGCATCTGTGGTGCTCTTCCTCGGCATGAAACCATACTGTTGCTCACAGATGGTCACCTCTTCTCTCAGCCTGGCTTCCACTACTCTTTCCCATAACTTCATGGTGTGACTGATCAACTTAATTCCCCTGTAGTTACTGCAGTTCTGCACATCTCCCTTATGCTTAAAGATCGGTACCAGCACACTCCTTCTCCATTCCTCAGGCATCCTCTCACCTTCCAAAATCTTGTTAAACAATCTGGTTAAAAACTCCACTGCCATCTCTCCTAAACATCTCCATGCTTCTACCGGTATGTCATCTGGTCCAACTGACTTTCCACTCTTCATCCTCTTAATTGCTGCTCTCACTTCCGCCTTACTAATCCTATCCACTTCCTGCTTTACTAACACCACATCATCCAACCTTCTCTCTCTCTCATTTTCCTCATTCATCAGCTGCTCAAAATACTCCCTCCATCTTCTCAACAAACTCTCCTCACTAGTCAACACATTTCCATCTCCATCCTTTATTGCTCTAACTTGCAACACATCCTTCCCAGCTCGATCTCTCTGCCTGGCCAATCGGTACAAATCCTTTTCTCCTTCCTTAGTGTTCAACCTCTCATACAGCTCCTCGTATGCCTTTTCCTTGGCTTTCGCCACATCCCTCTTTACCTGTTGCTGCATCTCCTTGTACTCCTGCCTACTTTTCTCATCACCCTGTCGATCCCACTTCTGTTTTGCTAACCTCTTTCCCCTTATGCTCCCCTGCACTTCCTCATTCCACCACCACGTCTCCTTGTCTTCCTTTCTATTTTCAGATGTCACACCAAGTACCTTTCTAGCGGCCTCCCTCATCACTCCTGCGGAAGTTTCCCAATCATCCAGCACCTCTTCACCACCACCTAGCCTCTGTCTGACCTCTTCCCTGAACCTCACACTACAGTCTTCCTCCTTCAGTTTCCACCATCTTATTCTTCTTTCAGTCCTTACTCTCCTCCTCTTCTTCTTCGTCTCTAAAACCATCCTACAGACCACCATCCGATGCTGTCTAGCTACACTGTCCCCTGCCAACACCTTACAGTCTCCAATCTCCTTCAGGTTGCATCTCCTACATAGAACATAGTCCACCTGTGTGCACCTTCCTCCACTCTTATAGGTCACCCTATGATCCTCCTTCTTCTTAAAATACGTATTCACCACTGCCATTTCCATCCTTTTAGCAAAATCTACCACCATCTGCCCTTCCACATTTCTCTCCTTTAGGCCATACCTACCCATAACCTTCTCATCACCTCTGTTCCCCTCACCTACATGTCCATTAAAGTCTGCCCCAATCACCAAGCGTTCATTTCTAGGTACACCATCTACCACTTCATCTAATTCACTCCAGAATCTTTCCTTCTCCTCCATCTCACAGCCGACTTGTGGAGCATAGGCACTGATGACATTTATCATCATCCCTTCAACTTCCACCTTCACGATCATCACCCTATCAGAAACTCTCTTCACCTCCACTACACTCTTACTGTACTCTTCCTTCAGAATCACCCCTACACCATTTCTCTTTCCATCCACACCATGATAGAACAGTTTAAACCCACCTCCAATGTTTCTGGCCTTACTCCCTTTCCACTTGGTCTCCTGAACACACAACATATCTACCCTTCTCCTCTCCATCATATCAGCTAACTCTCTCCCTTTACCAGTCATAGTGCCAACATTTAAAGTACCAACCCGAACCTCCACTCTCCTACACATCTCCTTTCCCTGTCGCCTCTGTAGACGTCTTCCTCCTCTCCTACTCCTCCTTCGGCCGACAGTAGCCCAATTTCCACCGGTACCCTGTTGGCTAACGATACCTGAGGCGGTCGTTGTTAACCCGGGCCTCGACCGATCCGGTATGAAATTCTTATTCGTGACCCGCATATTTGATTTGGCACATGTTTTACGCTGGATGCCCTTCCTAACGCAACCCTCCCCATTTATCCGGGCTTGGGACCGGCACTAAGAGTGCACTGGCTTGTGCCTCCCTAATGGCTGGGTTAAATATAAACATTGATCAGCGAACATAAATAGAAGCTTAACCAAACCTGCTTGACATGCAAGAACAAACCTCTTGCAGAAGCTCAAACGTGCTGCGTAACACGAGAATGAACCTCATTGGTTCTCGCACATCAAGCAAACATGCTTGAGCTTGTTTATCACAATTGATGTGTGAGTTGATGAATGTTTACATGTGAATATAAAAGCCTAAATTTAATCTGTTCAATCTGAGTCTCCCGAAAATTTTACTAAACCGCTCGATTCATATGGATTAGTTTTACAATCTCATTATGAACTTTCTGAAGCATCAAAGTGGTAGCGTTAGGCACTAAGCTGTCAATGAAGGGACAGAAATCTCTCAGATTTCATCAAAATTTAGTTTCTGTTTTTCTATAGCCTATTGTCAGAAGAGAGGGAGGCTTTTGTGACACCCTAATACAAATTTTAACAGAACGTTCTCTAAAGGTTATTTGTAGGCTAGGTTTTGTTTTTAAACCAAAAACTATTATCTAAGTAGGCTACACACTCGGCATCCCACCACCAAGTGGCAGCGCTGCACACACGAGCTTGCTGCGCATGCGCGGACAAGTCAAAGTTCCTTGTCAGTGTCCGTGATCACTTTAGATTTTCATAAACATTAGAAATCGACACTACTATCTATACTGCCTATTAGCTAATTTATAAAGCGATCCAATGCATGAGCAATTCACGTCTCTTGCCAAATAATACGCACCCCCAATATCTGCAGAGATCCCGGAAGGAGGCGTGCACTCGCTCGTTTACAGTTACAGTTTGACGACCCAAGGTCCTTCATTAATCTGATCTGAGACTCGTTATACCGGTTTAAGGTGGAGACTCCGACGTGCACACAGAAGTAAAATGAGTGCAGCTCTTTTAAACAGACTGAAGCCTGCAGTGAGCTCTGCGATCCGGCTGTGGAACTGCAAAGCACCGGTGATCGATCCCAGAGGCCAAGCGGCGTCAGTGAGACTCTACAGCGGACTGATGGAGCCCGGAGCCCCGCTCTTCAGACAGGTGAGAGCGCGCGGGGCTTCTGGTGCTCTGCAAATTAGTTTAAGTTTTTTATTCATGTGACATGAGGAGAAACAAGTGTATGTTTTTGTTTTGAATGAGAACCAGAGAGAGAGTGATTTATATACAGAGGTATGATAAAGACAAAGTAAAATACAGACACATAAAGGCTTATTAAAGTCTGCAGGAACTTATCTCGCATCATGTGACCTAAAGTTTCCTACAACAATAAATCTGCAATAGATGTTGATATTTTATGAGATTCTGAACACCTGACCTGTGTGAACTTGAGCAGAACTGGCATGCGTCCACTATAAAATAAGTGTGAAAAACATATTTATGACTACTGTAAACATATTAAAACAAAGGAACATTGAAACGACTGTGAAGCAAAACTCCTAAAAAATGTGTTGACGTTTTAGCATCTTTAAATGACAGAATTTAAAATTCATAACAAATTGCAACATTTTATTAATTCTCCACAGTTCAGAAAAATAACTTCTTTTTAGAAGAAGATCTAAAAGCTTTTATTGACAATTTGTCTTGGTGACAGAAGCTTCCAGTGCACAGACAGATAATACAAATAAATAATACAAATAAGAAAGATAATACAAATAAAACAAGTGATAAAAAAAAAAAAAAAAAAAAATATATATATATATATATATATATATATAAACAATATACAAAATAGACAATGAACAATATATGTATTTACTATGTGTACAGGTAAGTTATATACAATAACTAAAAATTCAAAAACATGTATTAATCTTAGTTAATATTAATACCAACATTTACCATACATTATTAAAACCAAAAGTTTTTCTTATTATTTAATGGACCTGAGTTATAACATGAACTATCAAGGAACGGTTGTATTTTTTTATTAACTAATGTTAACAAAGATTAATAAATACTGTAACAAAATATAAATTGCTAATTTTTAGATAATATTAATTATTGCAGTCATTGACTCATATTAACTAATGGGATCTTATTTATTATAGTGTATAGTGTATATTTATGTATAGTGTTACGGTTACTGCTGTAAAAGCTCTCTTTCGGCTGCTTCCTGTTATTCTAAAATGAATTTGTCATTTTAATTTGTTTTATATCAGTGGTGGAAAATATCAAATTAGATCAAAGTTTCATTGTGGAATTTTGTCAGAAATAATGATTTTTTCTGCATGTGACGAGTAAACTGATACACGGTAACCATAGTTTGCAGATGAAGGCAGATATGAATGGAATGTTACATTCAGCTGACTCACTCTGACAGTCCCGATGATGATGATGTTGTTGTTCCTGTAGTTGTTTGAATCTGAAAGCAGCACGTACACATACCTGCTGGCCGACACGGACACCAGAGAGGCCGTGCTGATCGACCCCGTGCTGGAAACTGTGGACAGAGACCTGCAGTTCATCAATCAACTGGGACTTAAACTCATAGTGGCCGGTGAATATATCCATCTATCGTTCTATCCTGGGCCTTAAACTGGCAAAATGCCACAGCCGCCAATGGCCAGAGCCACGAAACTAAATTTTAGATACCACTTAAAATTCACAATTCTCGATTCCAATTTTGAGACCACAGCTAAAACTACTAGCCTAACTAATGTACATTTAAAACAATATTAAAGACAAGTAAACAGTTGGTAATAAAATAAGAACAAAAATCAAATTACTAGCAAAAGCACCAATAAATACAATATAAGAAAGATACAAATGAGGGGAAAAAACAGCTTTTCAGGTTTTCCAGGTAGGTCTACTGTATGCACGCACTTTGGATGTTTGCGCACTAGGGGTGTAACAATATATCGTGTCACAATATATCGCAATACAAAAATGCAACAATATGTATCGTGGATAGTTCACCCAAAATAAATAAAAATTACCCTGTGAGTTTTCATAGTCAGTACTACATTAAACTACAATATATTATGTTGAATATAATGTATAATAATGGGGGAATATTAGTGGGTCCTGATAATGCTTATGTTATAAGTCTTATGTTACCAGTAAAAAGTGGCCTACATTATTTTAAATATATCTAGCCAGTGACAGAGTGCAAGCATATTCGTCTATAATAATTCTGAATTTCCAGGTTCAGAATCACGAATATATTTATTCTGGTGTCACCATTGTCCAAGCCTATTCATTTACACCCACAATGTAATATCAAATTTAGCATTTAAACAACAGTTAATTTTTTCTTAACCTTTTATTATATGTCTTGGAGTATCGCAATAATATCGTATCGTGATATGTATCGAATCGTGAAATTAGGGTATCGTTACACCCCTATTGCGCACACAAAACTTTCTACACTGTGTGTGAGTAACGTAACAAGCTCCTTTTTCTATCAACCGTCCCAAACATTGTTGACGTTCATGCATTGTTAAAATTCACACAAATGTTACCGGCCAACTGGCGAGTCACACCGTTTCATACACTCGCAAACGGCGATTTTGACTCGCATTTGGAGCTTGGCGAGTGTTCATTTTAGGCCCTGGTTTTAACTTCCATTTATAAATAGATGCAAAAAAAGCCTGGTCTACTGTCAGTTTGATGACGTCTGTCTGTGCATGTTCTCTCCCAGTGAACACTCACTGTCACGCGGATCACATCACTGGCACTGGACTGCTGAAGAAGAAGGTGTTTGGACTGAAGAGTGCCATCTCCAAACACAGCGGAGCCAATGCGGACATACTGCTCTCAGAGGGAGACCGGATCACTTTCGGAAAACATGTATGAAGAATTACACCTGACCGGGGCTATTCAATACATTTTAAAATCCATACTGTTTCAAAAACAAAATCATGACTGGGCCTTTTACAGTGTGTTTATTTATATTAAATAATATATAATAATATCACCTAAATAATATATAATATTAATATCGCAAGTGATCAGGGCAATGCACTAAACCTTACAATCCACTCAGATTTAAAAACAGGATCATGAACAGGTCATTTACAGTTAGTTTATTTATGATAGTTCATTTCTTTAATCTATTTTAATGACAGTGTGAAGAAAAACACAAAGGTTGTGTTGATGTTTTACGGTGTTGTTATCATGCTTATGAGAGTTGAACAGGTTATATAATAAATAAAGTGCTGATAGGATTATTACTCCTTTCAGAACTTTGGCTTTTGATCCGTTTCAGTGTCTAACCGTGCGAGAGACCCCGGGACACACGGATGGATGTTTGACGTACGTCACTGGAGATCAGAGAATGGCTTTCACCGGTGACGCCATCCTCATCCGGGGCTGCGGACGGACAGACTTTCAGCAAGGTGACCGAAGCGTTAGGATTACAGAAATACAGGATCGATTGAGCGAATCTCCCATTGTGGAGCTGTTAAAGAGGCCATATTATGCCCTTTTACAGTCTTGATTTTGACTTTGAGCTCTACTAGAATAGGTTTTCATGCTTTAATGTTCAATAAACACAGTATTTTTCATATATTTGACACTGTTGCTCAACATCTCTTCCCAGTCTGTCAGTATCGCTCTGTTTAGTTCCTGTCTCTATGAAGCCCCTCCTTCTGAAATGCTCTGATTGGTTGGCTGGAACAGTGTGTTGTGATTGGTCAGCTGCTTTGAGCACATTTTGGAAATGTCCCGCCCCTTACCATAAGAGTTTCAACACACTACTAACTAACTCAACCAGGCCATGCTCCTTTATTTGCGTATGCCTTTGGCGGAAATTATTAAAATTATGAATATTGTGAAGTGCTTATTCCCGGAAAAAAACTCTAGACTACAATGGAGGCGTTTCAGGGAGTTCAGAAACAGTGTGAACTGATACAGAGAGCATTATAGGTCATAACAATCTTTTCATACTGTTTTTCTCTAAATGTACACAAGGAAGAATAAGATTTAATCTTTTACATTTAAATGCACCAATATAACAACACAGTCATAAATGCCAATGTACCTACATTGATTGTGAAGGTAGTCAAATAACAAACTGTTTAGAAGATGTCATACCCAAATAAAAAGCAGAATAAAATCAATTGTAAAAAAATTGTAGAGTAATATCATGGTAGTGAATATTCACAATATCATCTAGCCCTATTAGTTGTTTGTGGATTTTTCCCTGTGCTCATGTTGCCTTTGTTTTTGTAATACTTGAAATGGCCACATGATGGCGAGACAGTAAAGCTCCTCGTCTGTCTTCACTCAGGTTGTCCAAAGAGATTGTACGAGTCCATCCATAAGAAGATTTTCACCCTGCCTGCACATTGTTTCATCTACCCCGCACACGACTACAAGGGTACGTGATTTACAGCATTAAACCATGAGTCGCTGTGTGTTAAAGTCATTTTACCACGGGAAACTAAAGTCTAAAACCACTTTAACTGTGTGGAAACGGCTGCTTCGTTGAGCAATCTGATAAAAGACACCAATGTTAAACAATTAAACAACTATTTACTAAAGTTTGTAGTAGTATAGGGATATTTCACTTTCTCTTTGTTGTTTTGTGCATTATTTCTTCTCCTGTTTGTTTGGATCTACTCTGAACGCTGAAGGCCAGACTGTGTCCACCGTAGAAGAGGAAAAGAAGTTTAATCCACGGCTGACAAAGACACTGGACGAGTTTGTGAACATCATGAACAACCTCAATCTCCCCAAACCTAAAAAAATAGGTAGAGTATCAGTATATTTATGCTGCATGTACAGTTACAATACACTGTTAGGATTGTTACACCATTTTATATGCGCATTATATAAATATTTAAATATTATTACAATTTAAAATAAATGTTTTCTATTTGAATATAATTTCAATGTAACTGTAATCAAAGCTGAATTTTCAGACTCCGGTCTTCAGTGTCACATGATCCTTCAGAAATCAGTCTAATATGCTGATTTGCTGCTCAAGAAACATTTCTGATTATTTTAAATGCTGAAAACTGTTGTGCTGCTTCATGTTTTTGTGGGAATCATGATACATTTTTTTCAGGATTCTTAGATGAATAGAAAGTTCAAAAGAACAGCATTTATTTAAATAGGATTTATTTGTAAAATTGATCAATTTATTGCCAATAAAAGTATTAAATCTGATCTCTAACCTTGGAATAGTAGTGTATCACAGTTTTCAACACTGATAATAATAAAATGAGCATCAAATCATCATATTAGAATGATTTCTGAAGGATCATGTGACACTGAAGACTGGAGTAATGATGCTGAAAATTCAGCTTTGATCGCAGGAATAAATTACATTTATATATATATATATATATATTCAAATAGAAAATAGCTAAACATAAAGCTATGTTGAACATAAGATACTTCTTTAAAAAAAAAAAAAATCTTAATAATTCCTAGCTTTTCAGATATCTCAGAGGAATAGTTCAGCAGAAAACAACAATTCACCCTGATGTCATTCCACACCTGTATGATGTTATTATTCTCTGCAACATAAATAATTCAACATCTGTGACCACGACTGTCACTGTATTTCAAGTCATATGATATTTTGTGTGATGAACAGACCCAGATTTCAGTGCACATGTTGATTTTGGCTACAACATCTGTCATGGTGTCAAACCTGATTCTTCTTTTGTCTTCTACGAAAATAAAGTAATTCAGATTTGAGCAACATGCAAATGAGTAAATGATGACGAATTTATTTTCTGGGTGAACTATCCCTTTAAAGGTGCCGTAGGGGTCCGTTATAATGGAATGAGTGAAAACATGTATCTATCAGTCATTATGACTAAGATGGTTGGGTCGGGTTTGGCGGGGTGTGTCGTTTTGCTCATAATTGAGTGTGTTTGAAGCTTCATCTGATGGGAAATGAGGACTAAAATTGTGTTCTTTTAACATTATTGTAATAACCATGTTTTGTTTTTAAACCCACAGATATATCAGTGCCTGCGAACTTGGTGTGTGGACTTCATGATATTTGAATGTGAAAGCTTACATTAACTTTTTAGGTGTCTTTTTTTTATTTTACAGTGCATGTAATATAAACTACATTCAGTGAGATGATATTTGTATTTAATCATTCCTGTGATTTCGGGTAAGCAGACAAAGATGAACCAGAACAATGAAATATCAAACAATTATATTTTCATTATGGTCAGTATTTGTTTTTGTTGATTTTCTTCCTCTTATGGATTTCAAAAAAAATACTTTGGCCTTAACTGTGTGCTGAATCATATAATATCTCATTCAGAGAAATGATGGTCTGCTTCTTTCAGCATCCTTTACTTAAATGCTTTAAATAATCAAGTGCTGCAGATCTCATTTGTAATGTGAAAGGTTATAGTAAAACTCATCTTATGATATATTTTGTGATAAAACTCTAAAATATACATATTTAATCTGTTTTTAATAAATGTTTGGTCAATCAACAGCTGCGTCAAGCACAGTTTTTGGCTCTTTTGGGGGTTTTGTCACTTATACAAACATCCTGAATGTTGCATTTCCACAAATGCCTTTACCGTCAGGACAGACGAGAAAAGCGAAGTGATTTGCAAGTGAAATGGGCGGAAAGTTCATGCACAGCCTGAAGGTCTCGTCTTCAAAACAATGACATTTGCATTAGTATTTCAGTGCTGTTGAGTCTTCACACTCAGATTACTGTGATACTGTTAGTTTGATCTTCTGACTCTCAGTCTTTTCAGAGGATTCAGGTGTAGGACGTTCAGACAGGTGATGTTTCTGATCACCCAATCTGCGTCATTGACGTGTAAATGTGGACAATTGTGTGGGTTTCCGGGCTGTTTATGCAGTGTAGTTTCAATTAATGTTCTTTTTGGAGGCCGTTTTAAATTTCATAGTAGATTAAGCTCTTATGAAAGGTTGTTCCACAACGGAATAAAAATAAAAGTGACTTTAATTGCGACTTTTTATATATCTCACTCACAATTATCTCTTACTTTTTTTCAGAATTGTGATATACAAACTCACATTACGAGCAAAAAAGTAAGAAAAAGTTTGTAAGTTTTATTCTGTAGCAGAAATGGGGGGAACAACAGAATTCATAGAAAAAAGTGAGAATTACGAGATAGAGATATAAACTCACAATTATGAGTTCATAACTTGCATTTGTGAGGAAAAAAAGTCTTATTTTTGAGCTAAAAGTTACAATTACTTTTTTTTTATTTATATTCCGTGGCAAAAAAAAAAAAAAAAAAACAGAATTCCGAGGAAAAAAAGGCACAATTCTGAGATGTAAAGTCGAAATTCTGAGGGAAAAAATCTGAATTGCGAGATGTCGCAAGAATGAGTTCCTAACTTGCAATTGTGAGGAAAAAAAGTCCTAAACCTTTTTTAATATTTTTTTTTTTCGTGGTGAAAACAAGCTTTCATAGAACTGGAATCTGTTTGTTTCATTGTCCTGGGTGGGTGGGTGTGTCGCATAACACTGGCTCAGCCAATGGTGTGCGTTTGGGGCGGAGCTATCTCTGTGACTTGACTAATGGCAGACAGGGACAGTATTTTAACTTTGACAGCAATGACTATTTATGCAGTTTTGTTTCAGTGCTTCTTGACCTCTTAACGAGCGAGTGTTGTGCAGTTACCTGCGTTTCATCAAGCTCACAGCACTCAACACTCGTGCCCTTTATGCAGAAGCAGCTCAATGCCAGGAAGCCAACAGATGTGCTTCGGCAGGAAAATAACAAGCCTTTTATTGTGTGACAGTGGGGAGTGTGAATAATAGTGAACAAAAACTGTAACATAAAGGCAGTCACTAAATTCATTTGTCAAATGAGGTTCTTTTGCTGCAAGGTATGAGATTTGAATCATGTCTCTGACAGTATGTTGTGTGCAGGAGGAAGACACTTCAGTGCACAAAAGAGCCAGCTGTCCGTGTCTTACTGCCCTCCATCTGTTCTGTGTTTTGTCTCAGCTTTTATACGCATCTCACTCTCTTGTCTTTCTGTCTGTGTGGCACTGAGACTGATATCATGCACACTTACTCTTGAGATTTATGACCCCAGCAGTCGCGCTGGACTCTGACTGTCGTGATGTGAGAGTCACACTGTCAGTGTCACTCCCTCAGAAGTGAACTGAGCAACGATTAGGGCTCATTCCTCATACGCGGTACCTTTTGAACAATTGATGAGAAATCTGCTCAGGTCAAACTCACTTCATCTGTATTAATTAACATCATTACCATATTTTCAAGCCTATTTTGAAATGATCAAACTTTGTGTCATTTGATCAGACAGAATGTGTGAATGTTTTAGAGAGACAAACCAACTAAAACTTCAGTATTTCAATATTTTATCCAATATATTAAGACAAATATGATTAAATTAAAAAGTAAATACATAAACAAACTTATAACAGATGGACCTATTTGATTTTTTACACTTTATTTAAACTTTTTTAATGAATATGTATTGTTGTAAAGTTGTGCCTGAAGTGTAAAACTAGTATACATGTTCATTTTTGGCCAAGTGTCATACCAATCTTGCACTCATTATTCCCAGCAATAAATCACAATGGGGCAGAGATAAGCTATATTATTAGATGTTATTTTGTAGGTTTTAGTGAAACTGACCAGACGGAAGGAGCTGTCCTCTGCAACCTAGGAGGATATTGTTAAAATAGCAAACCCTGGTCAATCGGTTTTTCGACATTGCTCATGTGCAGGGTGTGAATGGTCACAATGTCCATTTTGAAAGGAGGATGAAAATCACGGTAAGCCATTGGCTAAGCGGCGGGATTGAGAGGTTGTGTACCATAAAGAAACCATTTATTAGTTGTATCTACTGCAAAAAAACACCTTGCATTTGCCAAAGAATACAGGGGACGCATGGCTGCATAATGTTGTTGCAACTTGCTGGCACTATGAAAATGGACCAATACTTGGGAATCCTGCTGAACACAATGTAGCCAAGTATGGAGAATCAAGATGTGGAGATCAAAAAAATATATATTTTCCAACATGATAACAATCCCAAACACACCGTGCATGCAACAAAGTTTTGTGCAATGAAAGTGTTCATGCTCAGCATTTTAAAGTCTTAAAGTTTAAAGTTGAAGTCTTCAGTCCCCTGACCTTAAAGCTGTTGAAAAACTTTGGGAAATTATTAATGTCATGCAGGTCTTCCAATGAAGCTCAACTTTAGGGAAGAACTTAAGGAGGATTGGAAAGAAGTTAAGCACGACACATGCACAAAGTTTAGTGAGTCAACTTAGGCTTCTGTAATCAAAAAACAATTGAGAACCAACAAAATATTAAATAGTCAATGTGCTTTTTATTTCCTGTGCGCTTTTTGTTTTTCTATGCCTTTTTTGCACAATAAGTTTGCCACAAGTAATTTTGCCTTATAGGCTATATAATTAGTTGTCATTTAAATACCAAAACCAAAATAATGTATACTTCTTCCCAATATAACATACTCATATTTTGATTGTTTAATATAATCTGAAGTGTCATTAAGCACTGTTGCTTCACCTGTTGACGGTCACATTCAGCTGACATTATGGGCTGTGCTTCAAACCCTAGTGAGTCGACTATATAGATAGCGGGATTGAGCGTCACGTGCGCGTGCAGCCAGAACTCCAACGCGCCGCCCACACGCTGTTTACGTAGGCGTCACATTAGGTTTGAGACGCGGCCAGAGACTCGCCGAAACTCTCTCTCTCTCTCTCTCTCTCTCTCTCTCTCGCTCTCTCTCTCTCTCTCTCTACAACGGTTGAGTGAAAGTTGGAAATCCCGCTGGTCATATCGGATCTTGTTGTTTCGGGAAAAGCCTGTTTAAATCCCCAGCACGGAGTTTATTCATCACTGTTGTCTCGCTATTTTGTCGTTTTTTTTATAACCCAGGACCGTTGAGGCGGAAGTTCTTGACAGGTATGATCGGTATGTATATATGAATTTATCGATAAAATTGGCGCAATTAACTTTCTCTCGAAATGTTACGTATTAAGTCATACTTCAGATTTAGAGATTTTGATCTCCTGTGAGTGTTTTAACCTGGATCAAGTAACGTTAGGCAGTGTGTGTTTGTAATAGTGGAGACCCTGAAGGGACATTCTAAAACGCTTAACGTGAAGAACGCTTAACGTGGCTTACTGTACTAAGACAGTGATATTAAATTACCAAACTCTGCACACATCATATTAATAAACCATACTATGTATAAAAAATAAGATAAGCCCAGAAATTGAACGCAACAAGTTTAATTACACATTAAGCATTTCTCTCCCATAGAAAACCATTATAAGAAAACGCTTAACGTGGCTTACTGTACTAAGACATTAATATTAAATTACCAAACTCAGTACACATCATATTAATAAACCATACTATGTATAAAAAATAAGATAAGCCCAGAAATTGAACGCAACAAGTTTAATTACACATTAAGCATTTTTCTCCCATAGAAAACCATTATAAGAAAACGCTTAACGTGGCTTACTGTACTAAGACATTAATATTAAATTACCAAACTCAGTACACATCATATTAATAAACCATACTATGTATAAAAAATAAGATAAGCCCAGAAATTGAACGCAACAAGTTTAATTACACGTTAAGCATTTTTCTCCCATAGAAAACCGTTATAAGAAAACGCTTAACGTGGCTTACTGTACTAAGACATTAATATTAAATTACCAAACTCTGCACACATCATATTAATAAACCATACTATGTATAAAAAATCAGATGAGCCCAGAAATTGAACGCAACGCGTTTAATTACACGTTAAGCATTTTTCTCCCATAGAAAACCGTTATAAGAAAACGCTTAACGTGGCTTACTGTACTAAGACAGTGATATTAAATTACCAAACTCTGCACACATCATATTAATAAACCATACTATGTATAACAAATAAGATAAGCCCAGAAATTGATCGCAACGCGTTTAATTACACGTTAAGTATTTTTCTAAGCGTTTTCTTATAATGGTTTTCTATGGGAGAAAAATGCTTAATGTGTAATTAAACTTGTTGCGTTCAATTTCTGGGCTTATCTTATTTGTTATACATAGTATGGTTTATAAATATGATGTGTACTGAGTTTGGTCTTTTAATATCACTGTCTTAGTACAGTAAGCCACGTTAAGCCTTTTCTTATAATGGTTTTCTATGGGAGAAAAATGCTTAATGTGTAATTAAACTTGTTGCGTTCAATTTCTGGGCTTATCTTATTTTTTATACATAGTATGGTTTATAAATATGATGTGTACTGAGTTTGGTCTTTTAATATCACTGTCTTAGTACAGTAAGCCACGTTAAGCCTTTTCTTAATGGTTTTCTATGGGAGGAAAACGCTTAACGTGTAATTAAACGCGTTGCGTTCAATTTCTGGGCTCATCTGATTTTTTATACATAGTATGGTTTATAAATATGATGTGTACTGAGTTTGGTCTTTTAATATCACTGTCTTAGTACAGTAAGCCACGTTAAGCGTTTTTCACGTTAAGCGTTTTAGAATGTCCCGAACCTGGATGACAGGAGAGGAGAGGCGAAATAACGTTATGGTAACTTAACGTTACTAACTTACCATGAAGTAAAATGAATATGGTACTACCATGGTAACTTTAACGTTAGTCCCCGAAATTCCTATGAGTAAAAAAATACTATCATATCTATAACTTATATAATCATTCAACAGAATTGTATTTATGGATGTAAGTTATATTAATTTATTTTGTTTAACTTACTGTTCATCTGCATTAATAACGGATGTTTTCACATTGAAGTGAACTTAGAGTAAATATTATGTAACACAAGTGTGATTTGTATTCATGCCATTTGCTGTCATTATTGTGTATAAACCAGCATTATATCAGCTGTACAATAGGGGATTTCAAACTGGATCACTGGAAAAAGTTTAGAGAAAAACAGTGTAAAAATGTAAAAAATAAATATAATAAATAAATAAGAAGAAATGATTAAAATAATTGTAAAAATTTATAAAAGTAGATAAACATTATTCTGATAAATAAATACATATGATATGTATGTTATAATTCAACATAATAGCAACTAAATATTTATTTTACAAATAATATTTTAGACTCATTTATTATATTATCATTATATTAATATTTCACAGTGTAAGTTGTGACTTTACACATGAAAATATATAGGCCTAGCTGTCTTTCAAACATTAGAACGGGGGTCCCTTTCACAAGGATGATCATATTTGAGGGTCCACGCTAATAAAGATTGAAAACCCCTGAGAATAAACAGTATCACAAACTCTACAATTCAGTCCATCACTACTCTTTCTTTGAATAACTAAATGAACTATCTCTCAGTGAGTCAAGGCTACTTCAGGGCCTGTGTGTGAGGTCAATCTCAATGAACACTGACTTCATCAGTGTGTAGGTCACTCTGATATCTCTTTGTTTGCTTTATGATAAACTACAGCAAACCTGTTTGTTACGCTCACAGACTAAAGTGATGACAACATATGCAGGGAAGACGGCTCACATCTGAGTAAACATCCAGCTCATCTGATCATCTGGGCGTCCTGCGCCGTTCTGCTGTATTTCATGAGTGTTTCACTGAAGAATGTTGCACCTGTAATTATAACGAGGCGCGTTGAATGTGTGTGTTGTATTTGTTGTTTAGTTTGAGCAGTCGGCGTGAGGAATGCTGTCCTGAGACCAGCTTTACGCCAGAAACGGCTTTGTACAGGTAAGATATACCAAATACACATGCGTCTGTAATAATGATAATCTACTTTAATAAACAAGTTAAAAATTTACAGTTACAATTACACTGTAAAAAAAATATTTTGTAAATAAAAGAAAGATTATTGAAGTATGAAAGAAAGTTTCTACTTCAAAATTTCACATTTAATTCAATGTGGAACTGATTTCTTCCGAATTATCTATATTTACTTGCAATTTCAGAGTGAAAATTGTTTAAAAGTAAATCCTACATAAAAATGTTTTTCAGTGTATCTGCAGAAAACAAACTATGTATTTGTATTATCAGATTTCTTTTTTGCATGTACCATGATAGTACTATAGTATTTCAGGTACAATGTAATTTATCATTTGGGGATGGTAATACATGATATTTGGGCATTTACCATGGCAGTATTGTGGTATTTTTTTAATGAAGCTTGGGGTTCCATGTAAATTTCATATTTATTTGACAAAAACGATGATAATACCTTAATATTTGGACATTAGCCATTTTAGTACCACGATAGTCTGTATGTGTTCACACTTGTTGTTCGGTTTGCTTGGTTCGTTTGGTCCGGACCAAAAAATAAATAAACATTTAGTCCTGGTCCACTTAGCGTTCACATTGGCATTTTAACACCGAACCTGAAGATACCAAACTTAAAGGCATCATAGGGATATGTTCACAACCTGGTCGGCTTTTATTACGTGACGGTATGTCATGATGGAATTTACCGAACATCCAAAACAATGCTGTGTTCTGGGATAAATGCGCTCGCCATATGTGTGTAACTACATATGATGGTATGTTGAGTGTTGACCAACTGAGAACTCGTGAAGAGCTTAAGAAATGTGTAAAGGAGTCAAAACAGCGTCAGGAATCCCTCCGTCACACACACAAGCAAAGATCTGCTGTGATGAGCCGTGGTTCTGATGCTGTACCGAACTGTGATGGGCAACATCATGACTATGATGATGAGAGCAAATCGATATGCGTGATTCTGTCCTTTTTAGGGTCACATTTTGTGACATCGTGTCCCGTTTTTGGTTCGTTTACATGTCTTTGGTCCGTGTTGAGTTCATATTTCAGTCAAACCGCACCAGAGTTCGTTTGGAAGCGGACGAGACTCATGTTTTCAGCGTCTCGGCCCTCTTGTTTGGTGTCACCAGGGTTCAGATGTCAGAGTTCACACTTATTCAAATGAACCGCACTAACAGAGCAATCGCACCAGGGTTCGTTTTAATCCAACCAAACATGCCAAGTGTGAACACACCCTTAAACTACCAAGTAAAAAGATGTAGAATTTCCATTAATTCAGTAACATGGTATTACATTCTCAGGAAAAAAAGGCTCTATATAGAACCCTAGTATGGTTACCCGAGCAGTTTAATTCATAAAATAATCAAAATAAATAATTAAAACTAAATTCATAAAATGATCCCATGATGCGAACCCCAAAAAGGTCCCTGACAGAAGCTTTTAAGGTTCTACATAGCAGCTTTTCTTGTGCTCCACAGTAAGGGTTTTTCTTCTGGGTTTTTATCTAAACTGGTCTTACAAGAAGATTTGGTGGAGCGCAACTGAGTCGTGTCGTATGAATATTGGGTTTTGTGGCAGGATGTGGAAGATATTTTGTTGACATACAGATTCTTCTGTCCGATGCCAAACACAATACGGACGGCGCGCACACACAACACTGACCCTATTTGCTGTAAAGAACCATGGAAGGAATGTGCATGGGTTGGTGGCGAGGTACTGCCGAGTCAAGGAGAAATGATTATTAAGTCAGTGTGAACAGAGTCGGACTCGTCAGTCAGAGCAAGCGGTGTTAGTAATGACCAGGAGGGGCGCGTTATATAACAGGATGTTTATGCCACATTTTATCTCTTCTGCCACTCCTCTGCAATTACAAATGATTTTTCACTCATTACACCCGTTTGTTTCACCCTTTTCTATTACTTTCACTCTTGGGTTTCTTTTGGTTTCTTTTGTAAGTGTATCACAGTGACCCAGAAGTTTCATATCTGCATTTTCACTTTATTGTTTCTGGACTTCAAACCTTGCATGAATACTGCTCACTCCTCTAAGTTGGATTTTAGATAAAGGGCAGATAAGATTGTGTTTAGGCTTGTTGGCGTCACATGTGGCCGGGTCTTAGTTAACCAAACTAGACTTAACACCCAGGACAAATCTGGCTACAGGACAACATCTTGGTTTTTTTTTAACACCTAGTGAGCTGTCTGCATAGGCAGCATTTTATGGGAAAATGTTTTATGTTAAAATAAAACGCCTTCTTTTAGCCCAAGAGCAGATGAGATTTTATATTATTTTATATATTTATATTGTATATTATGCTGCCTTATAAGATGCTTTCTTTTAGCAAAAGAGCAGATAAAACTTTATTATATTATTAGTTGTAGAAGTATTAGTATTGTTGTAATTATTTTATTATTTATATTATTATTATTACATATTTAATAATATTATGCTGCCTTATAAGATGCCTTCTTTTAGCCAAAGAGTAGAAAATATTTTGTATTATTTTATATATAATTTTGTATATATTTGTATTTTATATTATGCTGACTTATAAAACACCTTTCAGCAAAGAGCTGATAAGATTTTATTTCACATTTTATGTTAATATATATATATATATATATATATATATATATACAGTACATACAGTATACACGAATTATTTACTATATTATTTTTGAATTATTTATATATTTTATATTTATATTTTATATTATGCTGCCTTATAAGATGCCTTCTTTTAGCCAAATTATATTATTTTATATTTATATTTTATATCATGCTGCCTTATTTTAGCCAAAGAGCAGATATTTATATATATATATAGATATTTTATATATTATCATCTTATATTTTATATTAGGCTGCCATCTAAGACTTTTAGTTAAATTGTAAGGCCGCATTGCATGTATCCTTTGCAGAGAAGGCAGTCCTATAATGCATTGCAACAAATCATCTCAACAATATCTCAACTACTAGTTCAAATCTTCCGGGTCTAGTTTTGATCAACAATACATGTGGTAAATATACATACTAAAAAACCTGCTTTTGTCATGAAGGGCTTAGCTAAATTCGTGTTTAAACAAGCTATTGTGTGTTTCTGCCTTAGTGAGGCTGTGGTTAATCTGGGACTCTCTGTGGAAATATGAAACCGGCCTGTGACATTTCAGAAGCCACTTCCTCCTCCAGAGCTCTCTGTGTGCCAGTCTGTGTTTGGAACTCCTCATATCGGAGTTTTATATTTATCCTTGTGGCTCCAGTGCTCTGAATCCTAATAAGGCTTTGGCATGGGCAGGACTGATGGACAGGGCAGAGAGAGGGTGGGAAAGGGTTTGGACAATGGCGTACCGAGAGTCTGTTCCCACACTCAGCTTTGTCAGATGTGACGTTAAGAGCGTAAGAGGGCGATACGGGGTGGAGAGAACTAAAGCTCACAGACCGGCAAATACAAAAGCTTCAATGAACACACACAGCCCATTTACAGTGAACTGTGGCCTTGTTGTATGGTATTGTGTAAAAAACACCTGAACAAGCTACAACCGCCCTCCGCTGTTGCTGTAAAGGCATTGATCTAGTGTCTTTCATTTGTGCTTTCATCTTCACAGCCTTTCCTGTGGTTTGTTGAAACACATCTCACCTGAGAATTAAGAGCTGTTATGTAAAACTGTTTAATCTTAATAAGAAACATCCATAACACGGCATTAGCTGGTTACCAGTCATGTGCATCTTTTTAGGACAGAATTTCACTGTTACAATGGTCAATGCATGTTAGCTTGAGCATCTGTCATTTGACCCTTGTTTGCAGCCTCCCATGAGCCGGACAGAATTACTGTAAATGTCCCATACCTCCAAACTTAACTAGTCTCCACTCCTGTTTAATTAGACATGCCCAGACACAATATGGATACACAGAGGAGCCAGTGGGAGCCTGTCCGAAAATCCCCGTGGATCATGCGAGTGGCTGTGGAGCAAAGCCCCGCCTCTTCGGGGGCGGAGTCAGACACAGAGGGCAGCAGCACAGAGAGCGAACAGGTACATATAATGATGCTGCCTTCCAATGCAAATTTATATTTTGTATTATACTGTCCTCTAAAATGCCTTCTTTTAGCCAAAGACCAAATAAAACTATATATACAGTAGATAGCCTATATATATATATATATATATATATATGTAGATAGCTATATATATATATATATATATATATATATATATATATTCTTTTATATTAACCAAAGAGTAGATACGTTTTACATTATTTTATATATTATTTTTTACATTTGTATTTTAGGTAACACATTATTTTAAGGTGACATTCTTACACGTTCTGTCATGTCGTTAGTCCCTGATTAGTTGATCTGCCTCCACCTGTGCCTGTTTAGTTCCCTCATTTACCCTGTGTATTTATACTCCCTGTTCTGTTCAGTCCTCTGTCGGTTATCGTCTTTGTGAAGTGTGTGTGTTGATTCCCATTTGACTGTCTCTTGGATCTTTTTGTTTAATAAACCTGTATTGGATTTTATTCGTCTTCCTCGTCTGCCTTCCAGCAACCCCGCGTAACAGTTACTACATGTACTTACTATAGTAATAATAGTAAAGTATGCATAATTACAAGTAACTAGACCTAAATCTATAGTAAGTACTTGTATTTGATTAATATTACTACTCAGTATTTATTTAAGTACAATGTAACTACGTCACCTTCAAATAAAGTGGAACCATCATTTATTATTATGCTGCCTTCTAAGATGCCTCCTTTTAGCTGAAGAGCAGATAATATTTTATTTCACATTTTATATTATATGATCACACTTTCATCTTATAATCAGTCCTGCAACTTACCTGGCGTTTCACCCACATCGGTCTCTCATTCTTCACTTTACCAGTATCGGGTCAGACAAGCAGGCGGAGACTCAGCGAAGCTCTTGACGTCACCCTCGCTGGTGCAGCAGCACATCACAGAGCTCGACCAGCAGAGGGAGGAGCTGAAGATTGAGGTGAGCGGAGAACAGGTGTGTTCCCACCAGCAACAGCTCAGCGTGGAGTGAAGTGACCCGTGTGTTTGCTCTTCTGCAGCTGCAGCTGGAGGTGGCCCTGCTGAGAGGAGAACTGCAGGCAGAGCAGGAGCGACTGCGCAGACACACAGATCAACTGCAGGTGTTGCAAGAGAAGGACAGGCAAAGAAAGGGCCAGCGCTTGGCCAACAGACAGAAGGTCTGTGTTTGCTGTGTTCACAGATTGATTTACAGATGATGCGGTTCATAAAAAGCATCATTAGTGTTTGAGCTGTAAACGTGCTTTCCTTCAGGAGCGTGTTCAGCTGGAGGAGCAGCGTCTGAAGGTGGAGAAGATGAAGATGAAGTGTGAGGAAATGGAGAAACAGATTCCCTCACAGCCAGAAGACCAGCGGGAGCAAATGCTGCTTCAGCTGCAAAAGGTGATGACAAACTAGGGGTGCTCGATTACTCGGCCTGAATTATTTTCAGCATCATTACTGCAGTCTTCAGAAATAATTATAATATGCTAATAGACCTTATTCACAGCAGCGCCATCTTTGATTTTTAATGGGAATGAAAGCGAGGCCGTGAGAGACAGACATGCATCTCTTCAATGGGCTGTATTGTTATTTAATGTGTTTTTGGATTGTTCTGCTCATGAAACACTGGAAAAATATCTTTAGTTGACAAAAAAACTCCAGACAATATAAGCTGTGGAAAATTGTGAGTAATCTAGGAGCTTTATAGCTTTTTACAGCGGATGCCATTGGAAACATGCTAAGTCTATCCCTCACAGCCTCACTTTCATACCTGTCATGGATAAGGTCTGAATAAGGTCTATTTGCTGCACAGTTATTATTAATTATTATTGGTGTTCAATTATTAAAGGTGACCTATTATGCAAAATTCACTTTTATATAGTTTTTTGAACATATTTATGTGTTAACACCCTATTGTGATAAAAATCCGCCCCATAAAAAAAAAAATAATAATAATAATTTACCCATAAATCTGAAACAGTGTCTCAAAGTGAGCCAGTTAGGAATGGGCTCCAATGTGACGTCACATTGAAACAAGCCCCGCCCACAACTGGCACGGAATCTGCCCTATTAGCTTAGCCCCTCCCCTAAATGAGCTGTACGCAGTCCGCCATGTTTATCTCCTTTTAACAGCAGCATTCAAGTAAGAAATGTATTCTTATTAAAGCAACTATTCGATCGTATTCTAATACTAAGTTATTCGATCAAGACGAGCAGCAAGTGATTTTCTCTTTTTCATTTGTTTGGTTTATATGACCAGCATATATAGCAGTAGGTACTGTATATCACGCTGCTTTCTCTTTAATACCCAGATCTAATACACACATGCGATTTCTTTACTTGCTGTTAACGTTCACAGACGTAACCTACTGTGTTTATGTGCACTTTGTGTGTTTTTGACATAACCTTGTGTATATTTGACAGTTTAAGTGGAATAAAGCCCTATTCGGACGGGACTAGTTTCACAGGGGGACGTTAGAGAAATATCTGTTTCACAGACGTACTTTGAGATTTTAATCCTGTCCGAATCTGCCATGTCTGTCTTTTTCTCACACGACCTCTGTAAAAATTCCAGAGCAAATTACCTACTGTTTTTCGTCAAACTCGGCGGTCCTCAGAGAAATCTAATCCCGTCCGAATGCGAATGTCTGTGATTACCGGACATTTTTTTTCCAAAACGCTTTTTCTTATGTGTTTTGGTCAACGTGAACTGCCATACAATCTCTCGCTATCGCGCCGGTATTCAAGTTTCTGCTTTTTGCGCACCGATAATGGATGTAAATGTGTTTGGTAGCCTACACTGCGAAGAAAAAATAAAATAAAAAATGAAATCAACAAGAAGAGCCAAATCACGTAAACAGTTAAGACTGGCTACTGCAATATCAGTTTCAGGTAAGATTACTTTCATTTCTGCACTTAATTACATAACGTGTAAATAATATAAGTTAAAACTTTTTATTCCGGTGGGTTTATTATAAGAACCCAGTTCTATAAAATCATGATGATAAATCTATGTTTAGTTTTTTTTTTTATACTACAATTTTTATAAAAGGTTTACAAAACACTAAATACGTTAGGACGTTTTACTTTATATTTCAAAGTGCTTAATTTTAAAAGTACTTAATTTCAAATGACCATACGCAATCCACGCATTCTGAACACGTGATCTTCTGCAATGCCCACATGTAAAACAGACACTCCTACCTCGGTAATAAACACGGAGATGTTAGTCCCGTCCGAATCCGTACATGAAATCACAGACGGAGGTTGATAAGAATTGTAACTCAAACGTCGTTTTGAAAACTAGTCCCGTCCGAATAGGGCTTAAGACTTAAAAGAGAAATTAGTTTAATACTCACAGGACGTGCCGTCTGACTGCCAGCTTTATGCGTGCATTGGATGTGTGCGATATCAGAAGTTTTAAAACTGATATGGCTTTAAAATGCATGCAAATAAAAAACTTTCATTATGCTAAAGAACTGCAATGTCACATGAGCGTGACGGCGTGAGAGATGATGATCAAAACCAAACAGATGTTTTGTTAGTTTTTGGCAGAGTATCCGGACCAAGGCACGCCACGAGCTGTACGGGCTCCGCCCTCTTCTGGAAAGCGGGGTGGACAGCATTAGCTCATTTGCATTTAAAGATACATGCACAAAAACAGCATGCTTTTCCTCCCACTCTAAATGGTACATTTACAACATGGTGAAACTTCACAGACACATTCTGGGGACACCTGAGACTTTTATTATATCTTGTAAAAAGGGGCATTATGGCTTTTTTTATAAATACTGAAAACAGTTTATGCTGCATAATATTTTTGTAAAAATCATGATTTTCTTCCAGAATTTTTTGATGAATAGAAAGTTCGAAAGAACAGCTTTTGAAGTAGAAACTTTTGTAATATTATAAATGTGCTGAATAAAAGAAAAACTTACTTTCCACAAAAATATGAGGCAGCACAACTGTTTTCAACATTGATAATAATAAGAAAAGTTTATTAGCAGCATATCAGCATATTATAATAGGTCTGTTGGACCTGTGTAGACTGATCGGTGTATGGCATCAAAGTACCGCGAGAGCGATTTTAAAGGAGAACTCCGGTCAATTTTAACATTGAGCAAATTTTTTTGTACATTTGGAGTGCTGTCTGTACAGAGAACAACGACAAAAATCGGTGTTGCCTACACCGTGTTATCCTCTTTTTAAAATTTGCACCCTGTTGACTTCAGTAGGGCAAGTTTTAAACCTGCTTTTAGCCTCTTAACATCCTTGATGTGTCATTACAAGTGTACAGGTCATGTGAGTGATTCCTTCAGAGTGAACATGGGTGAATCTGACTGCAGTAGATGTGAAAGATATTAATAAAAGTGATGTTATTTCAGCCAGCGCACATACCTGTATTTACATCCTGTTTTCGGTCAAAGTCCATAGTAATCGATTGTCGAGTTCACCCGCATTGGTTTAGTACCTATGATCACGCGCGTGAACTCGGCAATCGATTACTATGGACTTTGACCGAAAACAGGATGTAAATACAGGTATGAGTGCTGGCTAAATAAATATAATTTTTATCCATATCTTTCACATCTACTGCAGTCAGATTGACCCGCGTTCACTCTGAAGGAATCACTCACATGACCTGTGCACTTGTAATGACACATCAAGGATGTTAAGAGGCTAAAAGCAGGTTTAAAACTTGCCCCATTGAAGTCAACAGGGTGCAAATTTTAAAAAGAGGATAACACGGTGTAGGCAACACCGATTTTTGTCGTTGTTCTCTGTACTGACAGCACTCCAAATGTACAAAAAAATAAACTCAATGTTAAAATTGACCGGAGTTCTCCTTTAAAGCATATGGATTTGTGCGCTCTCTAATCGCTCTTGCGGTACTTTGATGTCATACACCGGTCAGTCTGCACAGCGCCACTTCAAGTCGAACACACTTAAAGATTTCTGAAGGATCATGTGACACTGACTGACTTCTGACTCAACCAGTCATGTGAGTCTGACTGACTGAGCAATGACAGATGGGAAGAGTGTTGTTTTGAAGCTATAAGTCAGTATTTTTGCAATTACTTTTGGTGCAGAGAAACAAAAGCATAAAAGTCTCTACTGACAGATTTATGCTGCATGCGTTGTCATGAACGGTGACTTGCTCCCTTATAATTTTGAAGAATATTGTCTGTATGTGTTTTGTATTCAGGACAAGGATGCGCTGGAAGCCACAGTGCGAACTTTTGAAGACATGGAGTTTCACATTCTTGAGCTGGAAAGCGGGATAGAAGATGAGCGAGAAGGAGAGAATGGAGAAAGTGAAACGGTCATAGAGAGAGAGATAACCAGAGTACAGCACATGCACAACGCATCTCAGGTGAGCTGATTAACTTTGTTTTAAGAAATGGAGTTTATCTGACAGTCTAGTTTAACTAGATTACCATAACTCATCATAAACACGACCATGTTTTATACTCCTGTCTTGTAGAAACTATTGCGTGCTTCTCATTTTATTTGCTTAACAGTTCATGTTTATTACTATACGAGCACATCACAGTTAGTGCCGCACAGTTCATGCCAAATCAGAGTTGTGAGTGCGACTTCAAGTGGAAGTTAATGGAAATTAGTGTGTCTTCAGTACACATCGATGTTTTATTTATTATTAATTGGACACTCTCGTTGACTGTTATGTCATCAGTAGAGGCAGACTGCCACACTGAGCATGAGTGTAAGTATTGCTCACACTGACAGACCAAACACAGTCACATGATCTAGTAAACAAGGTAATTACATCAGGGGCCACAAAAGAGAGAGACTGACTGAGAGAGATACACTGAATTGAATCGGGTTACATGGAGACTGTCTGCAGTGCTGCTCCTATAAGCTGCTTTAATCCATATAATTAATAATATAAATATATTGCACTTAAACGATATTTAAAAATATTAATTTGAATAGGATTCATTACAATTTAAATGCAAACAATATTATAATAAAATGTAATATAATATAATTATATATTGCACATAAAAATATTTAAAAATATTATTTTAAATGTTATTTTATATTACATTTTATTATAATATTGTTTGCATTTTAATTGTAATGAATGCTATTAAAATTAATATTTTTTAAAGATAATATTTTACAGTTTTACTTTTTTTTACTGTTCTGTTGATCAAATGCAATTAAAATGGATATTTTTAATATTGTAAACATAAATTTTAGTGCCACTAATTTTTTGTTTATATATTTATTTCGCTCATACACACACATGCATGATTTTATGTTATATATATATAATATACATGTCATATACCGGTCACTATATATATACACTACTATGTTTTAGATCGGTAAGATTTTTAATGTTTTTAAAAGAAGTCTCTTCTGCTCAACCAAGGCTGCATTTATTTGATTAAAAATACAAAAATAACAGTAATATTGTGAAATAGTATTACAATTTAAAACAGCTGTTTTCTATGTGAATATATAATAAAGTGTAATTTATTCCTGTGATCAAAGCTGAATTTTCAGCATCATTACTCCAGTCTTCAGTGTCACATGATCCTTCAGAAATCACTCTAATATGATGATTTGCTGCTCAAGAAACATTTTTGATTATTATCAATGTTGAAAACAGTTTTTTTACATTTTTATTTCAGGATTCTTTGATGAATAGAAAGTTCAAAAGAACAGCATTTATCTGAAATATAAAGCTTTTGTAATTATTACATGATATTCATATAAAATAGCAGGTTGTCCATAACTGTACACGTGTTACATCCGCATCAGGAGCGTCTAGTGTCTATTGAGTATAATAGGAGTGATCTAGTTTTGTCACGTCGTGCCAGCGCTGAAGGTGAGAGTGTCAGAGCAGTGCATAAGTGCTCATTGACTCAGCTGCTCCGTATGACAGATCTCTGACCCTGACCTGTCAGCTCAATGTGCCGGGTGGGCGGCACCACGCCGACTTTCCTCTCTCTCTCTGAGTATATGCCATCAGTGCCACACAAACCAAACCCATGGTTCATGAGTCCTTAACGCACCAGACCGAGGCTTATTGCTGAATGTGAAGTTTCATATGAAGTTTCTGTTCATGCTGAAAATGTTTTAATGATCACGTCGCTGTCTTGCAGGAACGAGTCCAGCAACTAGAAAAACAACTGAAGGAAATGGAACAAGAAATGGATAAAGCTATGAATTCCCTCAGGCAAGAGAGAAGAGAGCTGCTCCACAGGTCTCAGAAGGTAAGACGTCCTACACGCTTCTTCTTTAGTAACACGACAAAACTAGGGTTTTATATGTTCTAAAAACGCGTGTGAAAACTCCTATATCTGTGATCTTCTGGTCTGTTTTGGGTTTCCTCCTTCAATGTGCGTCTGTGGGATTTTATTCACCTTTTTTATGGTGCAGCAGGTGAAAATTGTGCGTCTGATCACTTTGTAAAGTACCAAAACACCTCTCATCAACCAGTGCTAAACTAAAAATACTAAAAATTTACTTGAGTTGCAATAAATTAATAGCCTGGTAATACCAAACTCTGCTACTTCGCTTTGCTTCGTAGACAGAGTCTGGAAGGGCATAATAGAAAAGCGTTTTCTTTCTCGCGGGGGGGGGCGCTTGTCTGAAGTTTAAAATCATTGGTTACCCGTAAGCCAATCACATAACGTTTGGTTATGGCGTGTGTTATGCGCAGGCTCAGCCGCATCTAACTTCCACTGTAAACACATGTATGATGCGAAAACAAAACCATCGAGCGAAATACCGGAGTAAACATGGCTGTGAACGACTTTTGCAGATTATGTGAAGTAAATCTACGCATCCACGGTACAATCAGCGTCTACGTCACGGCTCTCAGCCCGCCCTCTGGCTGTTTTCAGGCCAGAGGAAAACTGAGAGATAGGTTGCTATCTCAGACTGAGTACTGAAGCGAACTGAAATCGAGCGGGAGTACGAAGTCTGACGTAGTCAGGCTAATAAATTAAATGTTTACAAGAAGAAAATCGAATATAACAAATTTAAAATTTTCAAATTTCGTTTAGTTAAAGTCGAGGTATTAAAATTGCTAAAGCTTAAAGTCGTCATGAAATCAAAATTGACCCTATTTACTTTGTTAGTGCATATTACTAGTCTTGTGGTGAACAATTAATCCGTGCAAGTTATACACAGAAAAAAATAGTTTGTGGTGGTAATCTTTAATCAAAATCTGGAAAGTTACTTCTGGTCTGGAATGGCGTTCCTTCTCTGATGACGTCAGTTTGACGGCTTGGGTTGAAAACGCTTAACCACTCCCCTCAAACCGATAGTCTGCTATGAGTGAGAGATGGAGAGGAGGAGCGCTAAAGTAAAACCCTGCCCTCTATTCAATATTTCGTTTCACTTGGAAATACGTCACAACACTGGAGAAAAGTCGTTTGCAACTTCCGGTTCACAGGGACTTTTAACAGAAATAAAAATGTATAAAAATCAAATACTCGTTTTTCATTTAATATTAACATTTAACAATAAAAACCAGTAACGCATTACAAAAAGGTCTCATTTATTAACATTAGTTAATGTATTTACTATCATGAGCAATACATTTTTACAGCCTTTATTAACCTTTGTTAATGTTAGTTAATAAAAATTTTCATGTTAGTTCATGGTGTGATTTTAAGAGCTGTCTCAATAGCAAAATCCTTCCAGTGCACTAAAACTTAAACCCCCTAAAAGCATCGATGCTCACTATGTTCCCTTACTGTAAATTCTGAAGCACGAAACATAAATTATGTGAGCCAACTCAATATATGACATGCGTTAGATGTTTTAAAAAACTAACCCATTATTTAATTATATTTCAGCATAAACATACGTCGCTATACAGGCAATGAACATAATCTAACTAACATTTATAATACATTTATGGCTGAAATGTTTCAGGGATGTGTAACAATCACAGTATTTACCATATACTTTTATATAACACAACGTCGCTGTCGGGCAGAATCCTCGTATCTCCAAAACCATTATTTTTCAGGAAATTAAAAAAACTGCATATTTTTTCAGTTATTAAACATTGTATAGTTAAAGTTGGTATTATACCTTATATTACTATCATATACTGTTGTGTACCAACATTAACACAACATTTCCCCAAAATCATGTTTAATCGGAGATACGAGATTTATGACTTGGGAGCAGGAAGATACGAGGTTACGCTGTCATTGATTAGAATGGTACGGACACAGACGTCGCTGCTGCCAGCAGTGTTTATCAAAGTCTGCGGTCACGTTGAGCCTTTTGACAAGAGATAAGGCTTTAAGAGCTATTCAAAGCTAATGATTGTGGTTACATACATCTTCCTAAACTCTATTTTAAACGTTTAATAGATATGAGTGATGCAATACCAAAATACTAGGCTGTCTAAAATAGGCGGAAATTAATCTGCACGCAAAGTCGGCGGTCGCGTTGAGCCTTTTGACAAGAGAAAAAGCTTCAATAGTTAACCAAAGCTCACAACTGTGGTTACATACATCTTCTTAAACTCCATTTTAAAGGTTTAAGAGCTATAACTGAAGCAAAACAAAAACCGATGAGCTGACTAGGCTGTCTAATAGGCGGAAATTAGCCTAATCTGCACGCAAACCTTCTGCACCGAAGCATTACAGCCATCGATTTTTAACAAAACAGGCCTACTCAAATGTATCTAACCTAACTATTTTCACTCGTTATTGTCTAAAAAAACAGACAGTTATCCAAAGATAGGCTTACTGGCGCCAGTACACAGACCTTTTTTCTCCCATAAATAAAAACCTGCTACTTGGGGTATTTTATATGCACAGTGCCAACTTCGAGTCAGTAAAATAATATTAAAAACAATAATTTAATGCTGGTATCCAAAAGATTTAATTCAATTCAAGTATTATATTAGATACATTTTAAAACGTCAATGCACATGTATAATAAGCCTAGTAATAATAAGCCTAGTAATAAGTAGATATTTAAAATGTATCAATAACTGATATCATAGTTTAAACACAGATAAAATCAGAGTTAAGGGAGCTGATTGAGACGAACACGTATTGTTCATTGTTAGTTCATGTAAACTAATGTAGCTAACTAATGTTATTACGCGGCTCTGTGGAATACTTGATTGTGATTGGTCAAACACACCATCCAGCGGTATGTTATTCCCCGATAGCAACCAGTAAAAACTGATCACACAAGCTCATCCGAGTAACTGAAGTCAGCGCTATATGCTTGCTAGGAATGTTTTTTCCTCGTGGAAGTTTTGCGTTTGGTGAGCTAATAAAATATAAAAACTCAAATCAATATTTTGATATAGTTATTTAATTATGTCATCCGGGAATCTCAGACTTGCTCACTCTTGTTTCATACAAGCGCAGCTGCTGCTATTTTGCAATGATTGTTTTGTACACTGAAATGGATTATAAGATACAAACAGGTACAATTTTAAAACGAATCAAAATGACTAAAATTACAATGAAAACTGAAAATATAACAATAAAAACTCATCCAAAATATTAATATTAATATAATACAGTTACAAAACTAAAATAACACTGTCCTCAAGAGGAAGAGGACGACACACACACATTCAGCTTTAATGCTAGCGTTAAGTTATGTTATAGTGATTATAGTTACACTAAAGTCAAGGATAAAGTAGGTGGAGGAATGAATTACTGATAGGGAAGAGAGAGTCGGAGAGGGCAGGATTCCCAGAGAAGGGAAGGACCACAGGAAGTGTGAGAGAACAGAGCGATAGAAAGCAGATGTCCTACAAAACTCAACACACGTCTGGTGAGTGTTTCTGTCTGTATGTACTTCAAGAGATGTGTGTCTGCTCTGTAAAAATCAAATTCTGGCACGCAGATATGACAGGATCAGGAAAGACAGGGAATGTGGGGAGGGATTTTTACAGAAAACAGGATTGAGAATAAAGCAGCTGTTAACTGGTAACATGACGGACTGTCTAACTGAATTAAGACTGATTTGTGTGTATGTATGGTCTGTAGGAAATAAAGACGTGTTCCTCGCAGTCGCTCATGTGTCTGTGAGTCAGAGGCTGCGATCAAGAGCTGTCTGGACCACCTTGAATTATGGACTAAACAATTGTTTTTCCCCATGTGTAAAATGTGTTCTTCTAATAATTACCAATATTAGGAAAAACCTGGCTTTCAGATGACAGGAAATGAACATTTTAAGTAAAGATAGTTTGACTTCCCATGGCACTTTGCAAACGAGTGTCTGTGAGTCAGAGGGTGGGATGGATGCTTATCTTAAAGCTGCAGTACTCTTTAACTCCTTAAAGACACACTATGCAAGATTTGTACCTTAATATAACAGCTTAGAAACAAATATTGCAAGAATCATGACTTGCTTTACGCCACGATGTCACATACATCAACAACAGATGAAGCAGCCTCTATGGAAGACACTAGCACGCATTTCAGACGTGTAGTAGTGTGCCTTTAACTATTCTGAATAGTACTAAGTCAGTTATCACAAGGACAAGTACTTATAGTAACTCTCAAGGCCCTGATAGTGATATACTCACGGCAAAGTTCTTCTTCGTTGTTCGCATAGTCATTTTTATTAAAAAAAATAATACGTTTGCTTTTTTTATATTGTATTTTATTTCTGTTAACTTATTTTAATTAATTAAACTTATTTAAATTGTATTTTTAGTTTTGTTTAACAATAACAGCACTGGTTGATGAGTTGTGCTGTTACTTTACTAAGTGATCAGACGCACCATTTTCACCGGCTGTACCATTAAACAGGTGGAAAAAATCACTCTGATTGTCCTGACAATTAAAAAATGCTATTTTAAAGACCCATAGGAAGTTCCTAAAATGCATTATTAATTAAAATTCATAATTCTCTAGTGGGTATTATGATTACAAACTGAACAACTGCCTTCTAAGATGCCTTCTTTGCATGTATCCATTATGGAGCAGGACGTCCCATAATGCAGGGGTTCACAAACTTTTTTGTCAGGTGAACTCCTTTGACCTAAAATATTTTCTGTTAACATTTAAATAATTTAACAACACATTAGCATGTGCACAGTTCTCTAATGGGAGTTATTGATCACATGACTACCTGCATGTCATGTGACAAATAACTCCCATTAGAGAACCATTAACATGCAAATGTGTTGTTAAATTTTTTAAATATTAACGACAAATACAATATTTTATGTTTTTTTAATGTGTTTATTTATTTATTTATTTATTATTTTATTATTTAATGTCTATTTTGTTGATGAAAAGCTAAAAATAATAACTGAAGTGTAATTTAAATGATTGTTTTACCCAATATTTGTGTTTTGTGTATTTTTATGCTCATAACATTTACAACAACAACATTCTAATGCGAAACTCTATTGAAATCAGTGTTGAATGCTCTGTTTCTATGACACACACTTGTTGACTATGTAGACAGCATGGCAGTGCACTAGGTTTTAGAACAGAGCCTCTTTCCTCTATGAATGTAATTTAATGGCGTATTGTGATCATTTATGTTTTGGTTAATTGTTGTCTTAATAACTGCAGTTATTATTGTCTTGTAGCCTTAGTTTTTTGTTTAATATTTTTCCTCTTCATGTAACTAATATAACAGCATTGTCTCTCACTCACATGCTAAACATCAAGGACATTTACCTTTGCAGATTTTGAAAGAGAAGAAGCCTCTCACTGATTGGTCCAACATCACTGGATCCACCCCCTGCATGATGTCACTCAGCCCTATGACCATTCACAAAGCAGCACAGGTACACTGTGAATGTGCATTAGATGGTTTGACATCTAGACCTTTAGTGATTCATGAGTTTGCTGCGGTCAGCACATTGACTTTGTTTTTAAAACCATGTTCCTAGGAGTCATTGAAGGATACGTCCAGCTTACCCCGCAGACGGAGCTCGCATAGGAAAGTCTCAGATAGACCTCTCTCTGCGCAAGGTGAGCAAACCAATGAGGTGAATGAAAATGTGATGAAATGTAGTTTAACTGGCGCTCAGACTGTAAGTAGGTCAAACGGCAACACAATTGTGCAAGACGATGAATGCACAGACAACAGGCAGCATGCAAATCGACAAAACAAAGTACAACAGCCAACCGTCATGACAGTCCTGCATGTCCTGGCTTATTAGCTGTGAAAAGCTTTTGTCAGTGTTTTCGTTAAGGTGTGCCAGTGTTGCTGACACAAACTGGAAAAGCGAGTGGAGCCACTGCAAATGCACACAGTTTTGCTTTTGTTTGTCTTTAATAATCCTGACAGTCGTTTATCTCATGAGGGAATTGATCAAACAAAGAAAATCTATGGAACAGTGTCTGTGTGCGAAGGTTCATGTGCACCTTCTTTACATAAATTTGTCTATAAGAAATCTGGTTACACTTTATTTTAAAGTATGTGTACTTGCAGTGTACTTACAACATGGGTTACCAACATGGGTTAGGTTTAGGTTTAGGAGTAGGTTCAGGGTTAGTACCTAGTTATAACCCAGTTATTGTAATTGCTATAATAAGTACATTGTATGTACATGCAGAACAGGACTGTAAAAGTGCTACCTGAAATGAGTTAGATGAGAGTTAATGATTGAATTGTGGGATGTGACTTTATTTTATTGCACTTCCTCATTTGATTTGATTCCACCTTTTATATGATGATGAAATTATTTTATAGAGAATTTCTATTGAAATGTTGCAGATGCCAAAGTGAACTGCGTGTGTGTTGCTTAGGTAAACCCTATGATATGGGGACAAAATGTCCCCACAAAGACGGCAATATCCAAAATCCTTGTCCTTTTGAGGACATTTTTTGGTCCCTATGAGGAAAACATTTTATAAATCATAATAAATTATGTTTTTGGAAAATGTAAAAATGCAGAAAGCTTTCTGTGATGGGTAGGTTTAGGAATAGGGTTAGTGTAGGGGGATAGAATATACAGTTTGTACATTATAAAAACCATTATGCCTATGGAAAGTCCCCGTAAAACATGAAAACACAACGCGTGTGTGTGTGTGTTGCATACAGATCAGGATACCGCAGTGTGTTTGAGCCATAGTAAAACTCATTTGTTGCAAACTACTAGACCATAAAACACCTGATTGAACCTCATTTCATAACTCTTCTTGCTTCTGTTTGATATATTGCTGGTGGTTTTTCCTCATGAAATCATGTGACCTCAAAAATATTAATTTTTTATCTATTTAGAATATAAAAAACTTGTTTTAGGATTTTAAAAGATGGGTAAGAAATTATAATAAATGTAAAATTGATAGAAATACGATATAGTGCATTCAGACCAGTATAAAGTGATCATATTCCCAAGTAATCTAATTCATGTTTTAATATTTTCTGAAATAAATCTAATTTATCATTATTGGTAAATCATAATCTCTCAATGTATAATGTTCACCAGCTCACTTAACCACACATTAAATGTTGGAACTGTGTCCACCTTTGGAGAATCAATCTCTTTGCAATAACTCCACAGTTTATGTTATTTTTAAAGGTTATTCTAATTGTATTATTTTTAAGATGTTTATTAGCCAGAAGCGTCTAATAAATGATTGAATGTAAATGTAACGTGTCACATTGCTTTCATATGCCAGTGTTGGTGCGAATGACTCCAGACAGACCAACCTCAGAGGCTCTGTCGCCTCGCCTTCCTCATCACACCCACAGACTGAGTAATGGACATTATAATGGGCTGAGATCAGCGCAGACCGATGGGAACGGCTCTCACGCGCCATGCAACAGCGCCAACACCTCCCGCGCGCCCAGGTGAGTGGCACAGAACACCAGCCTGGCTTCGTGTTCCTATTATAATACTGAATAATCTGTACAGGAAGCTCTAACAGGTGTGTGTTTACAGGGGTGTGAGAAACCTTTTATTTGAGGCGTATGAATCTGAAGTGTTTGTGAGTGAATTCTGTGAACTTTATACCCTGGCCTGGAACATAATAGGAGAATTTTGAATGCAGCTTAATTATTAGTGCTTTATTAAGCACTATTTTAATGTAGCTTGTTTCCATACAACAGCAATTTATAGTTCATGACCAGGACTGTCAAATTTCAAAGGACAAAATACACCATAACAGTACCATAAAAACAGTCCATATGGCTCGTGTCTTCTAGTCTTCTGTTCTGAGTCAAAGCTTTTGTGTGAGAAACAGACCTAAATAAAGTAAATAACATACTAGTGTGTCATATTCAGTTATGATGCATGTAAACCAATAAATGACATCAAACCTGGCACAAAAGTTACATTGCTTGGCCAGAAGGGAAGATGTTTAGATAAATAATGGCTTAATTTAATTCAGTTCAAATCTCTACATTATAATTTAGTATGTATTATATACTATATTACGCCCAGAAATATATATGAAGTTGTGTATTTAAGTATATCCAACTTTATTTGCATACATACAGTACACTCATGTAAATCAATTATATATATATATATATATATATATATATATATATGGTAACACTTTCTAATAAGTATACAGAAACAAAGCACTTATAAATCATTTGCAAATAGTTAATTAATAGTTTATAAACTGTAGTTAATACATTAGTAGACTACAAATACTGAGTTCTTCATTCATTGTCACTGTAATTAACAAAGTGTTATTGTTTATTTAGCTCATATGTAAAGAGTTAGATAATGCTTTGTTAACAACTTATTAACCATAAATAGTTCTCACTTCAGATTAGGTGACGGAACATGGGAAAATGTCATTAATTACGTGTAATTGCGTGCCTTTATTGGACATTAATTGCATTAGTATTAAGAGTTCCTTAAAATGTAAAATGCAAACCAATGGGATCACGTGACCTTTCACCTTTACAGCCCTCAGAACCTCTTGGATTTGGTGGAGATCGAACGGAAACTCCGAGAGGCCAAAGCAGAGCGGGAACGTCTGCTGAAAGAGAGAGTGAGTTACTGACCCGACACAACCACAATACTGATCACTGCAAACAAGACATCATCATCAGCTCACAAGAGACTTGTGTTTGTTTGCTTTTCTAATATCATTTCAACAAAATCACGCTAATTGTCATTCTGACTCGCGTCTTCAACTGTGATTCGGTTGCATATGTCACATGACATAAATACAGCAGTTCCATAAACAACATTTACCTTTGCATTTACTCATTTAAAAGACACTTTCATCCAATAGGCCTGTCACAATTATTGATTATCAAGGTTATTCGATGAAATCTGAATTATGTGAGATAATTATGTGAGATTATGTGATGAAGTGAAAGTTACTGTTGAATTCTGCTGACTAAATGTGGCCAGTTCATATGTTGTTTTTCCACCAATGAAAATATTTCCCAAGGAATCCAAACTAACACAGTATGACGGAAGTTTCTCGTCTCCGTTTGTCTGGATGCAGGAGGAGCGTCAGCGGCTGTTAGCAGAGCAACACAGACAGAAGGAGCAGCAATCTTTAAAAACACACACGAATACATCACAACTAGAGACACTTGCTGAGGAGCGGCTGCAAATGAACTCACCGCACAGGACGCCCGAGGTACGTCTGATGATTATGACACTACCGAAATAAAATACACTTTCTGACATCATTTACTCACCCTCATGTATTTTTTTCTTACTTTCGTGAAACACAAATGGAGACGAGGCAGAATGTCCGTGATTTAGTTTTACATACATTGAAAGTGGACAGTGATTTGTTCTGTCAAACTCAAAGTCATTATAAGTCTTCTAAAGTCACATGATGCTTTGTCAAGTATAGCACAGATTGCAGTAAAAACAGGAAGATAACCATGTTAATGTTGCAAATTAGTTATAAAGCAAATTCAATTTCAGTAAAGCAGCTCTACAGAAGACAATAGTTTCATGAGGGAAAACAGAAGACAATAGTTTCAATAGTTTCCAAAAAATAAGTAAATAAAAACACTTTCCTTTTTCTTTAAATCCTCGCTTATCGGGCTTAAGCTACTCTGAATAATGCCTAAACTTCATATTTTGAGCACTTCTTGCGTTGTTTTTTGCCTCTTCACGATGACTCGCTTAATTTAGTCCCTAATTTGTAAGTCGCTTTGGACAAAAGCGTCTGCTAAATGTAAATGAGGGCTGGTTCAACGGTCTAACACTTCCGTCTAGCGCGTTTACATACAATAATGGGAAAGTAGTGCAGTAGAATGGAAAAATGCGTTCTGTGTGAACGGCCTCTTATTCAGCTCAAGTCGGATTTAATGTCAATTCAGTTCAGTAATAGTGTCAATGCTGCAATGGGGTCCATCAACCGTTTGGTACCGATATTCTTCAAAATATCTTCTTTTGTGTTGAACTGAAGAAACTCATACAAGTTTGAAACAACTTGAGAGTGGGGAAATGATGACAGGATTTTCCTTTTAAAGTGAACTATTCCTTTAAGAGTGCTCTGTTTAATATGTTTTCTGTTGAATCTGTAGAACGTCCCCCTTGTCCCTCCATCTGAGCATTTTCATTTCAATTGTGCTTGTATCTCGTTTATTTCCTCTTCTTCGTACAGCAGGGTGTCCCGCTTTCTCTGACGGCGAACTTTGACCTGCGCGCTCACGTGGAGTCTCTGGGTCATAACGTGGCTGGGTGCATGGGAGTTAATCTGTCTCCGCGGCGGTGTGGCGGCTTTCTAACCAAGCGTGGAGGTCGAGTGAAGACGTGGAGGAGGAGGTGGTTTATCTTTGATCTGGACCACCAAAGACTGGCATACTACACCGGTGAGGAAAAGAGAATATATTACAACAACGCATCCATTAACACAGGGTTTTCCAGAGGGGGTTCGTGAGTTGAAGCAAAGCTAATGATTATTAAATCCCAACAATACATTATAATAAACAAACAGGGCTGCATTTGGAAATTTACAACAGGTCAGCATTTCACCACTATTCACCAAAATAAAAGCTCAAGGATCTGACATTAAAAAAGAAACAAAAACAATAAAAAATATATATTTACTATACTTAATTATATATGTATATACATATACTTGCATGTGATAGGGTTTTTTTTTCATATTTTGAATGTTTTATTGTTTTCTTATTTTTTCATATTCATTTTTATGCAACAGGGTGTCCGTGGATCCTTAAAAAGTCTTAAATTCCATAATGTAAAAATAAGGCCTTAATTAGCATTAAAATGTCTTAAATCCGCATTTCAAAGGTCTGAAAAATGCAATCAAACCGACACCATAAAGAAGATTTTATTTTCATTTTAAACTCATGTAACACTACGTCTGTTTGTCACGCAGAAAAAAATAGGCGGAACCAACTTAAAGTGTAAGTTGCAGGTTAAATTTTTCACGAAGATAATGCAATGTGTTTATTAAACATAAAGATAAGAACCGCCCACCATTGTTTTTTATACCAAAATGCTGATATAATATGAAAAGTTGGCACTTTTAACAGTGGTTTTAACCGCTCCCGCTCCCTTCCACTAGATGGGGCGTGACGTCATATGAGGAACTCACTAGTAGAGTTACCGTACGCTTGCAGCTATAGATGCCTTACATAACTGCAGAAAAGTTGGTTGTATGTTTTATTTGATAAAAAAAAATTATGGATAAAATAACTCCACTGTAAACATACTCGTGTGTGCTGACTTTAAGGGGACCGTGATCCTGCCTGAAATGAGAATAAGCTATTCGCAAAACAAACGGGTTCAGGCCGTCAGATCAGCCGGTCGCAGCTCGAGCTGTTCCACTAAACTCCAAAACGCGTTCACCTCACGGCAGCACACACTCTCCACTGCTGATAGCCCACACAAACACAGTGATGGGGACATCGATCTCTCTTTTTCTTTTCTGACAATAAACATCGCTAATTAAATCGTGAGAAATTGATAACGCGTGGATTGAGGAAGGGTATTACATGACGTTTGAGGCGTCGATGAGACTAGCTATTGATGCCTGTGCAGTCAGTGTGTGCATCTCTAACGTTGCAGCTCTGATTTGGACTGACTTACTGTAAGTAAATAATGTATTCAGTTCAGTCGTTGTCCCTCCTTGCTATTCTACATGACGGCAATATTTTGAAAAGACTGGCTTGTTCCGTTATATTATCCGGGTTAAGTTTGCACCAGGCTAGACTATAACGTAGCTAACGTTACTCACCAGGACACTTGGCCAACCCTCCACTAATTCTCCTCACACCAAGCATTAATAACTCTTTGAGTGCCATGGCTGCCCTCTCTCACGCCTGACCAGTTAAAAATTGTAGGGCTGTGGTCCATAAAGAATTTGATGGTTTCCCACATCCTCAGTCGTTCTCCAAATAGCCATAATACAGTAGGAATCTAGCAGAGTATGGGTTGCGAGTTCCTCTTGTGACGTCATCACCCAGTAACTGAAAAAACACGCTACCGTTGAAGAAACCCCAATAAATGTTATTTTAACGCATTTTAAGACAGAAATAATTAAATATATACATATAGAGCACTTTAATTTACACATTAATTGACTGTGGTGGTTAACCTGCAACTTACACTTTAAGTTTTAGTAATTATGTTTGTTTTTGAAATTGTATTAGTTGTTGTTATTTAGTTTTTATTCATTTTTATTTCAATTTTATTTTTTACTTATTTTAGTACATCAAGTTAAAGGAACACTCCACCGTTTTTTGAAATAGGGCTTATTCACCTTCTTTCCTACATTTAGATAGGAGGGCAAATGCATTTTTGTCTCAGTGCATGCATTGTTTTAGTTTGACAGGGTCGGCGCTATAGGGCTGGGACTCGATTCCAAAAAGAATCGATTCCTCGATTCCGAGGCGTTGGGAATTGAGAGTCGATTCCAAAGGTTGGAATCGATTCCATTAGGGGAATCGACTCCTCTTTAAGATTTTTTTTTTAAACACAAACCGCAGCCAGTTGCTGAATTCATCTGTCAACACAGTCACGTCACCTGTAAAGAAATAAAGTTCAGACTGCTAATATACAATAGTGGCCACGCGACCTAGGATACATTTATTGCATTCGCCGCGTGAGCTGGAGGAATGGTTACTGTGGGAACAGTGCTTGTGTGTAGGGGTGCGTGCGAACCATAGACGGTGCGAACATTATAGTGTGCACGTGACCTACGTATGACACAGACAGAAAAGAGCTCTTTTCGTGCTTTATTTGTGTCGCCGCAGGTGTGCGTGTAAAAATAGTTTATATGTGTAAAGGCCTAAAAAAAGTGAATATGTGTAAAGGCCCTAAAAAGAGTTTATAGGCTATGTGTAAAGGCCCTAAAAAAAAAAAAAGTTGTGTAAACTAAAAGGCCTAAAAAGTTTGTAGCCTATGTGTAAAGTGTGCATGAGTCTGTTCCTGAACAAAATGCTTTTAGAATTTAACAGGAATTTTAGCTATAGTTTAATGATACTGGATGAAATATATGTACCACAAATAAATAAAAATCGATCTATCCACATACAAGTGTATACACTTAGTATGTGGATAGATCGATTTTATGTGTGTGTGTGTGTGTTTAGTTAGGTATGTATGTAAAATAAAATCTACCGCATGTATATGGTGAACATATTCCTAGTCTTTGCACTGTACTGTCTACACCTGATGCAGGAAGCACGACGTGACAAATCCCCAAAGTAAATGCCTCGTTCTATTTATGACCAAGCACTCGCAAGTCACAATACATCTATAGGAAGGACAAATGGATTTGCAACGGTCGCTTTGTCACGCCCGGTGTAGAGAGTTTCTTGCTGTGTGGCACGGTAAGACGCAACAATGTTAGACATGCTGTTGGTATTAAAAAAGAAAAGAATCGAAAATAACAGTGAGGAATCGATTCCAAGAATCGATTCTTTTCGATTCCAGAAACAGGAATCGGAATCGGAATCGATTCCAAAAAATCCGGAATCGAACAGCCCTACGGCGCTAGCTTAGCTTAGCATAATGAATGGAATCCTTTGTTGCCAGCTAGCATGTCCTGAGTAAAAGTGATATAAATTTTTTTAATAAGTTCAATAAGTTTGGGAATCGCTGGATTAACACGTCACACTAAAAGTATCTCCAGTGTACAGTAAACTTCAGCTGAAATCTGATGAATGTCTGCTGCTTTCTCATTGAAATCTCAATGTTCTTCTCGTTGCTTTCTCAGAACTAGATGAGAAGAAACTCAAAGGGGTCATTTACTTTCAGGCCATCGAGGAAGTTTATTACGATCATCTACGAACAGCTTCAACAGTGAGTTCATACGGCGCCTCATATGAAGTAAAATCTGACCAAAAACTGTAACTCTAACCGTAACTAGTTAGCAGAGTAGCCCATGGTCATATTTTGTAAAACCACAGTTTAGCAGGGGTTCTGACACTGTGTTTTTGTCCTTCTCAGTCTCCACGGCCCAGTCTCACCTTCTGTGTGAAAACATACGAGCGGCTCTTTTTCCTCGTGGCCCACAGCGCCGAAGCCATGAGAATCTGGATGGATGTTATTGTGACTGCCACAGATGAACACAGCAGATACTGATGAACACTAGAAATGATGCTGAACAGATGATGAAGCCTGTAGATGAGATCGCTCAGGGACTTTAAGGGATGCCACACCACAAGACGAACATGAATGTCAGCATTGGGATACGGAGTATGAACACTCATAACCAGACGTGACCTTCCGTGGGTTTGTGTTCTGCTGCCATCTGCTGTTACACTAACAGAGCACATGTTTCTTACATATTATTTATTATTGTTATACATTTTTGTCATGTTTTGCTATTGAAAGTTTTGGGGTAAAAATCCTGCAAAGTGTTAATAAACATTTACATTCCAAACAATGTGTCAGGACCTTATGTGACCTTATCCAGCTGTTTCATCAACTGCAAAACCAACAGCTCTTTGTTATTTTGTGTAAGGAGCAGCCAAAGAAAAATAAAATAAACAAATAAATTACATTCAAATACATTTAAACCTAAAGGAAAAACAAGTTTGATTTGAAAAAATAATAAAATCTTCTAATATGACTAAAACGGGGCTTTTATAATGTATCAACAATTAAAAAAAGTCTTCAAATATAACACTTAAAATTAAACTTTTTGTTTAAATAAATAAAGCTAAAGGAAAAACTAGGTTTTTAATATATATATATATATATATATATATAAATGTATTATATATAGGCTATATCAAAATGTATCTTTAAATTTTGACTATTTTATGATTCTTTGATGAATAGAAAGTTAATAGAAAGAATAATTTAAAATAAATCCTTTGTGAAAATATACACTAATGTTTAAAAGTTTGGGGTAGAATTTTCTTTTTTTTTAAAGAAATGTATACTTTTATTCAGCAAGGATGTTAAATTGATAAAAAGTGATAGTAAAGATGTATATTGATAGAAAAGATTTCTATTTCGAATAAATGCTGTTCTTTTTTTAGATTTTTATTCATCAAAGAATCCTGAAAAAAGTATCACAGGTTACAAAAACATGTTAAGCAGCACAACTGTTTCCAACAATGATAATAAATCAGCATATTAGAATGATTTCTGAAGGGTCACACTGAAGACTGAGTAATGATGCTAAAAATTCAGCTTTGATCACAGAAATAAATCAGATTTTAAAGTATATTAAAATACAAAACCATTCTTTTAAATATTAATTACTGTTTTTATATATATATATATATATATATATATGATCAAATAAATACAGGCTTGAGCAAGAGACATCTTTCAAAAGCATTAAAAATAGTAATGTTTCCAGACTTTTGACCAGTATTTTATATATATATATATATATATATATATATATATATATATATATATATATATATATATATATATATATATATTAAACTTAAAGGTGTAAAAATTTCCCCCTATTTTTAAACTTAAAAATCTAAATACATCATCTAATTAGATGGATGGGGCTTATATAAAATGTTTCAACCAATTAAAATGAATCCTTGAAAAAAAATAGTAAACTTTTTATTTATTTTATGATTTACCTTTTTGTGGAACACTAAAAGGCTGTTTTAATCAACTCGCGACTCTTTTCCATGCAATAAAGTAGAGACCGCAAGAAAAGTTCCGTTAAAATATATAATAAGCTAAATAAAAAATATCGCCATATGCAATCATACTATGTCATGATGTGATTTTAAGTTGTTGTTTTTCAGAGTGCAGAATAAAACGACGATGATGATAAGCGGAATGTTTATTTATGATCTGACTGAATCTTTTAAATCGATTCGTTGTTCGTTATAAGCGTTTGTCAGATTGAATCTCGGCTGCTTTCAGTTCTGCATCGATCATAAATTGTAATATTTCTATCTGACGAAGATGATGTTACCCTGCAGCTCGCTGTATGTGGGCGATCTGAAGCCGGACGTGACTGAAGCCATGCTGTTCGAGCGCTTCGGGTCCGTCGGTTCGGTTCAGTCAGTCCGAGTCTGTCGAGATAAAGTCACGTGCCGCTCGCTCGGATACGCCTATGTGAACTTCGAGCAACACACTGATGGTGAGATGATTGAGAAGATCACAATTTAACATTAATAATCCGCTGACCAGTGTGATTTCTTAAGTTTCCTCTTAAGTATTTTTGTACTTAAGCAAAAAAAAAAAAAAAAAAAAAAAGTCCATATGTCACTCCAGTGAATGTCAATTTCTGTAGGCCTATCTCTTCTTTTTTGAATTTAGTATTTTTTTCATGCCATTACATTGTTTAGAGCATAAGAAACAATATATTACTCATATGCTATGCTATATCCTCTGTAGTGGAGACCAGGACTCAGTTAGGCTATTTTAAAAATAAAAAGGCATAAAATGACATTTCTTTTTTAATCAAAACTAGATGATTCTCAACTATGTTATGAAAAATATAACGGAATGAATTGATATACCATTATGCACCCAGATAAATGAAGCCTTTTAAGATTTACGCATTGAATAACCCTTATGTATTTTATTTGAAAATTTGATAAAGGATTCTTCAATTATTCAATTAAAAATATGTAGGGATTGTTCAGTTAAAAAAAAAAACTTTTTTCAATTTAATTTCTGGAAAAATAAAGTATCAGAATGAATTTTCTTGAAACAAGAACAAATGTCTGCCAGTGGGGTCAGAAAAATACACTTAATTCAAAGGGAAAGCAAGATCATTTTTCATTTTGATATTAAATACCTAAACAATCTTAAATAATATACATTTATTTAATATGCAAAATGACATAAGATAAGTCTTGTTTTCTAAAAAAATTCAAATTAAACGAGATTATAGCTAAAAAACAAATATCTGCCAATGGGATGAGAGAAATAAACTTAATTCAAAGAGAAAACAAGATTATTTTTCTTAACCCTGCACTGGCAGATTATTTTAAAAGCAAAAACATTCATTTATACATTAAATTTATCGATTTAAGAATAGATTTTTAGATATTTATTCTTCTGACTATTTTTTTGCAGTGAATATGGGACAAAGCTGTCACATTTCTGATTGACACTTGTTTGTTGATTTGGGAGGAATTAATAAGCAAAAAGCATTTGAAAATCTGCACTTAAAATGATCCAGTCAGTCAAGAAATTCCTAATCACATTTCCTTCTTTCTAACGTTGGATCTCCTTCACGTCATAGCGGAACGAGCCTTGGATACCTTGAACTTTGACCTCATGCAGGGCAAGCCAATGCGTCTAATGTGGTGTCAGCGAAACCCTTCTCTGAGGAAGAGTGGCGTGGGAAACGTCTTCATTAAGAACCTGCAGAAATCCATTGACAGCGAGGGCCTGTTGGACATCTTCTCATCATTTGGAAACATCTTGTCCTGTAAAGTAAGTAGGTTCTCCACCTCCAGCTCTTATATAAGATCAATTTTCAGCGCAGGAGAATCTGAAGCACGTTTCTTTTCATTAAGGTGTCTAGCGATGAAAACGGATCGAAAGGCTTTGGATTTGTGCACTTTGATACGCATGAAGCTGCTGAAAAAGCCATCGAGAAGTTAAACGGCATGTTGATCAACGAGCTGAAAGTGTAAGTCGTGCCTATTAAACGCATTGATTTCATCATGTTGAGTCTTGGAAGCGGAGGTTAAAGAGTACCTGAAAAACTTGGGTAAAAGTATACAGATACCTTACAGCAAAAAAGGTCACCAATTCCAATACAACTTGACTTGAGTAAAAGTCTGAATTAAAAAGTACTAAGTATTTTACTGTAAGATGATTGACTTGATATTCAACACCTATAAGAGACAAGGAGACCAATTGCATGTTTTTATGTAAAGTCAAAATAAAACTGAAAACCTCAATATTGCAATAAATCAAGGTCGACACAACAGAATCTTAAGTCTCAGTTAAGCTCAAGAGCTCAAAAGGGGCATGAGTAAACCCATTATTCAAAAAGGCCTTCTATATAATATTAATATTGCAATAAATCAAGGTCAACACAACGGCATCTTAAACAATCTTAAGTCTCAGTTTAGCTCAAGAGCTCAAAAAGGGCATAAGTAAACCCATTATTCAAAAAGGTAGCCTATAATATATAATATTAATGCTATATAATATTAATAAAATAATGTTAATTATAATTAAAGCCTAAAAAAGTCAATGCCTACATGCACTGGACGTCTTGTCCTCATCTCAAATATGAAACAGCTGCGACTAGCTGATAATGCACTTACATTCGTGTAAAGTATTTTTAACAAGTTTGGGTGAACAAGGGAAAGCACACAAGATCTGGTACCTTCATTGCCCTGTAGATGGGGATATCTCTTCTTTTGTAACAAATAAACATCAGCAGAAATCGGTAGGTGCCATGCAAAATGTAGTTTGTAATTGCAATACTCATTTCAAATGTGTTGGAGTAAAGAGTACATATACTTATTCAAAAATGTAGTCAAGTAGAGAATAAAAGTAAGCTACTCAATCAAAGTGCAAAGTAGCCAAAAAGATACTGAAGTACAGTAACTTTTAGTTTCATATTATATGTTGCACCTTTAAGGTTCGTCGGCCACTTCAAAACGCAAAAGGAGCGCGAGGCTGAAATGCAGAATAGAGCGAAGGAGTTCACTAACATTTACATCAAGAACTTTGGGCCAGATGTGGATTCCAGGACACTGACTGAGATATTCAGCAAATTCGGTGAGGATTTGTTTTATGGAAGTAATGAAACATTTGTCTCTTGTTCTGTTGCGCCTTTGACACTTTTCTTTTTATTTTAGGCCCAACCTTGAGCGTCCGGGTCATGACGGATGAGAGGGGAAACTCTAGAGGATTTGGTTTTGTCAGCTTTGAGAAACACAATGATGCCAAGAGGGTGAGAGATGAAACCAAACGAGGGAAAAGAGTGATCTGTATGTTTGAGTGTTTATTGATTTTAACACTCCATCACAAGGCTATTTTATTCTTTCAACCAACAGCAAACCACATGCACATGATTATGAATATTATGGGCTGCAAATGATCCTATAGGCAGCGTTTGTCTGGTTCTGTGCTTTAAACTTCTCAATTTTTAGAAGTTAATGCTACTTTTTTAAATTTTGGTCTCCAATTTAAACACAAGAGCCCCATAATGGCACTTTATACCCATAATGGATTTGCCACCCTCACCTTTCTTCTGCTACATAGTGCTATTTTAGTATTATGAATATGCTTTTAGTGCTGTCAAATCGATTAATGGTATCTAACATAAAAGTTTTTGTTTACATATTATGTGTGTGTACTGTAGCCTATATATTATTATATTTATATATATATATATATATATATATATATATATATATATATGTGTGTGTATGTCTATGTGTGTGTGTATATATATATATATGTCTATGTGTGTATATACTGTATACACACACATATACTATATATATATATAAATAAATATATAAATATAATATAGATAGATAATATATACACATATTATGTAAACTATTTTTTTTGTTAGATATTAATATTAATTATTTACAATTTTTAATTTGAGGTAATCTGTAGAATCTGCACTACATGGGTCTGTCCATTTAAAAATATATTTTGGATATACACATTGCATGTGACCTATATTTTGTATAAATATATGTGAATATATTTATATATGTGAATATGATTTGGATACTCATTGCATGTGACCCTACAGAGGATAAGTGGTTTGATATTCTCAATGAAAGAAAAAAAAAACTTGGAGGAAGACAGAAGAAATATAGAAATATATTTCTTCTATTAAAAAGATAGATAACATATTTTTTTGCAAGTGAGAGTAAATACCTGGTCACATTTATTCAAAAACTACTATAACCGTCATGTTTACATAGCTCACCTCACACAATGCTGCACTTACTCATGAATTCTCTCAACATAGGGACAGGAGAGCTGTCAGTCAAAAAATGAAAGAAAAAAAAAAGTAACTCTGATATTTAAAAGTAATGCGTTACTTTACTAGTTACTTGAAAAAAGTAATCTGATTACATAACTCAAGTTACTTGTAATGCATAACCCCCAACACTGATAATAAGTGGACCTCAGGGGGAAGAGAATTAAGAGAATTGTGTGATGTAACCCCAAGGCCGTGGACGAGTTGAACAGGACGGAGATGAGCGGCAGACTCGTGTACGTGGGCCGAGCTCAGAAGAGACGAGAACGTCAGGTGGAACTGAAGCGACGCTTCGAGCACTTAAAACAGGAGCACATCATACGCCATCAGGTACCAGTGACGCCTCTGAAACCTCCCGCATTTATTACCATTTATAACGATAACTATGCTTTAACATTTGCTCTAATTCTAAGCGAATAGGGAAGTGCACACCATGACTCTTAACTATAATGTCACAGAAGAACGAAATTGTTGGAATCACTTTCAGCATTAAGTATTGTTATAGTCATCATTATAGTTATTGTTATAATGATCTTTGTTGTTTTAGTTATTGTTATCGTTATCGTTATCATTATAGTTAACATTACATTTCTTATTATAGTTGTCGATCTTGTGAACGGGTCTTAACACGCTTTGATCATCCTGACAGGGAGTGAATCTGTACGTCAAGAATCTGAGCGACAGCGTAGACAGTGATCTTCTCCTCAAAGAGTTCTCGCCGTACGGGAACATCACCAGCGCTAAGGTAGGGATTCATTTTTCATCATAAAGAAATAGTTCATGTCATTATTTGATTGTAACCCAGTAAATGCAAATGAAACAGCAGCCGGAGATCCAGGATTGTGGGTTTTTTTTCCATGCAGGTCATGACAGGTGATGGCGGCCGCAGCAAAGGCTTCGGATTCGTTTGCTTCTCCTGTCCTGAAGAGGCCACCAGAGCCATTACTGAGATGAACTGCCGCATCATCGGCTCCAAGCCCATATACGTCTCTCTCGCGCAGAGGAAGGAGGAGCGTCAGGCCCACCTCATCCAACAAAACATGATGAGAAGAGCGAGCTTCTATAGGCAGCAGCCGCTGCTAAACCCGCTGGTGAGTCCACACGCTGAGCACTTCATACAGGTCGAGATTCACATCAGATACTCTCATCATAATACAGAGTGTAAAAGGGTTAGTTCACCCAAAAATGACAATTCTGTCAGTAATTACTCACCCTCATGTTGTTCCTACCCCGTAAGACTCTCGTTCATCTTCAGAACACAAATTAAGATATTTTTGATTAAATCTGAGAGCTGTCTCTCTCCTCCATAGGCTTCTGTGTTATTGAAACTGGCCCAGAAAGTTAGTAAAGACATCGTTAAAATAGTCCCAGTGACTACAGTGACTCAACCTTAAGTTTATCAAGCGACGAGAATACTTTTTGTGCGCAAATAAGCCCTAAAATAATGACTTTTCTACCCTGTGAAGGCCTCCCTTTACCTCTCTAATTCTGTATTATTCATTTAAGTAGTTTGTTGAGGGTTTGTAAAGAAGGACTACACGCCTGCGCACATATTCAAACGTGCATACCTATAGATTGAACTCGTAATATGCATGTGCACGCCATCAGCGTTCTCGTTTTTAAAGTTTGCGTAGAGAGAACTTAAAGAGTTTTCTGTTAAAACGGTGTAGTATAAGCGGCCCCTGAGTTAATAACTAATGATCGTTACGACGGAAGTGAATCATAACTAACTTTAGCTGGACAATAACTTTATTCTAGAGCTGCAATAAAGCCAAAACAATCTCTGTTACTGTAATTCCCTAGTATCACTGTAAAGCCGCTTTGGAACTACATTGTTAAAAGCGCTGTATAAATGAGATGACTTGACTTGACTTTATTCAACTCTTCATTTTCTTCTGAATGAGTTCACGAAGTGTATCAGCGCAGCGCTTCTGGGTTGTACGTCTCAGGACGTAGGCTCACTATTGGCCGATGCTGGTCATGTGTGTGATGCTTGTGATGCTGGCCAATAGTGAGCCTACGTTCTGATACACTACGTGAACTCACTCAGAGGCCCACACAGAAGAAAATGAAGAGTTGAATAAAGTCATTATTTTAGTTTTTTTGCGCACAAAAAGTATTCTTGTCGCTTGATAAACTTATGGTTGAGCAACTGTACCCACTTACGGGGTTGGAACAATACGAGGGTGAGTAATTACTGACAGAATTTTTATTTTTGGGTGAACTAACCCTTGAAGAAAAGCACATGTGACGGGTTTTTATTACATGCTTGATCCGTATGTTTCACAGGATCAGAATCACTCTTCATACCACATCACCCAACCTCAACCCGGCACTCAGTGGGACGCACAGAACATCAGCCCTCAGTGTGAGCAGACCTTCTTAAATAATACACACCATGCTTTATTTAGAGCAGGGTTTCCCAAACTGGGGTTCTTGAGCGGATCGTACAAATGTAAAAAAACAAAATAAAATCTATTATATCATAAAATAAAGATAAATTAAACCATTCAAATTAAAACTCTTACTAAAATGAAAAGCAACTTTTTTTTGTTTAAAATTAACTAAATTTAAATAATAAAAATCTCAAATTAATATAAAAATGTACAAATTTAAATAAATAGATCATTTGAAATATAAACAATCAAAATAAAAACACTAGTACACAAAATTTTATAAAACATTTCAGCATTATCCAATGTCAGAGAGCTGTAAACATTTTTAAATATTAACTTAAAATCTTAAAACTCCCAACTCAGAAACTTGTATCAAAATTATTCCTGAGCTTTCCAGTGGTAAATAGGACTTGATATGGCGTTCATGTCCAATATTAAATTAGGAAACTCACGATAGCATAATAGAGAGAGAACACATAAAGTGACCAAACATTCACACCACTTAAATTGGAACGTAAAGTCCACACTAGAGGCTTAGTAACTATTAGCTAGTTTGTAACTAACTATCTACTTAATTCCTTTGCACCATTTGTTCTTAATGCAGAACGTAGCTAGTAGGTGGTAAGCTCTCCGTAAAGTAATGCGTAGTTGCAAAATATGACATTTACCCTCAATGATCCTCAATTACCCTTCAAATACGTGAGCAGAAATAGTTTAAATTGTTTAAATTTCCGTTTATTTGAACTTCTTTTGCCTCATGTAACCAACGGTAAATATAAGTTTCCATTCAATACAATACTACTTAATCATAAGTAGGCATTTTTAAATGTAAATAACATTCAGAAACTGTATTTGAAATTAATAAAGATCAATAAATCAATACGGACATGAGAAATTACCTTTATTTTTTACATTTAGTTCATGTTGAAGAGCCTCTGACAAAGTAATCTATTCACATAATGTTCTCTCTCTTAAAATGTAAGCAAGTGTAAATGTCAGCATTATCATATATGTCTAGAGCAGTGGTTCCCAAACCTGTCCTGCCGGCACCCCAACACTGCACATTTTCTTTGTCTCCCTAATCAAACACACCTGATTCAACTCATCAGCTCATTAACCCATGTGATAATGAGCTGATGAGTTGAATCAGGTGTGTTTGATTAGGGAGACAAAGAAAACGTGCAGTGTTGGGGTGCCGGCAGGACAGGTTTGGGAACCACTGGTCTAGAGAATTGAAGTCTGTCAGGTAAAACAAGAGCTTATTGATGCTGTTCTGTCAGTTATTCCAACCGTTTCTCCTGATCAGAGGCTTCCATAATAACTATATAGTTTTTTATGTATACAGACACGCTTCAACACAGTTTTATGGTGCAACGCAAAATATTTAGTAGTGTGTAAGTTATAACTTAGTGCCCATTTATGTCAAAACATGGCTATTTTGTAGCTGACGGCACAGCTGGTGTAATCGGCCCTGTCTAATCTGACACACCCATTCTTGGAGTCTTTACTAATGAGCTGATGACTTGAATCAGGTGTGTTTGATTAGGGAGACATCTAAAGTGTGCAGTGTTAGGGGTCCTTCAGGACCAGGATTGGGAACCACTGATGGATTTCTTTATCATCTGTCTTCCTCACAGTCAGTCTCACTCACTGGACGCCAAGCACAGCTGCAGTGAACGGAGAACTGCAACACATGTACACACCTGAAGATAACAACCATCGCAAGTTCACAAGCGCACCGCAGGAGCAATGGGCTGTGCAACAGGTGCACCTCACATCTCACTAAACGAGTCGCTTAAAAAAGCACTATATAAATGATTCACTCACTCACTCACTCACTCACTCACTCACTCTCTCTCTCTCATAAAATATTTTTTTTTTTTACATACAAGCCATCAAAATAAAACACTTACTAAAAAACAAAGTCATACAAACATGAAATTAAGAGAAACATGGTAGGGCCCTTGGCGAATAAGATCACTGAAATGCTGTTAGAGATTGATGAATCTGAACTGATTCAGTTGCTGCACTGCTATGAATCTTTGTGCATGAAGGTTTGTTCCTGTTAGTTTGGCTTTGGTTGCTTTGATGTATGATTTGTTTCTGTAGTGTGTAATTTTTGTGTGTGTTCAGGTGAATGAAGAACTTGCTGCTTATCAATCTTATCAGCCAATGAACGCGACACCGATATCCTTCACCAGCCCTGTTATTCTCACTGCCTAGGACAGATATCAATGCAATGACCACAGCGTATTATTATTTATTTATTTTTTTAATGAATGTTAAAATATTCTAAGAATATTCTTTTAATAAATGTAATAATTTAATGAGAAAAATATTGTTCTGCAACAATATAAATATATTTGTTTTTTTTTCAATGTCAATTTAAAAAAATTTTTTGCAACAATATAAAAAAATATTTGCTTTTTTTTCCAATGTCAATTAAAAAACTGCAACAATATTAGTACATATATTTGTAGTTTTGCTGGTTTGTTTGTTTTTTCCAAGGCATTTTTATTTAAAATGTTTTCTTTAAAAAAAATACCAGTGCCACATTTAATTTTCCACATTGAAATCAAATTTGTGTCAAGGCAGATGTAACCTGTAGATGACCAGTGTCAAATAATAAAGATTATGAATATAGAGCAGTATAGCAAGAAGACTGCATATAAAAAAATTAGCTTTTTTTTGTTGTTTTTTTTTATTAAAAGAAAACAGCTAAAAACAAGGAGGCAAAAAGCATAAAGATATTTTGGTAAATTCATATGACATTGACATATGACAAGGGATAGTTCACCCAAAAATGAAAATTCTGTCCTCATTACTTCACCCCCTTCAGTTGTTCCAAACCTGTATGAGTTTCTTTCTTCTGTTGAACTATCCCATGACCGCTTTATCCAAAGCAACTTACATCATCACTTAACACATTCCCTGGGAAACAAACACATGACCTTGATGTTCAACTCTTATTATTCGGTCACATAAGAATCATGCTTTGGTAAATCGTAATTATGAAGAAATTATAATATAGCAAGTCATGATTATGAGATGAAAAGTTGAAATTATGAAGTCATTATTATTACAAAAAGTCGAAATTATGACAAAAACCCTCGGTTTCACAGACAAGGCTTCAACCAAGTCCCAGACAAAAATGTGTTTGAGCTGTTTTAATTATATTTTATATATATTTTGAAATAAATGCCATTGTTTTTTCTCAATATGCACACACCAGTAAAGTTTTTATTCTAAGGCACGTTTATAAAAGCTACAAACCCATAATCTAAACCCTGTCTGTGAAACCAGGCCATAAAGTCAGAAAATAATCATTTTGATTTTTTTTAATCTCATAATTATGATTGTGTCATAGTATCATTTCGACTGTATCTCATAATGTCCACATTTTATGTTATAACTATGACCTTTTATGTCATAATTAAGATTTACCAAAGCATGATTTATTTCTAATGTGGCGGAAATGTGCTTCAATAGACTTTTATTCTATCACTCCATTGACTCTTATTTTGTTCTTACGTAAAAAATATAAAAGCGGCTCACGCAACTTCCGGCGAGGACGCCTTCTTATCTGAGCCGTACTTCCGCTTCTCTCCCCCTACCTTGTGCGGTGCGAGAGAGAGCGCGTGTGCCACAGAGCCTCGGCACACTCATCTTATATAAAAAATCAAAAATACAAAAAAAAATCACAAAACAAGAAAAAAATACAAACAAAAAATCTACTTTTATTGCCGAGTACCTCGGTGAAGCAGGATCAGCGGACAGATTTGAGAAGTTTATTATTAAGGCAGCACCGCAGTAGGCCTGAGGAGATTTTAATCATCTTATCATCGATACCGCGAACACGTCGACGCCAAATCGGTACCAAACGCGTTTTAATTAGTCCTCAAGACAGTTCTTTAAGGGTATTTATCGTGTTAAAGCGTTTTCGATAGGTATTTAAACCGAGGAGATTGGAGCTCGTGCGTCGCCATTACTAAGCTCGTCAGTGTTTCCAGGTGTTTCGGTAGATTGCTCTTTTGTCGTACGGAAGAAAGATGAACCCTAGCGCTCCAAGTTACCCGATGGCCTCCCTTTATGTGGGTGATTTACACCAGGATGTCACCGAGGCCATGCTTTACGAGAAGTTCAGCCCTGCCGGGCCCATTCTGTCCATTCGGGTGTGCAGGGACATGATGACCCGCCGCTCTCTCGGTTACGCCTACGTCAACTTCCAGCAACCCGCTGACGGTAAGCAAACGCTCCCGGTTCATTTACAACACGATGTTTTAAACTGCATTTTAACTGTCCATCTAGTTGGGAATCACGGACACGTGCGGCACGTGACCGTCCTCCGGTTCGAATTTTAAGTTTAACAATTCATACACGTGTGTATCAGGACTGATGAATGTCGTAGTTGCCGTTACTGAGGCCAAGATAAGTTTCTTCTCAGGACATTAACCTCACGAACAGAAATCCCTAAATTTGTTTAATGAATCACGTCCTTTTATATATTATTTTTGGTGTGTACCGGAAGCGTCAAGACAAACGCAGTGTGTAATGAATCTCATTCTGAAAAAAAAAATACTTGTGTGTGGTTTTGAATATGGGTTTTGTCCCTTTATTCATAATTTAATTAAACGACGACACAGCCAATGTACAAAATTGCTCAAATGAGTCGGCTACTTGTTTTACTCGTGTACTCAGACTAGCGCTAGGGGGCGCTACACAACCCTTTAAGTCCATTTCCAAGTTTATAGTACTAGCTGTACAACTTTGCTGTTAAAGTGTGTTGGTCATAACTTAATGCTTACATTTAATATTTTAATTTCCTGTTTCAGCTGAGCGCGCCTTGGACACAATGAACTTTGACGTGATTAAGGGACGGCCCGTCCGCATCATGTGGTCCCAGCGAGACCCCTCACTGCGCAAGAGCGGTGTGGGCAACATCTTCATCAAGAACTTGGACAAGTCCATCGACAACAAGGCCCTTTATGACACATTCTCTGCCTTCGGAAACATCCTGTCCTGCAAGGTAATAATCGTGTGTTTGCGGTGATGTGCATGTTTCTGGTGTTTGGTGCTTGTGCTCAGTGCCGGTGTTCTCTTTCTGAAGGTGGTTTGCGATGAGAACGGCTCTAAAGGATACGGCTTTGTGCACTTTGAGACCCATGAGGCCGCAGAAAGAGCCATTGAGAAAATGAACGGCATGTTGCTCAATGACCGCAAAGTGTAAGTCTGCATTTGAATGAACTACATTGTACTAAATTGTCAGTTTGGAGTGAAGTGTGCTAATTCTGTTTCAAGCCTGATTCATACTAATTTAAATAAAACTTTAAGTGCCCTTAGTTTTTTTAATATCTTCGAGAGTTACTGGAAGATATTAGTATTTATCATGTAAAATTAAAAGATTTTATACCCGTTCATTGAAGTGTTATGGTTATTTAAAAACGTTTTACTCTTGAGTTTGCCATGAATATAACCTCTATGGTCTTAAATTCACTTATTCTGAATAATTATGGTAACTTATTGCATCTTAAAGGTTCGTCGGTCGCTTCAAGTCTCGCAAGGAGCGCGAGGCTGAGATGGGCGCCCGTGCCAAAGAGTTCACCAATGTTTACATCAAGAACTTCGGAGAGGATATGGATGATGAGAAGCTGAGGGAGATATTCAACAAATATGGTGGGTTTTTGCTGCCAGTAAAAGCCTGTTTACGCCAAGAACGATAGCTATAAAGATGATTGTAACTATATTAAAGGTATAGCGGAGGATTTTTTTACTTCCGGGTGGATACCCTATACTATTGGTCCTCCTAATTGTCAATCATTCTGGTGAATCAATCAAACTTTTCAAAAAGTGGAGAGGACGGGACTTATCTAAAATTCGGAAAGATCCTCCACTATACCTTTAACATCTACACCAGTGAACAATGTCGTACTGTTTATAAGGTTGCACTGCAGTTGGATTCTGATTGGCTGTCAATGTTTTTGTTCATCAGCTAGGAAAAAAGTAGTTCTTAAAGGGATAGTTAACTTTGAAATTAAATTTTGATATGTTTTTGCTTAACTCAAGGGCATTCAAGATGTAGGTGTCTTTGTTTCCGCAGTAGTTTCAATTTTGATATTTTTAGGTCAAACCGTTCTTGTCTGTCAGTCATATAATGCAGGTCTATGGTCACTGTCTCAAAGAGCATGCACAGTCCAAATTAAACAATTCCCCATCGTAAGTACACATTGATGGCCTAAGACACGAAACGAGTGGTTTGTGTGAGAAAACGAACAGTATTTATATAGTTTTTACCTCTACACAATCACTTCCGGCGCTTGCACAGACTAAGCCAGATCATTTTCTCCGTTTTCCCTTGAGGTAAGCTAAAACATACCAAAATTAAATTTCAAAGTGAACTATCCCTTTAAAGTGATTTCAATTACTTTGTTTCTCTGTGGAGTTATATTTGTAGTTGTGGACTTTCATATTTAGAATGATTTTACAACGGCATCTTTATCATAGTTATTGTCCTTTGTGTGAGCGGTCTGCTTTTGACCTTCTTGCATGAATCAGATCTTTGACGTGTTCGGATGTCATTAAAGGTCCAGCACTGAGCATTCGCGTCATGACCGATGAGAGTGGCAAATCTAAAGGCTTTGGCTTTGTCAGCTTTGAGAGGCACGAGGACGCCCAGAGGGTGAGTAGAAACAGATTAATATCATTTTGTAATCCTCACTACTGTGACGAAGTGTTGTATCCTGATGCGTTTCCTCTGATCATCAGGCTGTGGATGAGATGAATGGAAAGGAGATGAACGGAAAGCAGGTTTACGTGGGTCGTGCGCAGAAGAAGGGCGAACGTCAGACAGAGCTCAAGCGCAAGTTTGAGCAAATGAAGCAGGACCGCATGACTCGCTACCAGGTAAAAAAATGACCCGTGCTTGACTGATATAAACATTAGATGATGCAAATGAGGGTGGTGAAGTTCTTTATGGGTCACTGACGCTTGAATTAATCTTGTTTTTAACAGGGAGTCAATCTCTACGTGAAAAATCTGGATGACGGCTTGGATGACGAACGCCTGCGTAAAGAATTTGCACCGTTCGGCACCATTACCAGTGCTAAGGTACAAACAAATCCAATAAATTGCCATAAGCTTTATTAAAGTCTCAACTTTCAAATTGTCAATTTTAAATTGAATCATGAAATCTGTCTCAAATCATTGGTTTTCCTCAAGGTTTGTTTGGATGATTGATGTATAATCCCTCACAAACATCAGAATTGATGGCTGTTGAATCTTTTGTGATCCACTCAGGTGATGATGGAGGGTGGCCGCAGTAAAGGTTTTGGGTTCGTCTGCTTCTCTTCCCCTGAAGAAGCCACTAAGGCTGTGACTGAAATGAATGGCCGTATCGTCGCCACCAAGCCCCTGTACGTCGCGCTGGCCCAGCGGAAAGAAGAGCGCCAGGCGCACCTCACCAGCCAGTACATGCAGAGGATGGCCAGTGTCAGAGCCGTACCGAACCCCGTCATCAACCCCTACCAGCCCGCACCGCCATCTGGATACTTCATGGCAGCCATTCCACAGGTCAGATAACACTTTTCTGTTAAAGGTGCGGTCACATTCACCATTCTTTAAATATATTAACAGCAACGGTTCGAGTTGGTCATTAGAATTCGTCATGTTGACTAATGAAGCTGCTTGGTTTGAAAGAGTGAACTGTGCGAATTCAAATTTGGTTCAGCTATAAAGCGGCTCTACAGAAGAAAATGGTGTCGTTATTCAGCCCAATTCAAGTTTTTTCAATAAATAGTGTCAGTGCAGTTAGAAATCCTGTGGTTGATGGAAACCATAATGTACGTTTTGAAAATCACTGGGAACATATCTTCACTCGCTGTCGAATAAGCCACTCCAGACTAAGCCATGTTTTTGTTAATGGGTGAAGATCCTCTATTGCCAGAGTTCTTTATCGCTGTTCTGATGGACTGTGATGGCTTGAACTGTTACGACTTTACTTTTCACTTTACTCTTATGAAAAGATTTTTAATAGTTTTTTTTTCAAAGATAAACTTTAAAAGCATTTAATAAACATGGCATTAAGCTATAAACAATGTCTGTGCAGTCAAATCTATAATATTACTGAATATTAAGTTTCAACTGAGCAAGAAAATAGACAATTTCACTTTTTTTTTTGTCTATGAATTTTGCTAATTTCTTCACTTTAACATGAAGAATAAAATAATTCAGAACCGGTTCTGTTATTCCTCATTGATTCACATTCCCTTTTGTGTGATTGACAGGCTCAGAATCGTGCTGCGTACTATCCCACCAGTCAGCTCGCACAGCTCCGCCCCAGTCCTCGCTGGGCCACTCAGGGTGTCCGCCCACAGCGTGAGTAGCTCCGCCCCTGTTTCCTCCCAGTACACTTGCACTGTAAACAATGACGGTTCATTTCATTGTTCTTTGTTTCTCATTTCCATTGCAGATTTCCAGAATATGCCCAATGCTATCAGGCAGTCTGCACCCCGTCCACAAACCTTCGGTGCCGTGCGTCCCACCTCCCAGGTCCCCCGAATGATGCCCTCCCAGCGCATGGGTGAGTAATGAACCTTGCTGTTATACATGCAGCAAATCCATTACTCCAGTTCATTGATTCTGAGTGTCCTCTTTCTTCCTGGCAGCGTCTCAGGCGATGGGTCCTCGTCCTTCTGGCGCAGGTGCCGCCACGGGTACCGCTCAGGTTAGAGGAGTGCCACAGTACAAGTATGCTCCAGGAGTCCGCAACCCACAGCAGCACATCCCCAATCAGCAGCAGGTTCCCATGCAGCAGGTATTAGTTTTACATTTGATGGCACTTGTTGACTCCCTAAAATTTAAAATCATTTGAGCCCTAGTGCATCCCAATTTGCATACTTGTGCACAATTCTGTGATATTTTGTAGCATTCACACTGAACATTTAAAAAGTGCACTTTTAGTACCCGGATGATGCACTTGTTTAAATGTGAAATGTTGGACTCGTGCACTCAACTGACTTGCTTCAATTGTGTAGCTGAATCAGGCTTTGATGCTGGATGATGAAATAACCTTATACAATTCATTCACTAGACTGTTGAGTACATAGTGCATCATTTGGAACAAAAAAAATATTTAAATATTTGCATATCTTCAGATAATGTAAACTATTATTGCACAGCTCTATAATAAAGTAGGATCTATATTATATCCAACATTCACATAAATGCACTGAAAATAAATGGTGTATTTTTACTTTGTGAAATTTACTAGCAGTTTAAGGATCAGCAAGTAATATTTAACTAAATGTGAAAAAGTAGAAATACTTATTGTATTTTCATGTAAAACATACTCTAGTAATCTGTTTTATTAACAGCTTTGAAATCATTTTACACAAATGATACTATAGCAAACCTCAATTGCCTGATTTTGACTTGTCTCAAAGTGTAACTATTATCGGCCAGCTTTATACATAACTTAATTTGCATACCCAACTTTACAAGACGAACATGAGTTTAAGTTCTCTAATGTTAATATATTTGACTCCTCTTCAGCCTGCGGTCCACGTTCAAGGTCAGGAGCCACTGACTGCGTCCATGTTAGCTGCCGCCCCTCCACAAGAACAGAAGCAGATGCTGGGTGAGGGGTTCGATCTGTTTTGGTTCCCGTAATTGATTATGAAAATGTTTGTTTTAAATCTCATACATGCTTCTCTCCCCGCCACAGGTGAGCGTCTGTTCCCGCTCATCCAGAACATGCACCCCAGTCTGGCTGGAAAGATCACTGGTATGCTGTTGGAGATCGACAATTCAGAGCTGCTCCACATGCTGGAGTCTCCGGAGTCGCTGAGGTCAAAGGTCAGTTGTCATGTGATCTTTTCTTTTTTGTTTTTCAAGTTATTGGATTTGTCCTAATAATAGAGATGTCATTGTCTCACATAAAAACTATCAAGAATGTGTCAGTTTCATTCCTAAATCTTCTCCTGTGTCTTTTAAACCTTTGACAATCATACGTAACGTTCAAATCTGTTAGTGCTGCTGACCCAGAGTTTTCACGTATGAAACGGCTTTATAAACATTGTCTTCAACCACACTATCTTTTATTTCTGTGTATTTCATATCACAGATGTACTGGGATAAAAGTTTATAGTTCGGATATAAAATGCTGTCTACGTAAGCTATCAAAATAGAGTAAAAGTCACCTTTAGGAAGTAACATGGCGCTTCATGTAACAATTACATCATTAAGCCACCAGATGGTGACAAGTGACTTAGTCTGTTCAGAAACATGGGAGAATAGTGATCTCTGTTTGCAACCACAAGCAGGTCTAGTGTGTAATCGCTGTTACATGTATTCCAGGTGGATGAAGCAGTAGCGGTGCTGCAGGCTCATCAGGCCAAGGAAGCCGCCCAGAAATCAGTCCCCAGCACTGCTGTGCCGGCCGTCTAACACAAGGTGAGAGAAGATGGCTTTTGCAAATTCATAATGATTTTATGCGTTCATTTTTCTCTGCTTGACATTTGTTTGAATACACCTTTTCTGATTGATTTGTTTATTTCCAGAATGAACCTCTCTGGCCCTGGCTTCACCAAGAAGGACGCATAAAAAAAAAAAAGAGAATAAATATAGAAAAACCAGAAACTCAAAACAGAAAAAAACCCTACAATGATTACATCCAAATATTTTGCCAGGTCGAGAGAGCTCTTGACCTTGATTTATAATTAAAAATGTACAAAAAAACAGAAAACTTTTAATTTTGAAAATTCCAAAACATTCCTTTCTTTTTATTCCTCTTAATTGAATGCTCATTGTCAATTGTGTTCTTGCAGTTGATGGCTGAACGTTTGGAAAAGTACATTGGATTAAACTGCTTGAATAAATAAAACTTTAAACATTTATTGTTCGTTGTGTTATTTTAATAATCTGACTTGTGCTAAAAGCCTTTGGATGAGTTAAAGCAGTTGCTTTCATTCTCAGAAATGCTCGATTACTCTTTTTAAAGGGATGCACAAGTTTCATGCAAACATTTTACAAATGTGTAAGCTTGGCATACTGCATGCTGTGAAATTCATTTAGTTATTTCAGAGTTCACCAACTGTAAGGTCTGTGCCTCTGGGTTAATGCCCTGAAGGATGTGAGGATGTATTGGTGAGACTGGGGTCAGTTGTAATGCAATCAATGTCTTCAGTCACAAGCCTGAGTTACAATGCTTGGCACATGATCAAAGGAGTTTTCCACTATTGGAGAACCGTTAAGGTTCTTCGGGCCGAGTTAAATATATCAATTGCAGATGTTACATTCAATTCACATGTAGTCGTATAGCGCTTTATGGTTTCAAAGCAACTCTATGGAAAATGCATGCTTCTACATTACAATTTAGAGTGATCTGTTATCCGAGGTGATGTCTAAAGTTATGTATTTTAGAAATGTACATATAAATCACAGCTAAAATTGATTTAATTTAAAAGGGATTTAAAACCAAAACTGAGCTCATTGAAGTAATGAATGCATGTTTAACATGATTATGAAGAAAATTGGTGCATGTTGCATTGGCTTATTGTATTTTTATTTTTCCCCTGAATGTATGCATAAAAATGGTAGTTCACTAAAATTTCTTTGACTGTTATTCTATTGTGACTAGTAACACCTTTCATGTGTTCAGTCGTACCTAGCTATTAAATAGATAATAGTATTTGTAACATTTATTCATTAGATAGGAACAAATAGGCTATAAAATGTAGTACTATTAAATCGATTTTTAGCACTTATTCATTAGATACTAGTACTTCTTGATTAGATGCTAGCACATATTTTTTAGATCAGTACTTATTCCAAATGTTACTAGATTTTTAGTCGAACTCTACAGTGGGCCATTAGTCATTGCAAGACGAGTAAAAAAAAGCAGTTGTGAATAAGATGTCATAATTTCGACTGTCTTAATTCTGACTCTTTATGTCATAATTATAATTTAACAAAGCATTTTTGTCGAATGGGGCGGAAATGGGCTTTATGGGGAACCGTTAGGATCAGAGTGCCGTTTTAAGCGCGCGACCTTTACGAGTGTCTGTTCAATTATATTATTTAGTCAGGTTTTAAAGTCTCGACATCAACATCACACATCTTATTTGGTGAGTTGTAAACAATTATTCTTACTAAGCTGCAGTTTGATTTTGTGTTTTTGAACGTTAATGTGAACGTCAGCATTCCCTAGCTAAATGTTTGGTGTTCATGCTTTGCGTAACGTAACAAGTAACGCAGTGTTGTTGATGAGCATCATTCAGCAGAACCATCGCAAATATTATATATATATCACACATTGCGTTTATGAGTATTATGTTCTATAAGATTATTAGGCCTGAAATAAAACCTTAAAAAAAAAAAAAAAAAAAACTTTTAACTGATTATTAACGTTTACGTTACTTATACTGACTGCAGGAAAACGGGTTATTTGGGTTCACCAACCGAAGAAAAACTAAACGATTTCGACCTGGCCTTCAACTTTACAGCTCAGTCATTCTTATGACCGTCATAAAAGCTGAAATATAAATAGCTGCAAGGTGCTGTCACTGAGGAACATGAATCACGTCCTGTTGATAAGACTTGTGTTGTGTGGAATATGAATAATCATGGCATTTGACCTGAAATAGTTGAACTATCACACAGTAGGCAGACAGGCAACTGTTTTCTTGATCCTCGCGTTCAAGATGATGTTAAACCTCTTGTTCTGTTGCAATAGTTAGCCTATAGGTCAAGGCTGCAGAAAGTCATCTAGTAAATATCACAAGGGAATTTAATCTTATAAGTTACGTCTTTACATTTACAGCAGGTTTATGCTGCTCTAAAGGTTTATTTGTCCTTCCAATAAATGTTTAAGGGCCTAACGATCACAAAATGTTGACTTGTACGCACATTATGTACAGTGTACATGAATGAAGAAGGCTAATCCACAGAAAGCTGCAGGTTCAGATGGGGTCTCAGGATGGGTTCTTAAAGGGATAGGCTAGTTCTCCCAAAAATAAAAATTATGTCATTAATTAATTACTCACCCTCATGTCGTTCCAAACCTGCAAGACTTTCATTCATCTTCAGAACACAAATAAAGAAATGTTTGATGAAATCAAGAGATTTCTGTCCCTCCACTGAAAGCTACGCAACTACCACTTTGACGCTTCAAAAAGTTCATAAAGAGACCGTAAAACTAATCTATATGAATTGAGTGGTTTAATTAAAATCTTCTGAAGAGACACGATCGCTTTATATGATGAACATTGAATATAGGCTTTTATAAACATTGATCAACGAACATAAATGGAAGCTCAAACGAACGTGCTTGATGCGCGAGAACAAACCTCTTGCAGAAGCTCAAACGTGATGCGTAACACGAGAATGAACCTCATTGGTTCTTGCTGAATCTTAAATGTGTTGCGTAACGAGAATGAACCTCATTGGTTCTCGCTGAAGCTCAAACGTGATGCGTAACACGAGAATGAACCTCATTGGTTCTCACACGTCAAGCAAACATGCTTGAGCTTCCGTTTACCACAACTGATGTGTGAGTTGATGAACTATAGAGCATTTTAACATACTTAACATACTGCATCTGTGTGATTTCTTAGCTGCACAGCTAGTAATAGGAAATAACTCTAGAGGGTTGTCCTGCCAGCACAGAAGATAATCGAAGTAAAACTACTACTACCAGAGGACATCTATAGATCACGCTGTCGCTGTCTGATGAAAACTATCATCATCTGTAAGAACCACACACACCCATGCCATCATGTTTAAACTACTCCCTTCTGGCAGACGTTACAAGGCTTATAGACTGAGGAATAGTTTTATTCCCAGAACTATAGATGCTCTGAACCAAGCCATCCATATCGTACATTCAAGTGTCTGTAACCTTTTACTTGTTTGGCAAATATACCTGTTACCTGTTCAGAAATAATATGCGGTATTAAGAGTTTTGCAGTATAAAAAGACATACAAAGAAAAAGCAACTTTATGGACACGTGAGAACATTGAATCGTTTTTTTTTTTTTACCCATGAGAACAACTTGCATCATGCATGGCCAACAAAATGATCTGATGAGATACAATCATTCAGTTGGCCATGCAAGTTGGTGTCCATGAAGAAGATCTTTATCTAAAATGCCTTGCAAAAAAAAAAAAAGTTAATGTTCAAATGTGTGTTCCAGTTGGCTCTGGAACATTTTCATGTTGTGTTGTTGTTGTATACAGAAGTGATTTCTAACCCTGTTCCTGGAGTTCCACCAACATTGCTGGAAATGTCCCTAATCAAACACACCTCAAGCACATTCACACTGTGTACTATTGAGGACCTCCAGGAACACAGTTGGGACACACTGTTTTAGATGTATAATTTATAAATAATATTTTTTTCAATATATAGCCTATATTATATGTTAGGAATGCCAAACTATTCAAATTTTTAAGCTAACTAAATACATGATGTGTCGATTAATATTAATATATATTTTTTAATATATTATAAATATATTTTGATTCAGCATTTATTACACATACACTTTTGGCTTCAGTGGCCATGAAGGTGAGTACATGATGACAGAATTTCCATTTTTGGGGGAACTATACCGTTAATGTTTTTTTTTATTAATATGGAAATATGAAGTAATTTTTTAAATTGAAATTATATTCTAAATGAATAAGAAACTAAAACTGCCAGTGGGTGGCAGTAAATGTCTCAGGCCTTGTTTACACTGTCAGTGAAATGTGACCCAATTCCGATTTTTTGCTCATATGTGACAGATCGGATGTGTTCCATGACCGTGTAAACTTTCGGATATTTGGGATATTCGGATATTCCAAAATCGGTTTCAGGCTTCATTCATATGTGGAAATAAATCAAATACAAATTAGATATGTGCCAATGCGACTGTCATGTAAACAGGCAGATCGGATTTTCTGAGGCATTAGGCTATGTCGTAGATTTTTCCCTAAACCTAACTAAGTACCTAAGTCTACCGGGGCCGTCTCCAATCGACGATCCCTAACGTCTCCAATCGACACTTAATAAATACCTGGGCCGTCTCCAATCGACGATCCCTGACGTCTCCAATCGACACTTAATAAATACCTGGGCCGTCTCCAATCGACGATCCCTAACGTCTCCAAGTGACGCTTAATATAAGGTCTACCTAACTAATTTGCTTCCCTAACTAGCTTTTTTCCTGCGCAGGAATAATTGACAAACAGACCTTAGCAAATGTCCTTTAAATGCTTTAATCACGGCCGGAGGATCTCTCGAGCAGTTCTCAGAGAGTCTCCCCCAAGAAGAAGCAAGGCCGGAGGATCTCAGACAAATTCCATTGAGAATCCCACCAGCTAACACGAATACAACAGTTTTTATAGAATAGGGAGGTATGGCAAAAATGTCATACTGCATTACATAATTTCCCCAAAATTTGATTGGTTTTCATAGACAAACCCTTCTGTTACCAGGTAAAGCAAACCATTTGTTTTTAATGATTACTTCATTGTTAATCACAAGGTTCAACTTTAGTCATCTGTCTAGTTTCAATTCCCAAATGTGTTATTTATACACTCACACAACCAAAGTAAAAGGGGTATGGCAACACAACATACAGCATTCAAAAACACAGGACAGAATGTTTTAGTACATTGTGTTTCAAAAAAAGGAAGTTAGGTTAGATGTTAGAGACATGGTTAGTTTGATATACAGTTTACTATTTTATCTATTAAAAATCCACCACAGCTATCTCTGTGGTTTAATGAAGAGAGTAATCTCGACGCACATCTGCAAATGGACGGATGGCCGGACGAAACGTTGTGTCGTCTTAGGAGAGGAATGTGAACAAACGTTGACACAACATAGGCTGTCAAAGGATGGCTTGCTCATCCTAAAATTTCGGACCCGCTGCTCCTCATTAAAGCCCGCCACAATATGTTCCCAGTCCTGAGAACTCTCTCGCACACAATAACTGAAGTATATGTGCAATAATGCAATGATGATGGCATTTTCGTCCTCCTCCGCTTCAAAATCATGGTGATGTTTGGCGAACTTCCATTGACAGTATATAAACTGGACACAGCAACCCCATTGGTTTCAACGGAGAAAAGTGAAGTCAATTAGAAGCACTCACTTCCTGATGGCTGAGCGTACTGCGCAGACTCAAACTAAGCTTGATGACGTAGATGTGACGTGAGCAACCCGTCTGTCTTCTAGCAGCTGTGCCAAGAGAAATCTGAATCATTCCCTTCCGAAACTTACAGAGACGGAGAGTGTGAGTAGGAGGTGTCCATGAGCTAGGAGCAGAGCAACTTTTGCTAAGTATTCTGATTAATTGCTTTGTCATTTTGCCTCCACGTCCCCCCGATTTCCCGCGAGCTTCTCCTCCCGTCCATACGGTAATTTCTCTACTGTGCGACAGAGAGTCGCGTGGTTATGATGCAATCGTTAGCCTATTTTTACAAAAACTGCATCTACAGGGCCATAACGTAAGATACAAGGTAATGGAGCCTTTTATACATTTTCGTGTTTCTTTAGAAATAAATAATGGACAAATGGAGTCTTTAAACGCCTCAGATATAAGTTATTCGCTGTCAAATTGACGCCAAAATGAATGGGAGTCAATGGAATGCTAACAGCAGGTGATGGTCTGCTAATCAATGGCGGTGCCCGGGGAAGCTTCAATGTTTTCCCAAACACTGCCCTTCTGCGAACTTCGCATAGGCTATATCGTTTGTCCATCTGTGCAAGAACCACCTTTAAGCATGCGTGATGTTTCAGATAGTATGGCAAGTGTAAACACATGAATTGGATATGGGTCACAATTGAAAGAACGTGTAAATGGACGGTTGAAAAAATCGGATATAGGCAACAAGTCAGAATTGGGCATCAAGACCTGCACTGTAAACGAGGCCTCAATGAGTAAGTTATTGTCTTAGTCCGAAGGTATTTATTTTGAATAAGTAATTCACGAGCGCCAAAAAAGTATGTTTTTTATAGTATAGGTGGGTGTAGTATGAATGTAATCTGGACATACTATATCCGGCCATGTTGTCATTATCATGTGACCTACCTATGTCCAGTGTTCAAATTATACCGTGAGCTTCGGGGGGGTACAGCTATTTCGACTGATGACGTCACTCTCCATTTTATATAGGCTTACACACATGAGAACCAATAATCTATATGCGAAATTCTCTGAATAATAGTTCAGATTCCCTCTTGTTAAGACATAAATGATAAATTGCCTCATTAAACCTCTCCCTGTGTCAGTATATCTATAAAACTCCTTCTACGGTGTGTGATTGTAGGCCTAATGTTTTTAAGTTAAGCAGCAGCGATGGTCGTGGCCGCTGAGTGGAAGGGAGTCCTCCGGTTAAACCATAGCAATAGTTATACCATAGTTTCACCAAGATACGGACAATATTTGCTTGGTACAGAGAGCTTCAGGAGCTGCGTGAACTTTTAGCTAGCTAGCTAGCTAGACTATGACTTCATTATAGATGAGAGGAACACTATGAACAACCAAATTAAGACAGTTCTGAAAACCTGTTTAGATGACGAGCTGCTCATAACATTTACCACAAAGCACAACGCATGATGATATACATGGCAGTCAAAACCATAGGTAGAGATTAAAGTTGATTCAGCCACTTATTCTTAATTTTTCGATGACACAGTGATATCAAAGAACCATAGCAAAGAACACAGTCTGAACGTACCAGAGAAATGGTACAGCCCAATGGGGAGTGAGGGTTTGAAAATCGTATTTCATTAGATTATTTCCTGAATTGTTGGTATGTGATGGTAATACTACATACAATTTTTGGATAGGCTAACATTATATTTAAAAAAAAAATTCAGTACCCCCCCAAACTATTATTTTCATCCCTTTTGGGAGAGTCCAAGTCTCATCTAGGGGGGTCGGATGAAACTAATTCATTCAGAAACTAAACACTGCTGTGTGTTTCTCTGAGACGCACAACAGTTCTGCTCTGGCTTTATAGGTAATATTTTTCGTTGACAAAATGTAGCAAAAGCAAACAATATTGTGTCTAAAATATAACTATTAACTTCTTTTTTATTGAACTGTTGTCTAAAATCAGTGTCACATGTGCACTCGTGCTATTTGGGACAAAAACATTGCTAGTTACTCGTGTGATAGGCTATTGATTAACTATATCATGATGAGACAGAAACATTTTTGCCCTGATATCTTGAATTTAAGGGTCATTCTAACTGCATTCTATAGGCTTTATCAGTATATAGGCAATAGATGTCTGCACGCACAAAAGAGATCTATCAATATAAAATCCTATAAAATCAACACTTCATTTTCAATAAATTTGAGCTCATAAACATGTTGTTTACATAGTTGTAGATTAGAGTATAGCATGTCACCCTAAACTCACATCAAAACAAGCTATTTATTTATTTATTTTTTGCTTTATATTTAATCATTTCTAAAATGGCTGCAGTGGTCAATTACATCAGCGGTTGTCTTTTCTTGGTTTCATTTGTCTGGCATGAGGAATTTTACTATCATGCTTATGATAAGATGGTGTCCTCAGTGTCTGTCTCAGACTGTCTCGACCTTCAATAAACATGGCCTTATCAAACACATTTACAACCCGTGATTCAATCACTGTTTCAGACATGGATTTGTGTGCTCTTGACTCTTCTCAGGATGTTCATGTGCAGTGTAAACCACAAAACAACAACATCAAGAGGTGGAATATATCTGGCATTCTGTTTAATTTCATAAGGAATATAATTGACTTGGAATTATGACAAATATAAGATGATTTATCCGATGTTGTTTCTGTCAAAAACCATGAGAGAAATTTACATGAAGTACAAATGTTATGAAACTATATCCTGTACTAAGTGGTTTTGGTGAGTGTGTGGGAAACATAAATATTCATAATGGAAATTTAAGTGGAATTGTACAAGTAGCTACTTGTTGATTTGATTGAAAGCAATATAGTAATTAGCTTATCTGGTTAAGTTCTCTGTGCTAGGCACTGCAGAGATAATAAAACAGGGCAAGTCTCACATGACTGAGGACGCTACAGAAAAACATGTCAATGGTAGCGGGAATGTTTCAAGAAAGTGATAAAAGGTCTGGTGGAAAACTTTTTACTGATTCTGACTGGCAAATGATTGATGTTGTTTAATTTTCTTTGTAGACTCAGCTTCATTGATCACATTACCACTTTGTTTGTGCATTCATTTGAGTATAATTGAAGTGTTTGATCACTTAAATTTTTAATTATTTGACAATCAGTCGAAAGTCATTTTATCTGACTGATTTTTTGATGTTTTCTGCAGAGAGTCTGAAAACAGTAAAAAGCAAACATAAAATTGGAGGTAATATAGATAGAAAAGGAGTAGATTCAATCAGCTTTAACAAAATCTCTGTGTTGCGCTTAAGAACTGTCCTTACTGTGGTAAAATCACTGCTTATTGTTTATTGAAACCAACGATAGCATTGAGACACCAACGTGTCATTGTTGTAAAAAATAATTCTTAATAAAGCAAATTGCAATATGGTTTTACAATGACTTTGGATGTGACATTCAAGCACAATTTAGATTCAAAACTGTATTTATTAAATTGTACTTTTGCAAACAAATAATCACCCACACGATCATAGTCACTGTGACTGGTAAAAAAAAAAGATATATATATATATAATATAATGAAATATATTGGATTTATAATGTTCTTGCTTAAAATTTCATCAGAACACAATAGAAAAAAATGCATTTTGCCTCGTAATGGTGACACATTATCTACGAGTGGGTGCTAACCAGCTAGCCAACCTTGAGACCTTGGTAGTACAAGGTCAATATAATGGAAGAGAAAGTCCCACACTTCTGTTAAAGACCTTCAGGCATTGGATTTTCTCCAGTAAATTGGATCTTCACGGCATAGTTCACACCAATAATAATTATAATTCAACTGATCACACTCCAATTCCAAACCTTTCTTTCTTTTGTGGAACACAACTCAATATATTTGGAAGAACTTTGGGAACCAATGTTGATGGACAAAAAACAGACATTTTTCAAAAGGTCTTTTTTTTGTGTGTCCCACAAAAGAAAGAAAATGATGACAGAATTGGTGAACTGTCTCTTTAATGTTTGTGTAAGCTTCTAATCTTCAATAGCTAATGAAGTAGTAACAGTCATCCTTCCCGTTCTCAAGGGTCAATAACCTTTTACATCTCTCTGTTCTAGATTCGACTGTTTGTAGGTTTATAGGCGGCACGTCTGTAATGATAGGGACCATATAACTTGAGGAGTCCTTGGTCGCTTGGTACAGCCTGGTGTAATGACTTCAGCAGAGATAATATTGCCTCACCTAGAGTATATCCCAGCCTACAGTGGGTTTGTATTTAAGAGGCCTTATCACCATTTACCCAATTGCTAAACAGCACAGGGCAGTTGTTTTGTTCACAGCAAATGTAGATTGACAGGTCAAGGTTCAGGAGTTAAACCACATGAATGCTTGTTATAAATAGGAGCCGTGTCAGTGACAGATGTGAGTCTCTCACAGCTTCAGTCCACATGCGGTTTCGAGTGTTAGACACTGAGTTCTAGAAGATACCACGCATCTGCGCCATCTGATCAGTGACAACATGGATTGCGAATGTGATTGTTCAGACTACAGTAACGGACAGGCGAACGCCATCCTCTTTAACATCCTCAGCCGAGGCGAGTCGACTCAGAACGAGATGAACTACAAGCGGGTTCCTCAGTCATGCCACTGCGAGAAACGCAGGAACGTATGTCTGAAAACACCCAACGAGACGTGCCAGGTTGCATCGGATGTGCTGGTCAAGACGATGCACTTCATGAAGAGTTTGCCGGCGTTCCAACAACTACCACCCAAAGACCAGCTATCTCTGTTGCAGAACGGCTGGGCACCACTTTTCATTCTGGGTCTGGCCCAGGACAGAGTTCGTTTCGAGGTTGACGACATACCGGCACCCAGCATGCTGGAGAGAATTCTTCTCAACAACCTCAACAATCAAGAGCAACCCACGATGGCCGGCGTGCAAACCCTCAAAGCGTGCCTCATGAAGTTCTGGAGTCTGGATTTAAGCCCAAAGGAGTACGCTTATCTGAAAGGCACCGTAATATTCAATCCAGGTATGTTTTCCAAAATCAAAACTGTGTTGCACAAACTATTTAAATTGCCTATTTTTAAAAAAATGTTTGAAATACACCATTGATGTCTCTATGAAATTGATTATTTTCTCGATTTTAGTTAGTTTTCGCCATTAATTATAGCCATTCATACATATATTTAGTTATTAAAACAAAATATATGTAGTTATTTATTTATATATAGATATGTTTATTTTTTACCCAAAAGTATTGCTTTTAGCCACAGATTTTTATAATATGCTCACCTAATATTTTTCATCTGCAGATGTTCCAGGCCTGAAGGCATCTCTGTTCATTGAGGGTTTGCAATATGAAGCTCAGCATGCCCTGAAGGAGGTCCTGGTGCCTCTTCATCCAGAGGACAAAGGGCGATTTGCTCGTATCCTCCTCGCCGCATCCACTTTAAAGACCATCACTCCGAGCCTCATCACAGAGCTCTTCTTTCGGCCGGTCATTGGTCAGACAGATCTTCTGGACTTGCTGATTGACATGCTGTTCACAAGGTAGTGAACCAAAGACTCACGGACTTTCAAAAGAACATTATTTTCTCCAGTGCTGATGGGAAAACTGAGGTCCAAGCATTGGATGAAAATCATACTTCGTTACGTCTGAAAAAAGTCACAGACTTTTGCACATCTTTATTGTTTACACAGTTTAATGAAATTACTGCACCTTTGTAATGGTATTTAGGTCACAAGTATGTGATTTATGTCTTAATATTGATTGTTGTTGTTGTTTTTTTGTGCCTTTTGATAGAAGCATCATTGCAGCTTTTTGTATGGGATGGATTTTAAAACTACAAAGTATTTCTTGATAAAACTGTAGAAAGCATCTCTGTGACTAAGGGGGGGTTCATGTATTGTCTCTGTGAGAAAGCTAGATTGAATCTGAGGAAAACATTTGTATGTTCATAATTATACTGCAATTAAATCTATTTTTACACATTTTACACAATGAGTCGTGTTTGCCTTATACTTCTAAATCACTTTTATAAATACTTTTTTGTACAAATTGGAACAATTATGACATTTTCATTCATAAGACAAACCCTAAAACAATTTAATCACTGCACATACAATTATTTGGAGACTTAAATTATATTTAAAATGGGAGAAATTGAAAACGTCATTATCAAAGCAAATACTAAAGCATTTACTCCAAGTAAAGATGCACAAAAACACTTGACAAAAAAGAAGATTGTTCGGTTTGAACTGCCAAAACATAAGATCTAATGTTGAAAATGTGTGTTTGTCCAATGTTAGTGGAACATGTTCGTAATTACTGTGATAAACTACACCTGAACTCTCATAGTACTTAAGCAGTACAGTACACTGTGCACAGTATAACACCCACATGACTCAACAACAAAGCACAATGCGCACAATACTTTATCCTACAACGTAAATGCAACTTGTCTTGACAATCCATTTCCGGTGAGATAAATGATGACTGAACACCACCCTCTTAAACATATAATGTTGTGCAATGTAACAATGTGAAATATTTTTAGTTTTGCATCCTATTTAGTGATTAGTAATCTAGTATTTAATTCCAATTTCAAGCTGTCAAAGCAATTGCAAACAATAGTTTCTGCAGCCTCATGCTTTGCTAGTGTTATACAGCTTTGTTTATGAAAATGGTCAAATTGCGCAATTGCAATAAAAAAAGTTGTGTCTGCAGCTACGTGTTACCAGAGGAAGTCTCATGGTGACACTACAGGGTCAGTGGCACAAGGGTAGATGCAGCGTTTGCACAGCACGTACCAGCACATTTGTTTTATAGCAGATGATTGCTCAAGTGACTTACAAGAAATTCCATTCAGTCGCTTTAATGATGTCAGGATATAAATTGAGCTGCAATATATATATAAAAAAAACAGGCCCAAACCAAGAGTACCACTCACCACTAACTATACTGCAAAGCACACACTGTATATTTCAAGTTTTTTGTTTTTTAAAACCATGTACAATTGTTTACAATTCTAAAATGTTTCACATTGCATTAAATAAAAATGGTTTATTTGCATTATTTTAATTAAATTTGTGTTAGAATTTGAGTTCACTTTGAATTGTAGGATAGTGTGACCTTAGCATGCATGGACAAAAGTAATGCACATTTTATGCATTTTTATGCAGAGTATGCACACAATATTCAATATCCAATATATGCCTGGCCAAAAAAAAGTTGCTGTTTGGATTAAAATAGGCAAATGCTTAAGAGTCTATGACTGGATCATCATTATTACAGTGGTTATTATGTTGCTATCGTGTTATGTTTGGCAACAGTTCTTCTAACCCTAATTGACGGAGAGTGTAGCTTTTCATTTCTTAAACAACCATGTTGGAAGACACATCATGGCCATATTCCAGGATGACAATGTCATGATTCATCAGGCTCAAATTGTGAAAGAATGGTTGGAAAGAACTGTTGCCAAACATATCACATGCTAGAAACATAATCTCTACAATAATGATCCAACCATTGACTCTTAATCATTTGCCTATTTAAATCTTTTTCTTTTTTTAATTTTTGGTCGGGCAGTGTATATTGCAGAATTAGTACTAGTATAGTATATTGTACAACTTTCTGTACAAAAACTACACAATAGTAGTCAATGTACAGATTTCCCAAACAAAACCTATGACAACACTCACACAAACACACACACACTATCTCGAATCACCCAGTGCCTAGAGGCTCTAGGTTCAGGTTCCGCTGTCATGATAATGTGTACAATGCTGCCCTCTTTTGATGATTAAGGCCCACACAAACAAAAAAGCTGTTTCACATAAATGTCTACACATACAATGTGGAATACTACCTATGCCCACTTTTTTTTTTTTTTTTTTAAATATAGTACATGCAACAATGCATTACAGAAATAGAACAATTACATTGCAATCACGTCTTTCACTATGACATCCATCCATTCATCTCGGATTTTTTTTTTTTTTTGGATTTTAAGTCTTATCGTTCATAAACATCTGAACTTTTGCCATTCTGACCAAACAATTAGCCTAGCTAAGAAAGATGTGCTGTGTCATTGTGTATCACACATTTTTCCACTGTGTTCTTGTCATGCCATTAATGGGGTATGAAATGTTTTAAAATCCAAAAGCAATACAACAAAATGCTAGCACACACATTTAGCTTCCACATTAAAAAAAGAAAATTAGTAAATTCTTCCCATTAACCTTTAAAACTGTATTTCATAAATCACAAAGGTAGCTTGACTAGTAAATCAGAGTATCTGTTTTACAGTAGGTGAAAAAAGAGGACAGTTGAAAGGGGAATTTTCTCTGGAGTTTGCCCCTCCTCCGCAAAGTACAACTCCAACAAACACTAGGATTTTATTTCCTTTCTATTGTCAAACCAGCCAAACAAGTTCATAGCACAGTGACCTGAGGGAAACAGAGGGAGGAGGCGTACACCAATGCAATCTTCCGAGAAAAATGCTACGCGGTACAGAGAAATGTTCTGTGGTTAACACGTATGAGTGTAATATGTTATACATGATACAGTACTAGATTTGTTTTCTAAAACAGCACAGCTCACTTTAATAGACAAAACGGAGCATATAGTTTAAATTAATACAACAATGAGTAAATACAAAAAATGAGGGGAAAATTCCCTTTTTATTTCAATATAAAAAAAAGTTGCCAAAAAAACTACATCTATACAAGGTATTTTAAAATTCCACCACACAGATGTGGGTGTATCCTTTGACTGTGAACAGTCTCAAAACAACATTAAATTGCATTAAATCATTTAAACAAAGAACAATTGTTCATCTAAGGTGACATTGAAGGACGGGCTAACAGAGCAAAGCAGTCCGATGAACAGCAACTGATTGAAGTCTTTTTGTTGCTATTAATCAGTGCTCAATACAGGCATATTAATAGATACATCACCACTTAGGACGACAGCAGACTTGTCTCCGAAAGTATAATTAGATCCAATACTTAAATACCCTTTGATGCCAAAGTTTTGGTGAGAAACTTGTCCATTATGTAACTATTTATCTGCATGGCTTCTGGCGAGGGTAGAAGGGAACCATCAAGTGCAACATTTATTTTGCAACAGGCTCCTTTGTTGAACATTACACTCTGTAGGAAGATGACAGAAACTGTGCCTAAATGGACAACAGCAGTCTTGGGGCATTCAGACAAACACAAACTGTCCTTAGCATAATAACTGCTTTCACTGAAATATAAGAGGAGCACAAGGACAGTAGAAGAACACTAGTTAGGCAGTAGTAATTGAGAGCGAACAGCTGGCGTGTTAGCGCAATAGCGGAGCCCCTGATGAATCTGTGGCCGAGCTCGAGTAGTAATCTGTGAAGGAAAAGAACATGTTGATATTTACAAGTGGTTTGAAGTTGGTGTATAACATGCTAAGTGCAACTCTGCATGCAACAAATATTTTGAATTAAGGTACAGTCACATGTAGTGTTGCTAGGTGAAATTTAGTATGCAAAATCCAGTCGTTTCAATGGGAGACGGCACAATGATGGACTTCCTGTGGCAAAATTTAATCGGGTTTGAGTTTGGTGCACTCTTGATTTGGCAGTGACCTCTATGTGGGGGGAGTTTCGTAACTTCGCAACAAAGCAAAATTAAACATCCACAATGGACGGGCGCTCGTTCTCCCAGTTATTTACTCTAGTTTTGTATAAAGCTCCAGTACATTAGTTTTGTATAAAACTACACATCAATATTATAAAATGATTCCATTATGTTTATTCATTTGCTTTGGATGTTTACTTCGTCATCATTATTAGGCTACTTCATGGTATTTTTTCACATCTGGTCCCGCTTTCTTTCGCCTACAAAATTTTGCAGAGCAACATTAAATGTGACGGCACCTTAATCTCAAATGACTGACACTTTTCTCAATAATCAATAGAACTGAATTACAATTTTAAGGGAAAACATTTTTCAATGCATAGTTTTGTATAGTTTGTAAAGAGACACCGCACTTGTTTTTTTTTTTTACACATCTTTTGCATTGAAAGATTCCATAGTGCAACAATTCCGCAGAAAAGTGAGACCCCTAGACATGTTACAGAATGAGAGCACCACCATTATTGTGTGGAATGGTAGATGTGATTCGATATGGAGGAATACTGGATAAACTGCTTGGAGGCGAGCTAAGACCCCTCAAGAACTTTTGTAAAGTGAGGTGAGAAGCTTTAGTGTTCACTGTCAAAAGCTTTAGGCTCAGCAACTACAGTTTATGGAGAATGGATGGGTGGGTGAGGACATTATTCTTGGCGGGGAGGGGTGAAGATCAAAGGCAGGAATGCCCATTTGAAAGTAGAGAATGAGAGACATTTAGAAATATAACCATTACAATAGGGCATTGAGAAAAGAATACCCCATCCTCAGGGTGCAACTCCACCATGTTCATATCCCAACGCAGGATTGACATGGCACCATGGGCTGGGAGTAGGGTTGGGTACCGAGACCCGGTTCCAATAGGGAACCGGTTCCGACGTAAACGGTAGTAACCAGACCGAATAAGAACGAAACTTTCGGTGCCTGATTTCGGTGCCTGACGTTTTTTACCGCCCCCTATAAAACATCTCGCGGCACGAATGATCCAATAACATCTCCAGTTAACCAGCAGAGCGAGCATTAATTTAGTTCGTTTGTTAAATAAGAGGCGATTTTGCGCTGAAATGCGTTTTTTAAATCAAGTGATCAAAGTGCTCGTTGCCGCTGCGATCAGTGGCGCGGATACAGTGTTTTCTCTTGTGGCTCGCGCACTGTCACTCGGACGCGCGCTTCGTTGCGGAGATCGATCTATTTATGAGGCGCCGTCTATATGATTATGTGCGCGGAGAGTTTGTGTGTGTGTGTGTGTGTGTGTGTGTGCTCGCGTCTCAGATGAGTATGCGCGGATATTTCCGCGCGTCTCGTGTGTGTAGAGTTTGCGTGTTTGTGCGTGAGCGACTTTAGATGTGATGTTGAGCATTTCATATTAGTTTGAGCATTCAGCAGTATACATGTATGACTACTTAGTAGGCCTATGTGTATGCAAGGGTTTCATATGTGCGTGAATGAAGTTTGATTTAAAGGGATACTCCACTTTAAAATGAAAATTCTGTCATCATATACTCACCCTCATGTTGTTTCAATTCTTTATGAATTTCTTTCTTCTGCTGAACAGAAAGGAAGATATTTAGAATAATATCAGTAACCAGACAGTTTCTGGTCTCATTTACTTACATAGTATTTTTTTTCCTACTAGCCTATGGAAGTCAATGAGACCAGAAACTGTCTGGTTACTGATATTATTCTAAATATATTCCTTTCTGTTCAGCAGAAGAAAGAAATTCATACAGGTTTGAAACAACATGAGGGTGAGTATATGATGACAGAATTTTCATTTTAAAGTGGAGTATCCCTTTAAGCCCTAGACGACGCCTATCTATTCATTCTGGTGAAATCACAAATTATAATGGACACAAAGTGTCCCTGCTTGATATACAACCACTGATGAGCATAATCGTAAAAAAAAAAAAAAAACTACGAATGCGGATTAGAACCCAAAACCTCTGACACGCCTGACTAAAGTTCAAGTTCAGCTGCCAGTGTTCCTCTTCGGATAAGTCTAATATTTTAATGCCAACTGCAAATCTTGCATATCAAGTATGAAGTATATCAATATCAAGTATATTTATATGAGGCTATACTGTGTGTGTTAAATATTTCTGCTCAGTGTCAGATATTTCTCTGTTTTGTAAAAGTCATAATATGAGAAGACAAAATTTTGATGTTAACTCAAGTGTTATCGGCTACATCAGTAGCCTTTTAAACAGCACAATTTTTCATTTAATCAGAAATCAGAAAATCTTTTTCAGAAAATCACACACACACACACACACACACACACACACACACACACACACACACACACACACACACACACACACACACACACACACACACACACACACACACACAGGTATTATTTTTTTGATAAAGTGTGTGCGGTTTAGTTTTGTTAAGTACCGTTTCAAGAACCGTTTAAGCACCGGAACCGTTTGAAAAATACCGAGTAGGTACTGGTATCGGATAAAACCCAACCGATACCCAACCCTAGCTGGGAGTAAATTATCTTTTCACATCAAGCCATCTAAAGGCTAATTCAACGTCGCCTACCAACGGCGACAGTCACCAGATTACAGTGTCACTTTTCAGACTTTTCCAAGACCCAAAAAACACTGATTCAACATGTTCAATTGGCAACAACAACAACAAAAAAAAAAAAACAACAAATGGAAACAAACACCGACATGGGTTACACATTGATCCGACAAAACAAGCTAAATGTGTGAGTTGCCTTCGGTTGGTATCTGTGCAAATGTGAATTGGCCTCAACATGGACTAGAACAGAAAATGCACTATGTACAGAATGCAATGTACAGAAATTGGCCCAAAATGTACTAGAACAGAAATTATAAGGAGAACGAAGAATGTTGACGCTTACTTTTCCCGCTGGGGCCTCTCATATTTCGGGCAAGCTCATCCGACGGTGTCAACTCTGACACTAGCACCTCGGGATCCCCTGCAGGGAAAGACAAATATCATCAAAAGACATTCAAACATCGTCGTTCCCTATGGACACTCTTACAAACAGAACTACCATCACTCACCATCACTAAATGTAAAGGTCATGGTCTCATTCCCACTGTCGGGCAGCGTTCCATCCCTCCTCCCGTTAGTATGCTGCATTGCATCATGCGATTTATAGTCTTTGCTTTTGTAACCTTTTGAGGACTTGTTGCGGGTGCTGATGCGTATGACACCGTGCACAAGCCGACACTCCGCTTCCTGCTCCTCCAAGTTGTAGTCCTGAGCAATGCTGTTGATCAGATCGCTGATCTCATTGGTTTTACGAGAGAAGGACACATCAGACGTGCATTTTGCCAGCTGCTCAATCTGGTGCATTTTATAAAGTTCTAGGAGCTTTTTAGTGATTAGCGAGTCGATATCAGTGCCGCCATCATCCAGGTCATCTAGATCCAAATCCTCTCGAGAGTAGATACTGGTATTACTGATAGGCCGCTGGTTGTCACCCTTCCCAGCCGTCCTGGTCCGTCGTGGATGTGCCTCTGGGTTGGCAGGGTACTCCACCTTCTTGCCAGCAAGATAGACGTCGCCATACCTGAAGCTACCAGAGCTTGGTAGCTGCTTTGGCTTGCTGGGTTCAAAGGTTACACCACACGTGGGGTTGGTCAGGGCCAATCCATTGGGCTTCCTGGGTTCTGGCTCAGGTTTTAAAGTGTGGTCAGTGCAGCTCTCATTGGGTGGCAAGCAAGGTTTGCGTGACCCATAAAGCCCACAGGTGAGAATGCAGCACAGCAGAGCTTTGCAACCACTCCAGCCGAGGGAGGCACACGATCCACAGACTTGAGTACCCTGAGAAGAGTCTGCAGATCCTGGTATAAAGCCAAGGGTTTCCGAGCCTCGTCCATTGGCGTAGTGTGGATGGGTTTTACGGGTGAACTGCGAGTCTATGCTACGAGGTTGCTCGCTGTAGTTCTCCTTGCAGGTCTCTTGACTCGTGCTGCTGTCCCTGGAGTATGTGCGGTTTTGCCTGTAGCCATCAGCCCTAGAACGGCTTGAGCTATGAGGACGTGTCTTGTGATGTGTTCCTGTGCTGTGGCCAGGCATAACTCACCACATTCAGGACCTGCAGGAATGTGGACATTAATGCATCAAGATTTATCGGAGCTTAGAAAGTTCACAAAACATTGATTCCTAGGCATGTTTCAAACATCTCATTTAAAAAGAGACAATATTATCAGGTTGCAGAATTCACACCGCACACATAAAAAACGCAGCTCAATCGTACTCATGCATGTAAAGATGAGCTGAGCCCATTTTTGCTGAACATTGCATGCATGATTAAAATACAGCATTATCAACATCTTTTGCGATTTAAAAAACATGCATGTCCAGCAAAAGGCACTTATTAATCAGAAAATCGAATTGAATCCAGGCAATTTAAGCAGTTTACGACATCACTTCAGATTTACGACATTTTCAGATTTGCCTATTTAATTACGACTTCTATATTAACGTGGTCTTTCTCCTCACTTGAAGTACATTTCATGACCATTAAGTTTGTAGTTCTCAATCAGGTTCAATAGCCTAACCATTTTTCATCATTTATGGCTGAACAAATTAATAATTGTGTATGCTGTTGCAGTTACTCTCTTTAGATGAAAGATATGTGAAACAAGCCTTGTTATACAGTATTTAAAAGATATGTTCAAAGCAGAAACGACAACAACAAAAAAATCACTGTAAACAATGACTTCAAAGGAACATGACAAATGTTATTAAGTGAATATACATAAACATAAAAGTGTTAAACAGGCCTTGAACTCTAAATTCTATGTTCATTGCACAATTTTACTTCCTCAACCCTGGAGATATAACAGAAATTTAACAACCGTGTAATGGTGAAATCAAATGATGAAAGAAAATACTTTCTAAATTATAAACCAATCTCTAAATTATATTGAAAAATATACGATTGGCCATATGCGTCAAACTACCACGCAGTGGACATGTTCATACTGTGTCTATGCGTAGCCTATAGGCTATGTGTATGTGTCTACAACTAAGAGTTAAAAGGCATTCCAAACATGTGAACAGCAAACTGATCTGTATCTAGATACCATAGAATGGTTGTTTATTAATACAAGCCTGGGAAATGTGAACGTGGTTCAGAGCTGTTATATCAGCACAACCATATCAAGAAAAAAAAAAAGCTAATCTTGAGCTACATCTTATGTAGCTCTTGCTTAGCATGTTTACATTCAGAAAAGAGGGTTTTCTTTGGTGGGCAGGAATTACTCGATAATCAAGTTATTCATTTTAACATGTGTTTTTAAATACACTCCCTTGTGACTTCACCTTTCATAGTCAGTGTTTGCCTTGAGGTTTGCGTTCTTTGTCAAGAGTGATGTGTTTTTTATGAATATGGTCACTGATTCTCAGAAAGCAACATTCCAGTTAAAAAAAAAAATCCAGATATAGATGATAAGTATTGTCATTTGCCATTAACCTTTGACAGATGATCTATCAAGTGGATGGGAATGGAATGTATAGACATTTCTGCGTATTCGCTTCTGGCCATTATCAGTGAACATAGAGTTAAGTCGGATGTAAAGCAGGCCTGTAAGTATGCTCTGGCCAGTCACAAACACTTTATTTGGAGTATTTTAACAGTTGGAATATATTGCCTTTATTGGCAAAATACAGTTTGTCTGTCAAGTACAATACTAAATGCTTCATTGTTTAGTCTTCAGTGTAACTAACAGTTCTCGTATGCCATGGCAGTAAAAGAACAATATTTATCAACTTCACAGAAATATGTATGGCTATCATCATTTGATATATCCTTTACATCACTGCAAGCGGCAAACTAGAACGCGTCCACCAGGTTCCATTGATTGCGAGCGTTCTAGTGAGTCGCTTCGCGTCGTTCGCAGAGCAGATGGTTTGTCAAAGTGTCAGACACTTACCGCATAGGCTCGGATGAAATCCTCAATTGTTTTGAACGCAACTTCTAGTCGTTCAAGATCGCGGAAGTAGCCGAGTGTGAAATATGTTCCCTTTGACTCCTTAAAACTTCCACTTCAGCGAGCTTTGTTTTGATTCATTGACTGTAAATGGGTCAAACGTTTCGATTTCGTCGCGCAACACGCGCTTTCAGATTCTGGTCATACTAAAGCTTTGATCGGTAAGATTCGTTCCTTCGCCTCGCCGTGCCGTATTTTACCTGCGGCTACAGGTAAATCCAACGCCCACTTACAGGTAAGCAGTGACGTCAGGCCTTTAAACGGATGTTGCTTAAACCTCCTAAATACCTTAATTGTTCATTGACTTTTGCTTTCCTTTTAATCAAGTATAAACCTGACTATAATATTGTCAGCGTTTATACAGTATAGTGTGGAAAAAGTATGTTCTTGGTTAATTAATGTGTATGTTCTTATAAAGAGAAAATAATTCAAACATTCACTTCATGATATTACAAGTGTCATTCATTCTTGACTATAGCTCCAAATAAATCTGAGGTATTTGTCTTGCACCAAACTCAAAAATACATTTGTAACAGGTCAATTTCTAAGAAGTTCTCTTGATCTAATATCCTTTATTTGCATTTGCATAAGGGACATGCAGTGCTTATCTAGATGTTAAATATGAGTAACAGTCTATTCAAATAAAAATATATATGCAATTTCAACAATATTAGAAAACAAATAGAAAATGTGTTCCTGAGGGTTGAAACAGGTCCTGAAAGAAATAATTCCCACAGTCATTGAAATTCTGAAATACTGAAATTCCCAAATCTAAAAAAGTCTTTGAAACAAATAGAAATCTTAAAAAGTAATAGAAAGTTTGAGTTTCTGGTTATGCTCAGTGTGAAGTATTTCCTCTTGAGAAGATGATTTTTTTTTTTTTTATTATAATAAAATACTCATGAATAACTGAAAATGTCATGTAAATTCACGGGTCATAAGCAGATGGGAACTCTAAATAGAATGTACATTTATAAGTATAAATATTCTCTGTGGAATGATGCATATAAATAAATGCTCTAAAAAAATGATATAAATGCAGACATTCCTACACTACAGATTCAATGACACTGCTTCACATAGCAACAGAGACATTTTAGTTTCCTTTGAGTGGACAACGTTTTAATGTTATGCTACATAACTGTGTATGCACACACACCAGAGGTGTTTCCCCCCCAAACATGCTGTGAAATACTGCTTTGCCAAAAGTGTAGACACAGATTAATATGGGCTGTCTGGTCTTGATCAATTGCAGTCATTAGTTCCAGGCTCTAGCAAGCACACATGCACATGGAGAGATTCACTATGTGCTCGCAGGGAACATTAAACTCCAAATCCTTCATTGTGCCCCATTTCCCCCAATACACCCCTTCATTTCCCTCCTTTTCTCAACCGTAGCGAAATATTGAGGACACAATCTGTAGCAGCGAATGCTGTGGGCCGCACCAACTAATGTGATGGAGAGCAGCGTTTCAATCTGCTGAATAGGTTATGAAATATAATGGAGAGTATAATTCAATCAGATAGGGTTAGATGCACATGAGAAGTCATTCAGTTCGTCTTCAGATCTCCTTTTATAAACCCCAGAAAGTTTGCAAGACAACAATAGACTGATAATTCAGATGATGTTTTGAGCTCATCAATTAATTTTTTTCAGATATCTTAGTAAATATAAAAAAATTGTATAATTCCAGCATGTACATGGTGAACGTGATTTCACCAAGTACAACATGTTTCTGGATCGACATCTTTTTTGATCCTGGAACAACATTCCAATCAACCAGATCTATCAGATTTGAAGAACAAGTTTACAGTTTATGTCAAGTTTATGTAGGTGCTTCTACATCAATGTTATTCACCTATCATTTCCCTCTGATTTTTTTACGGATAAGTTTTGGGTAGGGTTAAGTTTAGAGGTAGTGATAGAGTTAGGACTATATTTTCAGAAAGGGATGTTTTTCCAGGATTAACAAAGTATTTTGATCCAGGAACATGACTTAATTGGCAAAATCATGGTAACCAGATGTACATGTAGGGTTTTGTGGCTTTTAGTCCATGTTGGTTAATGCTACTGTAATCCTACACATTGACACTGTAGATAAAGTATATGCTTTTACAATTTCTCTTTGTGATAAACAGACCAAAAATTGTGTTGACTCATATTGCACTGGTGGATGTTGTCCAATCTAATGTATATTGTATTAGCCTACATCATGCATATATGGGAATTACATAAGCCATCAGCCAGCCATCTCTCTAGTTAATGGTATCTGCTGACCACTAGTCTCAATGACATGATTTTCCTTGATTTGGTCTATTTAGAAAAAAAGTCCAATTTGCTACAGACTGAAATATATTTCTATTAAAAATGGTGCAGTTTGCAGTCCAGTTATAGAGTCACATCCGACGGAATCTGTGTGATACGGGAGTCAGAAGGGATGTGCCCCAAATGTGGGTCCATTCGAGGCTGACCCTGCCGAATGTTTGGAACGTGCCCCAGTCGTGGGTCAGAGTCAATTTCGTAACGATAATGATACCCCTCCAGCACATTCTGGCATGCTTCATGTATGTCTGTGATCCATTTCTTGATGCCCTTTCTGTTGAGGTAGACGACGAATAGAAAGACCATGCCAACGAATCCCAGCACTAATCCTAGGAACACGTAGGAAGTATGTAGGGACAAGTCTATAATCTCTTCGTGCGGTTTACCGTAACACCCCAATGCCTGTGCAGTGAGAACCCGCAAAGACACTTCACGCAGCGCTGTGGGATATTCGCAATACAGCCTGTCTGCATCGCCCACCCTGACATTTGAACTGTTTAGCCAGTTCGCAAACTCTTGTGCTTCACACGTGCACACGTAAGGATTCTGACCCAACATCAGACGGACCCGACCGAGTCGCTCCAACTCGTGAAGACCCTCGTCGCTGATAGTTCTGAATGCATTTCTGCTCAAGTCCAGCTCCAAAAGTTGTTCAATACCAGAGAAAGTGCTGTTGTAGACGGCCACCAAAGAGTTGTTGTTCAGATGGAGATGCTGCAGGTTTGGCAGAGGAGAGAACATCCCCGGGGGTAAGAAGACGAGGCTGTTGTCCGACAGGTCAAGGCGCAGCAGATTTGTGAGCTCGCCCCAGCGCAGGGCAGTGATGAGGTCAGTCAGAGATGTGTAGTTGTAGAGGGACGAGCGAAGGCTGAGCTCCTGCAGGGGGCTTCCAGGCACGGAGAACGCCTCTGGGTGGATGAGCACCAGCGGGTTGTTGTTCAGGATTAGAGAACGCAGCATGTGCAGCGAGGAGAACGCATGCGATCCAACCTCCATAATGCTGACAAAGAATGGAAAAAGTGTTTTAATGGATTTGACATTTTTTAAATGATTTTTAGAGGATTCTAAATGGTGGAATGTACAAAAATGAAAGAGCACGACTAAATCTATATTACTTTCAGGATAGATAGATTGACAGACAGATAGATACAGACAGATTATAGATAGGCAGATCAATCGACAGATAGATAGATGATAGATACAGACAGATAGATAGATAGACAGATAGACAGACAGATGATAGATAGATAGCCTAGACGGATAGATAGACAGACAGACAGATGTCTATAGACAGATAGATACACAGATTGATAGATAGATAGACAGACAGACAGACAGACAGATGATAGATAGATAGATAGATAGATAGATAGATAGATAGATAGATAGATAGATAGATAGATAGATAGATAGATAGATAGATAGATAGATAGATAGATAGATAGATAGATAGATAGACAGACAGACAGACAGATGATAGATAGATAGATAGATAGATAGATAGATAGATAGATAGATACACAGACAGACAGATGATAGACAGATACACAGACAGACAGACAGACAGACAGATGATAGATAGATAGATAGATACACAGACAGACAGATGATAGACAGACAGACAGACAGACAGATAGATAGATAGATATTTACTGACCATATCTTTTCTTACCCATTATTCCTCAGGTTCAGGTGTGTGACGTTCTGCAGTCCGTTGAACGCGCTGTGCTCGAGTCTGTGAATCGTGTTTCCAGTGATGATCAGGCTGATCGTGTCGCTCGGGATCGCCGCGGGGACTCGGAACAGCGCGGCAGACGCGCAGCGCACCGTATGTTCAACATCAGAACACTCGCAGCGCGACGGACACAACGCGACGGATGAGGAGACGCACAGCATCGCGCAGACAAGCGTCAGCATCATCCAAACTCTCACACTCGCAGACCGGAGCATCTGATCACCGTCTGCACGCGCTGCGCTCTTCAGTGTAAGTGCACATGCTGTAGTACAACAACACACACAGCAGGACTGACTGAGTCCCCCTCACTCTAGGAGATCATTACTAACTCATTACTTTACCTAGAAACACCTCCTGATCGTGGCAATATAAGCGGGTGGGTGGAGCTGCATCTACACATCCATCCATTCAGAGTACTGAGGATAGTATATGTACTGTGACCATAACATTTGTAGAGCAGTGTTTTCTTTCTGATTATGTAAATTAATTGCACTGATTTCTTTCTGTCCTTTATTAAATTCCCAAATAAATAGCAGATGCACACCCAAAGCATTTGAAAGAAAAAAGTTTGTTGACTTTGAAATGCTAAAATAATATATAGTGCTGAAGATGAGGACAGTCAGTGTTTGTTTGTGGTTAGTAGATCATGTTAATAGTTCATGTGATTCTCTACACCTGTGATTCCCCTATTTGAGAAGAAATTACTTCATACATTCAGTAAAAACACTTTAAACACCATGAAGACAAATGACCCTATATTGAAGAGAAAAGATCCAGCACTAGATGTATTGTTTGGACATTTTTAGCAAACATGTACTTGCTCTCTTTCTTTACAACAATTGACCCTTGCCTTTATATTTTGATAGGTGTATTTTAAGTTTCAAAATACCTTCTGAGGTCATTGTATAAGAACGAGGACAAACATTATGGATTTACATTTGTATTTGGTCGTATAATATAAATGAAAACATAAAAAATCATAAGGAATGAACCAAATATACAAACTCCCATTAGAATAAAATACTGTAAACATCCTGGATCACTTAAAATAACTGATGAAAATGTGCATATTTTTGATGCACCACAAAATTCAAATAGTTCTAAGAATGAGGCAAAATAAAATTACGAGAAGTCATATGCTTAGATCTTAATTCTAATAACCTTCCTCATTATAGATTGTGGAGTCTCTTTTCACAACAGTCTTAACGGGAAATTGCCGTCTTGTTTCATTTAGACCCCATCCATGTATGTGATTATCTTACAAATATATCAAATGCAAAAGCTTATGTAAGCAGTAATGGAAAAGGTCCCTGTAATTCACTTATTTACAATGTCACTAATAGTCTGCGTGTCACTAGATGCAAAGAGGTCTCTGTATTCCCAACCAGCCAGACTGAATCTCCGAACAGAAGCAATGTAATGTTGTACAGACACATGATTAAAGTTCAGATTTGCTTCTTGTAGCCGTGGCTCATAATGATCCTGAGGTGCCCTGTGCGAACGTTCAACATCTCTCTCCGTGTTTGATGTTCCTGTCATCCAACCTCCGTCATCGCAGGTTGACAGCAAGGGCGATGGTGACTATGACCCCACAAATCATCAGGAAAGGCAGCCAGGTCTTCAGGAACCCCACAAAGCTACAGGACAACAAGGAACAGAGACCTTCAAACGAGCCATTTTAGCATCATGTCACCCTTAGCTTGATTTTAAAGACACCTAATATTAAAACACATTTGATATCCAGCAAAATTGTCAATTTGACTGCACTGAAACTATCTGACACTATTGTGTTCTGTTGAGCTGCTCGTGACACGAGGGTGAGAAAACAATGGCAGAATTTTCATTTTTGAGAATAGTCTCACGGAGAAGCTTACAATACACCTCTCTCTCCCCCAGAAACCCTTATTTTGTGTGTCCTGGTGTCCTCTACATCACAACACTGAGAGTCCCAGGTGGAAGACTGCTGACATATAAGGGGAAACACGGTGGCCGACTGCGATAAATCATTCAGTCAAAGGTAAGGACACACTGACTTCTAAATTCTAAGGCAGTATTGCATGGATCCTTCACAGAGAAGGCAATCAGAATTTATTGAAACAATCAAACCCAACACTGCAGATGCAATGTGGGAATTCATTGCATTAACATGAGTAATATGTTTGAGTATATTTAACTTAACAGCATGCTAACATCAAACTATCACAATCAATTGTGTGTCCCATGCAGTTTTGTTTTAGAAGTGCAATTTACTTCTTATGTATCGCACCATGGCCTAAAATTAACACTCACCAAGTGCCAAATGCGAGTAAAAACTGACGTTAGTGAGTATATTAGTATAGAGTATTAGTATAGAGTATATTAGAGTATATTATATTAGTAGATAGTGTCAATTGCCAGTTGGCCGGTAACATTTTAATGAATTCTAACAATGCAATATTGTGAGAACATGAACGTGAAATGATACTCGTGACAGTTTATTGGCCAGTGCTGCTTGGCCACAATATTTAAGCCTTGCCTGCAGCTAATTTAAATATTCAAGCGCAAGAAGACGCTAAAAGCAACTCAATTTGTTATTCGTGTGCTGTGTGGAAAGTTTAAACATCCGTAGTGCGCGCTCAGAAAGCTGTGCCTCAGATAGCGTGCGATACTGAATTGAGCTCTCGTTCACGTCTTCTTGCGCTTGAACAGACATGTTCAAACTAAATTATGTCAAAATGCCTGTCTTCTTGGCAAGCATCCTCATATACATAGTTAGTTATGTCTTAAGTGAACATAAACAGTTGAGCTAGAAAATGAATATGTTTCAGTATATTGAATCCGTGCATTCGCTCTTAAAGTGACAGCAGCCTAATATTCCTGCTGCAGTCTGTGTTTTTTAACGTTAATCAAACAACAAAAGACAAAGAAAAATCACTCACTGCTCTAGACTGAATAACTTGTGAATCTTTTAATAAGGATTAATGTATGTTTCATTGGTGGTAAAAAAATAATTATAATAAGTCACCAGCCATTAACAGGAATGACAAAACCAGAAAAAAACAGTTTAGTCCCACAGAAAGGATATAAACAGCGACTAAGCTTTTAGAACAGCCACTATAATCTCACCAGCATCTCTTCATCAGTACAACGCTGTTTTAAATAGCACAGCTAATCTTTTCAGAAGCGTTAGTCACTCACTTTTGTCAGGAAGAAATAATAATTAGACAATGTATATTTTTTACCATTATATAAATGAAAGTAGTGATAAACCGGGAGTAGCAACAGATCTTTTCTTCTGTATTGTGATGTAGGCATTGGTCATTGATTGGATGTTGAAATGTGGGCGTGGCACTCAAAAGTGCAGGCAGATCTGAATGCCAGCTTGCAGTGGATTGTAAAAAGGGGCGGAGTTTAAGCAGACTAAATGATTGGAGAAGACCAGCATACGTCAATAGAGAGAAGTCTGTCCTTTCACTGGAAGATCTAGTTATGATATTCTGATTAAACATTTCCAGGGTAAAAAAAACCCACGCAAAAGTCCACAATAAGATCAATAACATGCATTTAGAAAATAGATTTACATTTCCCGCTGACCCGGCATCTCACCTGACATGTTTGCTGTGGATGAAGGACAGTAAGCAGAGTTTGACCATGTTCCACGAGGAGCAGTTGTCGTAGCGCATGAGGTTCAGAGCCATGGCCACGTGAGAGTGGCAGTTATCACAACACAGATTGTGCTGCAATGCGGTGAGGACGTCACAAACAAGCAAAACAGAAAAGAATGTCAGTTATAAACAGATATTAGGAGGTCGCTATGTTTGTGTAATATAATTGGGTTGCAAAATTAAAGTTTTTAACAAAACTTTTGTTAAGACTATCAAAATAGAACATACAAATAAATATATAGATTTATTAGACAAATACAATTTTATAATAATAATATAATTTATTATAATTATTATTTTCATTATATTTTCTTTGTAAAAAATATAAGTCATATTTAAGCCTTATTAATAAATATATTAAATTTACAATAAAATATATGGTACATTTTTGAATGTATATAATTTTCCCAATATATGCACTGTGTAAATAGGTGAATCTCATGAAAATAACTCCAGTTCACATTTCACCATAAAATCAGATGTCAAATGATGTCATTCTCAGGTTCATAACAAGAATATATTACAGTAGAGATCTGACCATTCTAGTTTTGTATTCCTCAGACGCCTCGTGCACGGCCATATCCCAGGCGTTTGCTCCACCGCCGTACACTTTATTCTTATCCAGCTTCCAGTACCTGAAACAACAAGCATTAAATCCAAATTTTAAATTTAAATATATCCAAATGAATATCTTGTATCAATTATAGTTATAGTCAGGGGGCTTAACATTAACCTTTTTGCTCATCAGCCACAGTGGCTAGTGGTTTTACTAGCCACTCAGTATTTTCACTGGCCACGATTGATAGCATGGGGAAAAACTGCCATATAGATATTTTTTTAATATTATCTCATAATTTGGCAGCAGGAATATTAGGCTGCTGTCACTTTAAGACCTGATGCACTGATCCATTATATAGTTACACATGTGTTTTCTTTCCCAACTGTTCACTTAAAAAATGTAAAAACAAAAAATTGACAACACTACATTGCATTTTAGTTTATTATTTCAGATACCTTTTTAATAGACCACTATTGAAAACTGTATTATGTATAAAATTCAACCTGCCAGAGTGGCTAGTAGGAGTGACTGCGTTACACGCTACCGCTGAAATACACCCGCATTTGGCGGCTCGGCAGACGATAATTCTGATGATATTCTTCTCTATCACATTCACTAGGGTTTTAAACTCACTTTGTTGGTTTTCCAAACGCCATGTTGTCCTCCTGTATAAAAATATAAATGAAGGTAGTTAGTGCATCAGTGCAGTCATGCTAAAGTCAGCGCAATCATTAAAAATAAACTCACTGATACGAAGTAAGGACCAGCAAAATCCCTGATCACACCGGTGGATGTGCAGATGCCCATGTGCCCAATGAATGGCAGAAACCAGCTGCGGAGACACAAAACACACATCAACACAGAAATCCTCCTCAGACGTGCGCATATTTGCAGCTTTTAAGTATGTTTCTCTAATAAAATGATATGTATGGAAGCCCATTTCCGCGACAGAAGAAAAAAGAAAATCATGCTATGGTATATCATAATTAGCATAAAATGTCATAATTATAATGTCAGACTAAATCATGATGAGATAATACAAGTCCAGATTATGACATACCGAGTCATAATTGAGTTTAAAAAGTCAAAATTGTGCTTTCTATAACATTTTAGGTCATATTTTTGACTGTTTTATGTCATAATTAAGGCTTTTTATGTGTCGAAATTTTTAATAATTATGGCTTGTTATGTGTCGAAATTCTGAAGTAAAAAGTCGAAATTGTGCTTTCTATAACATTTTAGGTCTATTTTACGGCTTTTACTTCAGAATTTCGACTTCCATGACATAATTTTAACTTTTAAATGTCATAATTATGACAGACTAAATCATGATGAGATAATAAAAGTCCAGATTATATGACATACCGAGTCATAATTGAGTTTAAAAGGTAGATATTGTGCTTTCTATAACATTTTAGGTCATATTTTTGACTGTTTTATGTCATAATTACGCAGGCCCGGCGCCACGAGGGGGCAAAAGGGGGCATTGCCCCCTCAGATCTGATTTGTGCCCCCTCAGTTTCATTTTTGTATTTATGGTTACAAATGAAATGTTTAACCTTTTGAGCGGTACAGTCCCATATATGGGATTTTTTTTTATTTCAGTGCCCCTGAGAGTACGGTCCCACATATGGGATTTAGAATGTTCGGTTACGTGACATAACGGCCAGATTCAAACTGTGCTTTCGCGCGTTGGTTGGCGCTGAGCCAGAGTCGGACGCGCTCAGCGCTGTCATATATCACAACTATGCAGTGTTTTCAACCTCACAATTTTTATTTTAGGTTTCAGACAATTAAATACACATTAAGCACTAGTAAAACAATACATTTGGAGTTTGTAAAATACACACTGATGTCTGTGGAAGCAGCAATAACAATCTATTCAAATATAATTTGCCGACGTGTGCTATTCATCATATCAGACAAACACAGTGGAAGTAACTATAAAGTAGTTTACTCTATTCTTCTATTCCACTTTCTTGCATGTATTTCGGGAGAAATTGATGACTCACAGGATTCTCAGAACGCGGCGCAAAGAAACAGCCATCTCACGTTATAGATCAAGATCAAGATTATTTATAAAGGTTTTTAAATGACCAAACACACTCACATACACATTTTTTTTATCAGATAGTTGATGACATGATAAGCAAGTTTGTGAGTATTTTGAATCAAAAAGGGAAAAGGAAATAAAAGCGATATATCCGCGGTGTGTCACGTGACAAATATGACGCGTTGCCATGGAAACATTAAGGGGGAACGTTCTAAATTCTAAAATAACAGTCGCCTTGAAAAAACTCAGAGTCAGTTAGAATATTAAAATTAAGCGTGAAAGGGTTAATATATGCATAATAAATGAAGCTGGCTTATCTTTTTTTACTAAGCAAGTTATTGTGTATTGTTCATTGATGGTATAAAGTTAAGCCCCCTTAACAATTTCACATGCCCCCTCAGTCATTTCATTCTGCAGCCGGGCCTGTAATTACGGCTTTTTATGTGTCGAATTTTTAATAATTATGGCTTGTTATGTGTCGAAATTCTTAAGTAAAAAGTCGAAATTGTGCTTTCTATAACATTTTAGGTCATATTTTTGACTGTTTTATGCCATAATTACGGCTTTATACTTCATAATTTCGATTTCCATGACATAATGACACTTTTTAATGTCATAATTATGACTTTTAAGTCATACTTTTGATTTAGTATGTCATAATAATTTCGACTTATTAAACGAAGCATGAATGTGATTGACTTTTACAAAAGCATGATTTTGTTTCGTTTGTGTTGGAAATGGGGTTCCATAGATGTGTGTGAGGATTATAGGAGCTCAGGCGAGACGATATGACAGAAATATTGACAGACTCAGGCGCGTTTACTGTCAGTGTGTGTTGGTGTTCCGCACGTGATCCGTCAGAACATCTCCGGTCGATACTCACGTCAGAACCGGAATCGGTGTCCAGACGATGCAGTGCGGATAACGGCTCATTTCTTTGTCGATTTTCTCGAAACCTCCGTGGAAGTGTTTCATCGTGTCGATCTCGGGAACATCCGCCATCACAGTCTGCGCGGTGACGTCATCGTGACGTCGGCGCCGTAGTGGTTCTCTTTAGGTTATATTATTCATAGACATCATATGTCTATGATATTATTATTATCATATATAAATAATATGTATCACATTATACATACTATAATATAATTTAAAATAACATAATATAATAGGTTTTTTTTCAGTAACAAAGCCTTCATATGTGTTGCATTATAAAAAATATTTGAATACATTAATTATGCCTTGTAATGCACCTTATAATGCATTGTACGATCTCATGGATAATTGTAACCACAATTATAATATATTATAATACTTATGTTACGCCTTTAGAGAGTATAATGCTTTACAACACATGACAAACATACAATCTCAGATGCCACAAGGAATCTGCAAATATTGTATAATAATATGCGTCAACTTTGGTTACAATTATTTATGAAAAAGATGTCATGCATTATGAATACCTTCATAATGCATTATACATAAAGGCTTTAAGTGTTACTGTTTTTTCTTTTTGTTAGAAAAATTAAGAAAAAGCAGTACAACAAATACTACCGTGATTCAATTTTTTTTCTTCTTGTTTTGATTTACAGAGTAACAATACGATACGAAGTATTATGGTTTCAGACACCTTGTCTCGTTTTGTAAATGTTGGAGTACCCTTTATATGTCTGCAGAAAATGTAATAAAAAAAAATTGGGAATAAAAAGTATTACGGTAATGAGAATTTAGGGTGTATGCACTTAACTGTCATGGTGCAAAAAAATATTGTCTTAAAAATAGGACTTATAATTTCTTCCCATGTACAAATCTGTGTAAAGACAAACCCAGGGCTTCATGCATTAAATCACAGCAGTATAAGAGCAGGTGTGGCTTGTATCAAGGAGAAACATCCTCTCCAATCATTGCATTCATCCATGATGTAGTGTGACGTCTGGGTTGCCATACGATTAATGGCACGGTTAACTGTACTATTCTCACAGCAAAAAAAGTGGAGCACAAGTGCATTTTTCTGACAGGATACTGGCCAATATGTGAGGGGATTTGGGGTTGGGATGTGTTCTAGATCAGGGGTTTTCAAACTTTTTGTGTGTGTGGACCACTATTTGTAATCAAGAATTTTCGCGGACCACCTCATAATACACATAATAAAATATGTCTACACAGAGTCCTACCTGAATTAATCTGCACCTCTAAATAGGCTTACTAGCTCTAAAACTATCATTGGTCATCACATCAGTACAACAGGCTTGTTAAAAGAAAGTTTACTGCACACAACGGCTGCCACATATTTAATTTATTTATTTACTCAAGCGCCCGAGGGCATAATCAGGTTCATTTGAACAACAGGCTTATTTCTATAGCAATGGAGTATGAAATCTATACAGTAATAAGAACACTGGAATATAGTCAACATTTCAAAACCTTTGGTGATTTTAGGGGATTATTAATCTTCAGAATTTTACAACTCCTCAAAAAGTACCTAGGCTTGAGTTTGTCCACTTAAGAGCACATCCGCAAAACATTTCAGAAACGCGAGATCAAGAAACTAACTGGAAATTAAAATAATAACAGGCCTTATTCATTCCATTTATAAACATTTCGTTTCATATAAACTGCCTATGCCTAACTGTGCGTTCACACCGGACGCGAGCGCGTCAAATTCAAAAAGGGATCATATGTCAAAATCGCGCCTGCCCCGTCTAGTGATACGCTTGACCACTTTGTATCAATTCCCGCGTCAAAACAAAAGTTTGAAGCGAAATTTCGTCCGGTGTGAACGCACCATTAAAGGATATGCGTGTGATGTGATAATGAGATAATATTTGCCTCTGCCCTTTTCCAGTGTTGCCAGATTGGAACGGTGATTTCCAGCCCAAAAGCTCACCAAAACCCGCCCACTACAAGAAAAAACCGCCCAAAATTTTACTGCCAAAATAATATGATATAATTTCATTACCATGTCATTCAAGGTTGATAAGCACAATTTGTATCTCCTTAAAACAAATAACAATGATAAAAAAAAATAAAAAAAAAAATAAAAAAATCCAGGAAAACAGATCAAAACGGCAATAATTAAGGAGAATTAGCCAATATGACTAAAATGTCCAGATGGACACTGTCAAAACGGCAATCAAGAAATGAACCGATGACTTTAACCCTCGGAAGTACACATTGCAGAACATAACGCAGAATTTAGCAGTCAAAACTGATTCATCGTTGATTCAAACCTTTTTCAGCAGGTGTCAGGGGCGAGTATAGTGCAGTCTGGACGGTGTAAAGTTGCCGATGTCTGGTACGGTTAGGCTAGTGTGCACATGACCATGGACATAACTGTGCTCTCCTCTCAGAGTTATAGTCACCATCGATATATCCCACCACGTGTACATTTTTAGATTTGCTCACTATCTCACTCTTTACTGTGTACATACAACTTAGTAGAGGCATTAGCCATCACTTGAATATACAGCTACAACTTATCGCGCTCAATCGCATCTGCCTGCTGATCGCTGATTGGCTAAAAGTGCGTGCTCGTCGGTGATGTCAACACCAATGCCAGCTGACTCTGCATGGGCGTGTGTGTACAGTAATGTCATGATGACTGATTTTATGGACTACATGCACACTTTATTTTAGTTTTTTAACCAATTAGACTTTAAAATGTAGATGTTTGAAAACCGCCGAACTGATACCAAACCAGCCCAAATTTTGTCCACCCGCCCAAACCCTTTTTAACCCGCCCAATCTGGCAACACTGCCCTTTTCTCTTCAGAGAACCTGTTGCTATCCACCGAACCAATGTTGTGGTTCTAACGGCACAAACTTGAATGTCACGGCCGAACACCACTAGGCTTTTTTAGTAATCACACAATAACTTGACAATTTAATTAAAATGTTACATCAATATAGGCCTACATATTCTTTTTACTTTTTTTATGTGAATTTCCTGGTAAAATGAAGGTAAAAAAAATATTATTTTATATTTCATTTTGCCTTTCCACGGACCACCTGCAGTACCCTCACGGACCACTAGTGGTCCGCGGACCACAGTTTGGGAATCGCTGTTCTAGATTATTCCAGTAAAGCAAGACACATTTCTTACACTACAGCAATGTGGACTGTGTTGCATACTACTACAACTTAATACATACATATCATTTTGGGTAAAAAAAAAAAAGTTTTAATGGTTACACCACATTAACATGCATTAATTAACATTAACTAACAATGAGAAATACATTTTTATTAATCTTTGTTTATGTTAGGTAAAAACACAACTGTTCATTGTTAGGTCCCATCAGCTCACGTCCATTAAATAACATTTACAGATACAACATTTGACCTTAATAATTGATGTTGAAATGAACATTAACTAAGATTAATAAATGCTTTAGAATTATTTTTCTTCGTTAGTTAATGTTAACTAATGTAGAAAACTAATGGAATTTTAACTTTTGTATGTGGATCAAAATAGAAATGCCAAAATTGCAATGGAAGGTTGCAAATGTTTACATAGTACTCAATATATATAGGCAACTATTGCAGTATGCTATTCTGAACACTACTATGGCCTTGCAACCCATCTGGCCTAGATGCACGTTACACCTTCCTCATTAATGTATGTAGGTCAGGTGGCCTTTGGAGGACACGTGTTTTCTCCACTGTCTGTGGCACAACATGACAGGAAATGAATTATACTTTAGGAAAAAAACAAACTATTCAGCAAAAGAACAGACTTTGACTAATTGTGAGAAGGGAAAGTGAATATAACAACTTCATCAAAGTAGCGCACAGGGATTTGGCTGCGAGTGTATTTGCGTCAATTCAGAGTATCCAATCAGTTGCGAGACGAGAAGCACGTCTACACTGGAAGCTGCATGTGATCATAAACAATCAGCGTGAGCTTGAAACTACACTTTATCCTTATCCTTCCTGTTATTTCCAGCCGAAATCCATCAGTTGCATGGGTTATTTTATGCGTAGGCCTAAATATATGATTAACACAAAAGCAGGAAAGAGACATCATGAGCTGGCTTTAATGTAACAATCAGTAAATAAGTAAATTAATAAAAATCACACATAATATCTGTAAATAAAATAATTTTATTTGAGACATGACTGGAGTAGCTGTGCAGTGTGTTTGTCTGGCGCTTCTAGTGTCGACGGCTCCGCTGACTCTAACGGTGATGATACACAGGGCAACTTTTTGAGCAATGTTGTTGGGCAATCTTGCCGAGCGATTGTTGCTTCCCATTGAAAATGGGCAATACATTTCTATCTGGATAATTTAGATCGGTCCTGGGCCCTGTGTCTCACCTGGTTGCCCGTTGACGGCAACATTGCCCAGCAACATTGCTAAAAAAAGTTGCCCTGTGTATCATCACCTTAATGAGAGCGAACTAGTTTGTCTCCGTCGCATTATTACCGTGTTTTAAAAAGCCATACCGCTGATGATAACAAAAGTACGTTTAAGTCAAATAATATGTTTTCCTTTTTGGAAAAACTCCACCAAGGAACATGACAGTAACAACAGAAATGTTATTTATTTTTTACATGTTGCACTAAACTGTACTAAAATCCCAAAAGAAAATGAACACAGTGAAACAAAAACAAAACAAAAAAAAACACATATCCCAAAATAGACCCAATTATGTTTCTTTTAACTGCAGATAAATCTCTTCTTCTCATAGCAAGTTATAATCTTTGTGATAAGTCTCTTATTCTTGTTTTATCGTCTCTTTTTGGGCTCATCAATGAAGACGAAAGGGCAACAGTCAGACGTCCTGCTTGTGCCGATGAAGAAAAAGGTAAAAAAAAAATAATAATTACAAATCCTTCCAAAATATCTGACAATAAGCATCATCATCAACAACAAACATTTTCAGTCCCAGCAAACCACGACTTGATGAACATTCACAATGCAAGTCTGGGTCGAACATAAACATTTATTTTTCCAGAATATATTCCAAAAGAAAGTGCTGCAGACCTATAAACATAATAACACTCATTTTACTGTCCTCAGGCGCTCATAAAGATGATTCAGTTCATTGGGAAAAGAAACAAAATGAGAATTTCATGGTCAACAGTGTCCAATAGCAAGCCCCACATATGAAAGACCCAAGCGCTTTGAGACTTTGGAAACAAGCTTTAATCTGACGGTGTGCCAACACTCTTCTAGCGCGCGCTTTTTAAAATGATTTTGCAGACTTTAATCTGTAAGTGCTTTTGACTTCACTTGGATTGTGCGATTGTGTTTCCCACTTCTCCAAACTTCTGCATAGTGCGGAGCGGCAAACATTCATTCACTCAGCATCATGTTGAAGAACTGAAATTGCAAAGTAAATTTCTAAGGTGCTTTGCCGCCTTCTCAAATGTGGGACGGGTGCGTTCTAGCTAGAGCGGCACTGAACCTGGCCCTCTGAGCTGTCGTCCTCATCCGAGCCCTCGGCTCCTCTGCTGCTCAGGCCTGTGATGCGGTAGCCCATGTTCAACAGCATCACCTCCAGCGGATCCGCATTCATGCGCCGCTGGTTGGCTTGGGCCGCACTCTCCATGTCCTCCACCACCCGACAGTTCTCATTCTCCGACTGACGGTCGGCCGTGCGGGAGAGACAGAAGAGAAAAGAAGTTTGGAAGTCACTTTTGGTGCAATCAACAGTCTGACGTCGTTCTTTGTCTCGCCTCAAGATGCATTAGATGTTGGAAAAAACTGACATTGCAATATTTTATAATCATTATAAAATATTATAATCGCATTATGAGGGTGCATGTAAATGCAGTCACTGTTAGCATTCATTTATTCATCAGTCATAATGAAACACGCCACTGATGTGTCAAACTGGACAGAAATTGCAGTTGTTTCGTACCTCCGGTCTTGGGTTCCACAGCCGCACTACGGGGTCGATGCCGCTGGTGGCCAGGAAGCAGTAGCTGGGGTGTGGCTGTAGGCAGTTCACTATAGACTCGTCCCCCTGTAAGACCCGCACCAGGTTCGTTGTCTCTTTGTTCCAGATGAAAAATGACCCATCATCTGAACCGCTCACGATGTACTGACCTTTACTGTAGAGCGACAACCAAACAAGTCATGTGCTGTTGTCTTATATTCAGATCCTTGTTTAGCAGCAGATATGACATGCATCATAGGCATAGACAAGAGATTTACATTAAAGGGGGAATTAACTAAAACTGTCAAAAATGACAGCGCTTTGCAGACTTTTGCTGACAATTAAACTGGGATATCTGGGTGCAGGTAATACGGAGAAAGAGAATACATTGTTTTAATATACTACCTACACTGTAACAATATAAACCTGGTTAAAAATCAGCAAACTTGCCATTTAAATGCATTTGGCAGATGCTTTTATCCAAGTGACTTACAATGCATTCATTCAACATTGCATGTATTGCCTGAGAATCAACCCTGGTGTTGTGCTTTACTGTTTTAGCTACAGGTATCATTTTTGACAAGTAGATTCAAAATGTGTAACGCAAGAAAAAAAATTACAGTAAAAATCTAGTTCAAATAATCAAGGTGTGCTACTGAAGTTTAAATGAGAGATGCCATTAAAACATCTTCAAATCATTAAACTAGTGTATTGAAACATTCTTAAGGAAACTGAAATAAAAATGCATTAAAATCATCACAAAATTATTATTAATATGTATTAAATACATCACCCAGCCCTAATTCATTAGAGGGGAATAATGTGTCAGTAAACTAACCTTCCAAAGAAGTTTGCTTCCTTAATGTCAGTGGTCGTGTTGCAGTGGCCACAATAGCGATGCTTGTAGTCGAAGCTTCGCTCTCTGAGAACGATCTCATCCTCCGGGATGGACTCTTTCCGGCTGAAATTGTGAAAGCGGATGGAGCTGTTCCCCTTTTTGTCGTCAGCTAGATCAGATGCATGAAAAATATCCAGAATCCTTATTATTAAAATGCATCCACAAACAAAGTACAATATCCAAGACAGACAAGACAAGAACCTACAGGAGTCTGTTTTTGAGAAGAGGGCAGCCCTGATGTCTTTGTCGAGTGCGTCACAAGCGCTGCTGTGCGCCTGGTCTGGAAACTTGCCCTTGAAGTCATCTAGACACTCCAGGGCCTCGGCGATGTACTTGAGCTCAAAGAGGCAGCGCGCTAAACGGAAGTGCGCCTTCAGGTGGCCTGGGTTCAGGGACAAGGCCTTAAGACAGTCTCGCAGCGCGTCATAGTGATCACCGTCCCTGTCAGAGACGAGAGCAAAGCCACATGATGCTCTTCACATTAAAACACTGATTATTAAAGCAAGACACTACAAGGCAAAACCATTGTTTTTTCATGCACTGGTCAATTTGAGACTTTCACCTATTTTGCTTCCATAACTTCCATAACACATCTTCTTTCAGACTAGTAAAAAAAAAAAAAAAAAAACGACCAAAATACACTTTTAAGTGTTTATTTTATTGAACTATTTATTTGCATCTGTAGATTTCAGAGTCAGAAATCTCCACTTCAGCAGCTTTACACACACCAAACTTTACAGTTTTATTCCTAGTTTTAATGACTATTATTTTAAAACTATTATAGTATTTTCGGATTTATAGAGTGTTAAAAAGAGACATCCAAAATCCCCTCTGTACCTGTTAATTATGTCAACAAAAACAAACAAGAATTTTGAGCCTGGATTTCTGTTCTGGAAAAGTGCATATTTAATTAGATCATTTATATATTTGAACATAAAATTTCTGAAAACTTGTAATACTAAACAACTGTCATAATGTACTTTAATTAATCAACTGGGGAAAGAATGGTAATATTGAAACCTTATTCACCTGTGGTGTCTTGCCTTAAAGCACAAATACTGTGGATGTAATTAAACAAATATAAACTTGGCATGCGCTTTATGCATCTTCTTCACCCTGAGATGTGCTGTTTCCAAAGTCAAAATAATCACAATGTGATGCTTTTTTTTAACCAAATCATGCAGCACTTCTTGCATCAAAAGCATTTATCATACCATTTTCGTTTCATGTATGCAGCAGCACGGTTTCCGTACAGCATAGCATTTTGACTGGCTTCATGGAGGCCTAGACTGTAGAGCTGAATGGCTTGAGTCCACTGCTGCTGCGCGAACGCTTCATTAGCCTGTTGCTTGATCCTCTCCAGATAAGGAGGAAGATCACTGGAGCCACTGATGCAGAGACACGAATACAGACAGCAACAATTACTGCAACTCAAACTAGTCTGTGACAAATGAATGGGAAATAACATCATATAAACAGGACAGCGACAGAATCAATAGCCATGTTTCCAACCACCTATTTTTATGCGAATCTTGGGATATTGCATTAAAAAAAACACTAAATGGAAACACCAAAATGTGCATAAAATCCAAAAATGTATCATAAAAAACATATGCACTCAATTGAGGCAGATTTTTTTTTTATCCGATAAGACATGCATAAACTACGATGGAAACATATTTACCAAATAAATTCCTCATTGCACAACAAAAACTCACGTGATGTTAAAGTGATTGGATAACTGGACTAACCAGTGGACCAATTGGTTTGCAAATCATCCCAAATGTTGGAATGCCTGAGCAAAACTCTGTCATCAAAATGATTTGGCTTAATTTCCTCCCAGAACATTCCCAAACAGCAGACATCCGAATGCAAGATAACACGATGACAGTATTTACTGAAGCGCAAGTAATTTATGATGTTAGTAAAAAGAGCCACCGTGCGGTGGAGCAACTTCCATTTTTATTACACATATTTTGCGGCAATTTCCCAGGAACAATCTAGTCTCCTTGTTTGAGGTAAGTGAGACAGTCAGAAGTTGAATTCGCAACTTTGGTTGGAAACATAATTAAAGATGCAGTCGGCATAACACACATGAATCAATGTTACCTGGTCAATTTAGCCAGTTTAAGGCGGCTTGCAGGAAGATGAATCCCATTGGACACACCGTTGGTGGTTTTTCCATTTTGTACCTCTGCCAGAAGATGCCCATCATGAACAACAATTAATCAAGAATGGTTATCGATCCTAATAATTGGTTTTGAGACTGTGTTGTGAGACTAGTTCTTCCTCGAGATTCAATGTTTTAATAGCTTTTTTCATTTGAACTTCAGTAGTAAAACGTTTTAGAGCCTGTAAGTTTGATACATTTCTGTGAAATAAATTCACTGAATCAATTCATTTGCTTTATGACTGCAAAAAGTTTACAGCAGTAAATATAAATCTATTTGTATACTTGGAACATCTTTTCCCAGTTCCTTTGACTGAAAAAAGCAAATGCAGAAATATAAAGATTTTTTTTCTTCTTTTCTGACTTTTTTATTTAATGTCCTTTTTTCTGTACTTTTTACAATACAAATGGTATCAAAGCAACTTTACAGTAATAAACAGAAAATAACAGTATTAATGTTGCAAATTTCTTAATTATGAAATTAATTTCAGCTGTAAATAAGCTTCATTATTCAGCTCAATTTAGTTCAAAGTTGCGCAACCCAAGTAATTATTAATTATGATCCTAAATGCAATAAGACTGACTGATATATTTATAATTATTAATTAAATACAGTAGTCAACATTTGAAGTGGATCAAAACCTTTCATCAAAGTTATACATGAATTTTGAACAATACCCGTTCTTGTCTTAGGACAACTTTGATGAACTTTTTTGATCTACTGTAAATGTTGACTACTGTAGTTGATTCCAAGACAGCATTCGCAGCTTACCTGATGGTGGGTGGCACTTTTTGGGCAGCAGAAAAGTGTACGGTCTCTGTTTGAACGTCAGATCAAATAAATATACCTGCAAACAGGAAGCAGTAATGCGTAACTGTGCATTAAAACATCTTTAGTGCTGCACACTGGCAACGGAGAGTCAATAACTATCAGCAGCAAACCTCACTAGTTAATTACCTGTTCTCCACCCATGTTTACCAGCAGTTCAGTACCGTCGGGACTGAATGTAACATAGGTTGCCACCAGAACTCGTAATCTGTTATTATAGTCAGGAAGCTTCACAGGTAAGTGACCTGCAAACGGAGATAAATATCTGTAAAAGCAGGTTTTTCCAACACAGAACTTTTACAAACCTACAAACTACAAACCTGCAACATAGTACTGTCCAGCACCATCCGGTATCGATTTCAGTTTGTCGCAAAATGTATGAACACCAGCTGAGGTACTTTGACTCATTGACTTCCTAGAAGGCAGACAAAAATGTAACATTACACCCTAAAGAAAACATCCCTGAAATATAATCATAATAACAGGAACATGGATCTTTAACCATATAAGTTAACCATAATAACCATATAATTATGGTTAACCATATAACCAATATAAGTTGTTTTTATGAAATTAAACATGCTTTGCATTAGTGACTTATTTAATGCAATTAACATCAAGAACATTTATTTATTTAAATTTCACTTAATTAAATTAGTTTCGGCTTGGTGTTTGTTATAAATGTTGTTTATAATGAATGCCAATATAATTTGTTTTATACCTATATTTTTCATTCTAGATCAGGTCTGAATACCGCTGATTTTTAAGTATATGTTGTGGAGTGAAGGGAACTAAAACACGTTTAAAGTGTTTAATGTTTGTATATATTTCATTTTACTTAACGTTATCTTACATTATTTGTGATTGCAATTTTAATGCAACTTATGTTCTGGAAAATAGAGTAATTTGAAATAGTATTTCATGAAATATTCCACCCAAATTTTTTATTTTGTCATTGTTTACTCGCCGTCATGTTGTTTTTGCGAAAAGGAATGATAATCTGCCACGTCTCAAATCTCATTTGTTGTTGCACTTTTCAAATGTTCAATTCTAATAACATTAAACCTGCGAAATAAGTCTAAACCAACCGCTTGATTGATAACAGCAGAGGTGAATGAGATTTGAGAGCAGAAGATCGTTAACAAATAATGTCTGTCTGTTCCTTTGATAATTTTTGGAGCTAAACAATATTATTTTTGTATGGACATTCTGCCTCCCATCTCAGTTTGTTTTCTAATTATTCTTTTAATAATACAACTAAAATCACCTGTGATTGTGGATCATTCTGATGTCATAGAGCCGGACAAAAGGCCCGTTCGCTCCCACGGCCATGTAGTTGTTGTCACGAGGGTTGATCGCCAGACATTTGGCTTCCACAAGCTGCCCGCAATACTCCGTCAGATCTATTAACACCTCCGAGCGTTTACTGCTCTCTCTCAGATCATACTGCCTGGGGGTAGAAGGAAAATTAAATGGTTAACCGACTTGAAAATGTAAATCGAGTATTGATGGTCTATATATGGCAGATTGGAAAAGGAAAGAAAATTATTACATTTTAGTGTCAGATTATAATAACAATCTTTTACAACAAGTGCATACAGAATGTGTTTTTGCATTCCACTGCGCTACTTTTCTATTGTTTTTCTATGTAAACACACGCTAGACAAACGTGTTTGACCGTTTGCTTATGTAGAGGAATTACATAATCTATTACAAACTGAGTAAAAACTTATCCCTGAGAAATGTCCTGCTCAAGTCGCCCAAAACTATTCACAATTGACCTTTTTTTGACCGTGAAATGACACTATTGTGACCACACTTCCAGACACCTGTATAAAGCTCATATTTTCCTACTGTTCATGTGTCCTCTACATGCAGAGCATTAAAGACAGAGGCAGTCAGCTTTGGCACTAGCCAGAAACCTGCTGTGTTCTTTCATATCCAAACATCATTCAGTGCCAGGGCATTTGCATGCTCCCCGATGGGCGATACTACCCTGCAGCCAACACAACATCTGGAGATGCAGTTTTCAAGGGCATATAAACTGGTTCCCATGAGCCTATTTAACTTCAAGGAGAATATATATGATTAAACTTCAGCTGGAGGCTTGTGTCCATCCCCTCGTGATTCAACACGGCTAACAGCACGTCAGCACCAGTCTTGCCAACTCTCGCAAGACAAATAAGTAACCGCAGCTTCAAAAACAAGCCCAATATCATTATATTACTTATTATCAATAAATGAGCCTGCAGCATCTTAAACTGAAACCACTCAGAGTTTGAAAACCAAAAACAGAAGTTATTTTACAAAAACCATCAAATTGCAACAAAGTGAAAGTGATAGCATGCACAATCCTCTGATCAGTGACCTGTGAGCAGAATATGTGTAGATATAGAAAAGGAGAAAAGACAAGCGCACTAAGGGGAAGTTGTAATATAGCCACATATTTATAATAAAAAAAAATGTATGTAAAATATCATTGCTTGGATTACAAAGTCACATGCCTGTGCGTTGAATGCGATGAGGGGGAGGAGGGGGCGGGATGTGTGAGGGCGAATTACACTACAGCACTTTTATTACTGCACTGATTGGCTATTAGCTGTGAGCAGCAGTTTCAATCATGTATTGGAAAAACAGTTACCATAAATGTAAAGAAACAAAGTTGCTTGTCAGATTTTCCTAACAACCCACGACACCAGATTTTTTTAATGCGACTTGTGATTTTTTAAAATGTTCTTTCCACTTTTATGCGAAGCATCAGGGTTATTATCGTTAACTGAAACTAAAACCACAAAAAAACATTTCCATTACTTGAAATAAAATTAAGTTGACTAAGGCAAAAATAACTAAATTTACTAAAATTAAAAGATAAAACTAAAAACTAAAGTGAAGATAAAAATAAAAACTTATTACAAATATTAATAAAAACTATAATAGTATATTAATGAAACTAAATGAACACTGGTATGCATTAGACCTGGGATTCCCAAACTTTTTGTCATCCGAACCCCTTAGATTCCCTGGCTTAGACATTTACCCCAAAGATTCAGTTAAAGGGGTGGTATAATGCCCTTTTCACAAGATGTAAAATAAGTCTCTGATGTCCCCAGAGTGTGTATGTGAAGTTTTAGCTCAAAATACCCAACAGATATTTTTATATAGCATGTTAAAGTTGTCACTTTTTGAGGGTGAGCAAAAATACACCGTTTTGTGTCTGTTCCTTTAAATGCAAATGAGCTGCTGCTCCCGGCACAGGGGGCGGAGCTTCAAGAGCTTGCACTCACACGGACATGCACTGAAAATTTCAAAAACTTTTAGGTTTTTATGTTCAAACCAGATTCAGACAAAGATGGAGAGACTCAAGAAGAAGTGACAACATGTAGACGCAACTGGACATTTCTGAATGGTTAGTTGATGAATTTATGTAGCTTATGTGTAGTTATCTTATAGTCATTGATTAGCATATTCTGCCATGATAATCTATAAATCGTGTTCAGGGGGCGGGGTTTATGAAAATTCTAGGGTTGGTGATGTCACTAACCCGGGAGGAATGTTGTGTAGTCTCTACCAGCCGTTTGTGGTAGTCCTTAAAAAACTATTTCTTTAAAAGCAAATATCTCCCTTTGCTTTGAACTTTGAGCGTTGTATCTTTGCAGATGTTGTTTATGCTCAAACAGCAACATTACACACTAACTAAAGTTAGAAAAGTGAAATCATAATCAACCACCCCTTTAATATTTCAATAATTTCACGACACATTCGCATGTTCACGTTTCTCTGATGTTGCCGATAATAATTAAAATATGAGTAATAGTAATAGTACTATGGTTTAACTCTATAAAAATGAAGACACAAATATAATACTGTTGTAAATTACAATTGTTCTATAAAATAAAAAAAAATTGATAATTATAATACTGAAATGCTTTGCGTGCTTCACTCTGAAACATGTAGCGCATCAGCCTATACAGTTTTTTAATCACATTGCAGCCTTTGATTTGATAATTGCACTGAGCTTTATCCTGATTATCATGCAGCCCCATTTATTTAGTTTAATTTTTTATTTAATGCAATTATTTTACGAACTCAAGCACGTCTGAGGCAGACTTCAACTCGCCCTACCTAATGATGCCGTCCTCAGCTGCGCTCCAGAAGGTGTTGGGCCACATGGGAGCCGTCGCGATCCGTTTGACACGGTTAGTGTGGTCTGAGAACATGTGAATGGTCTCCTTCGCCGTCAGGTCGTGCACGTGCACCTTGGTATCGGCGGCTCCTGTGATCAAGATTCGGTCGTCGGAGTGAGGGAGGAACTGCAAACACACACGTTCATTAAGAATACACATTATGGCCTATTTACAAGACACTGACTGAAAAAGCAGAAACTTGACGTGGGCTTCACCTTGACTGAGAAGATGTTAGCTGCATGTCCTGTGTGCATAGTGATGAGCTTCCTGTGCCGGAAGGGATCCCAGATGATGGCATGCTGATCATCTGAACCTGAGGCCAGGAGACTAGAAAGGAACAAGCCGAATGAGTTTATGAAGAGACACTGTGAAATCCAGCAAACTGGGTTTTACAACAGAACTTACTCTCCTTTCTCATTCCACTCCAGACAGTTGACACAGCCAGAGTGACCCTGAAAGCAGAGACAATAACTCAGCGCTAAAATATATTAGCAATCCTAATATATACAAAATGGCTCATATGTGAGTGCAGCATTACTCATTTCACACATGAAGAGGTGTTTATACAGTGAATCTTAAAGATACAGCAGCAAAAACAGACTGTTGAGTTGTAAGGGTGTATATATATATTCAAGAATTAGCATTAAAATAAATGTTTTGGTATTTTTAGTACTATTATACTTCATCAAAATCGACAATTCGTAAAAAAAAAAAAAGGACTATTGCAGTATTTATTAAAAATGATTTATCCGTGCACAAATAACTCATTCTTGCAGCAACATCTCTTCTCTGATGACGTGTTTACTGACACGAGGGCGGGACAACCTGTCACTCACATGAGATCAACCAATAGCAAACCATAACAAGAGTCCCGCCCTAAATTCTTGATCCTTGTTTCACTCAGATATAGTTCACTACAAAATGAAAAGTAAGTCATCATTTACTCACCCTGGTGTTGTTCTAATGCCCTTCTTTCTTTTATGGACCACAAAAGGAGATTTTTTTTTAAATGTTCAGCTCATGCTTGTCCATACAATGGCAGTGAATTGCAACCGGCAATACATACGCACACATAGAAATCCCCAAAAAGTATTTGTGTATTTTCTTCACAGAGTTAAATATCTCCGAACCGGAAATCCGTTTGTCAGATGACAGTCAGAATGACAGCTGACAGATGTGAACGCGATGAACACAATGTATATATTCACCTCAGAGAAGAAGGTACACAGGTCCTATTTCATGTCGCGTGTTTGTTAATCCTGATTTCCCACAACTTGTGTGCTCAACGTTTCAGCTCAAGCACAGAAGACCAACGGCCGAGGTCAGGATTTTCATTAAATATATTAAATTTGGGTTTGTTTTTCATCGTATTCCAGAACACCTGGAATATACGGCATGGGTCGTATGGGATCATTCTGGGATACTTTTGCATATTCTTTTAAAAAGCTTGATGCTGGTTGCTATTCACTGCCATTATATGGACGAGCACGAACTGAACATTTAAAAAAAAAAAATAATAATATATTTTGTTTTTTTTATACAATTATAATAATTGTCCTGTTGTGGTTCTTAAAAGAAAGAAGAACAAATTCTGACTTAATTTCATTTTAGGATGATCTGTCCCTTTAAGCATTTTCTTTATAATGGCTTTCTAGGGGAAACATTAAATTTAGTTTAGCTGCATTCATACTCTGGGTGCATATGCTTGCCTGCATATAGTGTGCATTATCATTCAGATGTATGCTGAGTTTGGTCTTTTAAGTCTCAGTAGATTAGTACTTAGTACAAACCTGGGGAAAATAACTGGCCTTGCATTTTTAAAAGTTCTTTTCACTTTTGTGTGCAGAATGCATCAGGGTTATTATCATTAACTAAAAATAAAACCATCAAAAAAAATGTTGATACTTGAAATAAAATAAAATATATATAAAAAAACTTTTCAGAGGAAAGCCTTGCCCTTGTTTTGCCCTTCAGATGGGCGCTGTGTATGACGTCACACAAAAAATATGAATTAACACACAATCATTCATAAATCACCTGTAGTTCGGCCTCCAGCCCCAGACGCTTTATAAACGGGTCGGTCACATGATAGTGCCTCTGGAAGTCCAGCGCTCTCTTCTCCTGCACACACGGATCGACAAACATTACAAGCGCTCTCAGACATTTGTACTGCGTTTCTTTATAAAACTGCCTCCTTTGGTGCTCCACATTAACAAAACAACAACATGGAATAACATGAGGGTGAGTAAATAAAGAGGGGATTTTTCTTTTTGGATGAACTATTGCTTTAAATGTTTGTAATTTTACTAAACTCTTCTACTTTTAAAAGGTAAAGCCGTTTCCTCACCCTGATCTGCCTGTGCAGGAGATCACTGGTGACGTTCCGCAGCGACATGGTCTCACAGCACGTCATGGAGCGTCGACTCAGAGTGTTGCATCCAGGTGCCAAAGATCTCTGATCATCTGTGCAACTCAAGCCTCTCGGAGAGGCAGAGCTTCTAGAACGGTAAACAAGACCAGAACGGCAGCTGGTCGTGTCATTTCTCACTTTATGGAGACTTGGACCTGCCTACTCAAGTTAGTTAGAGCGCGATCATTTAAACTGCATCTCATTTATTTTCAATACATAGACCGGTCAAGAGTTTGGAATAATTAAGATGTTTTAATGGTTTTGAAAGAAGTCTCTTAAATGCTCACCAAGGCTGCGTTCATTTAAAAAAATAATAATAATATTGTGAAATTTTAATACAATTTAAACTGGCTGTTTAGTATTTGAATATATTTATAAAATGTAATTTATTCCTGTAATGCAAAGCAGAATTTTTTTCAGCATCATTACTCCAGTCGTCAGTGTCACATGATCCTTCAGATATCCTTATAATATGATGATTTACCACTCAATTATTATCAGCTCTTAGTTATTAATAATTGTTCTTCATTATAATGCCTTTACTGTCACTTTTGATCAGTTAGTATATATATCTTTGCCAAAACTTATGAGTGTTAGTGTTTTACAGTTTCCACAAAAATATGAAGCAGTATAAATGTTTTCAACATTAATGATAATAATAATAGGAAATAATAGCAGAAAATCAGCATATTAAAATGATTTTTGAAGGACCATGTGACACTGAAGACTGGAGTAATGATGCTGAAACATTTACATTTGGATATTAAATAGACAACAGTTCTTTCAAATTGTCATCATATTTCACATTGTAATAAAACTTAATAATTCAAAACGCTTGACCAATACTGTATGTATGAGATCTGAATACTGCCTTGCCTTTATTATTTGAAAAATTCACAGTACGTTTCTGTGTCAGATCTGCATTTAAAAGTCACTTAAATGGTGCAATGCAAATCTGGCAGCATTATTAAAGCATTCCACATCATATGTTTATAGTGACATGCGTGCTATGCTACTTTACTGTGCAGTTGATCAAGCAGGCCTTATACCAATAACCTCAGCCATAATAAGTTAGTTTATAGCAAATAAATGTATTAACCTGAAATAATTTGACTGTCAGCTGATATGACGCTTTCACCAAAACATAAACAACAGTCAGTAGCATTAGCCGACTAGCGACACATTTAAACTAAATATTAAAATAAATACAAACACTTCTGGCAGCACTGAAAATATGTTAGTGGTTATTCAATCACAGTCTGTTTACAATAAAATGCATTTAAAAATATAAAAAGAGCATTTAAGCCCCACATGTGCAATATCGTCTTACCTGAGAGTATGTCTGGCCTTATTCTGCGCAGCTCGATAAATCGATATTTACGCTTAAACCGGAACAATGCTTCCAGTAATTAATTTCAATACTTTAATTAGCCGCTGAATAACACCGTCACCTAATAAATGACTAGTTGTGATCAAGCATCGTTGCGATTTTGAAGCCACATTACTAACGAGTTCCTTGCCTGAGCGCTGACAGCCCGGGTTGCCAGATTCACTGAAATGCAGCAAATCGCTTGGTTTATTTAGAGAAACGACATAAAGATAGGCTACATTCGATTTTGTTATTATACTTTGCTTTTACCTTTAATCATTATTTGATTTATATTTATGTAATTGTACTTGTGTTATATTCACCTGGATTGCTTAAAAAAATGTTCAAATACATTATTCTGAAAACTTTAAAAACGTGTCAAACGATTACATGCATCATCCTCAGATGATTTAATTCACAGCGATTGAATTAAAGTTTATGTTTTTAATGAAAATAATGCTCAAATGTGGTTGGGACGTTTATTGACAAAGGCATAATAAACTAATAAATATCTGGCAACTCTAAAATGTTCTCAAAGCATTTCCTGTTTTAACAGAACATTAAATTACAGAATACAAGTCACTAGACATACAGACTTGGCTATTGTGGGTTGAATGCATATCTTCATATAATAGGGAAACATCTGGATGGATTATGTGAAGTATGTAGAATATCTGTAGTTCATGTATTATTTGAATGTGTGCCATATGTTAATGAAAAGAAGGAATTAAATGGAAAATGTGAGAAAATTGGTGTAACCACCTTTTCCACAGCCACTCACTCTTCCACTCTTCTTGGAGAAAATATCTGAAACGTTAAAATATGTTCTGGAATTTTTAAAGACAAAGGATTTAAGGATTTGAGTTTTGTTTTTTTCACCATAATAAGTAGATTTAAAAGTCCTGTTGACGGTGGTAATGAGCCGAATGGCATTCAATCTGCCATCATAAAATGTAATAAGAAGTAGCATATATGCCTCATGAATTATTTTTAGATACCGTATGCAAATAAAATCACTGCACACATACATTGCATAACATAATTTGTTTAATTTACCAGCAACATAAATCTTTGTCAACGGGCAAAATATGTATCAATTAAAAGAAATATATTTGTTAGTAGGCGATTCAACCAACACGTAATGGTAATATTTGTATGTTACAGAGAACAGCAGTAGATGAAGCACAGTGGTATCAAGCACTCTTCCCAGAAAGAGCTTCACATAATCTGGTCAGTACTTCTTGATCTGGGACACTTCATTCAGGTAGGTTATAAACAGCTTGGTTCCTTCGATGTAGTTGTATCTGAAAAATAAAAATAAAACAACATATGTATCTGCATAAAGAAAAGCACTCCAGCAGATTAAAGAAGATCTAGTTACCTGCTTATCTTCTCGTTCTGTGAATGAAGGCCGTCGTCAAAGCCTCCGATGGGAAGCATAATGATGCTCTTGCCTGTTACATCCTGAAATGTTCTGGCAATGGGAATCGTGCCTCCCTCACGGATCAAGTCAGGCTCTGTGCCAAAAACTACAGGAGAGAAGTACGTCGTGACGTCATTACTCCCTTGATCATTTTATATTATTAAATGCACAACTGTTTACATTGTGGTTCTAGAAGTATTTTTTTCCCTTGCACTTTCTCCATAAAAAAATTCAACAAGTTCTCAGTTGCTTATAACTGCAACAGTATTTTAAAAAATCCAAACAAAAGACAAAAGTTAAAGACTCATTTGCCGTGCTTTTTGAGAGCAGATGTCACTGCTTCACAATTTCTTTGTGGAGAAAAATAAGTTTTTAGAAGTGAAAATTAGGGATTGGACCTCTCTTGACCGCTGCTTTTCCGGCTTCAAATAATGGATGGGTGGGATCAGCCAGCCAAGGTTTGGCTCCAATAACCATGGTGACGTTGAGTTTATTGGGACTCTTGCGTTTAGCAAACACTGATCGTAAATATTCTGTCACCTAGGGTTGAAAAGATCCTATTTAGCTCTTAAAGCGAGTGTGAAGAGTTGGATTTACGTCTTAAAATGAGATTTATCTGCTTTCACCTGTTTTTCAACCGTGGCTGGATCCATTTTAGGTACCTGGCGAATGGAGAACTTAGCTATGACCTTGGCCGGTATGACAGTCTTGGTGCCAGATGAAGAGAAAGCGCCCTCTATGCCGTGGATCGACACGGTTGGGTGACGCCATCGATGAGCGAGTAAGTCAACCTGATTGGATTAAAAGAACAATAGCATGAATTTCTAAATTAAAACACTAACCTATCACAAAGCTGTCATATGACTCAAGAAAACTTGGAATTATAGAGTAAATTATGACATATTTCTTATTTTCGGGTGAACTATGCCTTAAAGTCACCATGAAATCAAAATTGACAATTCTTATTTTTTATGGAATATTGCAGTTTAATATAAATGATTTGTCAGTGGACATCATTATTATTTTTTTATTCATGCGCCTTATAATCTTGAATCAAAATAACATCCAACATCCAAATAACAGGAAATATTGCAATCACCATGAAATGTTTTTTTTTTTTTTAAGGAAATATTGCAGAATTTACTATACATAATTTATCCATGGACTTCATTATTATTCATATGCTTTGTAATCTTTAATCAAAGTAACTCCCCCCTCTTGAAGCAACATCTCTTCTCTGATGATGTGTTTACTGGCATGTGGGCGGGGCAACCTGTCACTCACATGAGATCCACCAATAGCAAACCACAACCATCCAATCAATTCCCAATGGACAAAATCAAGCCTCGCCCTACATTTGTTCTCATTTGAGAAGCCGTTTCACTCAGATTTACATCATAAAAAAAGGAAGAAAAGATTATCGCAACTTCCATTTCATGCCATCTTTTTCCTTGCCTTGTTAGAATACATCAGCTTGTCCATGCCGATTTCTTTCTTGTAGCTCTCCAAATCAAACTCAATGTCTTGATACATCTTCCATTCCTCATCGGAAAGATGTGAGACTGCTTCCCTAATGCCGGGAATGAGGATCTCCCCGCTAGGGCTGATGAGTTTGTCTGTGTAAAAAAAAAATTTGATAATGATCCTTGATTACTGATGATTGATAATGAGCTGGTGAAATACTAAAGAGTCGAATGTGTTAATAAGCACCTAAGATGCCGATCAGGTCAGTCATTGGTTCTATTACTGTTCCTCCATAAACTCCAGAGTGCAAATCCTTCTTCGGTCCCTCCACCTAAACCACCATTTAGAAACAAACACGTGTAAGGAACATTGCTATTAATAAAGAATTAACCATTAATCAAAAATACTTCAGATCATAAATGAAACAAAGCAACTGACAGGATGCAGACAAACTTATTATGTTGCAAGCAGTGTTGGGTAAGTTACTCTAAAAAAGTAATTAATTACTAGGTAGTTATTACATTTTCACCAGTGTAATTAGATTACTGTACTAATTACTCTCTCTAAAAAGTATTGCACTAATTAATTAATTCAAATAAATAATATAAAAGTCAATTGCATACATTATTCTTGAATTGACTAAAGTATAAGAGAGAAGATTACATTAAAAACATGCATTTTAACATCAGTCATTTAATTTTGATGTTAAAACTATGGAAGCTTGTTTCCGCCACTGAATAATAAATAAATAATAATAATTGCGACTTTTTATCTCACAATTCTGACTTTTTTTCTCACAATTGCGATATATCAAGTCAGAATTGTGACTTTTTTTCTCACAATTGCGAGATATGAAGTCAGAATTGTGAGAAATAAAGTTGCAATTCTGAGAAATAAAGTTGCAATTGCGAGATATAAAGTCAGAATTGCACGATATAAAGTCGCAATTGCGTGTTATAAAGTCAGAATTGTGAGATATAAACTATTCTGTGGTAGAAAAGATGTCAGAATTGCGAGATATAAATTTGCAATTGCGTGTTATAAAGTCAGAATTCTGACTTTATAACACGCAATTCTGACTTTATATCTCGCAATTCTGACTTTATAACACGCAATTCTGACTTTATAACACGCAATTCTGACTTTATATCTCGCAATTCTGACTTTATAACACGCAATTGCCACTTTATTTCACGCAATTCTGACTTTATATCTCGCAATTCTGACTTTAAAACTGTAACGTTGCTGAGGAAGACAGGTGAAGACGAGGATCTAACCGCAGGGTATTTTAATAAAGTAATAAGAAACATGGAACACAAAACTCAAAGGAACAAAACCAGGGAATCACAGAGGCAACCATTACATGTACAACAACTGACAAAGTAACAAGTGAAACACAAGGGCTATAAATACACTGGGACCAACAAGCTAAACAAGATAACAAGGGGGTGTGGCTAATTAGAAACACCTGGGAAGACTAATAAACTAGAAAACTACAGAGAACTACAAAACATGGCACAGAACAGGAAATAAGTCCACACAAGACAAGGGGAACACAAGACAGGAATCATGACAGAGCCCCCCCTTTAAGGAGCGGATTCCAGACGCTCCACACACAACAATAAATAAAGCTCAAGGAGGGTGGTGGAGCAGAGGTGGAACGGGGGAGGGATGGAGGTCCAGGTCCGTGGAATGGAACAGGAGGCCAGGGGGAAGCAGGCAGTGCAGGCGACCCAGGCGGAGCAGGCAGTGCAGGCGACCCTTCAGGCGGCCAGGGAGGAGACGACCCTTCAGGCGGCCAGGGAGGAGACGACCCTTCAGGCGGCCAGGGAGGAGACGACCCTTCAGGCGGCCAGGGAGGAGACGACCCTTCAGGGGGCCAGGGAGGAGACGACCCTTCAGGGGGCCAGGGCGGAGACGACCCTTCGGGCGGCCAGGGCGGAGACGTCCCTTCGGGCGGCCAGGGCGGAGACGACCCTTCGGGCGGCCAGGGCGGAGACGACCCTTCGGGCGGCCAGGGCGGAGACGACCCTTCGGGCGGCCAGGGCGGACCTTCGGGCGGCCAGGGCGGAGACGACCCTTCGGGCGGCCAGGGCGGAGACGACCCTTCGGGCGGCCAGGGCGGAGACGACCCTTCGAGCGGCCAGGGCGGAGACAGCAGTTCGGGCGGCCACGGCGGAGACTACCCTTCGGGCGGCCAGGGCTGAGACGACCCTTCAGGCGGCCAGGGCTGAGACGACCCTTCAGGCGGCCAGGGCGGAGACGACCCTTCAGGCGGCCAGGGCGGAACCGGAGACCACCCCTCTGGCGGTCCTGGCGGATCGGGCTGGTCCGGAGGTGTATTGCCCCCCCCAAAATTTTCTTGGGGAGGCTCCCCGGTAAAGAGTCCTGGACCAGCGATGAAGAGGGCTTTGAGCTGGGCAGGACCAGGGGCGAAGAGGGCTTTGAGCTGGGCAGGACCAGCGGCGAAGAGGGCTTTGAGCTGGGCAGGACCAGCGGCGAAGAGGGCTTTGAACCGGGCAGGACCAGCGGCGAAGGAGACTCTGAGCTGGGCAGGACCAGCGGCGAAGGAGACTCTGAGCTGGGCAGGACCAGCGGCGAAGGAGACTCTGAGCTGGGCAGGACCAGCGGCGAAGGAGACTCTGAGCTGGCGTGAAGTGCAGGCTCGGCTAGACTGGCGTGAAACTCTGGATCAGCAGAAGCGACTTGAACAGTCTCTGGATCGGCTGAAGCGACGTGAACAGTCTCTGGATCGGCAGAAGCGACGTGAACAGTCTCTGGATCAGCAGAAGCGACGTGAACAGTCTCTGGATCAGCAGAAGCGACGTGAACAGTCTCTGGATCAGCAGAAGCGACGTGAACGGTCTCTGGATCAGCAGAAGCGACGTGAACGGTCTCTGGATCAGCAGAAGCGACGTGAACGGTCTCTGGATCAGCAGAAGCGACGTGAACGGTCTCTGGATCAGCAGAAGCGACGTGAACGGTCTCTGGATCAGCAGAAGCGACGTGAACGGTCTCTGGATCAGCAGAAGCGGCGTGAACGGTCTCTGGATCAGCAGAAGCGGCGTGAACAGTCTCTGGATCAGCAGAAGTGACGTGAACAGTCTCTGGATCAGCAGAAGCGACGTGAACAGTCTCTGTGGCGGCCATCTTGTCCGAAGACACAGGCTCGGCAGACGTGACGTGAACAGGCTCGGCGTCGGCCATCTTGTCTGAAGACACAGGCTCAGCAGACGTGACGTGAACAGGCTCGGCGTCGGCCATCTTGTCTGAAGACACAGGCTCGACAGACGTGACCTGACTCTTCTCCACCTCCCCTACAGTGAAGGGGGAACCACAAAACTGCAGGACAAAGTCAATGTACTGTACCAGGGTCCAGCTGGGGTCTTCCTCTGGTAAATTTAGGCTGATGTCCTGTTCCAGTCCACTCCAAAAACAGTCCTTTAGCATAGCATCGTTACCAGGAACGAGGTGACTATAAAAAAGGAACTCCTCCACAAAATTTTCTATGCTGCGACCATCTTGATAAATTGAACAAATTTTGCTCAATGGGTTCCAGATAATACCTGCTAGATCCATAGCTTGGTCAGTTGTTCTGTAACGTTGCTGAGGAAGACAGGTGAAGACGAGGATCTAACCGCAGGGTATTTTAATAAAGTAATAAGAAACATGGAACACAAAACTCAAAGGAACAAAACCAGGGAATCACAGAGGCAACCATTACATGTACAACAACTGACAAAGTAACAAGTGAAACACAAGGGCTATAAATACACTGGGACCAACAAGCTAAACAAGATAACAAGGGGGTGTGGCTAATTAGAAACACCTGGGAAGACTAATAAACTAGAAAACTACAGAGAACTACAAAACATGGCACAGAACAGGAAATAAGTCCACACAAGACAAGGGGAACACAAGACAGGAATCATGACAAAAACACACAATTGCGACTTTATTTCACGCAATTCTGACTTTATATCTCGCAATTCTGAGAAATAAAGTTAGAATTGCGAGATGTAAACTCGCAATTGTGAGATAAAAAGTCGCAATTATCTTTTAAAATGTTTTATTCTGGGGCGGAAACAAGCTTCCATATAAAACCATATGTATAGAATTATTCTATAGTCTATACAATATTTAATGCAATTACATCAGAAGTAACTGTAATTAAACTGTAAAGTTATCCTCTTAAAAATAATTAAATTACTTAGTAATGAGTTACACCCAACACTGGTTGCATGTCAATACTGGTTAACTTATGGATTTGCTTTTGATATTTTGTGACTTTCTCTCATGCAAAGTTTCAACACTCTGTGTTGTGGGAATGTGCGTATAAAGTTTATATTTGTGGGTCAATTCGACCCAAATTTTTCATAGTTGTTAAATCTTTTGAAATTTTTACCAGTTTTTTTTTTTTTTTATAGTGCGATTTTTGACGAACCGTTTTAAATCCAATTAGGGTAAATTTGATCCGCACCATAACGATCATACCCAGACTTTTTACATTATACAAGGCTTAAGCCACATATACATATATAAAATATGATATTTAAAAATTATATACTACATATTTTAGATAAAAGCTAAAAATATCTGGTGATGGCACATGAAGAGCATCTGAATGGTTTAATTTCGGTACCTGAGCAAAGAAGTAGCAGTTGCCTCTGGTTCCGTAAGTCAGCGCGGGTCGTTTGCTGAGCCAAACACAGTCAGAGATGATGATATAATCTACATCTGAGAAGAAAATGTCTTTCTGGTCCTCAATCATTTCATCTAGGCCATTAGAGCCAGTCTCTTCCATTCCCTCAATGATGAATTTAACATTGACAGGCAGGTCCTGTAGGACACAGTTTGAACTTCAAACTCTGGGCAAAAAGTCGATAGCAACATGTTGCATTTGAAGAACAACATTTAATTTAATTTCAACCTGTCTTACAATGTTAAGGGCCTTGTAGACCTCTACCGTGTGGATCCAGGCCAACACTGGTGCTTTGTTATCAGATGCTCCTCTTCCATATAGATTTCCTAGGAGTAAACTATACATATTATCTGATTTTCTTGCAGGCCAAAAACCTTTGAAATCACCATGAAATAAAAATCGACAAATTTTTTAAAGGAAATATTGCAGTATTTACTATAAATAATTTATCCATGGACATCATTATTATTATTTTTTAATTCATATGCTTTGTAATCTTTAATCAAAGTAACTCCTCCCTCTTGCAGCAACATCTCTACTACAATGATGTGTTTACTGGCTCGAGGGCGGGGCAACCTGTCACTCACATTAGATCCACCAATAGCAAACCACAACCATCCAATCAATTCCCAATGGACAAAATTAAGCCCCACCCTACATTTGTTCTTGTTCCATAAGCTGTTTCACTCGGATATACCTCACAATAGGGAAGAAAAGATTATCGCAGCTTCCATTTCTTGACGACTTTAAATGTAAAGGTGTCATTCAATATCTACAATTACTGGCAAATGTTTGGCTAAATGAATCACAGCTATGAAGCATATAGTGATTATATAAAGTGATTATTTGAGTTTTGAGAAAGCAAGACATTTAAACTTTCAATTTAAGTAACGGGTGACAGGGTTACCATCGATATCAGTCAGCTCATAAGGTTCTGTTGCCCATCCGTCTTCTTTCTTGGCTGGCTGGACGTCCACGTGACCGTATACACAAACAGTGCGTTTACTGGGATCACTGCCAAACTGAGCTGTGACCACTTTTGGCAGGGCAATTGTGCTTCCGTTGGGAGACTGCAAAAGAGATGAACTGAAGGTTTAACTTTGATGGTTATATTTCGTTCATCCAGAACTTATAGAACCGTATTACATACGTAACTCTCGTTTTAAGTAAAGAATAATCGAGCTGTCCTGAATGAAGACACTGAAGTTCATTGAGCATGAGTGTGTGGATGCATGATCTCACCGCCTGCGTTCCGACGTCGATCATTTGCACGGTTCCTCCAATGAGCCGGAGTTTTTCTGCAGTCATGTCCATCATTCTGTGCAAGTCGGGTCGCTTTGTAACATCACTGGAGTCGCTCTCCACAGCGACCCACTTTCTCAGTGTCTAAAACAGACAAAATATTTTTTATTTAACAGACAAAAGGCATTTTATACATGGATTAGGCTATGCAATGTTTCTGAAAATACTCCAAATGTTGTGTGTACAACGGTTATTAATTAGCCTATTAACATTAATTATATTATTCATTTTTTAAACTTGATTGAATATATATATATATATATATATATATATATATATATATATACAGTATATATACAGTTTATATATATATATATATATATACAGTTGTGTTCAAAATAATAGCAGTGTGTTTAAAAAAAGTGAGTAAAGCTCAAAATCCTAATAATAACTTTTATTTCAATACACAAAAATGCAATGAGAACACTGCACATTCTATTCAAGATCAAAACATGAAGAAAAATGTATCAAATTTGTTATTACTTTATAGAAAGTGAAGAAAAGGGAATATTAGGCTGTTCAAAAAAATAGCAGTGTCTGCATTTTTCTTTACAAAGTCAAACATTTACTGTATAAACTGAAAAATGCTTGAAGATTTAGCTTTCTTGTGAATCACTGAACTAATATTTAGTTGTATAACCACGGTTTCTGAGAACTGCTTCGCATCTGTGTTGCATGGAGTCGACCAACTTCTGACACCTGTGAACAGGTATTCCAGCCCAGGACGATCGCACTACAGACCACAGTTCCTCTGCATTTCTTGGTTTTGCCTCAAAAACAGCATTTTTGATGTCACCCCACAGGTTTCTATTGGATTAAGGTCCAGGGATTGGGCTGGCCACTCCATAACGTTAATCTTGTTGGTCTGGAACCAAGATGCTGCTCGCTTACTGGTGTGTTTCGGGTTGTTGTCTTGTTGAAACACCCATTTCAAGGGCATTTCCTCTTCGGCTTAAGGCAACATGACCTCTTTAAGTCTTTTGATGTACTCAAACTGATCCATGATCCGTGGTATGCGATAAATAGGCCCAACACCATGGTATGAGAAACATCCCCATATCATGATGCTTGTGCCACCATGCTTCACAGTCTTCACAGTGTACTGTGGCTTGAATTCAGTGTTTGGGGGTCGTCTGACAAACTGTCTGCGGCCCCTAGACCCAAAAAGAACAATCTTACTTTCATCAGTCCACAAAATATTGCGCCATTTCTCTTTAGGCCAGTCAATGTGTTCTTTGGCAAATTGTATCCTCTTTAGCACATGTCTTTTTTTCAACAATGGGACTTTGCGTGGGCTTCTTGCCGATAGCTTGGCTTCACATAGGCGTCTTCTAATTGTTGCAGTACTCACGGGTAACTTTAGATCTTCTTTGATCACCCTGGAGCTGATCATTGGCTGAGTCTTTGCCATTTTGGCTATTCTTCGATCCATTCGAACGGTAGTTTTCCGTTTTCTTCCACGTCTTTCTGGTTTTGGTTGCCATTTTAAAGCATTTGATATCATTTTAGCTGAGCAGCCTATCATTTTCTGCACTTCTTTATAAGTTTTCCCTTCTCCAATCAACTTTTTAATCAAAGTACGCTGTTCTTCTGAACAATGTTTGGAACGGCCCATTTTATTCAGATCTTTAGAGAGAAATACACTATAACCACCATGTACAGTCCAGTACTGCCTTCGTCCTTAAATAAGGGCCACTTATTGACACTAGTTTTTTCACAGAATGATTAACCTAACTAATTGAACTCCACACTGCTATTATTTTGAACACACCCTTTTCAATTAATGATTCAATTATACAGAATTAGCAGCATACATGTCATGACTGTTGGGTCTGTTGTTTTTCTATTACTCTACTACACCTACTAGTAAATTATTTGCCATGTAGAAATATAATTTCTACCAAAAATAGTGATTGATCTGGTTAGTGATGTTGGACTGCTATTATTTTGAACACAACTGTATATATATATATATATATATATATATATATATATATATATATATATATATATATATATATATATATATATATATGAAGAGTTCAGATGCAAAAGCCTCTAAGTGCCATCTGAAATTTTCTTCTAGAATGATCATTTTTATCAAGCTCGTATATCTAAGTTCAGTAAATTCACTTAAATGGCAATGAAAATTACCTATGAATTGTCATTTAAGTGAAATTACTGAACTTAAATATACAAGCTTGATAAAAATGATCATTCTAAAAGAAAATTTCAGATGGCACTTAGAGGCTTTTGCATCTGAACTCTTCATATATATATATATATATCAAATTTAGGAACTGAATTTTAAAAAGGAATCTCAGTAAAAATCTATTTTCTTCATCATCATCCTTTGCTGACCACATTAAATCTTCAAAGTATAGAGTCTTGGCAATTCTATGTCTTCTTATGTGGAGTTTAAATAAACAACTTCATCTGCTACAATCTGCAACAGTGTTGCATTCCTGCAGAGATAAGATGCATCAATAAAGAGACACAGATGCCATTCGAGCATCTACAGTTAGCTCACAGTTTGGACACATGATCACCAGTTATAATATGCAATCTTTACATTAATGAACAACTATAACATCCCAACCAAGAAATACCTCGATAAATTCCTCTTCATGAGTGTTGACATATTGCGTCAACTCCTCATATTTGAAGGAAGACGCTCCTGTCCACAGAAGGAAACAGACTAAACTAATGCTGTTCATCTGTAGAGAGCAAACGGAGTCATCAGCAGAAGACAGACACACTGGCAATATTCTTATTCTCAGTATAAGAACTAAAATGTTTTTAAGAGAAATTAATTGACCTACCGTCTCAAGACGATTTGCTTACAAGGAGGTCTAAAGAGCTCAGCGCAGTCCAGTGCTCTCTCCAGATGAGGCGGTGTTAAATAGTTTTCATCACAGGGAACCTCCCGTCGAGATAAGGTCACTGAAGTCTCCTTTGCATGGAAAAAAACAGCTTATAGCTGCCAAAATGAATTTTCTTGCTGGCAAACACAATCCCTAAAGCAAGGCTGAGTAAACCCCTCACGCTGAGTTCAGTGTGGAAGCAGATCAACTACATTCCAAAGCTCAAACACTTATAGTGACTCTGAAAGGACAAACATCAATACTTCACTAGATAACCTGACATCTCTTTGTATGCTGGATTTACAAAGTTGAGTAAAACTAGCAGAATAGTTGAAGTTAGGCCTTGAGTAATTTCAATGATGAGGTTCGAAGCTTATGCAATGGAAGCCTTGTGTTTAAAATGAGATTCTCAGAACGTTCTGAGAAAGGTTCTCTCAAAGTTATGAACAAACGTTCTTCTACTAATGTTAATAAAGTGATCTGGTCTTTAAAAAAGTTCTCAAAACTTTTTTTCTCTTGTTAGCACAAGAACAGTATTTATACGTCGTTCATGGCACATTTTTCCCTGAAACGTTTTAGTTGAACATTCGTCTACTACTTGGTTCAGAATGTAATTCAAAAGTAACATTCTAATAATGTTTGCAAAGTGTTAAAATGGAATGTTTTCTTAATGTTCTTTCTAATGCTCACATACCAAAAAAAAAAAAAAGAGATGTTTTTTTCCCCCTAAAACTTAATAGGAACATCAGCAAAATGTTCTTAAACCATATTTTTTTGTTATCTGGGATGGTTGTTATGGTGTTCCAGTGGGAGCTGCTAAAAAAAATTGCCAATGCATTTTTTATGTGGTTGCTAAAAAGTTGCTAAGGCATTCAGATTGATTTCTAGAGTTGAGACAGATCGACAGAAAAAAACAGATTTTCTTGATAATCCTGGAAAAACCTTAAGCCTAATTAGTCAAGTAAGTCATAGAAAACCTTTGTCAAACTAACATAATGAGCATGTTGACCATAGAAATCTGTTTTTAATAGATGGGTCATGCCAAGAAACAGACCGATCCTGTCCGCCATTTTGATTTTCTTAGATAAAACTAGTGTTTCACGCTTTTAGGCCGTTTGTCCAATTTTCACCAAATTCGAGACAGATCATCTTTGGACCATGCCGGCAAAAATTATGGATTTTATGTTGATAGAGAAAACAATTTTCGTATACCCCATCAACAAATTTGATGGCATAATGACAAACTGCATCTGAGATTGTATCTCCAAAGCAATCTCACAGCAAATTCGTATGTATTTAATGAGGGGGCTTATTCGTAGATTTGTCTCTAGACCCCAGTGATGGCAAGGTTTGGGGCGGGGTTAGGGATGGTCCTTCCTGATGACGTTTTTTGAACAATTTTATGAATTCGTACGAATTAGCCACCTCGTACAATAGGCTACGTACAAATTTTTACCAGTGCGATTGGATTGGTATCTCTGGAAAGTTTTGACATATTGACACCAAACTTGATGTGTGTAATTGTCACAAACACTGACCACACCAGATTAATTTGGTGTCAGCGCCACCTACTGGTCAAAAGTAATATGCAATTATGTTACATAGTGATTGGCTGCATCCAATACTCTCTTGAGTAGGTACTAAGTAGGCTAATTACTTCACAGCTAAAAAGTACGTTCTAGATAGTATGAATGTATCTGCCATGTTGTTATTATCATGTGATCTATACCAGTCATTTGCGTCGCTTCACTGCCATTAATAAATCCTCTCTTCTTGGCCTCATGGGATAGTAAAGTGTCCATATGCACACACCTCAGAATCACGCCGGAACCAGGTCATCCGTACTCTTGAGGACTGTGAATTGGGACATACCTTTTTGTCACATACTGTTTTTCGCCTATACTGTAATAGCCTATCGGATTCAGCCATTGAATTCATGGTCTGACATCTGCTGCTATTATTTTCAAACTAGTAAACTAATGTACCGTATAGATGACGTCACTGCTAGGACTAAAAGTTTGATTTCAAAATGCAAATAAGCTTTGATGTGGAACTGATTTACTGTCTGAATGATTTAAGCCATTTGAACTTTAAACACAGGGGGCCTTATTAGGCGATCAACAATGAACTTGTCTTTAATTGTGTTGACAGGTTCAACATGCAATTAATTCAGAGCGTGCAGAATATTTCCGTTCCTTTTAACTTGTGCATCCTCTGCCAGCATGTTAGATGAGGTAAGTGAACGCTCCAGTGTGCAAAATATACACCAATAATAACCAGGTCATACCAGCAAACAGTAAATCCTGCATGTGCTGCATATATGAGTCGGGGTTTCAGAGCGTTTTTTAATTCTTTTGAGATTAAATATGAGTAAATAGGTTAGTACAGTATATCTGGAATTCTGACCTCTGAAAGATGGATTAGTCAAGAAAGAGAGATTAACTATATGGAGCAAATTCTTTAACATCGAGGTCCTTTAAAAACTTATGCAAAAGGCAGTTTCAGAGGAATAACACAAGATGGGGCCCTTCAAAATGTGATTTTAGGCTTGAAGTTGTCTGATAATATTCATCTACAATACAGCTTTTATTACGTTATGCCCTTTTATACTACAATAAGGTGACCTGGTTTATCAGCTAAATATATTTCTTTTATTTCTCATTATTTTTATTACAGTACCAGTCAAAGGTTTGGAATATGTTTTTGACAGAAGTCTCTTCTGCTCACCAAGGCTGTTTTTATTTTGATGAAAAATACAGTAAAAATAGTAATATTTTAAAATGTAATTTATTCCTGTGATGTCAGCTGAATTTTCAGCATTATTACTCCAGTCTTCAGTGTCACATGATCCTTCAGAAATCACTAGGTGGCGATGTCGACTCATTAACAAATGCATCCTCATTCTTTTTGGTTAAGACTACATTTATTGATTGGAAATGTTTACTAATACATTACTCATACATCATCATACACAGACATTTTTAGGTATGGCTTAAGTAGTGTATACAGTATATCATAAAACAAACACAATGTCTCAACTAATTACCTTGTTTTTATTTTTTATTTATTTTTATTTCAGAAGATGTTTCAGCCTGATGATTTTTGGGCCAAAAGTGGTTGCATGTTTAAAGCTTTAAAGTCACAGCGCTTGGCTTTTTTCCTAGAAGGATCCTAGAAGAAAATAGATGTCAGAATTTATATTGAAAGGTTATGCAAAAAAAAAAAAAAAAAACAGACTCACCTGGTTCAACCACATTCCGTTTCCCCATAAGACCCACAAATGTCTGGAATTTCTGCCCTGGAAGTCATTTGTGTGATGATCAGAAAACACATGATCAGATTTTATTCATACACGATTCAGCACGAGCAGTCACTTTTTCTTTTAAAAAAACCCCCCAACAACTTATAGTTACATTCATGTAAATGCACAGATTATAGGACATGCTCACAAGTGCAAAAAATCAAACTAAGCAGTTCTGAGGAATTTGATTAGGAAAACTTGCCAAAATCCAGCCTACTTACGTCTCCGTGTTATCTGTGATTTTGCTGTGAAGATAAAGCAAAGCTGATGTCACCATAATTATTTAATAATATTGATTTAATATATAGATAGATAGACACACACACACACACATATATATATAAACATACATATATTTACCAGATGATCTTTTCCCCATTAGACCGTAAACCTGTTGTAGTACAGGAGTTCGGCTGACCTTTTCCAACAGTGTCTGTATCTCCGACTCCAGCAAATTTACCTTCAGATGATATAATTACTTAAATAATGCAACCAACTGATAATCTTTCAGTGTTGTTAAATAATCATATATTAATATTATTGAATATTACATTTCTGTGCAAATGATATCACTTCTATATTCCATAACTAACACCAATGCAAGAGTGAAATCACTAACCTCATCCGGGTACCTGTCATTCATCCAGTTATCCTCATCAGGATTGAAGTTCTGGCACAACATATCTGTCAAAGCAGACAACAGCAGAAGAATCAGCAGCAGGATCTTCATGATGCACTGATGTTGTTGCAGTTCAGTTCAGTTTGACGGATTACCAGTGACCAGACAACAGTCACTCGTCTGATGCCAAACTCTTAGGCTGACAACAGAGACCCAATAAATTCAGACTGGAGCTGAATAACCTGAGCATTGCCAGTGATGATCCCTTCACTCAGATGTGGTCAGGAGCTCTGTTTAAATAGGGCTGGTGAAATGGGCACATGATGAATCAGGTGGCAATTAAAAGAAAATTGCTGCTTCACTGGATTATCCCTGTGAGATTCATCCACCATCGATTTCAGCTATTATTCTGATGATTCTGCATTTGACCTCTGATCGACTCCTGGTTCAGATCCTTTGAGATGCTTGATTAATTTGAAGGAGTCTCAGAATTAGACAGTAACTTTACTTCATGACACTTCATGGTTTTGTTCACTCACTCATTCTGATGCGGCTGTGATTGATTTTTGTAAATCTATCTTGTCCTCCTCATGGTGCTTGTCTGCATGTGTCAGTGTCTGAACTGACATGAACTGCATGAACACTGTCAAATATACAATAGAACATTCTATTCTATTCTATTCTATTCTATTCTATTCTATTCTATTCTATTCTAAACAAATATGTTATATGTATTTATATATCTTGTTCTAGTTGATCATTCTAAAGGATTCTTCGTCAACTTGAAAACTATTTTTTTTCATTTGTTGATTAACATTTTAATATAATATTCACTAATATGAATTAGCAATATTTAATCTATTTTATTTCTTAACAATTAGATGATTATTCAGTAATAATGATACATTTATTAATGTAATGTGCTTATTTGTTAATTAATTACATCAATAATTACATTTGAATGTGCATGCTGCAGAATAAGCAAGAAAAAGGAAAAGTATGATTTCAAAAATAACCATATGTGATATGATGGGATAACAATCGGTATGATGAAATGTAAAAGGGATTGTTGTTGTTAACTAAAATTATAAATAGAAATATTAGATGAAAAACTTACATTTAAAAATGATGCTTCTGGAACTAATTTATATAAGTTGAAGTACTAAAATTATTAAAACTACAACTTAAATTAAAAATAAATTAATGCTAAAATAAATGAAACGAATAAAAATGACAAAAGCACAAAATTACTTAAACTCAAACTAAATTGAAAACTTAAAATATAAAAATCTAATTCAAAATTGTAATAAATACTATAATAGTATATATTAAATAAAATGAAATAGTCGTTGCTGTTCTTTCCACTCCAATACTGAACGTATGATTATTATTTTGCATAGCAATCTGCTACGTCTCGTCTCTTATTGGCCATTTGAAGGTGTCACTCAAACCTGACAGGCCTCCGTAGGTCACGCCCCCGCGTTTATCCATATGAGGAAGAACTTGAATAAAAGTGAAACAATGTAGAGATAAACAGTTTCAGGACCGGGTACTTTTACGAACAGCTTAGTTCACGTACGTGTTTATGAACTAAGAAATGCCCGTTTTGAATTGAGAATCATGTATTATTGTCGATTACTGCTGATTTATTTTTATCTGTTATATTTATGCGTTGCGTTTCGCGTAAATGCAACGACTCCTCCGAGAAATGCGAAATCGTTTGATAATCTGGAGCACATAGACTATTTAGAGCAGAATACGGGTAACACTAGATCCAGAGGAAGGTCCAGTGAAGGTCTCGGGGGGTTTGAACCTGGCGATCCTGCTCCTGCCTTCCAGGTTCAAACTCTGGATGGAGTGTTTATTTACAATCCCCAGAATGAGTCGAGGCGCGCGCTCATCGTGCACGCGTTCACTAATAAATCCGCGTTTCTGGAGTGTCTGTGGACGTGGAGCGAGTCTCTGTCGGACCTGCTGGACTATCTGCCGTCCAACACCGAGGTCCTGCTCCTGTCCCTGGATGAGACTGCAGTGCAGGACTCGCTCTGGATGAGGGAACAGGTGTACATAGCTGCTGCACACAGGTACTGACACGCACACACACGCACACACACACACACACACACACACACACACAGACCGGGCTATTGTTCAGTGTCAGAGGACCGTTATATTACCATCTGATACTATCACTGTACATGTGCAGTATTTATTTACTTATTTCAAAAAGTACCAGATTTGATGATTTTGGACAATAATAGTGTAGCATTCTTTACATTACTTTGGAGAACCATTTAAATATCATAGAATGCGAATATGTAAACATTCAATAGATAGATTTCTACAGACAGACAGACCAAGCTTTTTTAATTCCTACATTTATTTATTTAATCATTTATTAACCCATCCATCCATCCTTTCTTAAGTCCTTCCATCCATCCATCCATCCTTCCATCCATCCATCCATCCATCCATCCATCCATCCACATAGACATAATATACATAGACGCCCTATTGGCCGCTGGATCGTACGTCAACGGCGCCGCCATACTGCGGAGGGCAACTTTCCCATACCTCTCATAACGAGAATTGAGAAAAATGCCTATTTCGTGTGCTGCTTGGGGCTTTACAAATCGCCACACAATTGAAAACAGGTCTCAGGGAATTACCTTTCTCAAGCAAAACTGAAAATTTGTTTCTGGTTGCATTTCATTTACTATTTTTATTTTCAGAGGAGAAAGGCCACGAAATTTAAAAATACTACTGTTATTGTGTCACGAAATGTAGTTTTAAGAGTTTTTCAGTCGACAATGTAGTTGTTTAAAGCTCAAATTTGTGGTTTATTTATAAAGATAGCGCCTTTTTAAAAATGTTATCTGACGGTTTCGCAGTTGTGAGATCCAGCGATCCCCGCGGGCGCTCAGCGCTCATGTACCCCGCCGAGAACAGCCTTGCCTCGGCTATAGTGCCTGTCGTACACCGCTTCTGAGTTCTGACGTTAGTCGCTGTCAGTCTAGTGAGAATAATTCGTCTTGTGTTTATCTAACGGGCGATCTTTGGTTTCATTAATCTATAATTTGTTCCTTGGCAGATTGTTTTGGCTGAGGGCAAAGTGAAGTTTCATAACTTAATATATTTAGGCTATTATAACAGTGTAGCCTACTGTATGTTTGACTGGATCGTTTACTTTATTTCTTGATTTGTATAGCTTCTTATACCTTTTAAAAACTGAAATTTAACAAAAAGAGACAGGGTTGCGTCATTTTATTTTATATAGCCTATGTAATAATATTTTAAAATGTATATATTTACATTATTTATTATTGTTATTATAATAATATACCACTTACAATTATCAATCTATTATAGTTATGCTGTCAAATTATTTTACTATTCATAGTAACTATTTAACCTATTATTTTTTATTGTCTATATTCTGTAATTGATATTTCATATTCTACTGCTATTATTATAGTATACATAAACTATATGCTATTATCAATATATTATTATTATTATTATATTAGTACTTATGATATTATATAATTATACTTTTCATTACTATTTTATTTACTGTATACTGTTTGTTTATTTTATTGACTAAACTATTTACTATTAGCCTACCTCTCACTTTATCTTATATTTACTATTTGCATTGCACTGTAGTTGTACCATATCATATTACCATAAATGATCCATCAGTTATCTTTGTTATTGCTAAAATCGGGTCAATGACAGAATATGCTTTTCCCACAATAAGAAACTTTATTTAATTTAATGTGAAAATTAAATTATATCTCAGTATGGGGGTGTTCACAATTCTTATCCAAGAATGAAAAGCTAAATAGCCTACATGACAAGCCAGAGCTTTGGCCATTCCTTATTAAAAAAAAATAAAATAAAATATAAGTCTATCTATCGAGAGTTTAACTAACTACAGATGGAACTTTTTTTGTACACCACATACAAACCACCGAAATCGGTTGATAAATGTAATTTTTTTTGGTTTTTATACAGAAAAACCGCAGCTCAGCAGTTTACTTGCATTTGATTACAGCGCAGTCTTGCCCTCCACAAAATGGCGGACGCGTTGACGTATCGCAGCAACGTTCCAAAGCGGCCAATAGGGCGTCTATGTATATTATGTCTATGTCCATCCACCCTTCCTTCCTTCCATTCAAATTTCTTTCCTTCCTTCCTTCCTTCCTTCCTTCCTTCCTTCCTTCCAAAAAGTACTAGGTTTTATTATGATTTTAGGACATCATGGTAATGTGGTATTCGTTATTAGTTTGGAAAAGGATATATCCAGGGCATATCAAAGTACCATGGTATTACCATCTGACACCATGACTGTAACACTGTACGACTACAGTAAGCAAAAATTGTCATTTAAGGTATTAATAAATGAAAATTAAGACACCTTTCTTTCTTGTTAGAGGGAAAGAGATCTTGTCCAGACTGCATTTCTCTCCCACGCCCGTGTTCGCGCTGGGAAACTGGATACCCAGAGTTCTGTACTCATGGGGGTGCGGTGGTCACAACTGCGGCCTCGCTCAGGTGCTTTTCTCCTCTCCAGGTTAGTGTGGATGTCTTGATGGGATCACATGGCTTGGTTGTACTATGTTGTCATACTGGGGGCGTCATTTCTTAAATATTCATTAGATTACTGATACATTCTGGAATTGCAGACTGGAGAATACCGCTGATCGCCAAGCGTCTGAATGCCCGATATGACTGGCTGAATGGTCGCTGGGGTGCAGATCCATACAGATTGCTGGATGCAGGGGATGGTTGTGAACCTGTGACGTCTGTCAAAGGTGCTGTCGCATGGGTGTCTGAGGGTGGCTGCTCTTTTTTCAAAAAGGTGAGCTACATGAGCAAGGCAACGTGGATGTTTGTTCAAGACACAAGATACGGCCCGATTAACAAAGTTTTTGAATGTTTAAGATAAAAAACATGGTCGAATCCAATGCTACTGGGGTGCTGGTGTATGCCTTGCCCGGGAATCCCATACAGGACATGAACTGCTCAGGAGACGAATGTTCCACCTCGCTCAACATACCTGCGTCTATGGTTCATATTGAACCCTCTGTCATGCAAGCCCTACGGTGAGCAAATAGTTTATAGGTCATAACTGGGCACATAGTGAGAGAGATGGATTGTTTGTTCTTCTTTTACCGCTGGGTTAACATAATCATGAATTTTTAAATTCCATATTTTTTTAATCACTTTATTCTGGGTTTGTAGTTAACTCCTGGTACTCAGATTTTGATATTTCACTCTGTACATTTGTAATCTCAGGGTTAATCTCAGTGTTGTAAAAAAATAGTTTTTGGTCATTTAAATTAAGCTGAAATAAAATTAAATAACACTGGTTTTTATTTGCATATTGGAAATGCTGTAATGTACTTCCACAATAAATAACATTGTTTATTCTTCACACAGTTAATTCATGTGCCATCATGTTAAAGTATTTTTAAGTAGGTTTTTTTAGATACTGCAACCAAACAGTGTGTTAAAGTTTCTGTGCCTTTAACCCAGGTTAACCTAAGGTTAAAAATTGTTGAAAATATCTGTGTGAATTTGCAGCCTCTACTATGCCTTAATTGTGTCATTTAAAGTCTAATCAGTGAATGTTTTTTTTTTTTTTAAATGATGTGGATTGTTTGCAATAGAAAGGGGCGTCCTGTGAATGTAACGTTCCAGATCACACCTTCACCAAACTTCTTCTTTGGGATCGACCAGAAGGGGGCGCTGTCTGAGATGGGCTGGTTTCTCTACCCAACCTTTAGATTCATGGCCTGGCAGGCTCAGTGGTAAGATCTGTTGGGTGAAATATTTATATCCATTGTCAATTATATTTTGGAGTTATTGGGCGATGCTGATAATCTTAAATTTGCTAAAGGGATATTTCACCGCTGGAAAGATGAATGTAAATTTAAATTGGGTCATTTATGTAGTAGAAATGTGAAATTATTTTAGAAGTTGGTGCCTTCTAGACTGAGAAAAGCCAGAAAATGTATTTTTGGCTCATGTGGATGAAAGACAACAACTCCCAGAATGCACTTGCTTCGCTGCCCTACGAGGCCACTCCCAAGCCACGCCTACCGGTTACAGAGGGCAGTATCGGAAGAAATGATACAACTAGGCTAATAGTCGACTTGAAACTGAAAAGACGGTGTTTTATCGTGAGATCCCCCTATGGGCGGGTTGAAGACATGCGGGACGAGCTCCTCCTACTGGCTGTAGTCTCTCGCCTCTGGCCAAAAAAGCCTCCGATGACGTAAAATGACGATTTTTGCGTCATCTGAGTTTTTTTTCCAGACACACAATACAGAAATCTCTCGTCTCAGGGGGACATGAGGGAAATTCGAAAATACTACCAGGTTTCTACTGATACAAAGATTAATGCTAAACGGTGAAGTATCCTTTAAGTATTGGCCTGTCTTATAATCCAGCTCACATTTATGTTATCCTCTAGGTTCACATTCAAAGAGGCTTTGCAGGAGCAGCTAAGTCGGCCTGCCATTATAGTACCTGTGTTTGATCGTCATCTGATGCAGGGAGAGACGGGCGCTCAGGCAGTGGTGGATCTTCCTAAAGGTTTGAGCTTCACATTAGTAGCATCTACCAATGCAGGCCTGTCATTCAAAGCTAGACATCAGAATTTTTTCCTGTTTTTCTTTATAGAGATTTCAAATTATGATGTTCTGGAGCTGGACGCCTCCCTGTCCTGTCCGGGCCGCAGGGACGAGACGTGTGCTCACTGGGATCACACTGTACAGCTGTACATATGCTGCGATCACACCAGCCCCTACTGCAACCTGGAGCTCGGGCGCTGGATAACGGCCTTCCGCAGGTACTTGAACTGAATCGTTGCTATTCTTTCAACACCATCATTTTGGACCATTTTTGAATTTCTGCTACTATTTGAAAATGTTTGTGACTATCTTTACAGAGGCACAGGTCATTGGCTGACGGATGTGTCCCCTTTGATTCCCCTGCTAAATAACAATAAGTGCTCCTTCAGCATGAAGACTGCGCCATGGGCGATGCCATGGATGACGTCTCTCAATCTACGCTTTAGTCAGAGCAACCAGACAGGTCAGAACATTGTCCTACAGGTCATAAAAGCATTCAGTGTGGCAACTTAGTGCAAGGTCTTTAAATCAACTGGTGTTTTGGTGGTTTTTGGTGGATGTGTAAAGTCAGTTAATCACATTAACTATAAACATGTTCCACTAACCCTTCACAAACACAAAGTGATGCAATATTCTCTCAGTTCTTATTCTCATTAAATACAAGTGACAGTAAAGACATTTATAATGTTACAAAGGATTTGTATTTCAAATAAATGCTGTTCTTTTGAACTTTCTATTCATCAAATAATCCTGACAAAAATATATCATGGTTTCCTCAAAAATATGAAGCAGCACAACTGTTTTTAACATTGCTAATAATAAGAAATGTTTCTTGAGCAGCAAATCATCATATTAGAATGATTTCTGAAGGATCATGTGACACTGAAGACTGGAGTAATGATGCTGAAAATTCAGCTTTGATCACAGGAATAAATTACATTGTAAAATTCAAACAGAGAACAGTTCTTTTAAATTTTAATATTTTTTCAAAATATTACTGTTTTTCCTCTTTTTTTTAATCAATAAATGCAGCCTTGGTAAGCATAAAGGCCCAATATACTTTATCGATTCATCATTTTGAACAAAATCAGGCCAAAACGAAGTTCATTTCGGGAGTTTGAAACAGTTAGGCCGGTGACACACTGGATGCGTGGCGTAAGCGTCTCAGCTGCGTGGCGTGTCCGTTTTTATTTCGGCTCCCATGTTAACAGGTTAGAGCTTGCACACTGCGTGCGTGACACGCGCGTCTCAGGCGCGGCTCGAGCCGCGCGGAAAACGCGTGCTTGCTAGAAATAGAACCGACGCCTATTTTTCACGCAACACGCAAGCGTCTTGGAAGCGTTTCCAAGCCAAATTAAATAGGAAAAGATGTTTATATGAAATTTTGACACGAATACATATTAATAAATGTCATTTTGATGTTTGAAAGTGTCTAGGGTTTGACATAAATGCAAATATAAATGCAATTTAAAAAAATATTATCGATTTTCAAAAACTGCACCTGTCAATACAGAATTAAATATTCAGTCTATATTGCCGTCAACACTGCCGACGTTGTCTTTGCTGCTATATATTTGTTTAACATGAAGTATAGGCCTTCCACAACTCTCTCCCCATATGTCAAATATATCACCAATATGTCACCTAGCAGCAGCAGCGCCGCGTCAGACACGCTTCTGGTGTGCAAAGACATGGAAAACGCGATGCAGCCGCCACGCAGCTGACACGCAACAGAAACGCCACGCTCACGCCACGCATCCAGTGTGTCACCGGCCTTAACCAAAGTGATCTTTCCGTAAAAAATAAATTACCGCTCTGATTGGTTATTACCATTGAGCTACAATTGGTCCCTGGCGATGATGTATAAGGTGGGTGTGGCTCTGAGGCTCCACCGTCTTTGAAGTGGAAATCTTCTCCAGGACATAAGATGAAATATTTGCATACACACCCTGACCCAATATTTCCCTGGAAAGAACATCTCGAAGACTAATTTATTGTATGCAGCTGTGAAAGCTGTTGCTCACCCACACATATTCTATCAAGTCTTCCTAAAGGAACCATGTATCTTACAGAGAACGTCAGCACAGTGTGTTACTCCAGATTCCTGCACACTTGTAGTTTATTCAGTCATCTTAAATAAGCTTATAAGTATTTAAAGGTTGTTATCGTTGCTCTATTTTTAGTGCACTTGCAGGAAATCATAAATACAATATTCTTGGAAGCTGCATTTAGGGGCTTGGCTGTTTCCCAAAATACATAAATGTTACAACAGTTACAGTAGTAATAAACCTAGTTAAGTAGTTTGCAGAGGGATGAGGACATCTGTGATTAATATTGACACCATCTGCGATTGTCTTCACAGGTAATTACTCGGAGAGATTGTACCCTTTCAAGGTAATGACGCTCTTCTCTGGTGGGACGTTTGACAAAGACTATAACAGCAGATACCAAGAGATCAAGTTCAGTCTTCCAGCTTCAACAAAGAAGGTGATCAATTATTATTATTATTATTATTTATAATAATAAGAATAATACCAACAAAAACATTTTTTTATAATAATATATAATATTATAATAATATATGAAGAGTTCAGATGCAAAAGCCTCTAAGTGCCATCTGAAATTTTCTTCTAGAATGATCATTTTTATCAAGCTTGTATATTTAAGTTCAATAATTTCACTTACAGTGCTATGCATAAGTTTAGACACCCATGCTAAAGTTGACTAAAAAGAGGAATAAAAAATCATCTTTTGGAAATTGAACTTAATGCCTTAATTAAATTTTTTTGGAAAAATCCAACCTTTAAGGACACCAATTTTCTTTGTGAATGAATAATGTATCGTAAATAAATAAATGTTCTTCCTTAAAATACAGGGTGCATAAGTCTGGACACCCCTATGTTAAATTCCCATAGAGGCAGGCAGATTTTTATTTTTAAAGGCCAGTTACTTCATGGATCCAGGATACTATGCATCCTGATAAAGTTCCCTTGGCCTTTGGAATTAAAATAGCCCCACATCATCACATAGCCTTCACCATACCTAGAGATTGGCATGGAGTACTTTCCATAAGATCATCTCTCAATGCAAATCAAACCAGCTATTAGGAAATAACTGAAATAAAACCATGCCAATCTCTAGGAACTTTATCAGGATGCATAGTATCCTGGATCCATGAAGAAACTGGCCTTTAAAAATAAAAATCTGCCTGCCTCTATGGGAATTTAACATAGGGGTGTCCAGACTTATTTACGATACATTATTCATTCACAAAGAAAATTGGTGTCCTTAAAGGTTGGATTTTTCCTATTTTTTTTAATTAAGGCATTAAGTTCAATTTCCAAAAGATGATTTTTTATTCCTCTTTTTAGTCAACTTTAGCATGGGTGTCTAAACTTATGCATAGCACTGTAAATGGCAATGCAAATTACCTATTAATTGTCATTTAAGTGTTATAAAAATGATCATTCTAGAAGAAAATTTCAGATGGCACTTAGAGGCTTTTGCATCTGAACTCTTCATATATATATATATATATTATATGTAAAATTAAAAGTAAAATGTTTCCATGAATTGAATGTGTATTTTTGTGTGTGTGCTGGAATCGCAGGTGGAGTTATACGCCGTTATCACGGCTCACGGATCTGACGAGAACTTCTGCGGGGAATTTTGTGTGACATCACACCACTTCCTGATCAACAGAGCCATCAATAACACACTCATATTTGAGTCAGCTGGTTAGTAGGACCTTAGTGCCAGGATGGTTGGAGTGTGACACTTGATAACATTTTATCACATGAATTACAGTGATGTGCTCACACTGTGCCAGTGAGTAAACAGATGTGCATTTCTGGGTAGGATCACCCCTGGGCTGTGCCATGCGGGTTCCTGAAGGGGGAGTGCCCAATGAACATGGTACCTGGTTGTACGGCCGCGGAGGCTGGTGCGACGGGCTCCAGGTGGATCCGTGGAGGACCGACATCACTTCCCAGGTACAATAAATTGGAGCAGAAGGAATGCAGAAACATGAAATATGATAAGGTCTTGAAACGACAATGACTATGTTTACATGTGCACCAATAATGTGATTATTTTATTGATTTAATCAGAGTAAGGAATTAAAGGATTAGTTCACTTTCAAAAAAAATTCTGCTGTTAATTTACTCACCCCGATGTCATCCAAGATATCCATGTCTTTCTTTCTTCAGTCAAAAAGAAATTAAGGTTTTTGAGGAAAACATTCCATGATTTTTCTACACAGAATGGACTTCAATGGCAACCAACTATACCAATGTTCAAAGAAGGTTCAAATCTCTGTCTCAATGCAGCTTCAAAGTCTCGACACGATCCCAGTCGAGAAATAAGGGTCTTATCTAGCGGAATGATCGGTCATTTTCTAAAAAACAAAATATATATATATATACTTTTTAACCACAATGCTCATCGTGTTCCATCTCGGAGATGTGCCACGCATTGCGTCATCACGTTGAAAAGGTCACGCGTCACGTCATCTATCTAAGTTATTTGTCTGTGTACTCCCGTTCAACAAGGTAGGGAAGGGCGAAAAATGTCATCTCATGTTCTCCTCCAACTTCAAAATCGTCTGACATCTTTGTTTTAATGTATTATTATTATTATTAATTTTTTTTTCGTGACCTTTCCAACATGATGACGTAATACGTGGCGCATCTCAGAGACGGTACAATATGGGCATTTGTGGTTAAAAAGGATATATATTTAATTTTCTTTTCAAAATGACCGATCGTTTCGCTAGAGAAGACCCTTGTTTTCCAACGGGGATCGTGTCGAGACTTTGAAGCTGCATTGAGACGGACATTTGAACCTTCTTTGAACATTGGTATAGTTGGTTGCCATTGAAGTCCATTCTGTGTAGAAAAATCATGGAATGTTTTCCTCAAAAACCTTCATTTCTTTTCGACTAAAGAAAGAAAGACATGGATATCTTGGATGACATCGGGGTGATTAAATTATCAGCAAAAATTGTTTTTGAAAGTGAACTTATCCTTAAATCACAGTAAGATTTTACATGACATGAGAAAACACAAAGAATTGTGGTTATTTTTACCTCTATTATTCACATACCCCAATGCACAGCACAGATGATGAAGTATCATACAAGTTCATACAAGTGTTACTGGCAACTTTTTTAATCTACTTGCGTCAAGTGCAAAACATATAGACTTGAATTTTTTTCAGTGATGTGTCTCCATTTTAATGTTTTCCTCCATCAATATACTACATCATATTAATGTTGCACAGCATTGTCTACATAATCTCAGTTTCTTCAGCACCCCAAAAATGTGATGCCTTCTTCACCGCCATGTTTATAAGCACATGACAGCGTCATCCATGTATGTCACAAGCACATGCACGCTTTGGTCAGAGTGGAATAGTTACAATTAAAGTGTTTACATGCCTGTTTATTGTGATTAAAATCAGCATACACCACATGTTTTACTACTATTATGGTTGCGGTTATGAGTTTAATCACATCAATTTGATCAAAGTATTGTGTGTACATGAGGTAAATTATATTGCCTAAATGTCAATGTAGTCACATTATTAGGGTGCGTGTAAACGTACAGTAGTCAGTTAAAATATAAACTATAAAATAGGTTAGGCTGTTCTAATGATTTATATGATGCATGATGTGTTAAAGATTTAAAAGCATTTTGTTCCTCTCACAGCTGGACATGAGTGGAACCAATTCTGTCCTTTACTTTGGACTCTATGAGGGACGTAACCCAAATCCAAAGACTGACCCGGGGTACATTATTATGTACTCCTATCTAGTGTTTTATAAATGATTTTACAGATCTGCATATAATTTTTTTTTTCTCACTTGAATCTTTTACATTTTTAACAGCATTGATCATTCATTTTCCTTCATTCAGTATCATTTTTGTTTTAATGATTCATGTTAACTTTAGTATTTCCTCATGCTGCTCTTTTTTTTTTTTTTTTTTTTTTTACCAAAAAGTTATTTTTGGTTATACTGTATGTGCAATCTGACATTTTTAAAAATTTCAACCTTGTACTACAGTTGACTACTGAGATTAGACACTCTGGATGGGATTTTAAAAAACGTATTTAATTGAGAGATATTTTGGTAACACTTTACAATAAGGTTTCATTTGTTAACTACTTTTAACACAAACTAAGAACTAACAAGATCTCTACAGCATTTATTTAAATTCAACATTTACGAATACATTTTTAAAATCCAAGTTTGTTAACATTAGTTAACTAACATGAACAAACAATGAACAGCTGGATTTTTATTAACTAATATTAACAAATATTAATAAATACTGTAACAATCGTTCATGTTAACAAATGAGACCTGATTGTGAAGTGTTACTGATATTTTGCAAATAAATAGTTTGTCTTGACAGACACATCAGTTTCACTGAGTCAATTTATTTGTATTTCTATCTTGGCTTGTGCAAAACCTAGTGAGTTGCCTATGTAGGCAGCATTTTAAGGCATCATAGGCACTCCCAATGCAAAGGCTGTTCCAGCAAGTATGATTATGCTGTTTTCTAAAATACTGTACCTTCTTTTGGCCCTCAAAAAAAATCCCATAATGCATCCCAAAGAGCTCAGTGACAAATACTGAGAAGTATCCTTCATTTTAAAGTTAAATCTAAAAGTATCAAGCTTTTCAAGCGAGTTGCCTCCTATCTAAAGTGTCCCAAACGTATGATGTTCCATTTCAGTTAGTTGCAGCTTACTAGGTTTTGAAACAGTGTTTCACATAATGTTTAGTAAAAGAACTGTATTTGTCCTGTCATTCTTCTAAAGTCTTGGGAATCTCTGTATAATGCATGGTATACATTGTATGATTTGGGGCTGTTTCAGATGAAAGATGATCAACTTGAAACAATCATGGCGATTTCTTTGGTCGTGGCTCATAAACGGTGCTCCTACATCGTACTGTGAGAGGTTCAAAGACGACTAAGATAGCCGGTGAAAATGTTCTGAGGGGTGTCAAAAATGTAGGATGACCATCTCACAGTGTGTTTGCTGCTACGACCAGTGATAATGCAATATGAAATGACGTATTGATCAAGGCGACATGACGCTAATACTAGGAAAGGTGGCACATTGAAAACACTATTCATCTTGCTCAGTTTGTTTACCACTAGCGCATGCTGATGACGTTTTATTCTTCTTCTTCTAACTAAAGATTCAATACAAGATCATACATGTCGTGCCCAAGTTTATTAGATCCATGTCGTACAGTGTGATTTGTAATGATCTTATAAGGTTGTTGAAATCGCAGTCTGTAGAAGGTATACTGAATGTTTTTTTCTGTTTGACAATTATATGCAATTATGCGAGTCTCCAGTAGCTTCTTAACTTAAAGTGGAAGGAAGACCAGGAAATCTTGATCTTCAATCTTGAGAAAATTGCTTTAGACTTTCAAGGAGCTTTTAAGTATTTCTCTGAGGACTGACCCATTGTGACACAGAGGTCATCCTTGCTCAACTAGTTTCCACACTTCTTGTGTGCTCTATAATTGAAATGTTGTACTTCTAATGCTGGTTGCACATTAATTAGAACAGAACAGAAAATGCACTTTTTTATGTCATGGACAGATTTATATTCTGTGCCAGTAGCCAGATTTCTAAAAGCCATATGTAATATTTGAGAGAAAAAAGATTGGGAATGATTATATTATTATTTTGTGGTACATATTAGCTTTTTAAATGACATTTTTAAAAACTCAAGGTACAACCATTATAATTCAGGATAAGAGATCTGTGACGTAAATAACAGCTAGTAAAAGTTATATGTGTCAAGTTGCAATAAAAAAGGTGCGACAGATGACTAGTGAACCTCAGCAGAGAACAGTCGTCCTCCTTGATTTAAAATTTAAGGTGTCATTTTAAATATGCAGAAAACTGTGACCTAAACTGCACCGATATGGTAAGTTATATTTTTCTGTAGCAGAACATATATATTTATATATAATAGTTATATTGCTTGTTTTCAAATATTTGTCTCTTTTTTTTTTCAGATGTCTCAGCACATATTTCTATTTTTTGGGATATTCATTGGTTTTCTCTTTATTAAGCAACTCATAAATGTTAGATTTGGCCTTCTAGCCAGAGCACGTGCGACTCCACACACTCTTTCCTCTCAAGCCAAAAGTCAAGCATGGAAAAATAATGGTATGTTCATTATAACTTACTCATATTTTGAGTCATAATGGCATTGTATTTACAGCACCAGTCAAAAGTTTGGACACAGTCTCAATTTTTTTTCTTATATTCTGCAACTTTAAGATGACAAAAATAGTTCAAACTTTGGTTTCACTTTATTTTGATGGTGCCTTTAACACATTCTGTTGACTATAAGTAACGTTGCACCTACATGTTTACTAACTCTCATTAGAGTGTTAGGTAAGTATTAATAGACTGGTAGGGTTAGGGTTAGATTAAGTTGACATGTAGTTGCAAAATTACTTATAGTCAGTAGACTGTCTGTTGGAGGACCATCACAATAAAGTGTTTGCAGATATTAAGCAGACAGTCTACTTATACTCCAATGAAAGTTAGTTGACATATAGTTGCAAAGTTACTTATAGTCAACAGCATGTTCAAAAGGGACCATCAAAATAAAGTGTTACCCAAACTTTTGTTTTATAAAGAAATGAATTTGTACGCACAATTTCTATTTGTTACATTTGTCTAATGCAACTCATGCATGGAAAAAGAATGGTACGTATGTTCATTATAACTTACTCATATTTTGAGTCATTATGGCATTGTATTTACAGCACTAGTCAAAAGTTTGGACACAGTCTCAATTTTTTTTCTTATATTCTGCAACTTTAAGACGGCAAAAATAGTTAAAGCTTTTGTTTTTATAAAGAAATGAATTTGTTTGCACAATTTATATTTGTTACATTTGTCTACAAAACTCATTTCAAGCATTTAAGCAGATTTAGATATTTGATTTAGATCAAAATATTTGTATGAGAAACGTACAGTAAACTACCGTTCAAAAGTTTGGTGTCAGTAAGATTTTGTAATGTTTTTTGAAAGAAGTCTCTTCTGCTCAACAAGGCTGCATTTATTTGATCAACAATACAGTAAAATCAGTAATAATGTGAAATTTTATTATTATTATTTAAAATAATATTGTAATTGTTTTCTATTGTAATAAATGTTAAAAAGTGATTTATACCCGTGATCAAAGCTGAATTTTCAGCATCATTACTCCAGTCTTCAGTGTCACATGATCCTTCAGAAATCATTCTAATATGCTGATTTGCTGCTCAAGAAACATTTCTTTATATATATCAATGTTTAAAACAGTTTTGCTGTTTATAGAAAATAGATTTTTTTGATTCATCATTGCTGAATCAGTGAAAACCTGAATTTTTGCTTGAATTCCCAGATGAGGTGTCACAGTCCCTGTATTCCCGTGTGCGTGTGTTGTGTTGGATCATGACAAGGCCTGAGAATCTGCTGAAGAAGCTCCAGCACGTTCGTGCCACCTGGACTAAACACTGTAACCTGAGCGTAGGAGCCGGATACGTTCTGAGCCGAGAGGCTCTCAGGAGATTTGTGCAAGGTTTCAGCACGGGACGCTGCAAGAATATCAGCTCCGTGGAGGACATGGCCTTGGGAAGGTGCATGGAGACCATGGGAGTGAAGCCCGGGGATTCAAGAGATCCAAACAAACGAGAAACATTTAATCCTTTTACACCTGAAACCCTTCTCATTTCCCCAAAGAGTGGAAAACAGGCCTGGAGATACAGTTACTACAAAACAAAACGGGTGAGTGCAGCTGGCAGGTTTTCATTGAAAATATCGTCATTCTACAGTTAAACCTAAGCTCCGCCCTCCTTGGTTACTGTTGCTAACACCGGGCTTGATAAAACAAAAGACAGTAGAGTGCAAAAGCCCGCCCACTTTTTCCATTGGTTTTGGAAGTATTTTTTCCATGCATTTCGCCCAAAGGGATTTCAAAAAAGTCTTTGTTAAAGCGTTATGAGCCATGGACCAAGCCAATCAGCTACGAGGTGAATGATAATAACTCTACAAACTTTGATTCAAAGCAAAATAATTTTTAAAATCGGACAAAAATACAAAGGTACAAAGACTGAGTACTTAATGGTTTTAGTGAGGGAAAAAACTACAGCATAGTCAAATTTAAAATGGTGGAGAAATATAAAAAATGTTGATTATTTATATATATATATATATATATATTGCAAAATATGCATATACAGTGAGGAAAATAAGTATTTGAACACCCTGCTATTTTGCAAGTTCTCCCACTTAGAAATCATGGAGGGGTCTAAAATTGTCATCATAGGTGCATGTCCACTGTGAGAGACAGAATCTAAAAAAAAAATCCAGAAATTACAATGTATGATTTTTTAACTATTTATTTGTACGATACAGCTGCAAATAAGTATTTGAACACCTGAGAAAATCAATGTTAATATTTGGTACAGTAGCCTTTGTTTGCAATTACAGAGGTCAAACGTTTCCTGTCGTTTTTCACCAGGTTTGCACACACTGCAGGAGGGATTTTGGCCCACTCCTCCACGCAGATCTTCTCTAGATCAGTCAGGTTTCTGGGCTGTCGCTGAGAAACACGGAGTTTGAGCTCCCTCCAAAGATTCTCTATTGGGTTTAGGTCTGGAGACTGGCTAGGCCACGCCAGAACCTTGATATGCTTCTTACAGAGCCACTCCTTGGTTATCCTGGCTGTGTGCTTCGGCTCATTGTCATGCTGGAAGACCCAGCCTCGACCCATCTTCAATGCTCTAACTGAGGGAAGGAGGTTGTTCCCCAAAATCTCGCAATACATGGCCCCGGTCATCCTCTCCTTAATACAGTGCAGTCGCCCTGTCCCATGTGCAGAAAAACACCCCCAAAGCATGATGCTACCACCCCCATGCTTCACAGTAGGGATGGTGTTCTTGGGATGGTACTCATCATTCTTCTTCCTCCAAACACGTTTAGTGGAATTATGACCAAAAAGTTCTATTTTGGTCTCATCTGACCACATGACTTTCTCCCATGACTCCTCTGGATCATCCAAATGGTCATTGGCAAACTTAAGACGGGCCTTAACGTGCTGGTTTAAGCAGGGGAACCTTCCGTGCCATGCATGATTTCAAACCATGACGTCTTAGTGTATTACCAACAGTAACCTTGGAAACGGTGGTCCCAGCTCTTTTCAGGTCATTGACCAGCTCCTCCCGTGTAGTTCTGGGCTGATTTCTCACCTTTCTTAGGATCATTGAGACCCCACGAGGTGAGATCTTGCATGGAGCCCCATACCGAGGGAGATTGACAGTCATGTTTAGCTTCTTCCATTTTCTAATGATTGCTCCAACAGTGGACCTTTTTTCACCAAGCTACTTGGCAATTTCCCCGTAGCCCTTTCCAGCCTTGTGGAGGTGTACAATTTTGTCTCTAGTGTCTTTGGACAGCTCTTTGGTCTTGGCCATGTTAGTAGTTGGATTCTTACTGATTGTATGGGGTGGACAGGTGTCTTTATGCAGCTAACGACCTCAAACAGGTGCATCTAATTTAGGCTAATAAATGGAGTGGAGGTGGACATTTTAAAGGCAGTGTTACGTCCAGAGACGAAGTGATTTGATTTTATATTTACTTCTAATGTGTCTTGTTTTTTTTTTTCTTTCTTTTGCTCCTTCTACTGAATCTGCCTGGCAGGTAGCTGATCGCCCCCAGCTGTACCTGCTTACCAATTAAGAGTGAGCCAGCATAAAAGCAGAGCTCCAGCTATCAGACAGGGAGAAAACGTTCCCCCAAGAGCTTTCTCCAGAGCGTTGTCTTTCTCCTGCCCAGCCTGTTGTTGCAGCTACAATTGGTGGTTATTGGGCTGCTGATTGTTCTTTTTTTGGTATTGTAGTTTTTCTTGTTATTGTTTCATTGTGACACTTTTTCAAATACTTTCTTTTTGTTATGTTAGTTAAAGAGAGATATATTCTTTATCTTTTGAGTTTGTTGCTTGATTAATAGCTGCTATTATTAACATCCTCTTTAGCAGCTACCTTAATGTTTGCTCATTTGTGTTTTGGGTTTATTGGTTTTATTTGGAAGCTGTAGGGTGGATGCCATTTTTGTTTTAACCTGTTTTCTCCTGTTTTGGGGTTAGTAAGGGAGTTAGGGTATAACTCTGTTATTTTTCTTTTCTTTTCTTTGTTAGTCTAGTTAGAGGTACATATTTCAGTTATATTGTCTTGTTTATTATTTTGGCCTTATCCTCTCCTGAAACTATTGCTTCCTTTTGTGTTTTTCTTTATATTTGTTCCACGAGCTGTGAAATAAAATCCTTTTCTGGATACTTGTGGCTTGTGGTGCTGTGGCAGGACTTAGATTAACGCTCTTTAAAATTTGGTTTTACTTTTGTTGCGTCCCCATTTACCCCTAGACTTATGTGGGACGTAACAATTGGGGGCTCGTCCGTTTGTTTAATTATTTCGTGGAATTGTGGTATCATGAGTTTTTCAGCAGCTTCGAACTTGTGCGGGTGAGGAAGTGTACATGTTATGAATTGAATAATGGAATTTGATTTGGTTAAGTTTACTTTGTCTCCGACAGTGGAAGAGTTTGACAGGTGTAGGAAAGGAGATCTGATTTTGATTGCAGAGTTCTTTAATATTCCTGTCAGCAAGGAGGCAAAGAAGCAATGCCTCAAAGATGAGTTGTACCGAAGGCTTGTCCAAATGGGTATTTTGCCAGCAGATTCTAACGTGGAAGTTGTGTCGGGAGAGCCTATTTCTTTTCATAGTAAAGGTGGCGATTTGAGTCCTGATCCTTTGATGCCGCTTCGTTTAAAAGAATTAGAGCTTGAGCTTAAGAAGCAGGAGCATGAAACTCAGTTGTTAAAGTTGAAGGCTCTGGAAATTGAGGCTGATCGAGATGTTAAGCTTCGGAGGTTGGATCTCGAAGCTCAGATTCTTCACAGTAGGCCGGTTCCGTTGCCTAGGTCTCGTCCTTCTTCATCCAGTGTTTCGGTACCGGTCGAAACAGGTTTTGACGTGAGTAGGTACGTGAGATTGGTCCCTCCCTTTCGTGAAGGTGAAGTGGATGCGTACTTTGTTGCATTTGAGCGTATTGCCACAAAATTGAACTGGCCAAAGGATTTGTGGGCTCTTTTGGTGCAGAGCAATATTGCTGGCAAAGCTCAAGAGGCATGTGCAGCATTGCCAGTTGAGAGTTCCTTAGATTATGACGTTGTTAAATCCGCTGTGCTCCGTGCCTATGAATTAGTACCTGAAGCGTACAGGCAGAAGTTTAGGCTGTGTTCGAAGCTGCCTAACCAAACTTTTACTGAGTTCGCAAGAGTAAAGCGGGTACTGTTTGAGAAGTGGTGCTTCGCAAGCAGGGTCACAGCTTTTGAAGAACTTCAGGAACTTTTGTTGCTGGAAGATTTCAAAAGTTGTGTTCCTGAGGGCGTCGTAGTTCACATAAATGAACAAAAAGTGAGTAAGCTTGTTGAGGCCGCAGTTTTAGCAGACGAGTATGTGCTTACACATAGAACTGTTTTTCCTTCGATGCGTTCTGTTAAAACTTTCTCCTCCGAGGAGAAAGTCGCTAAGAATTGGTCAGGGGTTAACCCTGCTAAACCGATTTTGCAAAGCTCCAAGAAAATTGAGGATAAGAGGGTATGTTTTTACTGTCTTGACCCAGGGCATCTTATTTCAAATTGCAAAGCTTGGAAACAGAAAAACTCTGCTAAAAGTAAGGGCGTAGCATTCATCAATGCTGTTCCTGAGAGTGCTGTTAATTTACAATCTGGCCTGAGTACTTTCAGCCCATTTGTAATGAGGGGCTCAGTAGCTCTCTCTGAAGATTCTGACTTTAAGCCACTCTTGATGCTTAGAGATACAGGAGCTGCACAGTCCTTAATTTTAGATAATGTGCTTCCATTCGCTGCTGACTCGTACACTGGTTCTAGCGTGCTAGTTCGTGGGATTGAATTGGGCTGCATTTCCATTCCATTGCATAGCATTTATTTGAAGTCTGATCTTGTTTCTGGTTGCGTGAGCCTTGGAGTACGATCAAAACTGCCTGTCAAAGGGGTAAGCATGATTTTAGGAAATGACTTAGCAGGTGGCAAAGTCTTTCCTTCCCCAATTGTGTCTGAAGATCCTGGTTGGTCTGCTCAAAACGGCCTAGTTCAGTGTTCTGCTACCTTCCCGGCATGCGCCGTAACTCGTGCTCAATCACAGAACTTTGAAAATGTGATTGATCTTTCTGATTCCTTTTTGTCTTCCCCACAGACTGTAGAGAGTGAGTTCTATATTAGTCCTGTTCCGATAGAAGCAAGTGGCAGGAGTGGTGAAGATAAACTTCCTTTCAAAATGAATAGAACCCAGTTAGCTACTGAGCAACGTTCTGATCCAACACTTGCTACATGTATTGGTGGTACTGTGGACAAGGCCTTAATCCCTCAGATAGCAGTGGGTTATTTTTGGGATGATGATATTCTCATGCGTTGGTGGAGACCACGTGCTAAAGATGCAGAATTTTTGATGGTGTTCCAAATTGTGTTACCTGAGGCATACCGTAATCAGATTTTGAAATTGGCCCATGAGCATGTGTGTTCAGGACACTTGGGTGTCACCAAGACATATCATCGAATTGCCAGACATTTTTTTTGGCCGGGCATGAAAACCGCTGTGTCTAGATTTGTACGCTCATGTCATGTCTGTCAGTTAGGTGGAAAGCCCAATCAAACAATTCCACTTGCTCCACTACAGCCTATCCCAGTTCTTGGAGAACCTTTTGAGAGGCTTATTATTGACTGCGTAGGCCCATTGCCTAAAGCTAAATCTGGACATCAATACCTTTTAACGATTATGTGTGCTAGTACTCGTTACCCTGAAGCTGTTCCTCTGCGGACTATCCAAGCTAAAATCGTAGCCCGTGAGCTCATTAAGTTCTGTTCAGTTTTTGGCTTGCCAAGAGTCATTCAAAGTGACCAGGGGTCCAATTTTACCTCTAAATTATTTAAGGAGGTAACAAAAGAGTTGGACGTGGAGCACCAGTTGTCCACTGCATATCATCCAGAGACCCAGGGAGCCCTGGAGCGGTTCCACCAGACTTTGAAGTCTCTTTTGCGAATATATTGCTTGGAGACTGGTAAAGATTGGGTGGAGGGTTTGCCGTTTTTGATGTTTGCTGTGAGGGGAACCGTCCAAGAATCCCTGGGATTTAGTCCTGCTGAGCTGGTTTTTGGCCATGTAGTTCGTGGCCCATTAAAACTTCTGAGTGAGCAGTTTCTGAGTGAGCAGTTTCTAGCTAAGGAATCCCCTCGTAAGTCTGTGCTAGACTATGTGAGTACTGTACGGGAGCATCTACATAAAGCGTGGGAGTTAGCTAGAGTTCATCTTGCTGAAGCCCAGTCCAAGATGAAATTTCGCTATGACAAGGATAGTCTTCAGCGTAATTTCCAGCCTGGTGATAAGGTTTTGGTACTGCTTCCTTTGCCTGGTTCACCTATGCAGGCAAGATTTTCTGGACCTTACCAGATTGAGAAGAAGTTGAATGACATAAATTATGCAGTTTCTACTCCCGATCGCAGGCGAAAGATTCGTGTGTGCCACATCAATATGCTTAAGGCTTACATTAGTAGAGATGGTGTTGAGTCTCAGCCTGGTCCTGTTGACCCTCTTCCTGTTGTTGCTAACACTGCTGTTAATTTGTCTCCTGTGTATTCTCCTGATTTAGATGGTCTTTGGTGTAAAGATGCCATTGCTTCATGTGGTACAATGTCTAACTCTGCCATCTTGTCTAACTTGCAGTCACATCTATCTTATTTGCCTGCAGCCCAGTGTGATCGTGTGGTTCAGCTAATTGAAAAGTATCATATGCTGTTTGATGATGTACCTTCACAAACTACTATGGTCACTCATGACATTGATGTTGGTGAATGTAGCCCTATCAAACAGCATCCATACCGTGTAAATCCCAACAAACGTCAGGTTATGAAAACCGAGGTAGAATATTTGTTGAATCACGGTTTTGCAGTGCCAAGTCAAAGTCCGTGGAGTTCACCGTGCTTGCTTGTACCCAAACCTGATGGTTCGTGGCGATTTTGTACTGATTTTAGGAAGGTGAACTCTGTAACTAAGGCTGATTCCTTTCCTCTTCCTCGGATTGAGGATTGTGTTGATCGGGTGGGATCAGCTAGCTTTGTTACCAAGCTGGATCTATTAAAAGGATACTGGCAAGTTCCTTTGACACCTCGTGCCTCAGAAGTCTCGGCGTTTGTGACCCCCGATTGTTTTCTGCAGTATACATCTATGGCTTTTGGCATGCGAAATGCACCAGCAACATTCCAGCGGTTGATGCTGAAGGTACTGTCGGGTGTGTCCAAATGTGAAGTCTATTTAGACGACATAGTTATCTACTCTGCAATGTGGGAGGAACATGTACAAACTCTTGAGTTGGTGTTTAAACGATTGTTGGAAGCCCATCTGACCTTAAACTTGGCTAAGTGTGAGTTTGCTAAGGCAAGAGTAACTTACCTTGGCAAATTAGTTGGCCAGGGCCAAGTGCGGCCTGTGCAGGCTAAGATAGAGGCTATTTTGGACTTCCCACGGCCAAGTAATAAGCGGGAGTTACGCCGTTTTCTGGGGATGACGGGGTACTACCGTGGTTTTTGTAAGAACTTTGCCACTGTTGTCACCCCCCTAACTGATCTCCTTAAAGCGGAACGGAAATTTGTGTGGAATGTTGAGTGTGAAGCTGCATTTGATTCTGCTAAAGATCTTTTATGTCATGCTCCTGTGTTGTCTGCTCCGAACTTTGATTTACCTTTTAAGCTACAGGTGGATGCTAGTGGGGTTGGAGCCGGGGCAGTGTTGCTGCAAGAAGACAAGGCGGGAATTGAACATCCAGTGTGCTACTTTTCGAAGAAATTCACCAAATGCCAAAGAAACTACAGCACCATCGAAAAGGAAGCTCTTGCCTTGATGTTAGCATTGCAAAATTTTGAGGTCTATCTATGTAACGGTAATATGGGTCCTATTATCGTATACACTGACCACAATCCTCTCGTCTTCCTGTCTCGTATGGCAAACTCCAACCAGAGATTAATGAGATGGTCTCTTATTCTGCAAGAGTTTGTTCTTGATATAAGGTATAAAAAAGGAGTGGACAATGTAGTGGCAGATGCTTTATCAAGAGCTCATATTGATGACTAAACTGCTCATAAAATGTGTGGTAAGTCTTATTTCTTTTTTTACAAACCAAGAGAGATCATGGTTTGTAACTACGGGTGGGGGTGTTACGTCCAGAGACGAAGTGATTTGATTTTATATTTACTTCTAATGTGTCTTGTCTTTTTTTTTCTTTCTTTTGCTCCTTCTACTGAATCTGCCTGGCAGGTAGCTGATTGCCCCCAGCTGTACCTGCTTACCAATTAAGAGTGAGCCAGCATAAAAGCAGAGCTCCAGCTATCAGACAGGGAGAAAACGTTCCCCCAAGAGCTTTCTCCAGAGCGTTGTCTTTCTCCTGCCCAGCCTGTTGTTGCAGCTACAATTGGTGGTTATTGGGCTGCTGATTGTTCTTTTTTTGGTATTGTAGTTTTTCTTGTTATTGTTTCATTGACACTTTTTCAAATACTTTCTTTTTGTTATGTTAGTTAAAGAGAGATATATTCTTTATCTTTTGAGTTTGTTGCTTGATTAATAGCTGCTATTATTAACATCCTCTTTAGCAGCTACCTTAATGTTTGCTCATTTGTGTTTTGGGTTTATTGGTTTTATTTGGAAGCTGTAGGGAGGTGGATGCCATTTTTGTTTTAACCTGTTTTCTCCTGTTTTGGGGTTAGTAAGGGAGTTAGGGTATAACTCTGTTATTTTTCTTTTCTTTTCTTTGTTAGTCTAGTTAGAGGTACATATTTCAGTTATATTGTCTTGTTTATTATTTTGGCCTTATCCTCTCCTGAAACTATTGCTTCCTTTTGTGTTTTTCTTTATATTTGTTCCACGAGCTGTGAAATAAAATCCTTTTCTGGATACTTGTGGCTTGTGGTGCTGTGGCAGGACTTAGATTAACGCTCTTTAAAATTTGGTTTTACTTTTGTTGCGTCCCCATTTACCCCTAGACTTATGTGGGACGTAACAATAGACTAACAGGTCTTTGAGGGTCAGAATTCTAGCTGATAGACAGGTGTTCAAATACTTATTTGCAGCTGTATCATACAAATAAATAGTTAAAAAATCATATATTGTGATTTCTGGATTTTCTTTTTTAGATTGTCTCTCACAGTGGACATGCACCTACGATGACAATTTCAGACCCCTTCATGATTTCCAAGTGGGAGAACTTGCAAAATAGCAGGGTGTTCAAATACTTATTTTCCTCACTGTATGTTGAAATGTATTATTTTGAGAGCGTAGAGAGATTGACTCGATTACATCATTCGCAGTGTGTTATGGGCGGGGCTAAAGAGATCTTTTGGGTGTTTTGCTTGTTTCGACTCTGACTCTGGTGTAATTTTCTGTACAGCATCATGGGTAATGTAGTTTTTCTCAAAGAATTCCGGTGTTAAACATGATTATTTTGAAACTAAGCTGCGATCTGATGGCTTTAACAGAAGAAAATATAAATGAACAACTTTGCAGTTCACAGTAGATGTCTTTAAAGGTTTAAAAGTTATCGTTAAAAATCACTTTTCTTATGGAGAAAATGAATGGAGTTTTTACTTCTGGAACCCGACTGTTGCTCTCTATACAACCCATTGCGCGACAATGTTTGTGTCCGGTGTAAGACATTCAGTAGGAATGAACTAGAGATGTACGTGAACAGGAACGTTTTCGGTCAAATTAGCAGATAATGTGCTGTCAAATTCAGACATTTTACAGGTAAGTGTGACAAAGCAAATCTTACATTAGCCATTTATCATTAAAAAAATTTAATTACTCAGGAATGTGAATAAAAACTGCAGAGACTGTGAATCAGAATCCTTTACCATATTTTTTAATATTTAATGTAAAATTCAGTTTAAACCTACCCGGACACAGAGACAGATTTGCAGTAGAAAACATGCTTTGAAAAAAAAAAAATCACACCCTTTTTTCTTGTTAAATATATCCTTTAAACTCAGATATACATTAGATTGAAAATAAAAATTTAAATACTGAATTAAAATACTGACATTTTTTTTTCATATTTGATATTTCAGTTTGTCACAACTACATTTTGCAGTTACAATTACTGTACAACAAATGTTCTTTTTCTATTTTTACTGGTTTTAAACTGTAAAAATATCTCTTTTCTTAGCATCATAATAGAGCAATATTTCATGCTCTAAGAAAATGTTAAAATTAAAGTGATTGTAAATATTAATAAAATTCCCACCATAGTTAAAATTTGTTTTAAAATAAAGATTTCTATAGGACTTGTGTACATCGAAGTATAACTTTTGCATAATGACCCTTTTGCATTGTCCAAGATTAGTCAAAAATGAATAATTTTTCTCTTTTCCGAGGGCCCTGACTGCTGTGCGGATTTTGCGATATCGTTTCATTATGTGAAACCTGCAGACATGTACACGCTGGAGTATTTTGCACATCACCTGCGACCATTTGGATACAAGTACAGATTCAACACTAATCCTGAAACAAAACAGCACCAGTCAGCTCATACCACAACACAAATACAATAGACGAAAATAAAAAAACACAAAGATGTTTAATGTGACCAATAAAAATGAGAACATTTGATGGAAAAAGATTGTTAAAAAAAGATTGTTTTACTGTATGAATATTTGTTACTTTTACTTTAGTCTTTAATTTTTCATGTCTTACATAGCTTTTGATATTTTGCTATATAATGCAGTCACATTCTGACATTTTAAGTGTGACATTTTTGTGGCAAATACATGCATTTATTGAATTGTTCAAGTTCTTCTGAGCAGTTTAGTTATTTAAAATGTTCATAGTTAAATATTAAAAGCTAAAATATTTTAATTAATAAATGGCCCATAGATTTATTTCTTTTTTCTTTTCTATTTTTTAGTATCCCATCCTATTGCATCAGTTTCAGTGCTCTAATGATAAGACTTACATTTTCACACAGGATTTTTTGCAGATCTGTTGACTATCAAATCGGTTTTTGTTGCCATTGCAACCTCCAAACCAGAACTGAGCACATGAATTGGCCTTAGGATCAAAATACCATTTAACAACATACTCTCGACACGGACCAGGATCCAGAGGCTCCAGGCACCCCTCTTCTGTGAGAGAGAGAGAAAATTGAAGGATTAACCTAGTTCTTTTGTTCACAGAATTGAGTTTACAGCTGTATGGGCATTTACCTGCAGTAAAATCATTCTGTACGAGCAGCGGCGGGTCAGTTGGTCTGCGTGACGGGTCGGTCCAGTATGTGCCCTGATTTGGCCGGTCCAAAGACGTGAGAGAGAAATCCGGGAGGCGGTTCAGATCATTCCTTTCCACATATGGTGATATGGTCCCGATAATGTCCGGATCATAGGGGAACACACCAAACTCTCCGAGTGCATCTGGCTGATTGATACAGTGTAATATTAATATCTCTTGATAACTAGAGTACGTACAGTGCTTGCATAATAACAGTAAGCGTCAAATATCAAGCCAATATTATAGCCTTAAATCGTATCTCCTTTTTTGTTGTCTAATACAGTCCTGCAGTTTAACCTATTTTTATTTTTTTTTTGCTGTTTATACAGCAACAGTAATAACAAATTATTATATAGTCATAAAAATTGCTTGCATAATAATAATTAGAAACATTTCATAATAAAAATAAATACATTTATAATCAAGAAATGTTACACTGATTGCATTTGTTTTCCTAATTTGGTTATGTATTTTTTTTTGTTTCATTAAAAATTCTATAAAACATTATAATAAAAATACATAAGAAATGCAATAAGGAAGTCAAACTGCAAGACAGTTATTATGTAATTTCAAGAGCAGAGCAGTTGAAATAAAATAATTAATGTCCTGCAGTGTAACATTTTTGTTAATATTTAATTTCTCATTAAACATAGTGTAGCTTTCAGACCAAATATGGCGCATGTGTCAGTCTCTCAATTTATATGAAGTCATAAAAATTGCTTGAGTAATAATAATTAGAAAAAAAAATGTATAACAAAAAATTATAATAAAAATACATTTATAATGAATGTCACAGTGCTGTATTTTATGTACTTTAAAAAATATATATTTTTAGTTTTATTCAGAAATTCTGCAGTTCAGCAATGAAAGCAGCTCTTAAAACAAATATGGCGGCTTTAGATGCGTCATGAGTTTTTAATTAATGGTCTTGTTGACTGAATTGTGTCACTCACTTTACCTTAAAGCTGGAGGTAGTGCTGAATATTGATCCATCAATGTTCTCACAGACCTTATGGAGCAATTTACTTTCCACATCTAGATCACAGAGACAGAAAACATAAATTTAAGGCATTCAGTTTATATTTATAATATAGTGTATTATTTTTGCTAATGCTAAAATACTTTCTTCTGTCTCAGTTCAATGTCCAAATATACAGCCCTTCAATGGGATTGTTTAAAATAAAAATTCCACACAGATATATGGTTACCAATTTTGCCAAGTAAGACAAGAATCAACATATTTAGTTGATCTTTGAACAACATTCCTGTCGAAAAATTTAGTCCCAACCGTATAACACTGATGTAGAAGCACCTAACCGTGGTTATAAGCCTAAACTTGACATAAACTGTAACCTTGTCCCTCAAATCTGATTGGTTGATTGGAATGTTGACCCAGAAACATGTTGTACTTGGTGAAATCACATTCACCCCATATACACCTAACGTTACCGCTAACCCTACACAATAAACACTTTTTTCCTACTTTTAAATACCCTTTATGCACTTTATTTCCTCTTTTCTAGTATTTTCTTCATTTTTATTTTAAAATAAAGGCTACTCTGAGCTGATATGTGATGGGAAAAGGGAGAAGAATGAGTTTGAAAAGAGGAGTATTCGAGCTCGGGTCGATCGTGCCAGAAGTTACCGCCTTTCTTTTGTAAGAAGTTACCGCTTTTTTTTTTCTGACCGAACCAGACATTGGTGTGTGGAGTCAGTGTAAATAGCCTTTGCCAACAAAGACATAAACACTCCATTTTGGAAGAACTATCCATTTTTACTTGTGTGAAATGAATGCATTGTGACATACCAGGAAGCGTTCTGAAGTCTTCAATGGAAAACACATGCTCCTCAGTGGGCGGAGATGCTATTGACTTAAGCTCCTCCTTAAAGTCATCATAAATCGGGTCACTTTGATTAACCACTCCTATAGCGAACACGGTGATATTGGCTGAATGAGCCTCTCTGACCGCGTCCTCCAGCTTCACCGTGTCACGGTGGTCCGTCTGGCCATCCGTAATAACCACCGCCACTTTCTTCACACCAGGGCGAGCAAAGCGGAAGATCTCATTGGCCTTTCTGATGCCACTACCTGTGTAAGTGCCCTCTCCAATATAGGGCATCCTGCGCACGGCTGCTTTCACTTCATCACGAGGTAACATGTCTTGAATCCTTGTGACCACCAGGTTAATGTGGCTGTAGAGAACGACCCCTATGCGCGTCACCTCCGGACTGACTGACACGCGGTCGATCAAGGTATTCACAAAGTCTTTAATGACTTCAAAGTTATCCGGGCCGACACTCTCAGAGCTGTCAATCACAAACACCAGCTCAAGAGGTTTTACTCTGCATATCCGGCCACAACCTGAGAATACAGAATAAATCATCCAATATAGTTTTGGTGTAATTCATCACAAAGCATTCAAATTTGGAAAAAGATCTGCCATTTGATTACCTACCACAAATAGATCTGATTAGATTGATTATTTCTTCTCTCTGCAAAACATACATCTTTTTACTGAGAATATGAACGTAAATGTATAAAACGTAAATGATTATTTCAGCGTTATATATATACACACTGTAAACTTTTTTTGAAGTTGTAAATAAAACAGTATTATTATAGTATGTTTTACAAGAAAATAGTCAAAGTTTATTTATATAGCTGACCAATGTGCTTTACACTATATCATAAGACAAAACAAGACATAAGAAAAGGAGTGATTAAAAAAAAACATGGCAATATCATATATGAAAGGCATGTAAATATATATCATTATCTAACGATCAATAAAAGCCAGAGAGAATAGGTTTTTAGCAAAGGAAAAGGAAGGAACGGTGCAGATCTAATCTGGATAGACGGGCTGTTCCAAAGTTTAGGCCCCGCAACAGCAAATGTACGGTCTCCCCTTTGCTGTAATCTATCTAGGAGCAACTAAAAGTTTTTGTTGTCCCAAATTTGAGAGCTCTTGAGGGATAGTGTAGGACTAATAAATTAGAGAGGTAGGATGGCACCAGGTTATTCAAATATTTACTGAAGGTGATGTAATTGAGGATGGTCTCCCATCGGGTGGGCCGAAAAAATATAATCTTGGTTTTATTTTCATTTAGATTTAAAACGTTAGCAGACATCCACTTTTTAATATTGTTTAAGCAATCCAGCAAAGGCTCAAGTGAATTTTTTCCAGATTGTTTGAAGGGAACGTAAATTGTGTGTGTCTCCTGCGTAACAATGGAATGATGCATCATGTTCCCTATGGATACCTAAGGGAAAAAAGAGTAGCGGCCAGGATGAAGCCCTGAGGCACTCTCCAAAAGGTTTGCAGCTGAGGACTCAGATGAGCCAAAACTGAGAGAATTTATGATCTTTCAAAAGGGATCTGAACCAGATAAATACAGTTCCTTTCAACCCCACATCATGTTCAATTCGAGAAATAAGGATATCATGGTCCACCATGTAGAATGCAGAGCTGAGGTCTTGGAGCACTAAGATACAGTAACATAGTCACAGTTTTCAAATAAATGTTATTGAGAACCTTCAGTAAAGCAGACTGTAGTGTGGAGTGTTTTGAAGCCAGACTGAAACCTCTCAGATAGAATTTAGATGAAGATATAGGAAAGAAGTTGACAAAAAACAACTTTTTCGAGAACTTTCTAAATGAAAGGTACATTTGAAATGGGCCTATATGGTGAGATTATGCAACAACAGCATAACATATTGCAGTTTAGAGCTGTCATTTCTTCAGGTGCAAAACCATTTTACAGTATATATAATAATTTACTTAAAAAAAAAAAAGTGGATCTTGAATGGCAAGGTAGAAAATTGATTCTTTCATCTGTGCACATACCGTGAGACCAGGTTCTCCTTTTGTTCCTGAATTACCCTGTGATTGTGAGAAGAAGCAATGTTCAGTGTGTTAAATATAGAGATGTTGATTATAGTGTTGTCAGCTATCATAATGCTCAACGCAAAGTCAAGTCAAGCATGAAGCGTTTTTCAACTAATCAAGATTTCCTCAGTTCTTCTCACCGGTGGTCCTGTAAATCCTGATTCTCCCGGGTTTCCTCTGTCCCCTTTGCGTCCTTGTGCTCCAGGTAACCCACGATCCCCCTACAAACAAAACAGTTACATTATAAAAACATGATGTAATGCACCATTTTTTGTAATTGCATACAGTATAAGCATCATTTTTGGAGTTTGTGGAAAAGAGCATTTTGTGTTTGACAGAAGAAAAGTCATACAGGTTTGGAACAACCTGAGGGTGAGTAAATGATGACATTTTTATTTTGGGGTGAAGCATTCCTTCCATGCTAACTGTATGAAATATGAATGCATGACTGTGCACTTTCCTCACCTTCTGTCCCGGCAGACCCTCTCCAGGGGACCCTTTTGGCCCCTGTCTACCCTGATATCCAGACTCACCCTATACAAAACAGAATGAAGTGCATGCTAATCCAACAGTTTCAGTGTTTCACAACTGTACAGCACACTGTAATGTGTTCAGGAATACTGTATCCTGCTGATATGCCACAGATTCCTGTTACCTTTGGTCCTTGTATGCCCTCTCCTGGTAAACCTGGAGGACCAGCTGGACCAGTCTGACCAATGGAGCCCTGCTGACCACAAAAACACTTCTGAGCAAACCTGAAAATAATCAAATTCTGCTTCAAAAAAAAAAAGAGCCTATTTTTAGGACCATTTAGGAAGGACCAAGAGTCATGAATTTCATCTGAACATTATCTACAAACACAACAGACTTGTCCAACAGTGTATTGTGACATCCCATATACACATACATATACACATACATATACACAATGTTGATTATGTGTATATGTATGTGTCTCAGCCTCAGACGTCACGCCCATGGATCATTGGCTGAATGTCTGAACACAAAATGGGAAACACTTTGAGAGTTTCGAAGTCATCATCTGATTGGTTGAACTCTCCAGTATTTCCAGGAAACGTGTATGTCGCGTTTTTTTAACGGCCCACCTGGAAGCAAAGCCGTCGCAATGCCAAACCCCCTTATGGAAGAAGAATGCTGACGTTTACAACTGTGACAAAGAGCGCATATCAGGATCAGCTAAACGCTGGATTTTCAAAAGTATGTGAAGTTCAAAGCACCATTGTTGCTCCAGTAAACTTGCACGACATTATTGAATGAATTGCATGCTGGTCTATATAACTTTCCATTTTCATGCACCTAAACGTGATGCTGAACAAAGGGAAGTGTGATTGGTTGCTTTACATCTCGGTCAGACATCCTCTTGGGACTGCCGTCAGTCTGAAGGTCTGGCTATGCAAGACTAATATGTACTCTACATACAATAGATGTAGTTTAAAATATATTTCCCACCTTTGGGCCCACCTGACCAAGACCTGGTGCTCCATCAGGCCCTGGGCGACCTGGAAGGCCTCGATCCCCCTGTGACCGAAAATATCAATTAATCAAATGCTCTAATAGAATAATATATTTTTTTAATGATTCAAATGTTTACATTTCCTGAAGAAAATGGGAGCGATGCAATGAATCACCTTACCTTAGGTCCAGGTAAACCTGTACCCTCTGGCCCAGACTCTCCTGTAAGACCTGGAAGACCTGGTGGCCCCTATAGATCACATGAGCAACACATACTGTATATAGTGTGTTATAATTCAATTTGGTATGTCAGATTAAATACAAACTTTATTGTAACTATGAGTTGCATGAATAATGTTTTTTATTTACAGGTGGGCCGGGATAGCCTTCTCCCTTCAGCCCTGGTGGTCCAATGGGTCCTCGTAACCCTATTTCACCCTAAAGACAGACAAAATTGATGATCTGAATCACAAAAGAACAGTGTAGATTTCAGCTGGGAAGTCACTCCTACCTTCGGCCCTGGAATGCCTATCCCTGTTTCTCCAGCAAATCCTGGTGGACCAACCGGCCCTGGATCTCCCTACAGGAAGATGAACACGGTATGAGATCTCCTGATGTGGATACACATACACATACAGTAGCTCCCAAAAAATGTAAGCCACAATAAAAATGTATCAGTGACTTTTTTTTTTTTTTTTTGATCTTCATATTAACTTAGAATGGAAGTAAATTAACCTTTGTCCCAGTGTGTTATAATGCAGAAATGTGAAACTAACGTTTTAGTTCATTTTCATGAATTATTCATGAATTGCAATTTTTTATTAATTTAATTATTTAATTATTAATACTTTATTATTAAGTCAATCTTTCTGGATTGGAACCATTTTCAGGCTGTTTCAATGTTTAATGCCTGACCATGTGTACGTCCCTTGTAGGTCACTGTGATTTTGCCAAGTATAAGGCATGTTCCTGGATCAACATTCCGGTCCAAAAACATAGTCCGACTCCTAACCCTACCCATAACATGTCCCTAAAATCAGAGGTGAATAAGAATGGTGTAGAAGCCCCTAAGCCTTTTCATAAGTCTAAACTTGACATTAACTGTAAACCTATCAGTCAAATCTCATTGGTTGATTGGAATGTTGTTCCAGTAACATGTTCTCACATTCACCGTCCATTGTGTCTTATACTGTGACCATGATTTTTGCATTTTATTTTATTTTACTGATAAAGCTTGATTTCTTTAACGTACCTTAGCTCCGGGTATGCCTCTTCCTGTAGGCCCAGGAACACCTGGAAGTCCAACATTCCCTGGTTTTCCCTATTTTAATTGAACAACACTGTAGCTCAAAGAACATTCAGCGAACAGCGGCAGTGACACAGGGCTTTTCTTGACATAGTATTTAGTGTTTGTCAAGATGAAGATGTCAAATGAGTTGTTTTCACCTTTCCCCCTATTGGCCCAGCTGGTCCCACTGGTCCTGGTTGGCCTCTGGAGCCCCTCTCCCCCCGATCCCCCTGTTGAAGGAAGATACAACCTATTTAATACATAAAATTATATCTTTTTTTAATATAATAATTTTAGTAGGCATGACACCTTCTCTCCTGGTTGGCCTCTTCCAGGAGGTCCGTCTTGTCCTTTGGGCCCTGGTAGGCCTAAATCCCCCTGAAATCAACAAGATATCATATAGTATATTACAAGATATGCCCACTGAATGTTTTGGATGTAAAGTTATCCACCACTAACATGCTATTAAGGGCACCTTTGGTCCCATGGTTCCATCTTCTCCTGCTACACCTGGTATACCTGATAAACCTTGGGATCCAGGTTCACCCTATGACATCAACCCAAACACAACTCTGATTTCATTATTTGATACTTTATTCTGTTCTTTTAGGTCATGTCATAACAGTTTAGTTGAAACGACAACCTACTTTGGGTCCTGGTTCTCCGATTCCTCTTTCTCCAGTGGCTCCAGGATCTCCAGGGAATCCCTGTTCTCCCTGAGAGCAAACAAAACAAAATTATTATTATGTCCTTCAAAATTTTGGAAAAGTTTGGAATAATTACTTTTTTCCCCCGAAAGAAGCCTCTTGTTTACCAAGGTTGAATTTATTTTAAATTCAGTAAAACAGTAATATTGTGAAATATTATTACATTTTCAAATAGCTGTTTTCTATTTGAATATATTTTAAAATATAATTCATTCCTGTGATCAAAGCTGAATTTTCAGCATCATTACTCCAGTCTTCAGTGTCACATGATCCTTCAGAAATAATTCTAATATGCTGATTTGATGCTCAAGAAACATTTCTATTATTATCAATTTTGAAAACTATTTTGAATATTTTTGTAGAAATCATGATTTATTTATTTTTCAGGATTCTTTGAAGAAATAAAAGAACAGCATTTATTTTAAATAGATTTTTTTTGTAACAATATAAATGTCTTTAATCTCACTTTTTATAATTTTAATGTATCTTTGCGGAAAAAAAATCATAAATTTATTTATTTACTTCTAAAAAAAAAAAATTCTAATAGAAGTGCAGTCTTACCTTTGTACCCACGAGTCCTATCCCAGGGTTCCCTCTTTGACCAGGAGGACCAGCTGGTCCCTGATTCCCCTTTCGATATTAAGATGGAGGCGACAGTTGAACGTTTCCAATTGTTTCGAAAAGTAATAGCACACTTCTCAACATGCATGATTTGAGGAATCGTATTGCATATAAATATAGAAACAGTGTTTATTACTTAGGGTCAGGGATTTGTTTAAATCACACTATAAGCATGTATTGAGAACATGAAGCTTGCCTATAGCACCACTAGTAAGGAAATATTGGTATAAATAAAAAAGCTAAACCAGAAAAATAACATAACAAAATACTTTCTCTCCTTGAATTCCCCTGCCCGGCATTCCTAATGGTCCAGCTGTTCCAGGAGGTCCCGCGTTGCCCTAAGAGAATGGATGTAAGGGCTACATTTTAAGCAAAATGGCTATTTATATGGCCAACGAAAATCTCACACAACTGCACCGTACCTTTTCACCTCTGACTCCATAACCGGGGGGTCCACGTCCACCAGGAGGGCCGATAAAGCCACGGTCACCCTAGGACACAAACACAAAGCAGATTAAAAAAGTGATATTTCAATATCTTTATTCACACGAACATTAAAGGGAAATAATAACATAGAGGTATGCATTCATTTTAGACAATTTGCACTCTTAAAAATAAAGGTTCTTTATTGGAATCTAAGGTTCCATGAAGAACCATTAACATCCATGGAATCTTTCCTTTTATCCAAAGGTTCTTTATAGTGAAAAAAGGTTCTTTAAAATGCTCTTCACACTTTAAAATGTTCTTCAAGAAAAAATGGTTTTAAGAACCGTTTACTGAATTGTTCTATGAGGAACCCAAATTGATTCTTCTATGGCATCATGGGAACCCTCCCCCCCCCCCTTTAGGAAACGTTACTTTTTTTTTTTTTTTTTTTTTTTTCATTTATTTAGTCAGTTCAAATACAAAAACCTTTCAGTACAATGCAAAAAAAAAAAAAAAAAAAATGGTTACAAAGTATTAACAATACAGCTCAAAATATTTTACCAGATAAACAAAAATAAAAAATAAACAAACATAAGAACAAATACAAAATATCAGGGCAGTTATATGTAATTGAAAAGCTTTAATATTTGTATTGTTTTTATAAGCTTTTTATTTTGTGATCTCATGTTTGAAAGAGTTTCAAAATATATTGTTAGATCAGTGTTATAGAAGGCAATAAAGGAGGGTTTCTTTTGAGTTATTTTTGTCTTATGAATATAAAATTTCGCCAAAATGATAAAAAGATTAATTATAAAATTTTGTTTTTCAGAAAAAGATGGGTTTTGCAAACAAAGTAAAATGTCATGAGGGTCTAAATTAAGACATCTGTTCAATTTTTTTGTCATATCTATTTTAAAGTGGAAACGTTACTTTTAAGAGTGTCTATTTTATTGAAAGTACTATCTTTATTTACTTTCACTATCGAAAAGAGCAGGACGAGACATCCCGCTAAACATCTCCATTTGTTTTTCACAGAAGAAAGAACGACTTACGGGTTTGGAACAATTTGAGTGAGAGTAAATTTCATACGTTTTCTCATATTTTCTTTCAGAAAAGGTCTTAGAGCCTATATCGAAAAGGGAATGACCTAAAAAGCAGCAGGAACAACAACTGTCTCTGCTCACCTTTGGGCCAGGGAGTCCCTCGCCTGGAGCTCCTGGGTTCCCCTGTGATCCTGGTAAACCTGGAGGACCCTTCATTGATGCATGTATCATTATCTCATTATAATCGATAGATACATGTTTTAAAGTCATACGAGAGGCTGTTTATACTTACAGATAGACCTGGCTGACCAATGCCAGTCTGACCTAGAGGACCTGGTCTTCCTGGGTTTCCTTTGTCGCCCTAAAACAATCACACCTCAAATAAAATACACTGCATGTATGCACTTATATTGTGATGGACAAGAGCATACTAAAACCTCTGGGACAAGAAAGTACATCATTGTGAATACTGTGAAAATATTGTGAAATATTATTACAATTTAAAATAACTGTTTTCAATTTGAATATATTTTAAGATGTAATTTATTCAATGCAATGCTGAATTTTAGCATTAGTACTCCAGTCTTCATGATCCTTCAGAAATCGTTCTAATATGCTGATTTGCTGCTCAAGAAAAATTTCTGATTATTATCAATGTTGAAAACAGTTGTGCTGCTTCATATTTTTGTGGAAACTGATGCATTTATTTTCAGGATTCTTTAAAGAATAGAATGCTCAAAAGAACAGCATTTACGTGAAATAGAAATCATTTGTAACATTATAAATGTCTTTACTTTTCCTTTTGATCAATTTAATGCATCCTCACTGAATAAAAAATAAAAAAAGTAAAAAAATCTTATTGACCTTAAACTTTTGAATGGTAGTGTATGTTTCCGCTGCTTTAAACTTTTTTTTTTTTTTTTTTTGTCTAATATGAACTGAGAGAAGTCCTGTGGAGAACAACCAGCTGAAAAGTTTACCTTTGGTCCAGGGAATCCAATTCCAATTTCTCCCGGCGGGCCAGACGCACCAACCAGCCCTCGGTCCCCCTAGGAACAACCTGAAGGTCAGTCATTTATTTGGATGGTATCTCCTTATAAATGTAAAAGTTCACATAAATTTAAAGCTGATGTTGTATATTTGCTGCAAAATGCCATAAACCTCATTGCAACCTTTGGCTTAATATTCAAAACATCCTACTATTAGCGTGATGTATAGTTAAAAGGGTTTAGTACATCACCCAAAGCATTCACTGTATGTTCCAAATGACATTTACAGAGCATAAAGGCACCCCTTGTGTCTGACAGTTTATGAGTTCTTGCATTTGAATGTGCAATTATATATGTGTCCGATTTTCAAAGCGCTCTTTGTTAAAACTTCCAGACCAAACGTGAGAGGCAAAATCTGCATTTAAACATGGAAAAATCACTAAAATGTGAATTCTTTACCACACAGATTTCTGTCTCTATTCAAGACACAAATATCAGTTACAGTCTGGCAAAGAAATGGAAGATATGATCATACTTTGGGTCCTGCTTGACCCTCTTGCCCCTGATCCCCTGGAGGCCCTTTCAGACCCTGGTAAAATAATGAAGAAAAATGTTAAAATTGGTCTTGCACTCTCATGCATTAATTTTTTAATCATTTAACATTTGTAACAATTAATCAGCCACATGCCTATAATAAACCATAGGTTGATATGGCACTTTTAGGCATCTGTTGAAGCCTGTTAAACTGTGCAAATGTTGGTTCTGAAGGACCTGACCCAGAGCTATTCAGTCTCTTCACTAATCCCACAGTACAAAGTCGTCCTCGGAAAAAGAATAATATCCTGCAAGCCTGAATTCACTCCTTTACATTGTGTATATTAGCATAGGATTACGAGCGATCTGCCGATCACATTCCATATGTGCAGAGCGGGGAAACAGCCACGGCCTGCCATGATCACTGCGTTTATGTGATGAGACAACATGTGATAAGACTAATGCATTTAGTTTTATATCTATTTATTTGGCTATCTATATTCACTTTCTCACTTTTAGAACAACTACAACAAATCGCAGTGTCCGAATGAAAAGATGAGCCTTTTAAAAAGAGCACACTACCGGTTTTCTTTAGTCACATGACATTTGATCTTCTCACAAAATAATTTTTGTCTGAAATCACCCTTACACAATTCACTCCTTAAATTGTGCTATCATACACTCATCTTTTAAAAAAAATTTGTAGTATTTTGTAAAAAAAAAAAAAAAAAATGCTTTTGTTCACACATCAAAAATAGCATTATACTACTGCTATACAAATGTTGTTAATTTATTTGTGTTTATAGTAATATGATTGTATGTATGGATGAGATGCACAATTATGTTAATGTGTTCAGAATAATACAGGCTAAGATGTATAAGAGTGCCCGACTATTAATAATGTGTTTACTTTAAGAATGATTTTTTTCCAAACCTAAATTGGAGCTTTAAGTGTGTTCTACTGTTAAATATTACGCATGCCATAAAGGAATCTTTACTTAAGGGTCTCACAGAATTAAATTAAATAATCAGTTATTAAATAATTATCATTATCAAATGATAAAAATACAAATACAGTTCATGTTATGCATCATGAATTCAGCTGAAACCTGAAATGTGGCATATAATATGTCATATGTAAAGAGATGTTTGTACTGTGCCTGCTCTCCTCTGGGGCCCCTCGGTCCTGGAGGCCCTTCAGTGCCCTGTGAAATGACACATACAACTTTGATCAATCATATGTGGCATATTTCAGAGCAATAGTAATTCGTAGAACAATAGAGAAGACTTACCTTATGTCCCTTTTGCCCTGGTGGTCCACAATTACCTTGATCCCCCTAAAACATGACTCAAGACTTCAGTTATTGTATTGTGGAACAGAATGTGTGAGACAAGTGAAAGTTGTATTAATGAAGCTGAGGGGTTTCTCTGTCCAGTCAAGCCACAAGTACACTCATTGAAAACTTCAACATAAGTTTTCACAGCGATGCCATAGAAGAACAGTTTTTGGTTCCCCAAATAGCCTTTCAGTGAACAGTTCTTAAAAGAAACACTTTGTCTCAGTGGAAGGAACATCTTAATAATCTAAATAAATTTGTTTCCACTATAAAGAACCTTTTGTTCAATGAAAAGGGTTCCATGGATGTTAAATGTTCTTCATGGAACCATCAAAGAATTTAAAGAATTTAAAGAACCTTTATTTTTAAGAGTGCTTTCTAATTTGCATGCTAATTATTTTGCAGTCTTAGTAGATACTCTTGTGGCTGGTTTGGACAATGCATGGAAATGTTAACAAATTAATTGCAACAACCCACATGCATATGCAAAAGATAAAACTCAGATATTTTACCTTATCACCTTTGAACCCAGATCTTCCCTGTGGATGGAACCCAGATCTTCCCTGTGGATGAGAAACCAGAAACAAGAACCGTGTTAGTCAGAGAGTCAGTGAGACAAAATGTCTAAACTGACCATATGAAGATGTGATGTACCTCTGGACCATTGATTCCTGGAAGACCAGGTGCTCCTGTTTCTCCCTGTAAAATCAGTCAGACCAGTGCGTCAACAACAATAAACTACAGATCTAATCATCATAATTCCTTTAAACACAAATGGTCATTATTTTCACTCTCACCCTTGAGCCTTTTGAACCAGGCGGTCCTTCAAAACCTTGGTCTCCTTTTTTACCCTAAACAAAACAGAGTTTTCTTCATGAATGCCACAAGTGAAGGAAAATGGCCTCGATTCCATCCCAGCAATACTCACAGAAGCTCCTGGAAGACCTCGTTCACCTTTCTCACACAAACACACCGGTGCTCGTGGGCACTGGCAAGAGAAATACAACCAACAGGTAGTTTGCAATCAGCACTGTTCAAGTCGAGCTGTTTTTGGTGTGATATGCTTTGCTTAAAGGGATAGTTCACCCAAAAATGAAAATGTCATGAAAAGTTGTTCCAAACCTCTATGCGTTTCTTTCTTCTTTTGAACACAAAAGATGATATTTTAAAGAATGTTGGTAACCACACAGTTGATGGTAGCCATTGACTTCCATAGTATTTCCATAGTATTTATTTTTCTCATACAGATTTGGAACAACTTGAGGGTGAGTAAGTGATGACAAAATCATGACAAAAAAAAACATTTTTGGGTGAACTATCCCTTTAATCATGTCAGGTCAAATGTATTTGTATAGCACTTTTCACATTTCACAGGCTTGCATTGTTGCAAATCATGATGTTAATGTTTAGAATACCTTAATATTTTCAAGACATATTTTCAGATTAAGCAGATTAGAGCTGGACAATAATATAGTTCACATTTTGTGACAACAAGCAATCAAGCAGTTGAGATTTTCAGCTTGATTGCTTGTAAATGGGCATGTACTGTATGTGAATAAAGTTGGACACACTTATACAGTGTCACAGTGTCTGGTTTGTGTCTCGTTTTCACGGTGTCCTTCACATTGACTACAATTCCCAGCATTCTGTCTGTCACTTATCACTGTTCATTACACTCAGCTGTTGCCCGTAATCATTGTCCCAGCTGTTCATTGTTAGTCCTGTTAGATCTGTGTGTATTTATTCCACACTTCTTGTCTGTTTATACCCGTTCTTGTTTGGATTGCTTCTCTGGATTTTTGACCTCTGCATGGATTACAACGATGTTGGATTGCCCTCTTAATAAATTACTGCACTTGGATTTTCCTGCTTCCCGTGTGCATCCGTGACAGAACGACTCCGTCCCCATAAATCCAGCGGTAATTTTCATTTTTTATAATTTTTTGTAGGATCTCGTCCCCAGTTACTATGTGGATTCCACGTAGCGAACTTTCTCCCGCAGAGAGAGAGAAGGGCATCTCTTTACTAGAGTATTTTTCTAGATGTGCACAAAGGCATGAGGAAATCAGGATAGCTGAAGCTTCACCACAGGTCTCATCGAGCGCTGGGACTTCGTCGCTGGTTTCGTCCAGTTCAGAGACGGTACACATCCGTCAGAAGGGAAGAAGGAGGAGGAGACCTGCGTCGGCCCAGTCAGAGACTGTCCACGTCCCGTCTGCCCAGTCAGAGACTGTCCACGTCACGTCTGCCCAGTCAGAGACTGTTCACATTCCGTCTGCCCAGCCGGAGACTGTTCAAGTCACGTCTGCCCAGTCAGAGACTGTTCACATTCCGTCTGCCCAGCCGGAGACTGTCCACGTCACGTCTGCCCAGTCAGAGACTGTTCACATTCCGTCTGCCCAGCCGGAGACTGTTCACGTCACGTCTGCCCAGTCAGAGACTGTTCACATTCCGTTTGCCCAGCTAGAGACAGATCAAGAGATGCCCATTCGTGTGGCTGCCAAGGCTATGATGGATTATTTGGAGCGTCTGACTCGGATCCTGGACATGCCAGTGTCCGTTCCTGAGCCGGAGCCAGTGTCCGTTCCTGAGCCGGAGCCAGTGTCCGTTCCTGAGCCGGAGCCAGTGTCCGTTCCTGAGCCGGAGCCAGTGTCCGTTCCTGAGCCGGAGCCAGTGTCCGTTCCTGAGCCGGAGCCAGTGTCCGTTCCTGAGCCGGAGCCGGTGGTGTCCGTTCCTGAGCCGGAGCCGGTGGTGCCAGTTCCAGTGCCCGAGCCAGTGGTGCCAGTTCCAGTGCCCGAGCCGGTGGTGCCAGTTCCAGTGTCCGAGCCGGTGGTGCCAGTTCCAGTGCCCGAGCCGGTGGTGCCAGTTCCAGTGCCCGAGCCGGTGGTGCCTGTTCCTGAGTCCGAGCCGGTGGTGCCTGTTCCTGAGCCCGATTCGGTGGTATCTGTTCCTAAACTGGTGGCATCTGTTCCTAAACCGGTGGTGTCTGAGCCGGTGGCGTCTGTTCCTGAGCCGGTGGCGTCTGTTCCAGTTCCTGAGCCGTCGGTGGTGTCTGTTCCTGAACCTGAGCCGGTGGTGTCTGTTCCTGAGCCGGTGGTATCTGTTCCTAAACCGGTGGTGTCTGAGCCGGTGGCGTCTGTTCCTGAGCCGGTGGCGTCTGTTCCAGTTCTTGAGCCGCCGGTGGCGTCTGTTCCAGTTCCTGTGCCGCCGGTGGTGTCTGTTCCTGAACCTGAGCCGGTGGTGTCTGTTCCTGAGCCGGTGGTGTCTGTTCCTGAGCCTGCGCCGGTGGTGTCTGTTCCTGAGCCGGTGGTGTCTGTTCCTGAGCCTGCGCCGGTGGTGTCTGTTCCTGAGCCGGTGGTGTCTGTTCCTGAGCCTGCGCCGGTGGGGTCTGTTCCAGTTCCTGCGCCGGTGGTGTCTGTTCCAGTTTCTGCGCCGCCGTGGCCGCCCGAGGGGTCGTCTCCGCCTTGGCCGCCCGAAGGACCTGCCCCGTCCCGGTCGCCTGCACAGCCGGATCCGCCCTGGCCGCCCGAGGGATCGTCTCCGCCCTGGCCGCCCGAGGGGTCGTCTCCGCCTTGGCCGCCCGAAGGACCTGCCCCGTCCCGGTCGCCTGCACAGCCGGATCCGCCGTGGCCGCCCGAGGGGTCGTCTCCGCCGTGGCCGCCCGAGGGGTCGTCTCCGCCGTGGCCGCCCGAGGGGTCGTCTCCGCCTTGGCCGCCCGAGGGAAAGTCTCCGCCCTGGCCGCTCGAGGGACTGTCGTCTCCGCCCTGGCCGCCAGATGAACTGTCACTCCCTGTCCCCGTTTCCCTCCATGGACCTGGCCCACCTTCCCTCCCCCTGATCCTCCACCATTCCACCTCCCTCCTGAACTCTTGTGTTGTGTTTTAGTGTTGTCATGGAGCGTCTGGTAGCCGCTCCGTAGAGGGGGGGTTATGTCACAGTGTCTGGTTTGTGTCTCGTTTTCACGGTGTCCTTCACATTGACTACAATTCCCAGCATTCTGTCTGTCACTTATCACTGTTCATTACACTCAGCTGTTGCCCGTAATCATTGTCCCAGCTGTTCATTGTTAGTCCTGTTAGATCTGTGTGTATTTATTCTCTGCCTGTTTCTGTATGTGTACGGAGTCGTTAATTTGTGTCACCACACTTCTTGTCTGTTTATACCCGTTCTTGTTTGGATTGCTTCTCTGGATTTTTGACCTCTGCATGGATTACAACGATGTTGGATTGCCCTCTTAATAAATTACTGCACTTGGATTTTCCTGCTTCCCGTGTGCATCCGTGACATACAGGGGTTGAACAATGAAACTGAAACACTAGTGTTGGAGATTTCATACCTATATATACGCCTGGTGGCCAATCTCCACTGATTTACATTCATCAGTAAGAGCCGAGTGTGAAGGTTGAATTAGCAGAGCAATAGCACAGCTGTACATAAATTATTGCAATCCACATAACATCCACACAACATAATGCGAGACAAAAGAGGACAAATTATTGGTGTGTGTCTCTGGCTCATCTGTGATCAGGACAGCAAGTCTTTGTGTATCGAGAGCTATAATATCCAGGGTAATGTCGGCATTAAACTACAGAGGACGGACCACATCCAACAGGAGTAACTGTCGACGCAAGAGGAAGCTTCTGACAGAGATGTCCAGGTACTAATCCGGAATATATGCAAAAAGCATAAATCCACAGCTGCTTAACTCACTGCAGAATTAAAAGCCCACCTTGAAAGTTTCCACCAAAACTGTTCTTCAGGAGCTTCACAGAGTCTATATTCATGCTCGGGCTTATAGCCAAACCTTTGGTCACTCGTGTCAATGGCAAATGTCGGTTTCAGTGGTGCCAACAATGCAAATCTTGTGCTGTGGACAATGTGAAACACATATGATGAGTCCACCTTCACTGTCTTTCCCACATCCGTGTGAGTTACGGTGTGGAGAAACCCTAAAGAGTCTGAACACCCGGACTGTTGCTGCCCAGAGTGAAGCACGGGTTGATCAGTGATGGTTTGAGCTGCAATATCATGACAATCCTGACTGTGTTTGAAGGACACGTCACTGCCGAGGACTACCGAACCATTCTGGAGGATCATGACCACCTGATGTTCAAACCGTGTATCAGCATGATAATACACACAGCAAGACTGGAGACAGAAGGGTTTGATGAAGATGAAAGTGAAGTTGAACATCTCCTATAGTCTGCACTGTCACCAGATCTAAAGATTATTGAAGTATTTTGGAGGAGCGAGTTAGAAAATGTTTTCCTCCACCATTATCATATAGTGACCTGGAACCTGTTCTGGAAAATCCCTCAAAATCCCTCTGGTCACTGTGAAGGACTTGTATCTGTCATTCCCAAGATGAACTGTTGTATTGGCTGTAAAAGGAGGCCCTCACCATTCTAATAAATTATTGTAATCTAAAACCAGGTGTTTCAGTTGCATTGTCCAACCTCTGTATATCCAACTTTATATAAAGAGCTGAGCAATAAAATATTGACATTTTGAGACAAAATAAAATAAGGCAGTTGAGATTTGCTATATTTTCACTTTGATTAAGTGTATCTGGGAAAAGTTGGACATAGTAGTTGTATATTTCATTATTAGTTATTAATTTAATACATTTGAGTTATTCATTCATTATGAAGGGGATATTGAGAATTATGAAACCTGTGAGGTTTTTTAGCTTAATGCCACTTGGTTGCCAAGTGTCTGAATAATTTGAGAGCCACTCTTCTTGATAGTTCAGTACTTACTTCATTCTTTGCAATTATTTCCTGAAAAACAAATGAAAAGAGAAATAAGAATTAGAACACAAATCTATTTCAGTAACAAAACAAGTCCAATTTATAGCCAAATTCCGTGCATGACATGGGAAGGATAATTATGCATTTCTAAGAGACCCGTATTGTGTGATCACAGACAGCGCTTGACATTTCACGGGCAGACCCTTCCTTGTGTGTTTATTGGGAAAATCCCCCACACACAGATTTGATTCACCCACTGATGTGTGAACAATGCTTCAGGACAGAAGACCAAACACTGGTTACTGTATTTGGATCTCAAACCCTCACGAATAGGCTGTAAAAAAAGATCAAAACTATTGCATCAAAACTGTAATGAATGGGTATTTCAGTCCATGTGCAACTAAAGCTCTGCAAATGTTGTGCAGAAACAGAGAAGTGTGAGTGTGCATGTTTCAATGTGTATGCCAAGATGTTTTGAGCGAATATTAACATGTTGCACCACACATATGCATTAGAATAATTAGTTGCTTATGTGCTATGTGATTTCTTATTGACCCAAGTCCCAGGTATGTGTTTATCAGCATTTTACATAATCTTCAAACATGACTATTCATAATTTAGAGTTAGAATTATCCGAAACTGTTCTGTTTAAAATGGTTTTTAATTTACATGCATGGTTTTAATGACTTGCAGTGCAAGTGGTGTGGTGACTGAGTGACCATAAGCAAAGATGGCAGCTTGCAGATCACATACTTAGCTAGTTAGCATTAGCTGGTAGCAAAATCGATTAGAAAAAAAGTTAGCAAATTGATTGCAAAATAATTTTCACTGTCTCAGCAACATCGCAAAAAAAAATGCTCCCAAATGCATTTTTATTTTTTTAATGTGTTATTATTTACTTTATTAAAAGTGTTCAAGAATGCAAATCTTCTAACTCCAGAGTATGGGCAGGTCATACATTTTTTTTCGAACTTTTTTCTTTTTCTTTTCTGTTTTTAACAAATCAAATTTGCTCTCCATAGGTCTAAGTCTTAAAAATTGATCAAAGTAAAACTGAAATAAAAAAAATATATATTACAAATAGTTAGAAATATATGGTAGTTACGATAGTTACGGTCCTTCGTTCTGATTGGTTGTGCCACTACAAACATACACCTGTGACCTCGTTAAAATAAATATTTGTATGGACTAACCGTTTTATAAAAGCAACAAGCCCCATGAAGCCGTGGTTTACAGTGAATTTAGAACAGCTAAAGGACGTTGCATGATTATATATCATTTTCAATGAAATACATTAAGTTTTAATTATTATATATATATATTATATATATTTATACTGTACATACAATTTTAATAATATACATATATATATATATATATATTAATATTTAAAATATCTTAAATAATAATACATTATAATCATATTTTCATACTTCATTCTGTTGCCCATGGAATCATGATTTAATTTGATTCAAAATGCTAAGAAGTGATGTATCTCAATAGTAACTGAAGTGGCGTAGGTAGGCCTATAAAATATTTTAAAAGTTCTGGAAAAATGTTTTGAAAAGAATTCAATTTTAGAAGTGCTGATACCTGCAGTTTCTCAATTCACTATTGATCGTTTTTGTTTATTGTATCATTTAATTGTGCTATTTGTATGCAATCCTTTATTTGCATATTTATAATATGGGTGATTATGACCATGTCTGATCTTGCTAAAGTTAAAGAGGCTGACAGATGAACTGAACATCTCACGAGCTGCTGCAGGAGCCGTTCTTCCAGCTTGGGGTCAGTGAGGCTGTAGGAGTATTGCTGGGCTGGACTGCTCGCTACCACCCGCAGCTTGGCACTGTTCACGTTGTCCTTCGCCAGGTTTGATAAGCCTATGGTGAAGATCTTAATGTTGTGGCCCTTGGCCTCAGCGACCGCCGTCATGATGTCGGGATTCCTCGGATGGTCGCTGCCGTCGGTCATGAGCAGGGCCACCCGAACACTCTGCTCCTTGGTCTCGCTGGTGAAGAGCTGGGTGGCGTTGGATATGGCGTATGTCGAATACGTTCCCTGACCGATGTAGACGGCGTCTGCCAGTCTACTCAGGAAGACGTCAAAGTCCTGCCAGTCTGTGAAGCGCTGGTCGATATGCACTGAACTGCTGTAGTAGAGGAGCGCCAAACGAGTCTTCAGATGCCAGTCAGAAACCTGCATCTGAGCCACACGCCGGCTGAAGGAGCGCACAAACGCTTTCTCTCGTTCAAACAGAAAGCTCTTCGCACTCTCTGAGCTGTCCAGGATGAATGCGATCTCGAGTTGACATACTAGCTCTGAAACGATAGAGGAAACTATAGCCATAAACTCTTTAAGCATACAAAAATAAAGGTTCTTATTGGCATGGTTCCTTGAAGATCCTTTAACATCTATAAGCTTTCCATAACACAAAAGCCTCTTAAGATTATTAAAATGTAGTTCATGCTGACAAAAAAAAATAAAAAAAAATAATAATTCTTCACTGAAATTGGTTCTTCAATGGCATCATCACCTTTTAACCCAATAAAACCTGACATACGAAAAAAAAAAATATATATATATATATATTTTTTGGAACAGTTTATTGAACCTTTTTAGACAAAATCTAATTAAAAAGTTTGGGTATGTGTTTTGTTGAGTATACATAAGGCTTTTACGGCTCATATAGAATGAGATTATTGAGCTCATTCTCGAGGAGAAAAAAACATCTACATTTTTGTCAGAAACAGAGCAAAAATATGCAATTTGGTGCAGATGCTGATATTTGTCTGGGGAGAAAAAGTAACATGTAATATGATAGCTTGTAGTGTAAATCAATGAGATTTTTAACAGTATAACAGACTTTTTCATATAGATGATATTTCAATGCCTAGTTTTATGATCAAAGCTAGTTTTTATTGTGGGGGGCAAAACATTTACTGCAATGCAATACAATGATGATTGGGAGATGAACAACGTTCTTCAAAAGCCTGATGGATCATATTTGATACTAAACACGATTTTTCTACAAAATGGTTTACTCAGTTAAACCTAAGTTGCTTCAGTCCTGCAAGTGTTTATCTTGAAATATTACCAACTATATAAGTTATTCTTACATTTACTTTATAAAAACGATTAAAGATTTCTGAGCAAAAAGACGTGAACCACAAACTAAAGGTGGACTTTTTTCAATCATACTAAAAGCTACTTTAGAAACTACCAATGAGACGACAGAACGCATGTGGATTGTGTGCAACAGGAATTTCAGCAAAGTTTTGATCATGTTGATCATTTAGAAAACGTAGAAATTTGTCAATCAAAATATGATTCATTGGGCTTTATAGAGATAGGGATCCAAACGCATGAGACCACTAGCGAAAATAATTTTATTTGGCCTTAGTTTGTAATTAGATTCCAAATTATATTATCCGCATAACAATTTTGAGTGAAAAGTTAATTATCTTTTGGACCCACTACATCTTTTCTCAGGAGAACAGTCTCCATTTACTCTCATTGTTGTCTTGGAGAAACAATTGAGATAGAAAAGATATCTAACTTTCACTTTTGTACATGCAAAGACTTAGTCAACACAATAAATGATGCACTGGCACTGAAGAAAACGCTAATGCATTTACCATTGTCCTGTTTTGTGGTGAGGTTGTTCAGTGTTTCTCCAGACTGTCTTCTGTTCTGGCATCTGGCCGCAGGTGCAAGCAGCCAAAGCAACAAGCTCAGAAAAAGCACTTTGGCCATGCTTTCATTCATGCCTATAAGACAGTCGAATAAAAATATCTTTCAGACCTTCTGTGCATCTTAAAAATCTGTTTATGGTGCATATTATTGCATGCATTATAAAAAGTGCAACATAATAAATATATATAAATATATTATGCACAAAGAGGTAGCGTCCCTTTCTTGTTGTTTGAATACACACTTTTCAGATGTTCAAACACAGCAGAACATGGTCCTCAGATATTTCTAAACAAACATAATAATGTCTAATAAATCAAGTGTAATGAATCAGAACTTTAAATCCACAAATACATCATGCAATAATGTTAAATGTGTACTTTTAACATTAATGATCAATTCTATGTTTAGTTGTGTTATTATTTAATGTTAAAATGTTGTTTTAAGCAGGAACATATATTAGAACAATCATATGAAAAAGGATAAAGCACTTACCTTGCCTGTTATGCAAATATAGGGAATATCCACATGCTCATGTCTTCACTGTGGAGAACTTTCTGTTCTGACTGAGTCTCTTCAGTTCTGCACTGAACATCAGCCCAACATCACAGACCCAACAATCTGATGCATGACTGAATATACACACACGCACGCACGCGCGCGCACACACGCACATACACGCACTCTCTCGAAAGGACAGGACATCCATTTAACACGTGTAATCATCTAATAATTTTTTATTTTTTTAATTGTTATTTATATTTTATTAAATATATTTATAGCATAGCCTATCTGTTGTATTATGGTATACATTTTTTACTTTATTATATTTCTGTTATTTAATGTGGTGTTAAGAATTCATCTCTCCAGTTTTTTCTGCTGTTTAGATCTGTTTTGGAGATGAATGCTGAGAGATTGTTTGGAGAACAATATCAATTTCCCCAAAAAACAATTCACAAAATCGACGCCTCCGTGAAATCTGGAAAACATGCTCTGGAACCTCCTGAGATCTGACTCATCTCAAGGATTCTACGACTTTTAAAGGGATAGGCCTGGTTCAACCCTCATTTTTCCACATGATTAGGCTACTCATCCTCATGTCGGTTTTAAAATTAAAATAAAAGTACACATTTCTCACCCACTAAAACACATTTCACACTGGGATGCACTTCAAAATGCTAAACACAGGCAGGCAAAAGTTAAACACAACTACAACACAGTTGTCATCGTTTACGACTCAAAATTGTTCATACTATTTCTAATGATGTGACCTAACCAAGTCAGTTCAGAGTGCCAACATTTTCCCAAAATGTTGCACTGAATGTTGATATCAACAATGGATGGAAACAATATAAGAGGGAGAGAAGGAAGAGTGCATGTAAGAGGTGGTGAAGGAGGAAGATGAGGACGAGGAAGAGCAGGTGTGGAGTGTTGTCAAGGCTGGATCTGGCTTTAGGGTTTCTGACTGGTTTCTGAGTGTACTGTACATGCTTTTCATTTAGAGTTTTTTTCACTGTATCCTTTTTGGCTTTTGCAGTTGGGTCACTGTATTTCCACAGTATGCAAGTGCTGAATCTACAGACATTCAATCAATATTCAGTACAAACTTGCAGTGCATATAGGCTATACAATTTATTCACCTTACACAATTAAGTTGTCACTACTATACTTTTTTACATAATTGCAAAATTTGTTTACTTTGTTGCATATACTTTTTTTCTGTAACTGCGTGCTTTGGATTCTGTGTTCTCCATTTTTTATGTAGTGTCTAATGAACGATCTGTAGTGTTTATAATATTGACTCACTGTGTGTATGATCTGAAAGCATTGTTTGATTTTGAGCACAAAAGGGTTTTGAGGCAATTGTTTCATTTTTGCCAGATGAGTCAGAGGTTCGCTGAATGTGGTTTGAAATTTTGTTTTGTTTAAGGTTTTGAGAAAGTGAGTGATAGTTTCAAGAAATGTGTTTTAGCAATTCAGAAAAACTGTAATACATTTCCACTTTTCATGAATAAACCTTTTTTTTTTCAACTGTAGAGGGCGGTAAAGTTTTAAACTAGAGCTCCGACTGTTCCAAATCCTTTGGAAGTCCATTTCTGTCGCTTAAGAAAACAATTATGCGTTCGTAAATCATAATTATGAGATGAATAAAAAAAAAAAATTAAAAAAAAATTAAAATTATGAGATACAAAGTCATAGCCTAATTATGAGATAAAAAGTCAAAATTATATTACAAAAACTACTTTTTATTTCACAATGATTTTTTTATCTCTTAATTTCCACACAGTATGTATTAATTTAAACCGTTATCTTATAATTATGACTTTATAACTATTTATGTGTCGGAAATGAGCTTCTGCTAATCTGTATTTGAGCAGGTTTAATCTTTTTTTTTTTTTTTGGATTAATTTATTCATCTTGGTTATTTGCCCCGAAGCTTTTAGATTTTAGACTGAGCTTATTAAATTCAGATCTCCCACTGTAATAAAATAATCTTCAATGTCTGTAATATTCATTAGACGCAGTGGGACTTTTATTTTGTCAGCTTCTGTCACACTGTTTACAATCGGCACTGCTTCCGACTTCCCGCGAACTTCCCAAACAAACTTCATCATGTTTGCACGTCAAATGTAAGTTGATATTTATCAAACGCTTATAGACACAGCTGTCATTTATTTATATCTCAATGCATGGTTTATTATGTGTCTTTATAAGGGGCTGGCGTCTGTCATTACCTGTTCCCGGTTTAGAAAAGGTTGTATGGTTAGTTTAGCTGTAGCTGACCGGCTAACTCGCAGTTATTGAAATCGAGTCATAAGAACATTAAATCACACTTAACTTTTCACTTGTTTATCAAATAAGTTGTATATTTTTTTATCTTTAATTATATCATATCTACATATTAACACGAAAAGCTAGAATCATGAGATGTTGAATGGATCTTATTAATGTTTTTATTTTATTTATTGTTAAGTTTAGCACATTAAAAACGTATTTACTTTGGCTTAAACAATCCACTTGAACTTTGGTAATGTCTTGGTAACATTTGTTTTCATTACCTTTAGCTTCATGTGCAACTTTAGTTTTTTTTAACCCTTTGATGGATAAATTATTAAATCACAAAGGGAAACTTTTCTTAATGTCTAGTTTTACAACGTGTAACCATTACGCCTATAATAATAATAATAATAATCGTAATAACAAAACAATAATAATACATTATATTATAATATTTATATATTTATATTATTATCATTAATATTACCTGATTTCTTTTATTATGACGTTTGGTTACATAATAACAATACCATTTATCGTAATAATAATAATAATAACTATAATAATTTATTATGATTGTTATAAATGTATTATTGTGATTTATGTAATCAAAAGTTACATTGAACTTCAATAGATGATATAGGCTAACTCTCTCTCTATACGTATGAATATATATATATATATATATATATATATATGTCCTTAAATATATTAATGAATCCAAGTATAACTGAAACAGGTGAGATGTATAAGTGCTGTATAAATTAGATGCTTTATAACTTTGCAGGTATCAGCACTGAAGAAACCACTGTCCTGCCATGTCGAGTGGCTATAAGCCAGATATCCTGTGGTCCCCCCATCACGCAGACCGCTATGTGATCTGTGACAATGAACTCAGTCTGTATCGGATCGGACCCGCAGGAAGCTCAGAAACCAAAGCTGGCGCCCTTCCGTTATCCGAGGAGACGGCGGCCACGCTGCTGGCCATCAACTCCGACACCCCGTATATGAAATGTGTGGCTTGGTATCCCAAACATGAGCCGGAGTGTTTGCTGGCGGTGGGACAGGCCAATGGCCGAGTCGTCCTGACCAGCCTGGGACAGAGCCTCAACTCTAAATGTAAGGAGCTTATGGGTAAGGAGTTTGTGCCCAAGCACGCCCGACAATGCAATACGCTTGCGTGGAACCCGGTGGACAGCAATTGGTTGGCGGCTGGTTTGGATAAACATCGGGCAGATTTTTCTGTTCTGATATGGGACATCAGTAGTAAGTTCTCCCCCGAAGCAGTTCCCGCCGAGAAGGTTCGCATGTCCGGCGACTCGGACTCTGGGCCAGTGGTGACCAAACCGCTGTACGAGCTGGGTCAGAACGACGCCTGTCTTTCTCTTTGTTGGCTTCCTCGTGAGCATCAGAAGTTGCTCTTGGCCGGGATGCACAGGAACCTGGCCATCTTTGACCTGCGCAACACCAGCCAGAAGACGTTTGTGAACACCAAGGCCATCCAGGGCGTGACGGTGGACCCTCACTTTCAGGACCGTGTGGCATCCTTCTACGAAGGCCAGGTGGCGATCTGGGATTTGCGCAAATTTGAAAAACCAGTCTTCACTTTGACCGAGCAGCCCAAACCTTTGACTAAAGTGGCTTGGTGTCCCACTCGTATGGGTCTGCTAGCAACGCTCACTCGGGACAGCAACATCATCCGGCTGTACGACATGCAGCACACGCCCATGCCGTTCGGCGACGAGGTGGAGCCCACCATCATCGAGCGCAGCGTGCAGCCTTGCAGCGAGAGCATCATCAGCAGCTTCGCCTGGCATCCGTCGGCACAGAACCGCATGGTGGTGGTGTCGCCCAACCGGGTCATGAACGACTTCACCGTCTTCGAGCGCATTTCGCTGGCCTGGAGCTCCACCACTTCGCTGATGTGGGCGTGCGGGCGGCACCTCTACGAGTGCGCGGAGGACGCCGGACAGGGCTCAGCCGCTGCTGAGAAGGACATCGCCACTAAGATGAGGGAGCGAGCGCAGTCCCGCTATGGCCACGACACCGTCCAGGTGTGGCGGAACCACTTGCTGGCCGGAGGAGACGACCCGCAGCTGAGGTCGCTCTGGTACACACTCCATTATATCCTTCACTGCAACCCTGTGGCATTACAGGGGACCTTTGAACCTTTCAAAGCATATGTCAAAGTTATTGTTGAATGTCATGAAAAGTTTCTTGTTGTTTCTGGATGTTTTGCTACTTTTTTTACTTTATTACTATTATTATTATTATATGGTTTATTTCATTATGACTTTTTATTACATATAATATATTATACATATAATATAAATTATACTTAATATAATTATTATTCATATATAATATATATATATGTAATACTATTTATATATATATATATAAATCATAATACATTTATTATTAATATGCATATATAATAAACATTTTATTACATTATGAATGACATATAATAATAATTTTATTATTATTATTATTTTGTAATCAAATATCAAAATAAGTACATATCTGTCCACTACAATAGATGATTATATTCCAGACTAGCTTGATAAATCACCATATAAATTTACTTGCTTCAAATAAAATAAATATCTTTAGTGATTTGATGGCACTAAACTTCTAATGTAGTGATCAATTCTTCCTCAAAAATGCTCATTGTATCACACATATCTTAAACAAAACTAAACAAAATTTGGACTTTTCCCAGAAGTTGCGTAGAAGCTATAAAAAGACTTTTCAGTCATTCTTTCTGAAGCAAATGTCTGTGGCATATGAGACTTGACATTGATAAACAAGAATAAATCAGTTTTAACAACTGAATTAGCATGAATTTCTATTTACAAATATCTTTTAAATTCTCATGAATTTATTATCTGTTAATCCCTTGAGTGATTAGTTCATTTTTGGTCTGGTTCTATTTGATATCTCTATATTTCCTATGCAAGTTTTACTTATGAAGCAGTACACTGAAAATGTGGAGGAGAAGCAACAGAGCAATAAACAGTCACTCATCTACTCAGGCATCAAAAACATTGTCAAGTCCAGCTCTGGTAAGTGTAAATGACTCAATAATCATTCACATTTATTGGAAAAGTAATAGTGATTGTTCTAGAGATGAGCAAAACAACTTTTTCTGATACAGTAAAAGTATTTTTCATTGACATCTGCTAAATGCCTCATACGCCCTTCGTGTGATGTCAGTGGAGGCCCTCTCATGACATGTCTCCTTCTCCCTCTCCTCTCTCAGGCACTACAGAGACACGGCGGTGCTGGTCGGGTTCAGACAGACAGACCGATGTACCGCGGTACCACAGCGAGGAGCGCAGTCTGGCACTGCAGTTGTGTGGCTGGATTAGCCGAGGGCCTGACATCGATGTTGAGCCCTTCCTGAAGTCTCTGGAGCAGGAGGGCGAGTGGGAGAGAGCGGCTGCCGTCGCCCTCTTTAACCTGGACATCCGCCGGGCCATTCAGATTCTTCATAAAGGAGCTTCCTCAGAGAAAGGTATAGGACTGGATTGCAGGAACATTGTCCAGACAGGGACTGGGGGCCTTCACAAGGACTCCCTATAACCCCTATTAATAGTTTTCAGTCACGTGACTGGCCCAGAGCCCTGAAGGGCAAAACATCCATCCAAACAGGCCTGCCTGAGAAAGAAAAACTAAAATATGTGAAACAAAATGCAAGATTTTGGCACTTGTGAGTCATATACAGTATGTGCTGCAGTATTTCAATCACTAAAAACATAGGGACATACTAAAACGCTTTAAGTGCCTTAAAGCATAACTCTCGCCAAAATGCAACTTAGGGTCTTTTTGTGATTCTACCCGAGGCAAACTTTCGTTTAAAAGCATAATTAGGATGGAAACGCCACTTGTAAGATTGACCGTAATTTAGCTTTCGATCAAATTGCCTTTTGAATGGGAGTGCATGGGGCGCTACTATGATAGCATCAAAAATCGCTATTTTTAAAACACTAAAAAGGCTCGACACAACATGAAACTTTGCTCGAAGTATCACCAGAGGCTCTACACATGAACTCAAGCATTGAGAACATTGTTTGTGTACACAGAGTTTACTAAAAAGAGTTTACTCGCTGTAGCTGTTGTTGTTTCCGGCCTCCGGTATTTTGTCAGTCAAAAACAGTCGATCTCCGAATGTCGCTCGACTCTGAATTTTAGTATTGTTTCTTATATGAGCATCCTTTTTCAAATACAAGGTCAATATTGATTTTCACTAACGACAAAACAACAAATTATCCGTGAATTTATATGGAACTAAGCTTTAGGAGCTTTCCATCTTTACTCTCCTCCCTGTTACGTTGCATTCGGAGATCGAACAGTGATATTAAAAGATCAAATTCATTATACACTTTATTGATGATGCATGCATCCTATATACAAGTAGATGAGTGCCATGTTAGTGCCACTTCCAAAAGATTTAGCCATTTTGAGCAATATTGCAAATGTGTGCAATTTTTGCTACTGTTTTTACTTCTTTAGTGTTCACACTAACACTCCAGTCTGCAACTTTACATGCATCAAAATATGATGCACAGTAAAAAGATGAATAACTATATAGAAAGTAAGAGTATACTGTTTGGATTGGAGAAAATGTCTCTATTTACTGATAATGATATACAATTAATCTCATGATATTACTATTGATATTACTACATGATATTAGGGAGTCATGTAAATTTAAGATGCTATCTGAATAATTTTGAATTGCTTTTTCATGTAGAAAAATAGATGTCAGTGTTTCCCTGAGGGATTTACATGAAGTCTGTTCCCTCCTTTGTGTTCGGATGAATGGCAAGTTATTATAAGGACTGTGTAAAATTCAGGCTAGTCAGAAATGGTGTACGCCATCAGCTGCCTGTTTGCTATCAAAAGCGTTTCTTATATACTTAATAAAATGACAAAAGCATGGCTTACATTACACAATGATATTTTGTTAATATTAAATGCCCTGAAGCTGCAGATACATATGGCATATGGAGCTGTTTGCTTAACTTTCATAATTGCCTGTTGTTTGGGTTTTAAGTATAATTAGTTTTGGCTCAGAGGTTTTAGAGAACAAATATGATCTTTATAAAGGGTGTGGTTTTTCACACATACTGCCACCACTTTTGTCTTTTGTCTTTGCAGTGTTTTGTTTGCACTCATGCAACGTCTTTGGACACAAAAAGGGATGTTTCACAGGATGTCCACAGAGCTCTTTTGCATACAATTGAAGCATATATTAACCAGTGGGCTGAAAAGCTGCTTTTTGAATATGTGAAAGTTCAAAGATGAGGTGGAGAGGAAGAATTTCAGCAAACAACGACTTAAATTGCAGTCTATAATATATCAGGGTTGTTGTCGTTAACTAAAACTATTAAAACATTCTGTTTATTTAAGTAACTCTGACATCAAATAACAATATTAGATGAAAAAACTTAATCTAAACGAAAATTTTAAATGTTGAAGCACTAAAATTATTAACTGGAAATAAATAACTAAAACCGACTAAACCTAAAACTTAAATAGCAGTGTTAAAAAAAAAAAGAATAAAATGACAACGTCACATAATGAAATGACTAAAATTAACATGAAAACTAAAAATATAAAAATGAAAGCTAATTCATAATATTAGTAAAACTTATAATAAAACCCAAATAGAAACTTAATCTAAACGAAAATGTTAAATGTTGCCTTGGCAAAAAAACTGAAATAAGGTAAAGTTGAAGCACTAAAATTATTAACTGGAAATAAATAACTAAAACCAACTAAACCTAAAACTTAAATAGCAGTATTAAAAAAAAGAATAAAATGGCAATGTCACATAATGAAATTACTAAAATTAACATGAAAACTAAAAAAAAGAAAGCTAATTCAAAATATTAGTAAAACTTATAATAAAACCAAAATAAAAACTAAAATAAAACTATCATTTAAAGCTATCATATGGCTTCAGAAAAGTGCACAAGTCATATGGACTATTTTTATGTTACTTTTATGATGTTTTTGTTTTGTTTTTTAATTATTTTTGGACCTCGGCAACCCCATGTTTTTGTTGTATGGAAGATCAGTTTGGAGATTCATCATAAGAAAGAAATGAATTTGTAATTGTTTGAGTATTTCTCCTTTATTCTCTGCTCAGGTGATCTGAATCTGAACGTGGTGGCCATGGCTCTGTCGGGCTACACCGATGAGAAGAACTCCCTGTGGAGAGAGATGTGCAGCTCTCTCAGACTCCAGCTGAAGAAGCCGTACCTGTGCATCATGTTTGCCTTCCTCACCAGTGAACCTGGCGCGTATGACGGGGTCTTGGTATGTTAAAAGAAAAAACTAGGCAGAGTATTGAGCTTAAATGAATATTCAAAGTTGCACTGAATTTAAAATATGCAACTATCTCATTGTTATGAATTGCTGAATATCCAGGCTCTTTATTTTACAGTATGAGAGTCGTGTTGCTGTCAGGGACAGGGTGGCCTTTGCATGCATGTTTCTAAATGACGCTCAGGTAAGGCCCGTTCACCCCTCTGTTCATCCAAGTGCCACTGATGTGCTGTATGTAATACACTTTCTTTTTTTTCCCTCCCTTAAGTTGCCTCGTTACATAGACAAGCTGACCAATGAGATGAAGGAGGCTGGTAACCTGGAGGGAATCCTGCTTACAGGACTGACCAAAGATGGAGTCGACCTCATGGAGAGTTATGTAGACCGAACCGGAGACGTGCAGACGGCCAGTTTCTGCATGCTCAAGGTAACCGAACATCCAGAAACCGAACATGATCAAGATAATCTGCTCTCTGATGGATGTTTGGTATTACATGCACAACCATTCTCTTATGATCACCAGTGCTGCATTTGTTTGATTAAAAATACTGTAAAAATGATTTAAAATAACTGTTTTAATACATTTTAAAATGTAATGTATTCCTGTGATGGCAAAGCTGAATTTTCAGCATCATTACTCCAATCTTCAGTGTCACATGATCCTTCAGAAATCATTCTAATATGCTGATTTGCTGCTCAAGAAAAATTTCTGATTATTATCATTGTTATAAACAGTTGTGCTGCTTCATATTTTTGTGGAAACCATGATTTTTTCCCCCAAGATTCTTTGATTAGCTAAAAAATCTGCATTTATTTGAATTTAGCATTTTTGTACTGCTACTTTTGATAAATTTTTGCATCCTCAAAATATCTTACCTTAAACTTTTGAACAGTAGTGAATATAACAGAAACAAAAAGTTAAATGCAAATAAAATAAATGAAGATGTTGATTACATCAGGACAGAACGGAGCCCCTAAGGGGACGTGGTGGTGGAAAAAATATGAGATGGGAGGAAAAGTAATAAATCAATGCTTTTGCATTCTCTCACAAAATGTTTGCATTCCCCGAGAAACTTTTGCATTCGCTTTGTGTTCTTTGCGAGTTGGCACAATTTCTTTGGGGAACACAAAACATTTGTGAGAAAATGCAAAAGCCTTGCCAAAATTTCCTCCCATCTCATATTTTTTTTCTTCACCATGTCATTTTAGAGCCTCCGTAGGACAGACTGAATGTAACTAAACCAGGAAAACTGGTGTGCATTCAGGTCTACTTCACAAAAGTTGTGGTGAGTTGGTGAAAGGTTTGTGTATCTGCTGTTTGTTGTGGTAGGGCTCCCCAGGAGAGGTGCTGAAGGACCCTCGGGTGCAGTGCTGGATCGAGAACTATCGCAACCTGTTGGACGCCTGGAGGTTTTGGCACAAACGGGCTGAATTTGACATTCATAGGAGCAAATTGGATCCCAGCTCAAAACCACTTGCACAGGCTAGAATCATATTTTTTTCTACCAGCTGTTAAGTTTTGATTAAGCATGCATGATACGTTCACTGACCAATGTATCAGTCAGTGTTTTTTTAAATTGTCAGTCTGATTTAGCTAATGCTGTTATTTTTGTGATGCTTTTTTACTATCAAATAAAATTCTAGGATGCATTTTTTTTTTTACATAGTAGCGACTTGTGAGCCATGAAAAATGAAAAATAATTATCAGTGCATTCCTAGCATAAAATATCATTTTTGGTTGCATCCTTCAGCTTAAATTTAGTCTTTATGCTGGCTATTTCTGATTTTCTTCTATTATTTTTTATTTATTCTGATCTGTGCAGGTGTTTGTGAGCTGTAACTTCTGCGGTAAGTCTATATCATACAGCTGCTCGGCGATACCGCATCAAGGCCGTGGATTCAGTCAGTACGGGGTCAGCGGTTCGCCCACCAAGTCAAAAGTCACCAGTTGCCCTGGCTGTCGTAAACCCCTTCCACGCTGTGCCCTCTGCTTAATGAACATGGGCACCCCTGTGTCCAGCTGCCCAGGTAACGGACAGATCATTTAAAGTTCCTCTTGATAAATGGTATCATAATGCCCTCATGTGTTCAGCTCATTGTGAGACTCATCTCATCCATCTTATCAGCAAAAGCAGATGAGAAAGCCGATCTCACACGAGACAAAAAACTTGCACAGTTCAATAACTGGTTTACCTGGTGCCACAACTGCCGGCATGGTGGTCATGCGGGTCACATGCTCAGCTGGTTCAGGTAAGAGTCATATTCACCCATATTATGCCATTTATTTGATGGCATTATAAATACACTGCTGTTCAAAATTTAGTTGAGTTAGTGTTAGTAAGAATTTTTTTAAATAAATGTATCCTTTTATTCAGCAATAGGCCTATTTGGATGGTAATTGTTTCTCATGGGGGAAGACATTATTAATATTTACAGGGGTTACTCAGTGATTTTATTGTTGTCCGAATCCAGAATGTCAGTGTTTTTCTCCCACCACCCGTGTAAAAATACCCAGACGAATTACCTACTCTTTCTTGACAAACACCAAAGTCTTGTGGTAATTTAATTGCTGTTCAAATCCACATCTCTGAATTTATATAAGAGGATCAATCCAAAAATCGTTTTGTAAATTCTTTTTGACCACTGCTAAGCAACCTACGGTAACTGTTGCACTTCTATGTAATTTGCATGGATTTTTAAAGATGTACACTTTTATTACTGAAATGCTGGAAAGTATTTGCAAGAACAATATTTCATTACTGCTCCATTACATTTGTTCTCTATTATTATTGCCATTATTATGGCAGCAACAGGTGTACAATACAATTTAAAAATATTTATTATATACAATTATGAACATAAACCAAGTAGCCAAAGTCAATTGTTTACCTTATTTAAATAAGAGGTTGCATTCACTTATTTCTGCTATTTACCATTTCAAATATTGTATAACACATCAGTTTTCCTGTTTTAAATAGGATATTTAAATGATCAAATAATAAATGGCATATTGTTTTCCTATTATTAAATTAAATATAAATATATTTATATTATGATTATATTAAATATATTGTTTAATTACTGAGGTGCCATGCAATATTTTTTGTCCACATGAGAAATAATTACCGTCCGAATAAGGCTAATGATGCATTAAATGTACCAAATGTGACCTTAAAGCCTTTCACATCAAAAGTTATTTTTCAAATTAATGCGGTTTATCTGAAAGTTGATCTTTCCAACTTTCGAAGCATATTGGAATGATTTCTGAAGGATCATGTGACACCGAAGTAATGATGCTGAAAATTCAGCTTTGATCACAGGAATAAATTTTTTTTAATTTGTAAAATTAATTTAACTTTTTAAATTGTAATAATATTTTTCTGCATGTTTGATCAAATAAATGCAACCATAGTCATCAAAAGAGACTTCTTTCAAAAACATTACACAATCTTACCGACCCTAAACTTTTAAACGGTAGTAGTGTATAGTTTGAAGTACAACATTTTAAAAGTAATGTTGTATATTCTTTCCTTTCAGAGATCACAGTGAGTGTCCGGTGTCGGCCTGCACCTGTAAATGCATGCAGCTGGACACCACAGGCAACCTGGTGCCTTCTGATAGTGTATAAAGGCCTGTCCGCCTTTGTTTTCCAAGTTAAATCTGCCATGTTACTAGAAACCAGCTACCAACATTAGTACTGTAAGTAATGAGGGAAAAGATCTCACGGTTTCAGGAGTCAAGGACGAGCGTACGTGTCTTTCTGAAGTGATCTGCACACCTCACTTGCATTGATGTCAATGACAGGTGCTCTATTGTCACAGGAACCAAAGCAGTTAGACTGTTAGGATTATGTTACCCATGATTAACTCACCCACCCACGGGCAGTTGTGCTTCCTGAGAAAGTGTCCATGTGAATGTCTGACCATAGCATCTGTGATTCAGGAGCAGGAATTTCAATGAATAAAACTATTTCAGTATTGAGTTTAGGGACAGGAAAAGGGATATTACAATCATTTCAACTTTATGAGTTTGAATACATGTGAGAAATGTTTTGTTGATGTCTTAGAAAGTGCTTTCACGTGGTCCATCACTACTTCCATTACTTTGCCTTTGAGTTAAGCGTTGTTTAAAAATTCATTTGTCAGAGATCATATTTCTTTAAAAGGAACCACCATCGTAGAGGTGTTGTACATCAGGTTAAGGGAAGCCCAGGTCAAGAGAAATGATTCTCACTGGAAAGTTGTAAAAACAAAATTGTTCAGTTTGTTTTAAAAAAAAAATGCTTTTAACAAATAATACAGTGATTTATGTTGTTTAAAACGTGTACGGTTAACATTAGTTCTGGCTAAGTGTTGCATTTTTTGGATCTGAAGGTAATGTAAAATACTGTTTTTGTAGATCTTACCTTAATTTATTGCACAATCAATGCAACAACTAAACATCCTAACTATTTAAATGATTGTCTTTATTTTTGGAAAAACAAAAAAGAACTTCCATTGAGGACTAATGTTATTAAAACACTTTTCTGAAGGAGTTTTGAATTGAATTAAGTATTTTTATTTTATTTTTTTGTGCAACAAAATGAGACATTTTGTTTGCTTCGATGTGATTTTATACAGATTTTCAGTGTAATGAACCACGATGCATTAGCAGCAATTAAGAAATGAACTGTTCAGATCAAGTTCCAAATCTTAATGTAAGAACATGTCTGAGTTAAAGCTCACCCCAAAATCAAAGGACAAAATAAGCCTATTTTAAGGACTATTCCAGTTTTTATGGATTGTGACATTTTCACTTTTTTAGTCCTTGGAAATACAATTTGCATTTGAGACATGCGACTCAGTCACTTTCCTATTGTTTTCCTGCAAAGCTTTTTTGAAAAGCATGTGTAATATATGGTAAAATATGGTCTGTGGTTAACATTAGTCTCACGTTTTGTTCTGCGACATAAATTGCAGTCATGCCTCCAATTCAGATTTGAGTTATGGCTGTAATTTATGGTGTAGAACAAAACAAAAAGAAATTCTTGAAGGAACCCATGACAACATAGCCTTCCCTTGGAGACTTTGGATGAAAAATGTGCTTTGTCATGAAAATTAATATCATTTTCCTATCAATGCCATCATACTGAGCATCAGACCCATGACTGCTTCAAGAACACAAATGAGATTTGAGTTTAGGAAGAGAAGCTGGTGTTCGGTTAGTAATGATTAATTAACTGTGCCCTATTACTCACACGATTTACATACAATAATGAAATCTGTGTATGGACTACTTTCATGATGTTTTTGTCATTTTTGGAGCTCAACAAATCTCTTCAATGGAAAATATCAGCATATGGGAATGAAACTATTCCTTTCAGATAATCTCTTGATATCTCATTCTCAAATAATGATTTCCAGAATGTAAACAAGACTCCTACACATTCTCTGTTCAGAAAATGAGGCAACATAAAAACATTCCACAGCTCCAAAAGCAGAATGCTTATTTTTCCGTGCAACACTTAAACCCCGCCCCGGCAGGAAATGCAGTGATCTCATTGGCTCTTCGCGGAAAGAAGGAACGCATAAGCCAATAGCGATCAAACATCGCTGGTCTCTGCTCCAATCAGAAGCAGCACTCACGCGTCTTCCGCCCGCCCACTGCCTTTACTGCAACATCTGTCAGCTCAGGAGCACTGGACTGGAGAGTTTGGTCCTGCTTCTGAACTTTGCGTCTGATTTGATTCAGAGTTTTACAGGCAGTGACAATTTAGTACGCGCACAATAGATTAAGAGGAAGCAGAGTTTAAAGATAGATCAGCTTTTCGCATGAACGCGTTTTCAGTTCTCGTTCTGGAGTTTATTGTGTCTCGTGCGCATTTACGCACCAAGTGCAATAGTAAGTCTAGACTTCAGCCTGTTTCTGCCAGTGTCCCTCTGAGATGGAGTGATGAGAGATCTCTTTCATTCTTTCAAGACACAGCAGAAGTCCTTCATCATCATCATCCTCATCCTCATCCTCACAACATGAAGCAGATCACCAAGCCCATCAGGATCCCATCAGAGAATCACTTTATAACAGCAGGGAAAGGTACGTTTTATTTTTGCACGGTTTAATTTGTTAACATTAACTATCTTGAACTAACAAGGAACAATAGGGGTGAATTCAGGTTGACTGGGACACTTTTTGCCATTGATATGACTGGGGGAAAGCGTCCCATTCAACCTGAATTCACCATTTGTTTTTTTGTTGTTGTTTTTTTATTAACATTTGTTAATGTTAGTTATTAAAATGTATCAAGTTCATGTTAATTCACACTGCATTAGCTAATATCAACAGATAGTCAACATTTGACCTTAAAATGTTTTAGTAAAAGTTTAAATTAACATGATCTCATTTTAATAAAGGCTGTAGAAGTATTGTTCATAAGTTCATGTTAACAACTGAAACCTTATTGTATCGTGTTATCCTTAGTTAATGAGTTTGTTTGTTCTTAAACCCTTTGCATATGATCTATAACTCATTTTATAGCTTGATTTCACTTTATTCAAATCTACCACATTGGGTATGTTTTTTGAAGACGCTTTCCTTCCTCAGATTTTATAGATATTTTCTGCTATACAGTAAGTGCAAATTAGTTTAAATCACTGAATTAAACAACATTGTTGTTTATTAAAGTCTTTGTGTAAAATAAAATAAAAATAATGTAACCCACCTTTCAAATTCTACTATGAAAATAAGGAATGATCAGAAAAAAATGAAAGCCATTGTGTTAAAGCAAAGTAAGACCCACTGAGACCCAGATCCAGATCAAGATTAGACCCCTTGAGACCCAGACCAACATTACATTTCTGTGGTCATCACAGATCTTAAGACCTCGATATATGCGTGTGTGTGTGTGTGTCAATGTACAGTATGTTTTCGTACGTTTTATTGTAATTCTTGTATTTCAAGTTCATGTTTTTGTCACCCAGCCATAAATTCTGAGTATATCAATTAAAATTTATATAAAATTATTATAGCAGAACAGTTTATCACACCATTTTGTGAAGTATCATATATTTTAATTTCATTCCACTGATTCTGATCAGTTGTGGTTTTCAGCATTGAGATATTTTCATAATGACACTAAACCGCATAATTGACCGTCCCAGTCAGTCATCTGTGCTTCATGTCTCTTGTATAATCATTATTTCATGCTCATTTATTTGTTTATTTGACAAGTAGACATATAATAATAAGAGGGATATTATACAATCAGATGATTATCATCACAAAATAAATCAATATTTTGGTGGGGGGCTAATGCTGATTCATAAAGACTGTGGTCTCTAAAAAAGTTGATTATTTTTCAATAATAACCAGCTGACGGCAGATTACCCATTATGCACCTCTGGACATGTTCCCTCAGGAGATGTGCACGTCTCTTTAATGTAATTCTATAGTCACATTTACTATGTTTGGTATAGCATACTACCATACTATCCTGGTATGTAGTATATATATAGTGCACAGTATTTTCTGTATGGATGAAATATCCGAATAACCTACAATGTTTGCTAACTTGTAGAGGAATTCTGTATCCCACAATGCAATGTTCTAAACTTGTCCTTCTGTTTCAAGTATGATGAGTATGAACTGGAAGCGACTTCAGTCTTGACCTTTACAGCTGATCTATTCCTTGATTTCGTATTTGATCAGTCTGACAAATGTTCATATATTTTTACAATTATTTTAATATATTACAATATTGAAGATTTTTTGTTCTTAGATAATAATAACTGCACATCACTCACTGAATTAAACATGACACACCTGACAATGTAGCACACTATTTTTTTTTTTACATTAATCATTACTTTGTTTTATAGTACATACACACTAATTGGTAAATAATAAGTAGTGTTCAGTATATAGTGCACAGTAGTTAGTAAGCCAGTGTTCCATTCTGAACATGGCCTTTGTGTTTCAATTGTTCACAAGCGTTTCATTGTGCGCAAGTTCTCGTCGTAAGCAAAGAATTTTAAAAACAACGTTCTGACATTTATTCGCTCTAATATGAGTAAACTACTATTGTCCAAACCGTCGTGGCCTGGCAGGCTGTAAGACAGCTCTCTATCTCTCGTCCTCATGGAGTGCCCGATGCTTGTGTAGATTTGCATTTGAAACGCTTCTCCTTCACACAAAGGCCTTGCAGCTGCCTCGCTGCAATCTGCAAGTGAATGTAGTGTAGCCGTCCCCCAACAAGTGCATTGAGAAAAGGTGTGTGTTCTCGGCTGAAAATGTTTCGGAGCCGATGTTATCATTCAGACCGCTTCAGTGTTTGAGGCCTGTACTGTAACCAGCCGTGCCGTGACACGTCTTCTCATGTCATGAGTGTCGCTTGCAATGGTTTTTTTTTTGGTACATTGTATTAAGACAATGAGCAGGGAGTAAACCGACAGTGCCATTTTGTTGGCTCTTTTGCATAGGCTTTGACATTTGTGTTTGCAGAGCTGGAGCAGAGAGCAAACACACGCAGGAATCGCTCTGTGGGCTGCATGCAAGCGGGTTGTTTTGAATTTCAGCTGTTGGTGCATGTGTGTACATGCATGTGGGTTTCACTGTGAGCAGTTTCACTTTGTTTCATTTCCTCCTGAGTGTCCTCGGAGTGTAACCTTTATGTGAAAACAGTCATTTAAATATTATAGATTATACATTATACATATGAGCATTGTATTTTGGGATCCAGAATTTGCAGGTTATTCATCCATACAAAAAGTGTATATATATATTATATATATATGTATGTATGTATGTAAATATATATATATATATATATATATATATGTATATATATATGTGTATATATATATATATATATATGTGTGTGTGTGTGTGTGTGTGTGTGTGTGTGTGTGTGTGTGTGTATATATATATATATATTTATATATATATGCATGACAATACAATACAATATATGCATTTTTTTTACAAAACTAAAGTTATCAGTTAATAAAGTCATTTATTGACAGTGTTAAGTGCATTCAGTTTTGCATTGCTATTATGTTATGTTATGTTATGTTATATTATATTGGAATTGTCATTATAATTCTTTATATGTATACTATTCTTTCCATTAAAAATATTTAATAATATAATAATACAATAGGATTTTATTATTATTTATTTTATTTATTATTTCATGAGATTTATATTATAAATATTATGTTTATTATCAGTTTTGTTTATTAAACTCATCCTGCACCTACAGTTTAATGTATGTTTGTGCCATAGAATCAGAGAGATTTTGGGCTGATGGACCATAAAATGGGCTAAAAAATTAAATAACAACCCATAGACTTGTACTGAAAGAGGGACACTGAGCCATATCTATAAATCTTTTAGGCCTATAAGCAGACTAGCAATTATAACTCTAGTTATAGTTAAACACTAGTCAATTTTCTTCAGAAAGTATAAATATTAAGTTTCTGTTGTTTACGTTCCATCATAAGTACAGTCTGTTTTTGTTCTGTTTCAGTACCGTTATGACATTGCAGGCAAATGCTCATCAGTTTCCAGTGACACCCACCAACTTCCTCTCTGTCACCATAATGCAGTAATTTCTCATGTCACTGTCCACTGCATACATAATCATAAACACCTCTGTTTTTTCTCTCAAGTACGATCAGCCAGTCGACAGCCGCTCTCGTTGGACAAGCTGCCTGAGCAGTACCTGATTGGACAGTGGCCACGAGAGCCGTACCAACCCCAGCCGTCCTGTATGAGTGATAAAGCCACACAGGTCAGTCAATGTTACATGCAATTTACTTCACAGTATAGTCCCCTAAAATAAAGAGTCACTTAAATGCCTGAAAATCCATTGCATTAGACCACAAAATATCCAACAAGTTGCATCTGCAAACCATTGATATGCAGCCTATTTTTATGAACTAACTTCACATGATTTTTACTCAATGATTTAATGTTTCACAAACACAAAGTGTGAAATCGTGTTCACAACCAATTTTACGTCCATAATCAGATGTGTTTCCAAATTAAATAGGATATTAAACAATACAACATGTTAATTTTATACATCAGGAAGTGATTTGAAAAAAGTGGAGCCAGACGGCTATGAGAGTTGAAAAATAAGAGGCCAAGGACATAAATAGAAAAGGAAAGTTGTTGCAGAGATGGTGCAAATCAATATATTTTTAATGAAAGATTACAAAAACAATGTGTGTGGTTTTTTTTTGGGAATATTGTGCACCGATGAATCATGCATGATGATTCATCACACTTGAACATTATAATATCATTGATACAAGGGCTTTTCTCAGAACTACTTTTTTCATCATTTTGATTTATTAATACTAATGTCATACTAATTTTTCACAAAAACAAAGTGACCAAAAACTAATTTTGAATTTCATTTCTATTGGTTTATAACTTAAAAATATAACTTAAAGTGGCATTAACAGAGTGGACGTGTGTGAGTGTGTGTGTGTGTGTATATATATATATATATATATATATATATATATATATATATATATATATATATATATATATATATATATATATATATATATATATATATATATATATATATATATATGTGTGTATGCATAATGATAAGCCAGAACATTCTGACCAGTCACAGGTGAAGTGAATGTTGTGATCATCTCCTAACAAGGCCACATATTAAGGTCTGGGTTGAATAGATGGCAAGCAAACAATCAGTTCTCGTAATCAACGCGTTGGATGCAGGAGAAATGAGCAGGAATGATGATCTGAGCGACTTTGACAAGGGCCAGACTGTTACAGCAAGGCGACTGGGTCAGAGAATCTCTGAAACGGCAAGGCTTGTGGGTTGCTCCCGGTCAGCAGTGGTGAATTTACTAACAGTGGTCTGAGGAGAGACAAACCACAAACCAGCAACAGTTGGGCGCCCAAGACGAAGGCTAATCCTTCCGGTCCAAGCCAACGGAAGGTTTACTGTGGCACAATTTTAATGATGGTTATGTGAGGAATGTGTCACACAGTGCATCACACTCTGCTGAATATGGGGCTGTGTAGCCGCTGACCAATCAGAGTCGGAAAGCACCTACAATGGGAACTGGACCTTGGAGAAGTTGAGAAGGTGCGCTGTTTTCCTGGGGAAGAGATGCACTGTGGGATGACGACAAGCCGGTGGAGGGAGTGTGATGCTCTGGTCAGTGTTCTGCTGGGAAACCCACGCCATTCACGTGGATGTAAACTTGACATGTGCAACCCACCTAAACATTGTTGTAGACCTGGTAGACCCCTTCATGACAATGGTGTTCCCTGGAGGAAGTGCCTCTTTCAGCAGGATAATCACACTGCACACATCGTTCAGGAATGGTTTGAGGATTTCAATCCAATGGAGCATTTGTGGGATATGCTGGACCAACATGTTTGATCCTCTGCAGCTCCACCTCACAGTCCTCAGGACTTGAAGGATCTGCTCATCTTGGAGTCCATGCCTCGGCGGGTCGGCACTGTTTTGGCAGCATGCAGAGGACTAACATATTAGGTAGGTGGTCAGAATGTTTTGGCTCATCGGTGTGTGTGTGTGTGTGTGTGTGTGTGTGTGTGTGTGTATATATATATATATATATATATATATATATATATATATATATATATATATATATATATATATAGTATATGCATAGAAATTTCAGTACATTCAATCTTTGACATTAAACAATGGAAAAGGATTGAAAAAAGTAATGTCAGTCACTTTAGAGGCAACACAAATTATTCAATTTGCACCGAAGACAATTTTTTGTAAAATTTCAAATAGTGTGCACCAATTAATAATTCACAAAAAGGCCCCATTCACACTAAGAACTATATACATTTAAAGGTAACAATAACTGTGTTAGTGTCCACACCAGCGCAAGATATTTTCTGTTTGCGCTGCAGTTTTGTCATCTTTCGCTTTAAATGCTCGAGCTCTGAAAGCAAGATTGATTCTGATTGACTGTCAATGTTTTTATCGTTCATCAGCTGGAAAAAAAAATCATTCTGAAAGTGATTCTAGGGAAATCTTTCTCTGTGCTGTTGTCGTAATAGTTGTGGTGTGATAGATAGATTCTGCTGTTCTTTCACATTTAAAGCGATTTTTAGAAATATATCTTTATTGTTATCATTGTAGTTATGGTCTTTGGTGTGAACAGGCCTTAAGACAAGAAACTCTATTCAAGAAGTAAAATCTGATTTTTATTTTGACTTTAAGTGTCCAAATCCCTCTCGGAGCCACTGGACACTGAAGAATGGCTTTGCTTGTTAGTTGTGCTGTTTCGGACTGGTCGATATCTGTGTGTAACGAGGTTTATTCTTACTCTGTTTTGTTTCCTTTCTTCATTAGTATCATGAAGTCTTTGAGTGCTCAGTGCTTTAGCTCTGCTGAGACCCCTCGCCTCCCCTAAAACAAAACCGTCACAAAGGCCGATGCTTCGTGGCAGTCTGTCGCCATAGAAAGTTCTCTCTGGCGTTGTGTGGAGTGAATTCTTTCTGGAGGTGCAGCAGTTTGCACCTGTCGCTCTGTGTGTGTATTTGTGTGTAGGTGTGCACACGCTACCTAAGGGTTGCGAGCGCATGTCTGTGTGTCTCTGCACCACCTGGCGCTCTCCGACAGCTCTTTGTGTGCCTGTGGTGAGCTGCCTGCAGTGAGATCCATACATATGCTAATGTCTGATCCGGCTCGCGGAGGCCTCGCGCTCCCAGAGTCAGAATCATCCCGTTTCTCTCAACATCTCTCTTCACGCCGCAGAGCCATGCCGAGGCTCTTTGTTGACAGTAGCAGCTTTTGCCATTGTTTAAAGCGCTTGGTGAATTGATGATTAGTGTTTAAAAACTTCTCGTGGACTGTTTTCTTGGTCAACTTGAAATCAGAATTGACCCTGTCTGCTTCCTGAAATGGTTCATCACCCCCAAAAAATGTAAATTCTGTCATCGTTTACTCACTCTCCCAAGTATGCTTATATGTATTGAATGTTCACTTGTAGTGTACTTCAAATTTTTAAAGTATATTTCTAAAAACTGTGCTTATAGATAACTTTCATGACTGTTTCTTAACATACTTAAGCGCGATTTTAAATTTAAATGCATTTTAAATTAAAATTTAAATCATTGTTTCAATAATCTTTTGTCATGCTTTTTAGAAGTATGCTTATTTTTTACTTATGTTGACTAACATACTAAAGCATGTAAAATACTTGGTTATAATTTTAAATGTAGTGTTAATTGATATATCATTTAAAGTGAAATTTTTAAAAATGTATTTTCAACTTCATTAATTACACACTTAAATGCATTGCATACAAGTTTCAATAGAAATTACTTTAAAGTGTACTTTAGTTGATGATACATTTTTGTGGGTACATTCAGCTGTACACTTAAACATATTTTAAAGACAATAGAAGTATGCAATTAAGTCCTACTTAAGTGGGTCAAAAAAGCACTCTTAAGTTCAACAAATTGCATTCAGTATAAATGTAAACTATTATATATAACATGCAATAAAGTGTCTGCAGACATTACATTCAGTTCATATTGAAATATATTCTTTTCAAGTATATTAATTCCATAAAACCACAGTAAGTCCAAACCAGTATAACTTGCTTTCTTCTGATTTTTGTCCATAAAGTAAAAGTCAATGGGGTCCAATATAGTTTTCGGCCCAATTGATTTTTATTATATGGACCAAAACATTGAAACATTCATAAATATTCCTTTATAAAACTTTGCTTTCTCAGACTTTCTAAGAACGTTATCAGCTGGCACCACAAAACAAAACTCATTAAAGACTAGAAGAAAATGAGTATCTGGAAAAAGATGCACTTATTTGTGGTGCCTTTTGTCCATCTTTTTGTTTGTTCTTTTTGTTGCGGTTTTGGTCAAATGGCACATATGCTGTTTGCTAACCACAAACATCCTGTTGTTGTTTTATGAAAGATTTACATATCTAGGTCACATGATTTCAAGAATATATTCTATATAGGACACAATTTAAAGTCAGCATGATTATTTAGTCAGTGTGTGCATAGTGTTGAACATGTTTTAACCATGTTTATTGCAGACGCCTGGATTTTGGACCGAGGATGGAGGAGAGGTTAACGTACACAAGCGCTCGGCATCATGGGAGAGCGCTGACCATCTCATTGAGGTATGCATGAAAATACGTACACAATACACAGTTTTTACACTTACAAAAAATGCCTTTCAGAATGTGTTCACACTTGGCATGTTTGGTTTGATTAAAACGAACCCTGGTGCGATTGCTCAGTTAGTGCGGTTCATTTGAATAAGTGTGAACGCTGCCATCTGAACCCTGGTGGCACCAAACAAGAGGGCCAAGACACTGAAAACATGAGTCTCGTCCGCTTCCAAACAAACTCTGGTGCGGTTCGACTGAAATATGAACTCAACACGGACCAAAGACATGTAAACGAACCAAAACAGGATGTGACCCTAAAAAGAATGCTCAAGCATCTTATTGTCGGCTACATTGCCCATCACAGTTTGGTACATGCATTGGAAACGCCATCTCCTCGCTGAAGATCTTAATTTTTGTGTGCGACGGAGGAATTCCTGGCACTGTTTTGACTCCTTTACACATTTTATAAACTCTTTGTGAGTTCTCAGCTGGTACAAATGCCATCATATTGTATGTACGCGCATACAACGAGCGCATTTGGTAAGTTTCATTGCAAAATATACGTCATAAAAGCCATTTTTTGTTTTGTATCTTTAGGTTCGGTGTTAAAAATGACAAGTGTGAATGCTAAGTGAACCAGGACCAAATGTACCAAAGTTTTATGGTTTGGTCTGGATTAAAAGAACCGAACTACATGTGTGAACACAACACACCCTATATCAAGGTTGGGAACCTATGGTTCGTGAGTCACACATGACTCTTTGACAAAAGTCATGTGGTACGCTAGATTTCTCACCCTTCACCAGCATATGATCATTAAAAACTTAGACCCATCACTAGAGATCAGCTTCCTGCAGAAAACGCAGTCAATTACAATTCCTTTGTTGTACAGCCTATCAAAGTTAATGAAAAGTCCATTTCCAATTATATTTCAAGTCGTTCCATCCAATTTGCGTGTGCAGTGCTGTGTGATTTGCAGAGGATTTGTTTGTGAGTCCCGGTTTTACAGGTGCGAGTTTGGTGATAGAATGCAGTCGACACTCCCGTAAACCGTGTAAATTCAACCATATTAAGAGTTAAATACAGAACTCATAAACATATTTAATTGCTGTGTGAACATAGCCATAGTAACCTCTGGGTTATGATGGGTGGCAGTGTGTTTTTATAGACATACTTTGGGCGTATAATTGGCCTTGTTTTCCATAATTATGGGAAATACATTTTGTTTTTACCCACACATTGTGTCTTGACTTGCCAGTATTGGCTCTCATACACTTGCAAAGTCAGTTTAGGAATCCCAAGATGTGGCAACATAACAAACATTTATTTTAGAAAGCTAAATTAACAATAAAACCTGTGTGGTTTATTATATATAGTATATTATATATGGTTAGTTGTCGGGACATGTCATCTAGTATTCAATAGTTGTCTGGTGAAGGGCGTTATGGCATGAGCTCAGATTTTGCGTCAACAATTGTTCTTTCCTTCCAGCCATTGCTAATAATAAGTATGTGATTTCTAGATCGCTAAACTCCGCCAGCAGCTCCAGCGCAGTTTGCAGGGAAGTTGCAATATCAAGGAGAAAGAAGAAGTGACGCAGCTGAACCAGGTCCAGGTACTGTAGATCGACTTCATCATGTGTGCTCGGATAGTTTTGCTTTTGCTTATTTAATCTTTAACCGGAAGTATTACCCATAACCATAACTTTTTAAAGCAATTTTTGGGTCTTATAATCAGAATATTGGGCTTTATTAACTATACTATATATATATACTGTATATATATATAATATTGTGAAACATTATTACAATTTGAAATAACTTTTTGTCTATTTCTTTCTATTATATTTTTGGTCAAAACTTGATACAGTTTTTTCATGATTTTAACTTCTTATTATTTTTGAAATAATTTTACTTTTTTTTTAATCTTTTACATTTTGGAGTGAAATTTGATATTGTCTATTTTTGTGAGATTAACCCATATTTATATTAGATAATTTCAGACATTTTAAAAGGTGACTTTGACATTAATCTACTAATTAGTCTCTTTAAATGAAGATGTGCTTTTTGTTTTTCAGCCAAAGCGACTCTCTGCATCTTCAACTAATATGATCCATTCAAGACCCCTCATATGTAGAATGCCCAGCTATAGTGACTGTATTAACCAGGAGCTGGAGAGTGTCTTCATCTGTGAGGACTGGGGGAGGGAAGAGGAGAAGGTACACACACACACACACACACACACACACACACACACACACACACACACACACACACACACACACACACACACACACACACACACACACACACACACACACACACACACACACAGATTTCAACGGAACATTTCAAGGTTGTAAGACTGTAACTGTAGCGTGTTTGTCCCGGTGTTTCAGGCTCTGGAGGTGCGAGACGGTGGCCGTGCTCCTGTTCCTCCTCTTCATCACACTCACAGCACTGAGACGCACATGTCCTGCAGTCCCTGTTTCTGCTGCTCTCCTCCTGCAGACACTGACAAAGGTACAGCACTCTCTATGCTACTCATTAACTATTATGGCAGATATAAAATTACCATGGTATTGCCATCTGATACCATCACTGTACTGTGGTACTTTCACAGTATTTTACTAGGGAAGGTTTGCTTAAATAAACAGCTTTATTTTGTTCTTTTAGATTACAGGAGTGGTTCACCTCTGCCTCAGTTTTCCAGCTCTCCCAAACCCAACAACAGTTATACGTTTAAACGTGAGCCTCCCGAGGGCTGTGAGAAGGTCAAAGTGTTTGAAGACCTCATGTAAGTACCATTGACTGCACTACAGTGGATTCTCATAAAACCCCTTTTTTAAAACCATATTGTTGTGCACATCCACGGAAAATGCTTTGGGTTTTGGTGCAAGGTTTTGCTTGAAGTTTGCTGGTAGAACTGCTTAGTGAGCTTCAGTTTAACTCACAAAGCATCATGTTATACTTGTTTTTTTTAGTACCATAGTAATACCTTGTATTTGGAAAATAACATGACTTTTTCCCAGTCATTTGTTATTTTAAAAATAGTTAAAAATATATATAAAAAATATGTATATAGATTTTATAGAACAATTTCTAAAGTGTGCAGTTTAGGTGTTATATATTATATGAAAACTGATTTATATTTGCATGTATATTGTAATAAATCAGTATTAAATCTATCTATCTATCTATCTATCTATCTATCTATCTATCTATCTATCTATCTATCTATCTATCTATCTATCTATCTATCTATCTATCTATCTATCTATCTATCTATCTATCTATCTATCTATCTATCTATCTATCTATCTATCTTTCTCTATATATCTCTCTCTATCTCTCTCTCTATATATATATACATATATATACATAGATATATATACACGAATTTTAATGGCCACCAACTTTGTTGTTTGCTTATTCTATGACTTCATTACTATTTTTCTTGATCTTCATATATTATTGATTTATTTTTATCTCATAGCACTTGTAGGACACAAGGCTTTCCCATCTTTTCCTGCCCCGACAGAAACAAGGTGAACTTCACTCCAAGTGGCTCCGCCTTCTGTCCTGTAAAGCTGCTGTGTTCGTCTCTATTCCCATCAGATGCTGCTGCTCGTCCCAGTAACCCGCTGGATAATCACACTTCAGATCAGATGTCTGGTCCATTTACAGAGGCCACCGTACAAAACAGCTTCCCGCTGCGGCCCGTGGCCTCTGAACGCTGCAGTATTAGGAAGTGCCTGCTGCTCAGTTAGCCAATCAGAGCTCAGATCTGACTCCACTTTCTAGGAAATTTTCTTACTTGCTAATGGTTGTACAAAAGGACCATTTTGTTGTACGTTGAACTTTATCTTGGGTTTCATGTAATTCTTCTGGAGTGCACAAGTCTTAATCTTACAGCACATCCTACTAACCAGGTAAAACACATTAGATATGACGGTATCTAGCTGTAATCCAACAGCCCAAAATGCTCTTTCATGCCTTAACACATAACCCAGCTTCCATTAGGGCTGGATGATATAGCTATAATTAATTATATCTCGATATTATTTTTCAGCCTTTTGATGATATATTTTTTTTTTTCCATTAGAGGAACCATCATTTCACCACAACGTCATTGCTAGCAAAATAATTGCACATATTCACAATACTGCCCAGCCCTAACATCCATACTTCCCTGTTTGAGTAATAATGACAGTAATAATGTTTTTTGTCATTTTAGGGTCTTCCTCTTTTATTCATGTGACACTGATATGGTGTATAAATGCTATTGTGCTGGATGCTCACATTAAAGTGACATTTGTAAAGTAGAATATTTGCGTGTATGTGCTTCCTAATAGTTTTTTTTGGTTGAATTGGGAATTCAGGTGTTTTTTTGTTTTGTTTTTTACATTAGTACTGAGACTGTTTGTATATTGTGTTATGTGGATTTAGTTAAAAAAAAGAAGCATTTTTATCTATCAATTATCTTTCACTGCAATAACTTACCCTCTAACTCATAAATCTCCATTTAAAGATCAGTTTCCAGTTAGTTTCTGTATATACAGTATAGAGTACACTATTAGATTAAAATTACACATCTTTTATTAATTAATTTCATGCCATCCAGTTACATATTAATGGTAGAACTGTAAACAATAATACAGCACAAAATATTGAAAATGATATGGCATTATTTGGTGTAGCAGTTTCTGATTTATTATGATGCATTTATTTAGGAAAGCACTGATACTAAGAACTGACTTCAGTAAGGCAATTTGTTTCCACAGGGTATTAGGTGTTATGTGGATTCACATTTACAAAAGCTTTTTTATTACATTTTATTGCACTTACATGTTTGCAGGTTGTATGTGTAGTGAAAGGTAATACCCAGGTATTGATATTTAAAATGCTTCAGGATATTTGTAGTACAAGGGACCCAGTTTTCAGGCACACACACACACACACACACACACACACACACACACACACACACACACACACACACACACACACACACACACACACATATAATCAGCACAAATACAATTAAACAACATGTACATAAATGCTTACTTCATAGGACCTGATTTGTCCAAGTTTTTGCCAATGTTTGGTATTCCTGACAAAAATAATAGAATACAATAGTCAGGTTCTGGAAGAATTTTAATTTTTTTTTAATAATGTTTAAATATTTCAAAACAGACCTACCATGAGCACTGAGGCTTTTATTATTTATTATGTACACTTTAATGGGAAAAAAATACTTCCAGGAAAAATAACTTCCAGAACCAAGACTGTAAAAAGTAAGTGGTTAGAGTTGCATTCTATAACTTATCCATACTTCTTAAAAATATATTCACAACAGCTGCGTTCACATCAGATAAAGTTTTCCTAAGATTAATATACATTATGACTTTCATCAAAATAAATTAATTCAAGGACTGTCCTAAACCTCTCTCATATTTAAGGCTTTTGAAATGCAGCATTAGTTTTAGTAGTCGGCACTAAAGTAAGACACATTTACAATAAATAATGATTTACAAAAAAACATGCAATATCACAATATACAAACCAAAATCTACTTACTGTTGCTGATAATGTTGAGAAATGTTAATATACACATTCATGTAAAATAAGTAAATCCACAATGTTATGGCAAATCAAACTGCCTTGACAATACTAGCAATAGAAAAGGAATCAAGGCCAGAGTGATTATTATTAATTTCCTTTGGCAGCAAATATTTCTCCATTAAATAATTAAGGTTTACTGCAATGGCATTAAGAAATCACTTGTTATCTGTCCAGATCTGTAGGCCTCTTGCATAAACTGCCGTTTGTGCGACAAGAGTGATAAAGTGCATCTGTAACAGAACAGGGCAGATTAAGCGTTCAGTAGCTCGTCTTCCTCATTGGTTCGGCCGATTGCATCCGGGTTTGACAGCGGATCCAGATCGGCAAACAGATTGAACCAAGCAGAGAGATCTTTTGAGGTATCTGCAATTAAAAAAAAACAAAAACAAAAAAAAACAAACATTTAGAAGTGATTAAAAGATGCATTACAATATATTCAAAAAAGACAACCTAAAGTTATAGGTGTAAATATTTGCTTTGAAATGATCTGAAATTTGGTCTCGATTTTATGTATCTTTTTTAACCCTCGTACACTGTTCGATTTCTGGGAATAACCTGTATGGTCTGGGTCCCTAAATTGACCCTAATTGGATTCAATACGATTCTTGCCTTAGAACATATAAATATGTTGAATTGACCCACCAACATCACAAACGTAACAGAAATGTTTTGTGTATATGTCAAAACACATCAGTGTTTGAGTGACCCTAAATGAGAAAAAGTCACAAAATTTCAAGAAAAACAACAGGTTTAATTGTATTTCAGAAAGATTGAAAAAAATAAATGAAAGCTCATTTTTACCATATGTGGCTGACAAAATATTTTTCTGTATAGAAATAAGTGGGGAAAAGCTCCTTTTTTAGCTTCATAGGGTAGTAAAAAACTAAAATAACAAAATATAACCAAGAAATGTTATTATTTTAGGTCTGTACAGTTGCCTTAGAACATTAAATTATGTGGTCATATGGGTCAAATTGAGGTACAAACATCACAAAAGTAACAGAAATTGTTTGTTTATATGTCAAAACATATCAGCATGTTGCATGCATGCATGACCGTAAATGAGAAAAAGTCAAAAAAGAAAACAACAAAAAAAACGGATATTTCTAACAACTCAAAAATCAAAATGGGTCAAATTGACCCGCTGCAGTACATACGGGTTAAGGGGAGGGGGTATGAATCATACTTTGGATAAGAAATGACCACAAAATACATTATTGTAAACAAGTTTTAAATTCGGTTTCAGATCAATGCATCACAATGGATCAATTCATGTTTAGACTCCCAATATTGAGTCTGACACACTCTAAAAGACTCTGATCACTTTACCTTTCACTGCAGATTTGGAAGAGATTTGACTCGCTACAGATGAGCTTTCAGGGATATTCTGTGGAATGGCTGTCGCCCAACCTGGAATACGGGCAATATTAAAGAGAATGTACAGTACATGTATACTTCTGTATAAAAAAAAGAAAAGAAATTAATACTTTTATTCAGCTAGGATGCATTAAATTGATCACAATTGACAGTAAAGTCATTTATAATGTTACAACATATTTCTTTTTCAAATTCTTTTGGACTTTTTACTAATCAAAGAATTCAGTTTTTTTTTTTAAATCAGGGTTTCCACAAAAATATGAAGCAGCACAAGTGTTTTCAACATTTATAATGAAAATGTTAATTAAGTCAGCAATGATTTCTGAAGGATCATGTGACACTGAAGACTGGAGTAATGATGCTGAAAATTCATCTCTGATCACAGGAATAAATTACATTTCAAAATATAATTCAATAGAAAACAGTTATTTTAAATTGTAATAATATTTCACGTTTTACTGTATTTTGGATCAAATAAACGCAGCCTTGGTGAGCATCTTTCAAAAACATAAAAAAGTGGTAGTGTATATTTTGTTCCATGATGATCAATTATTAAAGTATCAGCTATTTCAGATGAACTCTCCCCTAAAGGACCAGACCGGTTACATCACACACCAGTAAGAGTGTGTTCTTGTCCACAATAAACTGCAACATGAAGCAGACTTCCTGCCAATAGTCAAATATCTCTGTTCACCTGAGACCGTGGCCTGTCGGTCGCTCATGTCTTTGTCGAGTAGTTTGGAAGGCAGAAAGAAGTCGTACTCTTCCTCAGACGGCTGGATCTCTGCTCTGCAACTGCCGGCCGGTTCATCCTCCCCAAACACCTCACGCCATTCCTGCGAGAAACCCCTGTCCTCCAGAGAACTGCTGCCCAGAATCTCATCCAACAAACTCAAGCCATCCCTCTCCTGACCGCCAGAGAAACACTCATCATTTCCTGTATATGCAGTGTACAGAGAGAGAAAAAGTTCTTGATGTAATGTTCAAAGGGCTTTTTTACATTATAGGCTTTCCTTAGTGTGTCATGTTGCTGTTTGAGCATGAAAAAGCTTGACCAATCACAACACACTGGTCCAGCTGACCAATCAGAGCACAGTGTGCTTTTCAGAAGGAGAAGACAGGAACTAAACAGAGCGATACTAGCTATGTTTCCATCCACTTGTCAATCGAATTATCTGAAGTTCGGTAAAAAAGCTCATGCGAATAAAGCTGGTGAATGTGTGTTTCCATCCAACGGCTTTAAAGCGAATAAAAACCTGTGCGTAATGACGTCACATGCTGTTTTGCGATCAAATTGGTATATCGAATTGATTTGAGACATTAAAAGGTGTTTCCATTTCATTTTCGCACTGAATCGCACAACATTCAAGCATAGGCTACATTTGCGAACAAAGTTTTGCTAGACAAAATGGATCGCGCCATCTAACGTTTCCATCAGCGTTTATCACATAAGCCGTATATCGATCAAGATAAAATCCGATGAGACCGACCGTATTTCATTTGAGTCGATATTCATGAAATTCAATCGAATTTTACTGTTTCCATAAGGCATTTTTCATTCGATATCACTCAATTCGGATAAAAACGTGGGGATGGAAACATAGCTACTGACAGACTGGGGAGAGAGGAGCTGCAATAATGGAGAATATGTGAAAAATAATGTGTTTATTGAACATTCGAGCATGAAAACTGCTTGTTTTTGAAAGAGCCCTTTTTGGGACTTTGAAAAAGGGCATTATAGGTCTCCTTTAAGGACGAACATTAGGTATTATGTTATTCCTGTGGATAACACTCATGTATAACAAATGTATGTATGAAAGCTTTACCTGTTTGTATGGAGTTACTGCTCAGAGTTTCTTGTTCAATTGAAATAAGCCTGAAACAGAAGAGACGAGCGATTAGAGGTGTATATCACATTATAAACTGAAGGAAATGAGGACCGAACAGCTCCTACGTTTCATCTGTATTCTGACTCGTCTCCTCATCTTCTGCTTTTGCCTTCGTTTTCTTCTTCACCTTTTTCTTTGAAGCTTGATCTGAGCCCTGGAGTATCAGACACAACAGATCAACATATCTGTTGAACATGCATCATAATATCACAGCCTGTTTGTTCAAACAATGGAAGATGGATGAGCATTGAATACAATCTAATATATATATATATATATATATATATTTTTTATATATATTTATTTGAGCAATAAAAACAGCAGTATTGTCAAATATTATTACAATTTAAAATAACTGTTTTCTATTTTAATATATTTTAAAATGTAATTTATTCCAGCTGAATTTTCAGCATCATTACTCCAGTCTTCAGTGTCACATGATCCTTCAGAAATCATTCTAATATGCTGATTTGCTGCTCAAGAAACATTTACTTTTATGATCAAGGTTGGAAACAGTAAACATATTTTTTTTAAGATTCTTTTATGAATAGAAAGTTCAAAAGAACCGCATTTATTTAAAATAGAAATGTTTTTTAACATTATAAACCTCTTTATTGTCAATATAATCAATTGAATGCATTTTTGCTGAATAAAAGTATATCTTTAAAAACATATATGTAAAAAGACTCCAAACTTCTGAATGGTAGCGCATTTTTCCAGAATACACTTTAGATAAAATCACCTGCTAAATAATTAAATAAATGTAAATATAACATAATCTTCCTTTAAATTAAATAAAAATGTTCAAATCAAGCACCGAAATCTCACTGGAAAACAAAACGAATTTATTTTAGTTTTTCTGGAGTGAAAATCAAGTTTTTTATCAGTTTTTATCATATATGTCTATGTGGTGTTTTTAATATGCTTTAAGACAAACCATGTGTAAATTCATAAGTCAACACCATTGCTAAAAATATTTTCTCCTGCAGTGAACCAAAGACAGTCTCAAAAACACGGTTTGAAATCGCTGGTGTTTCTGACGTCACAAACTACCTTGTAACCAATCAGGGGTGCGTTTCCCGAAAGCATCGTTGGCCAACTATGGTCGCAAGTTCCGTCGTTACCAATAGAGTTCAATGGACATTGCGATGAACTTGCGACCATAGTTGGCCAACGATGCTTTCGGGAAACGCACCCCAGATCAACTAGTTGATCTCTGAGCTGGTGCGAGTGAGTGGAGGCGGGGTTCTTTGCATATTCATAGAACCGCAAATACTAAATGAGGCAAGGGTGTAGAGTTACATTCAAGCTATTTTAAGGCATTTTTGCTTATATGTGTCATTTCGGCGATCAAAGATGAGTTTTAAGGGATACAATTATTGACTACAGGGGGACTTTAACACTAAACGAGAGCTATAAGTAAATATACACATCCATCCCCAAAATATGAATATAAAACACAATGAGATCATTTTCTTTTGAAAGCTCTCACCCCCAGTGCTGAAGCCTCATGAGTCTGGCAGCCTTTGAAGCTCTCATGAATAGCAGCCATAGTGTGAGAGGTTTTCTCCCAGAAATGAAGCAATGTGGTCTGAAGCACAGAAAAGACAGATATTTATCTTTATGACACGACTCTCTGCAAGACTTCATTCTGCTCAATTGTAAGAGATAAATGCCTTTAACAATTCCTTTAGATCAAATAATAATAATAATTATAATAATAATGTACACATCACATGCTCACAGCTCAGGTAAAAACAATAATAATAATAATGAATCTACAAGAAGCAGCACCTGATAGGTTGTCAGGACGTGTGAGAGCAGATTACAGCGACTGGCTCCGAGCAGATCAACCTTCTGACACACATCATTCTTCAGCTTGTCAAAACTTGTCTTGGTGTGACGCACCTGAGTTTGAACCTGAAGGATATAAAGAGATGAAGCTGCTGCCCATCAAAAACAACAACTAGAAGATGTTGATCTGGTGAACACATGAACGAGTGTCTAACGGTTTTTAGCTGATCTCAGGTCAGTTTTAGAATGTAGGTTCATTTTTAATCAATTTAATGAATTTTAATACGTATGCGTATATAATGCAAAAAGAGAATGATAATTAGTTGCTTAATTGACCAAGTTTGCCAACGCTCTGCCTCATAGCACACAAAACAAGGACTACAAATGATTAAAACATAGATTTTACAGAACCTTCATATTTAATGGTATTTAATTATTTGTAAATTCCATTTAATAGATGCCACTTTCATGAAAACATTTGTAATTGATTTATAAACGGTTTCTTTATGCATGTTTGGGCTGAGTTTTCGTTGCACTTACACGGTTTTGACCAGAAGGTGGCGCCAGCTTGAGGTGTTTAGAGAACTTTGAAACTGTGAATCATTTTACAAAGCAAATGGTCCAACTGATTCAGAGCGAATCATTCAACTTGAGTAGGTGCTTATTTTAAATAAGTATGTATTTTGCAAGCGTTAAAGAAGTATGTTCTGTATGGTATGAATGTGTATAGAATAGGGGCAGATACAAGCAACCCACTCCACAACTCACACATCACCGACACACAAACACACACACATGCATATTTGACACATCCCACAGGAGCGGGTTTATGAGAGTTTGAGAGTTTGTCACATTGGCTGCATCCGAAATCGCATACTTCCCTACTATATAGTAGGTGAAAAAAGTAACATAAGACAAAATAAGTATGTCTGAATTCACAGTACTCATAAAAGAGTAGGCAAAATAACCGGATGAGCTACTTCTACCTGTGAGATTCAGAAGTGTGCATATGATGGACACTTTACTATCCCATGAGGCCATGGGAGAGAATTTGTGAATGGCAGTGAAGTGAACCAACTGATGCTGATAGGTCACATGATAATGACAACGTGGTGAATATTAGTACATCCAAATAACATTCATACTACACATATACTATATAGAACATATTTAGCGGTTGTGAAGTAATTATTAAATATTCTAAATAAGTACCAGCTTAAGAGAGTGTGATTTTGGACGCAGTCTATCTCATCCCACTGCAGATGATAATGATTAGAAGACACTTTACTCCTTCTGCTGGTGAAAGGTTTCACTGCAGTAACACCGTCACTGCAGGGTTGGCAAGTTACAGAAAAATGTATAGCCTAAAGCGACTCAAAACTAGCCCAGTTTCCCCCCCATCCAATCACAGTTGACAGCTTCGGGATTCCCATAAAGGGCATGAAAATAAATGTTTTAATTTTATTAATTCAATTTCTTTTTTTCTTTTTCTTTTTTTTAATGATTTTTGCTAGACTTATTTATATGTAATTATGTGTATTTTAATTATTTAACCTGTACTTTATTCCTCTTCAGTTACTTTTATTTATTATTCTATTACTTTTAAAATTCTTCTTTTATTTTTTGTATTTAAACAATAAATTGTTTAAAATGTGAGTTATAAATATGAACAACACTATCACAATGTTATATGTTGCACAATTTTATATACATAGGCATTCATAAAAAAATTCATCTAGCTTTAGTATAAAACATGTATTATCCTTTCACATCCTCAATTCTTTAAACACACTGTTTTAACACATCTTTACACAGTAAATTTAATTATTTTCTCATCTCAGAAAGATCAATACACATTAGTAAAAGTATCTCTTTTTCATGTTTTATCTATACAGATAATCTTTTTTAGTACACTGTAAAAGCATAGCCCAAAGAAACACAACCCACGCCTCTAATTTTTCAAAATAGCCCGATTGTGTGGGAAAACTGGAGCTCTGGGACAGACTGACCTTGCGGAACTTCTCCATCTGCTTGTGTGTGTCCGGGTCGAGCTCCTGAGAAACGTCCTTCATCCAGAGCAGAGCTCCTCTGTACTCCGTGCGTGACTGTTCCATCCTGTTCACCGTCAGCCACGTGTCCGAGATCGCTCGGTAACGGAAGGTCTCCACCTCCTGGTACAGCCGGCCCAGTGGACCTCGCAGCGCCAATCTGCAGTGAGGAACCAATGAATGAGAAGAATTCACATATCACATATGACTGACTGAAGATGATACAGTATAGAATCTTCAATACTGAAAAAAATCCAGCATGAATTCCAGGTATAGTTATAGTGGACCAGCATAGTCTGTTCTCAAGGAAACCTGAGCTGGTGTCGCTGATCTACCAGCATCCCTGCTACACATACTGGTGACCAGAGCAAACCAGAATGCAAAACATACAGCTCACCAGCAATGCTGGATTTCTCAGCAGGGTTGTTTTTGAAACAATGAATAAATGAAGAGACCTTTGCTGTGAAGAGAAGCAGAGCGCTTTCCCAGTGGCTTGCATGATCTTTCCAGCGCGACTCTTGTCTTGAGAGCCCTGCGAACGCAGGAACCGACCCAGTTCATTCTCCTCCTCAGACAAAACTGAAAAGAGCATCAGAATTAAGCCACATTTGCATTGAATAATAAATTATGACAAAAAAATCCACCTTTAAGTTTTAAACATTTGAACGGCACAGCAGACAGTTTTAAAAAACAAGTACACTTTGACATAGATAAGAGTACTTATTATGGAAATAATATACTTTAAAATAATGTACTTACAGTAAGTGCAAACTGAATGCAATGTTTTCAGACCCCTAAATGTATGGGGCGCCGTTTGTAAAGCGGCTCACGCTGAAAATAACAGCAACATTTTGTCACATTTAGCTTCAAACAATGTTTAAAAAACTGGTATGAATTTTTGACGGTCACTTTTTACCACATTTACAACAATATTTGTCAACTTAGAGATATTTTAAATAGTTAAGTCTAAATATGAAATGTTACACCTAAATGTTAAATGTTAAATCTAAATGCTAAATCTAAATCTAAATGTTAAATCTAAATCTAAATGTTAAATATAAATATAAATATAAATGTTAAATCTAAATATTAAATCTAAATCTAAATGTTAAATCTAAATGTTAAATCTTAAATCTAAATCTAAATGTTAAATCTAAATATTAAATCTAAATCTAAATGTTAAATCTAAATGTTAAATCTAAATGTTAAATCTAAATCTAAATGTTGAATCTAAATCTTAATGTTAAATCTAAATGTTAAATCTAAATCTAAATCTAAATGTTGAATCTAAATCTAAATGTTAAATCTAAATCTAAATGTTGAATCTAAATGTTTGGGGTGAAACTAAATATTTAACTAATATGCAAATTCAAAATGCCGGTAACAGGAAGTGCCAAAATAAAAGCTCGAGGTGGTCAGTGTGTGTTTATAGCATGGTTTATAGTGTCAAATAACGAATAAAAACCATATCATCTGAGGAAATGGACTCTTGGACATAGATTATCGTGATAATAACTAGGCCTACCTAAAATAATAAACACGTTTGGAGAAACTGTATTTGAAGAGTAGGCTAGTGTCACTTTTATGAAAAGTGCGGGACTTATGACCTGAAGCCATAATAGCCAGCCACTAGGGGGCTCACTTTGACTGAATGTCATGTCATCACTCTGTCATCACATACTCTACAGTTTCTCCAAACGTGTTTATTATTTTAGGTAGTTATTATCGTTATATTAAAGTTATTATTATGAGATGGTTTTTATTCGTTATTTGACACTATAAACCATGCTATAAACACACACTGACCACCTCGAGCTTTTATTTTGGCACTTCCGGCATTTTGAATTTGCATATTAGTTAAATATTTAGTTTCACCCAAAACATTTAGATTCAACATTTAGATTTAGATTTAGATTTAACATTTAGATTTAACATTTAGATTTAGATTTAACATTTAGATTTAACATTTAGATTTAGATTTAATATTTAGATTTAACATTTAACATTTAGATTTAACATTTAACATTTAGATTTAACATTTAGATTTAGATTTAACATTTAAGATTTAGATTTAACATTTAGATTTAGATTTAATATTTAGATTTAACATTTAGATTTAGATTTAACATTTAGATTTAACATTTAGATTTAGATTTAATATTTAGATTTAACATTTAGATTTAGATTTAACATTTAGATTTAGATTTAACATTTAGATTTAGATTTAGCATTTAGATTTAATATTTAACATTTAGGTGTAACATTTAATATTTAGATTTAACTATTTAAAATATATCTAAGTTGACAAATATTGTTGTAAATGTGGTAAAAAGTGACCGTCAAAAATTCATACCAGTTTTTTAAACATTGTTTGAAGCTAAATGTGACAAAATGTTGCTGTTATTTTCAGCGTGAGCCGCTTTACAAACGGCGCCCCATATAAATGCATGTTGTTTACAATTAACTGAAAATGCATTTTAGTTTTAAATGATATTAAATGCAATTAGCTGAACTTAAGCTTAAGCCGCAGGGATCTGTGTTAGGCCCTCTGTTATTCTCAATATATATGTTGCCACTTGGAAATATTATAAGGAAACATGGAATTAGTTTCCATTGTTATGCTGATGACACTCAAATCTATATTTCATCACGGCCGGATGAAAACGCTAAATTATCCAAACTGACAGAGTGTGTTAAAGATATAAAAGATTGGATGACGCGCAATTTTCTTTTATTAAATCCAGACAAGACAGAGGTACTAATCATCGGTTCAAAAAACCGCCCACAAAACCTCTCACAATACAACTTTAACATAGTAGGATGTCCTGTTACTTTATCCTCTACAGTAAAAGACCTGGGTGTTATACTAGACTGCAACCTGTCTTTCGAAAATCATATTTCGTATGTTACAAAAACAGCCTTTTTCCACCTTAGAAACATTGCTAAGCTACGTAACATGCTATCAGTTTCTGACGCAGAAAAGCTAGTTCATGCATTCATGACCTCGAGACTAGATTACTGTAATGCTTTATTAGCTGGTTGTCCTGCATCCTCAATAAACAAGCTACAGTTAGTCCAAAATGCCGCCGCTAGAGTTCTTACTAGATCAAGAAAATATGATCATATAACACCAATTTTATCATCACTACATTGGTTACCTATAAAGTCCCGTATTAATTACAAGGTATTGCTACTGACTTATAACGCCCTAAACGGCTTAGCTCCAGTCTATTTAACGGATCTTCTATCGCCCTATAATACATCATTTAAGATCACTAAATTCGAGGCTTTTGGTCATACCTAGGATATCTAGGTCCACCAAAGGAGGGAGAGCAATTTCACATTTATCTCCAAAACTCTGGAATAGTCTTCCTGATACTGTTCGTTGCTCAGACTCGCTCTCCCAGTTTAAAACTAGATTAAAGACGCATCTCTTCAGCCAGGCATTCATATAATACTTTTAATCTTACAGTTAAATCCGACCTCTAGTTTATAAACGCCAGAGGAGAACTGGCCCCCGACTGAGCCTGGGTTCTCCCAAGGTTTTTTAGGTCACCTGATGGAGTTTTTCGGTTCCTTGCCACTGTTGCCTTTGGCTTGCTCAGTTGGGGATATTTGGGGATATTTAATTTAATTTAATTAATCAATCAACAATACTATTGATCAGCATTACCAAACGTGGACGTTTTCCACTAGAAACAAACATTGATGTATTATTTTAATTTAATACTGTGAAGCTGCTTTGATACAACCTGTGTTGTGAAAAGCGCTATATAAATAAACTTGACTTGACTTAAGCTGTAGTTATTGATATGAATGTAATGCTTAAGTTACAAATGAGTACACTTAAAATGTTCTCTTTAAATGTAACATTAAATAACACAACAGAACTTTACATGCTGTAGTATTTGAGTCAGCAACAAAATAATTATCTTTTTTTTTAAAGAATGACAAAGATTATTCAAACATAATGGTTTAAAATGTATTTAAAGTAAAAACTTTAATTTGACATTATAACAAAGTGCACTTTAAAAGTGTGTTAAGAAACATTCATGAGAGTGGACTCTACTTTTAACAGTAGAAGTACACTACAAGTGTACATTCAATACAGTTAAGCGCACTTCTTTTTCACTAGAGATCAAGGATATGAATATTAATAAATGTGTGAAATTGAGGTCTACTTACAGCTGATCCTCCTTTGATACTGTTCAATCACCTTAAGGAGCTCCATGCACGTTCTCTGCACTGAATGAAACACCTGAGGGGAAGCATGCCAAACCAAATCCATCACATGACCTTTTGATACATCCAGATTCAGAAAAGAAAAGTCTGAATTCTGTCCATTTCTCACCTCCAGTTTAGCATCCAGGTCAGCATCGGAAGCAACGACATGTTCGTCCTCCTTCTTTCCTGTGACTTTGATCAGTGTTTGTTTGGTTTTCCAGTATTTCTGCTGGAACTTGTTCACCACAGATGATTCTTGACTTTGGAGAAACTGGTCAAAATGAGAATAACCTCTGCAAAGACATAACAAACCAATTATGAAAGCATCTCATTGTTTAAGCCTACAATCATGAATGTCTGCAAATGAATGCATACTCACTGGTTCCCTTTCTCCATGTTTATCAATTATCTTAAATAAAAAGGAAATTTTTTTCATCACAATTTATGATACCGTCACATGTTTATAAGTTTAACACATGGTTTTAATGTATAGAAGATAACTGGTCATTGTGCTATTGAAAAAAAGCATTCACGTTTCATCAATGCACCACAAACATAACTGACTGAACATACAGGCCTCTCTTTATCTTTTGCGAGCATTTCTCTACAGGAAGATGATATCTATGCTAATAAACCTAATTAATGCTACAGTACACTTACAATATTCATCCTGCATGTGACTCTCACATCCGGATTTCATTCTCTGCCGCACCAAAACAAACATCCTACATTATTCTGTCATTATGCAACAGCTACAGTAAATGCAGGAAATTATCTACTTATTATAAGAGGCCTTATAATGAATTTAATTAGTGTGAGACTCACCTTATGAGTTTGGATCCCGGCTGCAGATGTTTAAGACATTCTGTAATGCGAAAATGAAACGCTACATGAGAGTATCACTGCGTGTTTTTGGGTGCGCGTCCTCGCAGAAGGAGCGATGACGTCATGCGCGCTACTGCAGTGCACGAGCGCACTGCGAATATAGGAGGAATGGATGGATAGGCAGAATGACAATTATCTTGAAACAGGGACTGTAAACGCACAATTGTGATCGTTCTGAATGATTTGATGATATTAATATGATTTTTTAAGTTTTCGTAGCTTCTAAATTACTAATAAAGTTTCTTTGTAGCATTATCCAGTTGTCATTTTTTCTCAACGAAAGAACAGGCGTTATCATGTGGTGTCTGTTACTTTTCTCAGCTCTAAGTAGAACAGACTAATCACCTCAGTTTGCGATTCGTTAGAGACACTCGGGCGAAAGAAAGGAAGGACAAAAGAAAGAAATTAAATTTTGCACTAGGAAACTGAAGCATATTTTTATTTAGACTTACTGTAAAAAATAAAGGCCGTGCAAAAATACTTCAATGACGTATGGGGCGCCGTTTGTAAAGCGGCTCACGCTGAAAATAACAGCAACATTTTGTCACATTTAGCTTCAAACAATGTTTAAAAAACTGGTATGAATTTTTGACGGTCACTTTTTACCACATTTACAACAATATTTGTCAACTTAGAGATATTTTAAATAGTTAAATCTAAATATTAAATGTTACACCTAAATGTTAAATGTTAAATCTAAATGCTAAATCTAAATCTAAATGCTAAATCTAAATCTAAATGTTAAATCTAAATCTAAATGTTAAATATAAATATAAATGTGAAATCTAAATATTAAATCTAAATCTAAATGTTAAATCTAAATGTTAAATCTAAATCTAAATGTTAAATCTAAATATTAAATCTAAATCTAAATGTTAAATCTAAATGTTAAATCTAAATCTAAATGTTAAATCTAAATGTTAAATCTAAATCTAAATCTAAATCTAAATGTTGAATCTAAATCTAAATGTTAAATCTAAATGTTAAATCTAAATCTAAATCTAAATGTAAATCTAAATGTTGAATCTAAATCTAAATGTTAAATCTAAATCTAAATATTGAATCTAAATGTTTGGGGTGAAACTAAATATTTAACTAATATGCAAATTCAAAATGCCGGTAACAGGAAGTGCCAAAATAAAAGATCGAGGTGGTCAGTGTGTGTTTATAGCATGGTTTATAGTGTCAAATAACGAATAAAAACCATCTCATCCGAGGAAATGGACTCTTGGACATAGATTATCGTGATAATAACTACCTAAAATAATAAACACGTTTGGAGAAACTGTATTTGAAGAGTAGGCTAGTGTCACTTTTATGAAAAGTGCGAGACTTATGACCTGTAGCCATAATAGCCAGCCACTAGGGGGCTCACTTTGACTGAATGTCATGTCATCGCTCTGTCATCACGAGACTCTACAGTTTCTCCAAACGTGTTTATTATTTTAGGAAGTTATTATCGTTATATTATAGTTATTATTATGAGATGGTTTTTATTCGTTATTTGACACTATAAACCATGCTATAAACACACACTGACCACCTCGAGCTTTTATTTTGGCACTTCCGGCATTTTGAATTTGCATATTAGTTAAATATTTAGTTTCACCCAAAACATTTAGATTCAACATTTAGATTTAGATTCAACATTTAGATTTAGATTTAGATTTAACATTTAGATTTAACATTTAGATTTAGATTTAACATTTAGATTTAGATTTAACATTTAGATTTAACATTTAGATTTAGATTTAATATTTAGATTTAACATTTAGATTTAGATTTAACATTTAGATTTAACATTTAGATTTAGATTTAATATTTAGATTTAACATTTAGATTTAGATTTAACATTTAGATTTAACATTTAGATTTAGATTTAATATTTAGATTTAACATTTAGATTTAGATTTAACATTTAACATTTAGATTTAACATTTAGATTTAGATTTAACATTTAGATTTATATTTAGCATTTAGATTTAATATTTAACATTTAGGTGTAACATTTAATATTTAGATTTAACTATTTAAAATATCTCTAAGTTGAAGAAATATTGTTGTAAATGTGGTAAAAAGTGACCGTCAAAAATTCATACCAGTTTTTTAAACATTGTTTGAAGCTAAATGTGACAAAATGTTGCTGTTATTTTCAGCGTGAGCCGCTTTACAAACGGCGCCCCATAATGACGTACACATTTTTCCCCGCATTTTTGTATGAGAATGGAAGCTCTCTGAAATGATTACTTTTAGGAAAAGTAGAAGTTTTAAGAAACATTTAAGTAAACATGCATTTTACATTCATTTTCAATGTGATAAGTAATTGCCCCCAAGTGCGTGGAGGCAGATTGTATTCAATAAATTACATTCACTTTCACAGCAATTTCATTAATTCACAATGAGAAATGACAAAACCGTTGACACATGATCTCAGCATGAAAAATCAATTACAGGAACTCATTAAGTTTTGCTCTGTCTGTCAGAAATAATGACACATATTCACCAGCACCTGCCACTGAGATCAGCTAAGTTCATAAGTGAGTATAGAGAGTAGGCTACTAAATATTTTCACAATTTAAAAAAGAAAAAAATGAATATTAATATAAATATGAGCTGGTTTCTCTTATTTTGAGATAAAAGATCATCCAGAAGGCAAGTACGGAGACTCGCTGTGGTAGTTATAGTCTGGACAGACTTTCTGCACCAGTTTATAGTCCAGGCTGTAGAAGTATATGTAGACACAGATGACTTTGAATGGTTTTGAGCAGAGCCACGACACATGGCTTTGAGTCTGGTCCTGGTCACAGCTATGAGACGGGTCATACCAGCAGCGTGTGCTTTTGGTGCCTCTCTCCACCTTCTCATGCTCCACCCTGCAGTTAAACATCCTCGACTCCACCGAGTGCACAACAGTTTGTTGAGTCGTTGCATCAAATTCCACCGCTTTGCTCGGAGGAACCAGGCCTACGGAGACGTTTCCACCGCCGGTGGTGTTGTATCGGAAAAAAACGCTAAACGTTCCGTTGCCATGATCCACAATCTTCCCTGTGATGAACAGGTTGAGGCTTGCGGACTTCACTTTGCACTGGAAATCTCCCCAGCCGAACATCTTAGCTTTTCCTCTTTTCACCGTGAGCCGTTTCCTTGATTGTTGGCCGGACGGGTGTGTCTCCGTCAGGTTCGGGGCCCAATCCCACAGCTCCTGCTCGGGACATGAGCGGAGTTTGTCGGACAGGAGGCCTAAGGTGGGGTCAGCGTCACGGACATCAGGACTCGATTCGGGCAAAGGGGCAGAATCAGCACATGAAGGCTTCATTGTCGTCTTTGGCCTGTCCATATGTAGAGACCTTGAGGTCAGAGGACTATTTCCTTTGGCATATCTGATCTAAGACAAACAAAATGAGACTTTTAGACTTTAGAGAATGAGTTTTAGACAAAAGAGAGACACCGAACCAAAAAACAAACATCATATCAGAAAGACAATATCTCCTTGACTTCACCTGACAGCAAATCTGTCATACAAGAGAGCTTTTATTAGTGAGCTCTTGGATCAATGACCCAAATGTTACAGTTTGTTACAGTATGTCACTTATCAAAGAGTGGTTCACATCCAACGCCAGGGGTTAGCGCAATGACAGTCCTGAAACAAATATCAAAAGGTGTCCACTTGCTTGTAATTGAATTTTGACCATCAATATCAGATCAGAATGACCTAGAAGAGCGTCAGGGAAACATGGTCTGACTTTCAAAATGTAAAAGAGACGGTGTTAAAAGAGATACTTATAGTTTATAAGTAGTTTATAGTTTGACAAAAAAATGCTGTAATTTATTTACAGATTCGTGCCGTTATTCACTGAAAATCGCTCAAAGCTCTCAAATCTCATTTGCATATTTAAATAGGACGCATCAAGATTGTAGTTGCTTGTGTGTTCATAACAGCTGCTTTCTTACTAAGGTATTCAAAGTGGTTGCATTTGACAGGGTGATACTAAGATGGACAGACGGAGAGATAGATTGATAGATATACAGACATACAGATGGACTGACTATGGCAAGCCGTTTTAACATTTAATCCTTAAAACCTATAGTCTCTATTTTCATGCTACTTATTTTTTAGGTATCTATTCCATTAGGTACTAGTACTTAATCATTAGCTACTAGTGCTTATTCTTTAGGTACTAGTGCCTATTCTTTAGATACTAGTACCTTTTTAAAAGATACTAGTAGTTATTCATTAGATTCTAGTGCCTATTAAATTGGTATATTTATTATATACTAGTACTTATTCATTAGTTACTAGTACTTATTATTAGATACTAGTACTTATTATTTAGATACTACTACTTATTAGATACTGGTACTTATTCACTAGATACTAGTACAAATTAATTAGATACTTATTCATTAGCTATACTTATTCAATAGATACTAGTACCTATTTATTAGATACTAGTATTTATTTCAAATGTTACTAGTAAGATTTTTTATTTTACTAGTAAGATTTTTAATTCTTCTGAGTCGTAACACAAGACGAGTAAAATAGCAGTTGTGACTAGTAAAATAAGAGTAACAATTACAAAAGATACTAGTGTCTAACAAATAAGTACTAGTACCTAATGAATAACTACTAGTATATATTAAATATGTGCTAGTATCTAACTTTAAGCTGCTGCTGGTCAGGAGGGGGAGACCTAAGATTTTTGCTCTTGCATCGTTTGTAAATATGATATGAGATGCAACTTCAATAAACTGAAACTGAAACTAATGAAAAATAATAGCATTTAATAAATAACTAATACCTAATGAATACTTACTAGTGACATTTAAAAATATACTAGTCAAAATTGGAACAATTACTAGTCATAAATTAATAGATGATATCAAAACAGAATAGCTACTTGTATCTAATAATTTGCAGATATCTTCAACCTCACAAGGAGCTAGTAAGAAAATATTCAGAGATATTCATTCAAACAGATCATTACATAAACATGAGTATACTCATAACCATCCAATCAGAGTTCATATGGTAATGCAGGCTAAACTAAGGCTATAGAAGATAGATTTTTCATAAGTAACTGGCTTTGTTGGTTTATCTAGTTAATTGGTTAGCATGAACGCAAGGAAAGATGTATGTTTAATATGACAATTATTGTTTTGAATGTACAGTAAGTTATAATAAAGACTTAACTGCCAATGATACAATCTAAACAACAGTTAAGTAGATGCAAAAACGGATTCATACCCACCAATCAAACAACCACAATACCCAGAGATTGGAATATCAATCTTTAATATTAAATAATACAAAATGTAAATAAAAAAATGAATCTAATATGTTATTAATCAAAATGAGAATCAATGTTTTATCAATGAGAATGTGAAAAACATCAATGAGAATGTGAGTCATATCAAAATAAGAGTACACTGTAAAAAATTTGCTGTAGTTTTGCAGCTGTTTGCCAGTAACTTACTGTAGATTTAAATTGATGTTATTTACTGGCAACAGTTTGTTCAAAGTTAAATGAACATTAAACATTAACAAGTCTTTGTCTTTAAAGAATAAAATTATAAAATGACAATCTAATGCAAAGCATTCTGGGAACCAGAAATCTTCATCAACCTTTTTCTGTTTTTTTCCTTCAGATTTTGGTTCCCAGAATGCTTTGCATGAGGATGTTATTTTAGTTTTATTCTGTAAAGATAAAGACTTGTTAATGTTTAATGTTCATTTAATTTTGAACAAATTGTTGCCAGTAAATAACATCAATTTAAATCTACAGTAAGTTACTGGCAAGTAGCTGCCAGTAATACTGTAATTTCTACAGATTTTTCTAACAGTGTATATATGCACTATATTACATATACTTATTCATTATATATTTTTTTACTCTATTACCATTATAAAGGTAGGCTATTTTTATATTGTTATTATCAGAACGGCCTTGTTCAATTCAGTCCATTTCCTGTGTTATTTCTCTTTGATATGTTGTTGGTTCATTAATATTCAACATATTATTTGCATACTGATTATTTAAATAGTACTAGTATCTATTAAGGTAAGGATATCTTTGATCTAAAATGTTACTAGTAACTAAAAAATAAGCACTGATTCTATTTTTTCTTAACAATTTAGGTATAATTAAATACTAGACATTAAAAGTACTAGTATCTAATAAATAAGGACTAGTATCTAATGAATAAGTACTAGTATCTAAAGAATAGGCACTACCTAAAGAATAAGCACTAGTAGCTAATGAATAAGTACTAGTAGTTAATGGAATAGATACTAGTATCTAAAAAAGTACTAGTAGCATAAAATAGATACTAGTAGGTTTTAAGGATTAAATGTTAAGACGGCTTGCCATAGACTGACAGGTAGGTAGACATTGATAGATAGATAGATAGACAGACAGATAGATAGATAGATACTGTAGATAGATAGATAGATAGATAGATAGATAGATAGATAGATAGATAGATAGATAGATAGATAGATAGATAGATAGATAGATAGATAGATAGATAGATAGATAGATAGATAGACATAACAGATAGAGATAGACAGACTGACTTATAAATAGACAGAAAGATACTGTAGATAAAAATGACTTTTTTGAATTCCCAATTCAACTAATACATAGCACATCTCTAAAGTAAAACACATGGAAATACACGCAAATATAATACATAGATAGACAGATAGATAGATAGACAATTATCATGACAAAAAATTATAATTTTTTTGTCAAATTATACAAAACCGCCCTCCCCCCCACTTCCAGCCCCCTGCAGTGATAAATTATAACAAAAAAATTCATCTTGTTGCTCTCATTTACATTTCAGAATGACTTTTTATGATACACAATACAGTGAGACATGCTTCTTCACCGTCAGAATGCTGTGAAACATAATGAACTTAATTTGAAGACTGACAGTTTTCCCAAACAGCTCTGAGCAGGATTACGGCTTTTCCGATGGCAGATTTACAGGAAGCTGGTTTAATGGATTAGGTCTCCAGCAGTTGTGCACTGCCATCACACTCAGCTATAAATAAGATCAAGGTGTTCCCAGCTCAGAGTTCATTTTCCAAAACGGGAATTTATGGAGTTGTAACATTCGTAAACATGATTCAAAGCACCCAGACGAGGAAATGCTCGTGAACAAAAGCACCTTCACCTTCATTAAAGCATGATGTTCAGTGATGGAATGCCAAGCAAACACAATGGAACTTCAGCAGAGATCGTTTCAATGATTCTTCCTAGAATGATGAATGAAAATTATAACAAGGTTGAAAACAAGCAATTTTCTTGTTTGAACACTGGCTTGAAGAAAGATTTGAAGTTTCAATGTTTCATTTATTGCGTTCTTGTGTTCTCTCTCTCTTGCTGTAATTTATATATATAAATTATTATAAAGACATGCTGTTTATAAAATCTTATGAGATGATTACATAAGTGCTACACCTTTGAAGATTTTTCTAAGGATCAGACCAGGTAGAGAGACCTGCAGTGCAGTCAGTGAAAAGAGGATTGAAATTCACCAGCAAAGATAAAAATCACGACATACTGTAAGTCATCTGAAACATTACCAGAGGGAGATACTACCTCTGAAACCTGCATCTGCCTAAAGATGAAAAAGAATCCATGATTGCATTGAGAATATTAGTGCATAAATCAGTAAACTCCATGGATCATGGGTAAAAACATAAACCGCATGCCGTAATCAGATGAAGGCAGAGTTAACACTGGAGCAATTCCATTGAACATGTCCAGGTGGATAAAAAGGAAACCCCAAAAATCGAAACTTATGATATCAACTCGATAGCGCTTTTCACAGAATTCGTATATTGGATCTTTATCTCCAGGGGTCAGACACTTACAGTCACACTTATATATTTATATAAAAAAGCAATAATCCTTTTGAGGCTCGAGCACCACGTTGCCTCTTATTTCAATTAGAGACGAATCGATCTTCAGTCTGATGTGTGAGCTGGACCTTACACAGGGAGCGGGTGAATAGAGGAGGAGGCAAGAACGGAGAGACAGAGCGAGAGAGAGACGTCAACACAAAATACTCTTACAATGACTCTAGCTTGCAATGCTGCATTATTAAAAGTATCTGATGAGAAGTCCTGGTCTGATGAACACTGGAAAACACCAAGAATGATAAACTGCAACTGGAAGTGCAATAGATGAGACAAAATTGGATCCAAATTTTTTAAAAAAAATTCTCGTTCACAAGATCGCGTTTCATTTGAAAACATGATGGACAAAATTGCTGACTTTTCTGAGAAGTATTGATCTCTCAGTGAGAAGACCAATACTGTGTTCCTTCACATGATGTTCTTAACCAACCATTAAATTAGAATTCCTCCCACTAAAGTACTGCTGGCAGAAAGGAAATGTATTTGCATCTACTTGCGTCTGTTAAAGCAATCAAGATCCATCATTGATAATAATCATAAAAAAGGGAGGGAAGTTGAGTTTAGCTGGTCTTAGCTGGTTTCTACAGGTCAGGATGGTCTGATTTGATGGTTTTAGGGGTTTTCAGCTGGCCAGAAGATATTTTCTTTTTCTTTTTTGCTGTTTCACATGATGATTGTTGTCAAAAATGTCAATAATGTTTATAGAATTACTGTTGGAAACATCTCATAAAACAAAAACTATAAATTTAAATAGGCGTAATGTTCCAAAGCTTCCCAAATAATGTAGTTCTAAAGTCTGAAAAATCTGATCTTGCCTTTAATTAGACATTCAATAGAAATTTCACATTCAATTTCAGCATTTGATCACATTCTTTTAATCCATCCTTCATAAAGCTCTCATAAACAATCGTACATAACAGATCCCATTAGGATTCTGACAGAAATCATGTACAGTATGTATTCCTATAGGATCTGACTTGACTGCCTGTCGCCGTCTGTGAAGCTGAACCCTTAGACAACCATTCACATCAAAGAGCAGATCAACACCCGCAGACAAGAGACGTAGAAGAATTAGAGATAAAATGTAAATGTACTTACATCATATATAGCGAAGAGGATCATAAGATGCGTCAGGCTGCTTGCAATCATCATCATCTAGAAGGTTTTCTGACTCTTGAACTTTCCTTACAGCCGTTCTGATCCCTGTGAAATCCTCAATGGGATTCGCTGAATTTCACAGGGGAAGCTGATCTTCCTGATTCCAGGCTTGTTCTGCGCTGTGAACACATGGTCACTCAGCTCCATCTGACACCGAGAGCCGCTCACACGAGGGAGGAACGCCTGTGAAGCTCGAGTCTACCAATCCAGCTGCAGACACACTTTATGACTTTCATTAATACAGTCATTCCTACAATGCAGCATATTTATCATATCAGTCATCACATAGAGGATAAAAGAGTTAACATTCACATTCACAGACGGAATGAGAATTCTTCAGCATTTATAATATAACGCACACACTCTAAAAATGCTTGGTTCAGGCTGTTGGGTCGTTGTATTGGGTTGAAAAAATGAAATGAGGTCATCCTTCATGTTTAATACACCAGTGTTTATTACCTGTCGGTCATCAGAAAACATAAGCTGTACAAAAAAAGACTTTACAACATGACCATAATCAACAAAGAATCAGCGAGACCACTTTGCAATGTACTAAACATTTCTGTGCAATATAAAAGAAATTAATATGATTTAATACTCATTCTTATTTACAAATGATACGAAACATTCATTTCACCAGCTGACGGCCAGGTGAAATGACTCTAATGTAGCAGCGTAAATAAATCAGGGGAAAACGAGGAAAGCTGACCAATAAAAAGCCTTCTCTATAACTACTATCTGAATGGAAGATATCAGCAGGATTCATAGACTAATACATCTTAGGAATATCATATTCACGCTGTTGTTTCGATATATAGAAATTTTCATGAATACTTACGATTTTATACACCATTTTCTTTTTCACTGCATTTTTAGGGGATAAAGTATAATTATGGATATATAAAATTTAATATTCTGCTGAACAATTAAACATCAAAACCGTTGCCGAATGATTTACTGTTTGATGGCTTTGTGTATTTTCTGCAAGTGTGAAGAGACAGCTCAAATTGTGACTGTATTTGTGATGCCATATTATACAATAAAATATATATCAGATCCCAGAAAAGTGCTACACATGTACAATAACCCCAGAAAGTATTTTCACATTTAAGTCACACTGAATGTATAGATGCATTAGATTACACACAATATCAAATCAAGCCAAATTTATTATAAATAAATATAAAGCCATTCCTGAATTTTTAATTACTTTTCACAGTCCTTTTAGATGCATCATAAATGCAATACAATAATTGGCCCATTTATAATCTATATTAAATATTAGGCTTCTATACGGGAAACCAAAATTCACAACTCTACATCTAATGCAATTACATTCAGACATTTTAAGTGTCCAAATACTTTGTAGGGCCACTGTACTTTGCATGTCCACTGTCCTGTGAGAATTGGCAACAATTAGGAACAAAACTCCCATATTTTTGAATCGATAATAAGGCAGAAACTATCGGTCTTCCCATGAGACCCATTGTCTTGACACGTACATCATTCATGTAAATATATACCAGACACTGAAAGTGGGGTATAAATCCCCCCATCAAAATCATAATACTGTCACAACCACTTTTCCCTAACAACTGTATATCGACCAATTATTATATGTTATAAAAATGCCTGAATGGAAAACTATAACAAAAAGTCTGTTGAGCAGAAAAGACACATCATACAGTAGAAACTATACAACGCACAAATGAGTGAAAATAAAAGGACGTTAGGTCTTTAAAGAGTCCCACTCTGAGATTTATTTTTACACTTTCTCAGTCATCCCGCTTCAGTGATGTGCTCCAGATTCATATTCTGTTGCCTTGCTTCAGAGACATTGTTCAATGGCGAATGCCTTCCTTGCTGCACTAATATAGTGCAAAATAACACCTGGAATCAGAGTGGGACTTCCAGGAGAACGTGATTCGTCTGGTTTTCACCTTCCATAGAAAGGCTGCATCTTCTGTGAGCAAATGTTGTCCATGACGTAAGTGATATCTGAAGTTCACAAGTGTTCTCTCTACTGTGTGTTTTGTACTGTATGTTTTGGCATTGTTTATTCAATAACTCCATCCAAAAACATGAATCCTCTCAGCTGGGAAGCACAAGTCGGAAGAAAGTTGTTCTGATAAGGTCCTAGAGAGACGTCCGACCAGTCGCAGAAGACCGCTTGACCGCAGTTGCATAATAGACAAATGCTTGTAAGGAACTGAATATAAACAAAGGCAGGATCTCACAGCATATGGAGATGTGTGTAAAGGCTCTTCCAGAACAAGAACGGGAAGTAAAAACAAAGTATGACGGTTTTCTTTTGCGGCTCTGGGATGTTTCTTCTTCCAAGTTGGATTCAAGCGATGAGGGTCCAGTATTTGTGACGGTTAGGTGTTCCTCATTTGGGGGAGTATTTAGGTGAATCTCAAAAAACATGCCTAAGTCATACTTTACCCCCAAAACATAAAAATGAAGCTTTAAATTTAGGTCTATTTTATTGACTTTATCAGATGACGCTGAATAATGGCACTATTGTCTTCTGTAGAGCTGCTTCACAGCAGAATTTAACTGGTTTCATAATGAATTAACTTTACACAGTGATTGAACTAAATTGAATCAGTTGAGTTGAATTGGTTATATTTGATGAAGTTTGCATCATTAATTCTGTTACTTTCTTGTTTATTACTGTGAAGCTGCTTTGAAACAAGTTCTATTAAGCGCTGTAAAAATAAATGTTGATAAGACTACAAAGGTTTTTTGCATTGTGACGATGTTTTCATAACAGTTAAGCACATTTACCCTAAATTCTTATTGCTGTAATGTAAAAACTCTCTTTTACTATACTTTTACTATAACTCTGTTTTACTGTTTCAATAAATAAGTATTAATATATCATGGTAATATTAGTTATATAGCCTTTGATTTTTGCTGATTTAAATGGATATTTTTAATAAGAACCGCTCCTGATAATACTCAGAATTACAAAAACACTTAAATCGCCCAGATGCATTACAGTAAAAAAAGAATTTAGGAACTAATGTGATTCATTGTCATGAATAATGCAATAATCGAAATTTCATAATATCACGATGCACACAATCTTAAATCAAAAATATCAATTCTTATTTGTTTTTTTCTTAAAATTTTGGGGTATAGTGTGACGCGGGCATGTTTGAGTGAGATTCACCCATTTTCAGAATGTCGATGTTATTTTCATGATGATAGTTCTCAGAGAAAGGCTACATGTCCGCATCACCATCGTACGCCAGGGTCAAGGGTTTCAGTCGGTTATTGTTTTGTCTTCGCTGAGGTTTCTTTGGCTTTTTGCTGAGGACAAAAGAATCAAAATTCTATAATAACAATATGCTTGGTTTAAGAATTACTTTAAGGCCACATACACACTGCAGCAACGTAATTCTCTTCAATATAAAAAATATATATATTTTTTTCTTTTTTTAAATCGCACCTCTGTTGACAGCAATTTACTAAAAATCCAGCAGCCATAAAATAAATAATTTAAACAATCACTATGTTGGGTTATTACGATATTTAGCAACTGTAATTTAGGCCATTCATTGCTGCAATGAAGCTTGTCTTTCTCAAAATCTTGCAGTGTGTACATTGCTTGTTTGAAAACACATGATATATTATATAAATACAGTATGCATATGCATTTTATGGCATATGTTACAAAAATGAAATCATGCAATGTGTAAAAAAACAATGATTGATGATGAAAAATCATGATGATGAGGGAAGATTCAGTAATGACTTATGATGAAATAGGTGCAAAACTATGTCAAGCGTCATTAAAGACCATACTGGCCAAATTAGTTTTCAGCGTTATTGCAACATATGATCATAAAAAATTCACTGTTCCAAAACCTAGTGAATTGCCCTAATAGGCATAACAGATGCTCCAAAAGGTAGGAAACATCATGTCGGAATACCTAATCTGAGCCTAAATTCTAAGGCAGAATCACATGTTTGCATCACAGAAAAGGCAATCCCAAAATGCATTATGACAAATCAGTGAAAATTTGATGATGGACAAAGTATAAATTATAAATAAACTTTTAATTAATTCAACACAGAATAGAAGTGTTAGAATAGAATTAACCCTATAAAGCCTACTGTATTATATTTGATACAGCTCACTAGGTTTTGCAACAGAGTTAGTTTCTTTATCTTTTTCTAAACCCTTAAACCACAGACAGGCAGCCTACCCGGGCAGCTCGGGGCACTGAGCATCAGAACATCAGAACAAGGCACAGACTGAGGCCGAGGCACTGGGCAGAGGGGGCTGAGATGATGTCAGGAGATCAGGAGGCTGTTCCTCCGGCCTTTAACTGGCTCGTGACTCTTGACTCGGCTGCTGGCACTCAGGGCAGGTGTACATCAGTTCATGGGCGTCTTGGCCCATCCATACCACCGTACCATTGGCAGAATCTGGCGTCTCGAGCGACCGCCGGATGGCACAGTAACTGCTGCTCATGATGGCGAAGGGAGGCATGGATGATGGGATGTGAGTAAAAGAAAAACACAAGCAAACGAATGCATGTAGTGAATGAGAAAATAAAATGAGCGATGACGAAGCAGATGGACAGTGGCGTCGCTCTTACCATGCGAGGTAAATCATTGACACTATAAACACCAGGAGGACAAAAGCTCCTGCCGCCACACCGTACACCCACGTCTTCAGTGTTCCATCTGAAGAGGAAAAGCGTTTATTTTTGAGCAAAATCAAAATGCAAAACTACATACAGAAATTGAAACTGAATATATACCTGGTCTAAAGGGTTGCAAGTACCACGTGCGTCCCACGCGGCCAGGCTGAACCGTGGCGGGCAGGGTGGGGTTGATGGCCCGGCTGGTCTTCACATCGGTTTTCTTGTCCCCTGCGGTGGGGATTTCGAGCACAGGGATGGGCGTACATTGCTCCAGCGTTCCCTCAGCCGTGAGGACCTCAGTGTAGCCCTCCTCGCACATACATACGCCCTCCTGCAGGGGGCAGCAACAGTACACCAATACTATCATGCTTCTCAGAGCTTGACCCAATTTACACCCAACAGAGTGCTGTAAGCACCAGTCCTAAAACCCACTTCACGTTCCATCTTCACAAATTCAGCAGTTTTTGGTTAAATGCTTGAAATAAGGTCTGTGGTTATATTCTCACGTTTTATTCTATGACATAAAATACACCAGTATCTTATGCATCATTTTCCTGTTATCCCTCTAAAGCTGCTTTAAACAATCTGTATTGTATAAAGCGCTGTATAAATAAAGGTTGACTAATATGCCATGTCTAAATGGGATTACAGAGGTTGTTGGGGCCATTAAAGGTCATCAAACTGAACTGGTAAACTCATCTACTTACTAGTCTGCTTTTACAGCCTCATTGTGTTTATAATCGTGCTCTGGCAAACTAAACTCAAACTTTCCAAACTGTAGATTTTAGGTAAAGACTGGAAGAGCTGTGGTTAGAAGTGGTGACGTTGAAGGCATCATTTATAGCGTAACTTTAGCTTTTCACCTCTGAAGATTAGATATTTAGGCTTCAAAATTAATAGGCTTATTGTGTTATTTGTGAATATTATCTTTATGAACAAAGCGTGTAAGAATCATACACTTTTGTTGGTCACAGAGCTTATTTCTGCAATGCTCCAAAGCCAAAGAGACAAAAAAAAAAAAAAAAAAAAAACGATTGGCTTTTTGACAAGGGAACCAGGGTCATGCTAACTTCTAGTTTGGGCCTACAAAACTATGTCATTCCTGCAGTAGTCTATTGACCAGGGAAATAATGTTATCGCCCATCCATAGAGGAAAGAGAACATTCACAAACTCCCCTTTTTTGAAATGGATTGTGGGTAAAATTATCCCAAATACCATGCACACAAAAATCAACTAGATATATCATATTATTTGTGCAGCCATCATTTGTACAACCTGTAAACTTAGTAAAAAATAAAAAAGATCATTGATCATGTTTCAGAAATCTAGATCAACTGCACCCCCAAAAAAACTAAAGTACAGTTTATGACTGATTTTCTGTTACGTCCATTATAATAATTACAGCTGGAGCAACCGTCGGCAGTTACAAACACCCAGGCTGAGAATTACAGTAATCCCACAATCCTCTTGTGTCTTACCTCTGAGCAGAATGACTGTGGTTTGTTACAAAGTGGATCACATGACTGGTCCGCCCCTGGCAGTAGCGCTGGAGGGCATCCACCTGGAAGAAATAACAGAGTACAGATCTTTTTCAAGCTTTTGACAAAAAAGTTGAGCTGAAAAAAAGTTTCTTACAGTTTTCTATTACATCACTTGCATGCAATACTGCATATATTATAACCACTTTAAGCCACCATGAAATCAAAATAGACAATTCTTATTTAACTCTGTGTACTTTGTGGTACTGTTGTATTTATTGTCCATATTATTGTTGTCTTTTTAGTCATCATGACTGTCTACTACTGTATATGTTTTACGAAAGAACTGTATTACATTCATATCCATTGCCATGTGATGTGTTAAAAATTATAAAGTTAAAAATGGCATTTTTGGGATACAGTATTCTAAGCAGTGTGCTCTTTGACAACTGTACACTAGTAGTTTAATCAGAAACTACAGAAAATGTGCATCTTGTGCACAGTACACATATTTCAAAGATGCTGGTATGATGTTCTGAACAGTCTGCTTAAAACAGCACTTTGCTACTTCTTTTATAATTATGCGTGCAGCTTTTATGAGCTCATTAATTCAGAAGCTACAATAATTTATTTGTCACACTGCAGGAACGTTGAAAATGACCAACAGTGAAGGCAAAAAGGCTTTTAAAAGTGGTGGAAAAACTGATAGGACCTATAATGATGTGCACATTGGGTTATGCATTTAATACATTTTAACTTGAAAACTTGATGTTGATTAAAAAAAGTCCAGAGACACATTATGCATCAACTAAACAAAGGTTCTCTGAAGGTTTGTATTGGTATCTGTCAACCCTCATTGGTTACTCATTCATGTGACTTAAAGAGACAGATGTAAAGTGGTGTTGTACAGCACCTGTGACGTTTATTCCATCTGAGCGTTGACACCAGATCAGCTGAGGACCGCCCATCCACTGGTACTCATAACACTCACCATCTACACGGAAATCAACAGAATAAATACACATACTGCAGTCGACACTTTTGGACAGTTGTAGAGAGACTCATTAAAGGTGTTGTCACGCTCACATCCTGTTAAAAGCACTAAAATGATTAACCCTATAAAGTCTACTGCATCTAGATGATCAAAACTTTGCAAGTATGATCAAGTAGTATCAAATATGATCCATCAGACCTTTGGGGAACGTTTATTAGTTCATCTCTCAGTCTTTGTATTATATGTTTTGACCCACACAATAAAAACTACAGAGCTTTGATCATAAAACTAAGCATTCAAATATAATTTTACCAAGACATTATTGGCAGATATAGTGATGTCTGTAGTGAGTTATATGCATTTTATTAAAATAGCCTGTTATACTGTTATTAATATCTCATTTGTTAGAAGCTATTTTATATGAAAATCTGTCCATATAAAAATCATATTTTTTGGGAAGTGTTTTTTTCCTCCTCGAGTGTGGGCTCCATATTCTCACTACATTGTACTATATGCCTGATGTATCAAATATGATACTCAACAAAAAAACACATGTACATTTTTTTTTTGTCTAAATAAACTGATTCATTTCAAAATGTTCAAATTTCTTACTATTACTTAATATGTCAGGCTTTAAAGGGGTTAAATTGTGAACCAGCTGAAAAAGACTAGAGCCAGATTCCCATTGTATTCACACTGTCCCTGGCCTTAATAGCCAGTCTGTTAGTTATGTTGGGTCTCAGTTCACCATTTCAATCACTGTTGTAACGAATCGAGCCATAGACATCTAACTGCATTTCATGTCAAATTCTTAAATGCATGTTAAATCAGGTGACGTGAAAGGTGTTTATTCTATGTGGAATGAAATCAAAGTAAAGCAGTGTCTTTAAGCCAATGAGAGAGGAGGAGCATGTCTCACTGGTGCAGGGGCGGGACTGCCACTCCTGGTCGGGACACTGAGCGATGTTTTCTGGTTCCTGCGCGATGACGGCACGTGAGCGGACCTGCACCGGAGTGAAGTCCAAACGCTGACCCTTCACACACACTCTCTGACACGGGCTCCAGTCGGACCACTCCATCAGATAACAGTCACCTGAACAGATGAGCAGGAGAGTTGCCTAAAGTAGATGTCCACAAACAAACTCAATACAACCTGATAACAGCAGAAGTGCTGGGGAAGCTGCGAAAACTATATTTTGCCATGCAACGATTCATTTACAGTTTTTCAAGAGCAATTTCATCTGAGGGGGAAAGCAATTTAAATTGAGGTGGATACCCCCCTCATCCCCCAACAATTACTTGTAATAATTTAGATACAATTATCAGGTTATATAGATTTAAAACACATGTTAACACAAAAACAATGTCAGCATCAAACCTGAACTAAAACTTTTATATTACATCAAATAAAACCAAAAAATATCTAGATTATAACTAAACTAAAAGCAATATTGCTGTACAACCATATATGGTCACACTTTAGATTAGGGTCCAATTCTCATTATTAACTACCTGTACGACTTTTGCCTGAATAAACTTACTTACAAAGTTACTTGTCAAAGTTACAAAGTTTAGATAGTGGGTAGGATTAAGTGATGTTAATGCAGAACAAGGCAATAATATGTGCTATATTCAAGTAGTAATAAACTTATTAGTTACAAAAAGAACAAAATATGCATGCTAATAAGCAACTAGCTAATAGTGAGAATTGGACCCTAAACTAAAGTGTTACCCTAATATTTATAAGAAAAAAAAAAACGAGTTAAATGGCAACACTATTGACTGATGAATCTATAATGAGTGAATTTATAAAAAACTAGTTATTCTAAACAGTTAGAGGCCGGGTTTGCATTTTTATGGGAATGGTTTTAAGATATTGTGATCATTTTTAATTGTTTTTTTAAATATTTATATCTATTTAATTCTATTTAAAGATCACATATAAATTAATTACTACAGATTGAACATGTTCTGATTTATATATTTATATATATATATATATATATATATATATATATATATATATAAAATGCATTATATATATAAATAAATTTTTTGCTAATATTTTGCTATAATGTACATTTATTTTAGTAAATTATATATTATATTCAATATACTAAGATGGCTTAAAAGGGTGTTTTTTCAAAAAAAACAAAAAAAAAAACAATTCTATAGTGTTGTCATGCTATGCTTGGCTTGCAGTTTTTTTTTTTTATATCACAGTATTATTTTTGATGTTGATGCATGCATGCAATGCATGCATCGACAGCACTCATAGATCACCAGTCCTGTGTGAACTTAGTCTGTTACCAGGGCAGGGTAAGGTGCAGGTCTCCTCCAGAACAATCATCTTATCTCCATCGACGGCCGGAACCAATCCAGCACAGAGATCTTCCTCTACAATGCTGCTCTTCCCATCGCTGGAGCCGTCTGATACGAAACACGACAGGTCCCGGAAACGCATGCCCACCCCGCACACCACCTCCTACAACACACAGAGGTTTGAGATGTGAGTGCTGCGCAGTCATAAACACTTCCTAAATCCAAAGATCAAAAGGAGGATTGAAACGGAGGAGGATCAGAGAGAATAACAGAAGAGAAGTCGAGGTTGACAGTTAGATTGGAAAACAAGGTGTTGGAAGAGTGAGGAGTTCCAGCGCGGGTTGTTAGCGCATTCAGAGTGTGTTGCGTTGGCCGATTGAGGTGTTTAGCTTAAACTATTGCTCCGTTGTACAATACGATTCAATAAATACTAAATTGTTTGAATTTCATGAGTCACAAAGGAGCTCAGCAGAAAAAAAGACAAAGAGGAACAGATTAGATTATAAACTTCAATTTGTTTCCACAAGCTTATTTTACACATATGAAAATGCTGAGGTATTTCAATTTTATTCAGCAATGAAACATTAAATAGTTCAAAAAGAACACTAAAGACATTTATACTGTTACAAAAGATTTCAATTTTAAATAAATGTTCTTTTGAACTGTCTATTCATTAAAGAATCCTGAAAAAAAAAGTATCACGGTTTCCAAAAAGATTTAGCAACATTGATAATAATAATACTTGTTTCTTAAGCAGCAAATCAGCATATTAGAATGATTTCTCAACGATCATGTGATCAAAATGCAGCTTTGCCATCACAGAAATATATATAAAAAAATTCATATATAAAAAAAGTTTGTTAAAGGCACAATATGTAAGATTTCTGGATTCAAATATCCCAAAAACACTAAAACAATGTTATTTTGTTGAGTTGTGTACTTACAATATCCCAAATGTTTCCAATAAATGTTTAAATATAGAGAAATCAGCTATTTTAACCAGTGTAACGGTCCACGTCATTGCGTTGCCTGTAAATGACTTCATATCCGCCTTACCCTCAATTTCCAGTGGAAACACCACAGACACTAATATATTATGCGTTTTATTAGACAGTTGTCTGGATACCTTTATCAACAGAAAACAAATCATTATTATATAGTTCAACACGGTTAGTCTTATTGTTGAATCTCTTGTTTTCTTGATTTACCGCGAGTAACATGTTTAATGTGTACCATTTAATGTGTTAATATGTACCATGCCTAGTGGCTAACATAGCATAATCATAAGTGCTTTATTTGTAATAACAGTAATACAGCATTTAATCCACCATAAATTATAAGAAGAGTTCAGATGCAAAAGCCTCTAAGTGCCGTCTGAAATTTTCTTCTAGAATGATAATTTTTATAAAGCTCGTATATTTAAGTTCAATAATTTCACTTAAGTGGCAATGCAAATTACCTATTAATTGTCATTTAAGTGAAATTACTGAACCTAAATATACGAGCTTTATAAAAATGATCATTTTAGAAGAAAATTTCAGATGGCACTTAGAGGCTTTTGCATCTGAACTCTTCATATATAAAAATTATTTGCATGTCATTAACACTCATCCAGCTTTTATTAATATATTCTAATATCAGTCTAGCTTACTGCAATGTGCAACAAGAGACTCATGTCAGCCACCTAGCTAACGAACATAGTAATGATATAACAACTTTCAACACACTCAAATGTATTTTAGTATGATTGTTTTGACCTAGTTAAATAGCTGTGTTACCCCACAATTTTAATAAGTCAGATAAAGTGACCTGTATGAGTAGTAATTCAGCTGTTTCATTAGAATGAAATAAAATAACGTGAATTTAAGCAATCAATAACTGTAGGAGACGTACGTTAAACAATTTTTAATTGTAACTTTAATCATAAAACATGCATAAATAACAAAGTGAAAGGAGTGGCAGTGGCCGACTGCGGCATATAAGCATAATTGAAACAGTAAGGTAAAATGCCCACGCTCTCTCTGCGTCATACAACAGTAACGTTAATAAAACTTTAATACATTAGCTCATCCATGAACATGATTTCTGCCTGAGTCCCATCAGATTGCTTTTCATCGGCTGTGGAGGTCAAGACGACAACTCCCATGATTCCATGCTCATTCACGGAGTCATCAAGCTACGCCTTTGTTATTGCTTTTAAAAAGCGACCTTAAGCGGCGAAACTTTAAATTGTAACAATATTTCACAATATTACCATTTTGACAGTAAATATATACAAATAAAAGCAGCCTTGGTGAGCATAAGCATAATAAAACATTTAAAAAATCTTACCGGCCCCAAACGTTTGAAAGGTAGGCTAGAGTACTTATAGTCGACTTCATAGACTGTACTGTTGTGCACCTAAGTGTGGATAGTTTGACATGTCTTTTGAAAACATTTCCAGTGACAAAAACTGAAAAACATGGATTGTGAAAAATAAACTTGACCTAGAACCTTCAAAAGTCCGAGTTCACCAAACTTGAACTTGAGCCGAAAGACTTCTTTTAATGTGTTTGCATTTCTGTTAGGAAGTTTCTTCTTGCAGTGCTAAAGTTCAAGTTTGACGAACTCTGATCTGTAAATTTACATTGAGCCATTCGATCTATAAGAGAATACAATGGAAAAAGATGAAATGAGAGACCTCAACACGGCACTCTGACCACGGGCCGTACTGCCATCTGTAGCAGGGTCGCACAGGACAGGGTTTCCACTGCTCCATCTGGGAAGAACACGGCCTGCCGTCCCCCTGAGACGCCTGAACCACCGCTCGCCTCCGCCACATCTTCCCTGAAGTATCGAGACACACGACAGAGAAATGAGTTTGAGCTTCGCTTCCACAGAGAACAAGATCATTTAAAGGAATAGTTCACCCCAAAAACGACTGTTCTGTATTAGAGTAAAAAATGGAACTTTTTTATGTATTTATCAATACTTAATAATGATATATTATAAGAGATTTTTTTATTACACTACTGTGCAAAGGTTTAAGGTCAGTAAGATATTTTGATGCTTTTGAAAAGTCACTTACCCAAGGCTGCATTTATTCATTTTAAAATGTGAAATATTATTGCAATTTAAAATAACTGTTTTCTATTGTAATATATTTTAAAATGTCATTTATTTTTGTGATGCAAAACTGAATTTTCAGCTTTATTACTCCAGTCTTCAGTCACATGACCCTTCAGAAATCATTCTAATATGCTGATTTGCTGCTCAAGAATGTTGAAGACAGTTGTGCTGCTTAATATTTTTCTGGGAACACAAAAAATGAAGAAGTGTTTCTGATCAATTGAAAGTTCAAAAGAACAGTGTTTATTTGAAGTAGAAAACTTTTGTAACATTTTAAATGTCTTTACTGTCACATTTGATCAATTTAATGCATCTTTGCTGAATAAAAGTATTTTCTTCCAAAAAATAAATGAATAAATAAATAAAACACTGACCCAAACTTTTGAACAGTAGTGTACATTATGACAATGAAATTAAAGTCAAAAACTTTTGCTTTTGGAATAAAATATGACCTGAACCTGTTTTTGACAGATTTCATGAGCTGCCCGCATATACAGATCTCTACATACACACGCACGCACGCACACACACACACACACACACACACACACACACACACACCCATCTTTCAGTTTCCAGCTCAAGACGCGGCTGTCTCAGATAACTCGCTAGCTCATCCCACACGTGTTTAGCATAAAACCTCGCACAATGCGCCGCCTTCTTTCTCGCTCTTCTTTCTCTACCTTATCTTGGAAGTGTTTGGCAGGCCGACTGTCATTTTCTGTCTACAGCTGCTTCCATCTTTTTTTCTCCTTTGAACAGTCCATCATTTAATCTCGTATTTCAGAGTTCTAGCTCCCTTCTCAAATGCTATCTTTTTGTTCTTTCTTTGCATGCACAGTTATACAGCCTACATGCATACCTAGTCACAAACAGTCGAGCATGACGCAAGCAAAGCCATTGCATTCGATTTCTCTATACTATGAAGTAACATTTCAGTCAGGAAATTTTCACGGTTTCCAAATGAGTGCGCAATATGCATATCATTGGGCTGAGACTAATATATTGTCCACTATTATTCAAAAGGTATTGGTAGGATTTTTTTTTTATAACAATTTAATACTCTTATTCAGTAAGGGTGCATTAAACTAATCAAAATGTTAAAATTTCTATTTCAAATAAATGCTGTTCTTTTGAACTTCCTTTTCATCAAAGAATCCTGAAAATGCATCACAGTTTCCACAAAAATATTAAGAATTAGAACTGTTTTAAACATTGTTAATAATAAGAAATGTTTAAATAAGAATGATTTATGAAATTCAGAAATTCAGCTATGGTTTAAATTGCATTATAAAAACAGTTATTGTAATAATATTTCACAATATAACAGTTTTTTACTGTTGTTTTTTTTTAAATAAAATTAACTGACCGCAAACTTTTGAATGGTATTGTATGACATCAATTAAAAACACATTTAATGCAGCAGTAAATAGTCATGCATTTGTCTATTTTTTGTCTTTACCTTCAAGGCCACAGGTCTGGGAACAGTCTGACCACACCGACCAATCAGAGAGCTGGCAGTTGATTGGACACTCCACTGTGCAGGAAGCATTCATCTGCCATTTCTTCTCTAAGCGCAGCTGTGGAAGAAAATAAGACAGACTGTTTCTTTAGCATTCATAAAAAAGGTCACCTCTCATTCCAACAGAGAAACATCTGAGAAGCAGAAGACTTCATCAAAAGTGCCCATTCTCTATGTTTAATCACACTTCTGTTAAAAGTAGAAACAAATGAGATATTAAAGAGGTCTCAGATCTCATTTGTGTTTTTTTCTTTACTATGGGTATGTGTGTTTTACACTTGAGAAGTTTTAACCCTGATACAAAGTGGGCTGGTTGAAAACTGGGTTACAGGGTTAATATGCTGTGCATATGAATTATCGCCCACAGGGTCCAATTAAAGTGACCAGAGCTGTCAGATTTTAACTGATCTTTTGCCATCGCTTTTCACATTAACCTACAATTTAAAATGGCACAAAATAACCTTGTTTCTTTTCCATTGGCTCATCACATCATCATATTCTGCAAGAGTAGATTTAGGAACTGTCTCATTTTTAGTGGAATTTGCTTAGGCTTACATCTGAGGAATACACTATCGTTTCAATATTTGGGGTCTTTTTTAAATAAATGAATACTTTTCTTCAACAAGGATGCATTAAATGAATCAAGTGACAGTAAAGACATTTATAATGTTACAAAACATTTCTATTACAAATAAATGTTTCCACAACTACATTAAGCTAACTGTTTTCAACATTGATAATAAGAAATGTTTCTTGAGCAGCAAATCAGCATATTAGAATGATTTTTGAAGGATCATGTGGACACTGAAGACTGGAGTAATGATGCTGAAAATTCAGCTTCGCATCACAGGGATAAATTGCATTTCAAAAAATATTTAAATAGAAACCAGTTATTTTAAATTGTAATAATATTTCATATGTTTTACTGTATTTTTGACACACACACACGCGCACACACACACACGTGCACACACACACTTTAAATATAACATTAGACACACTTTGAGTGTCATGAGAATGGCAAAGCTGCGCTGATGCAGCATTTAATATTCACAGAATCACAGCGTGAATCCCACGAAATAATTGAACACTATTTCCACCTGGAAAAGAAGCTCTAGTTATATTTTCTAGGTCCTGAATATACACAAGGTTAAAATGTCTGTAAACAAATGCACAAACCTTTTCGCAGTACTTCAAGTCAACAGATTTGCCATCACTTCTAACACAGTCCAGCATCCTCGTCTTGAGACCGATTCCACACACAGCGTTGGCACTTAATTGGCATGTGCTCCAGTCTAAGGGAACACACACAGATATCAGCCTGCGGGTTCTCATTAAACTACATGTCTAGGTCAGAGGTTGCTTGAGTCCTCCAGAGCGGATGGTTTGAGGACACAGTTTCATCTCTATAAACTGAAACTACCACAGCGCTTCGCTTTGACGCTCTAGGAGGGCAATTGTGAGCAGATGGAGGAAGCAGTTCCAGTAATGATCCAAACTCTTGAATGACTCATTCATGTGACTCAAATCAATAAGAGAATAGTGCTTTGTGGGTAATAACCAGACAAGGAGGACTCAAAAACTGAAGGTAGCCACAGTGCAGGACATTTTTTTAAAGTCAACAAGAATTGTATTGCAGTACTGTGATGCACTTCAGAGAAAGACAGGATACAATATATGAGAAAAAAATATAGAGTTTTTCCATTATGCATTCAACGGATCATGGCAAACCAAAATGACTTAAAGGTAAAGTGTGTTTTTATATTCAGGCTTAGCAGAAGGGATGTGTTGGGTTGCATGATTAAGCTAAATAAACTGAGATCGCAATATGGCTTAGTACGATTAACAAATAACAAAGGCTGTGATTTAAATAAAGAAATGAGAGTCAAGTGTGGCACTGTGTTCTTACACGTGAGCAGCTTATTATCCGCTGGCTCGATTCACAGTAAATGCTGCTTTACACAAACTCCATCGCTACATCTGCTCGAGTTTAGGTTTCTTTAACGTGCTTTTGGGAACACAACATGCACCAACCATCTTCCCATACTTGTAATGAGAAGTGATTATAAACTGTCTGTTGTAAACAAAAGAGAAGCTTTTGGTTTAACGTTTGAAAATTAAGAATTTAAGACAGCCATTAATATTAGTATTGTAATTTTACAGTTTTAAAATTAAACTATTATATTTGAATAAATAGTCTATTTTTTATATTACAGTGAAATATTAAAATAGTAAAATTTCTTATTTTGTTTTTGGTAGGGCTGTCAAAATTAACATGTTAACAAGTGTGACAAATTTTTTCAGTTTAACACATTAAAAATATTTAAAACAATAACGCAGCATTCGTTTTTCCCATCATCCTTTGGTTAGTGTAACAATATATGATCAAGCTCTTATTCCTGCAAATGCAAGTAAAAATCTGAACCAGTCTGAAAAAACTGAGCCATTATATATATTGAAGGACCGAGCTAAATGTGACTTTTTGTAATGGGCTTGTATGTGAAGATTGTTTTAAGTTCCCTTAATTAAAAGTTGTTATATTTTTTTAAAGTTTATTTTTTAATATTTTTTAAATAAATGTTAAAATTGATAGATTTCAATTATAATGTAATGCTGAACGCAGATAATTAATGGCTAAAATTGAGAAAAAAAAATCAATTTCATAGAGACATCAGTAGCAGTATTGGTATCGGTGATACTGGCCTTCAAATATTTAATATGTAGGCTATAGTCTTTATGTTGTTTCTACATTCATTTGGAGATTAAATGCGAAATTATTACAATATAAAAATATATAAAAAAAACTTTAATGTTAGTTGCGATTAATTACATAAAAAGTGTGATTAAGTTTTTTTAATCGATTGACAGCACTAGTTTTTAGTAAAAAAAAAATTATTTAGTAAAAATAACAATTACATTAATAATTCTTATTATTTTATATGGCCAAAATGTACAGCACTACAAACAAGCACAGCAAACCGCAATATTTCTCAGAAGAATCCCAATTAGGTTTTTTCCACAAATCATTCAGCCATAGTTGGGAAAGCTGTCATTTTGTACACTCACCGGTGATGTTGTAACTGTAGTGAAAGCAGTTGCGGTTCAGGAGGCAGGGCTCGGTCTGCATGCTAACCGGACAGTCCTCTCCTTCTTTAGGCAGACGGAGGGCAAACGCCGTCCTCTCTCGATCTCCTCTTCCAGAACACGGCTTTAAGAGGCCGATAAAACAGGGTTGTCTTTTACACACTGCAGTTCATTCACTTTAGTGAGCTCATAATTCTCTCATATTTCTCCTCAAGCTGTTCATTTACTGTTTAACAAGTGCATCTTAATGACCTGCTTTGATTTTTTATGCCTCAGTGTCTGCTGGCTCTCACTGAGGTCATTTAATCTGAGGATAAAATTATATCCCTGTTGGCATAACCCAAAAATGGTATTGCACAGATGTTTCTTAGGAGATTTAAGAAATTTCTCAGTTATGTTTCATCAAGGCATGAACTTAGACATGTCTCAGATGCTTATGATAATTAAAATTGACACAAAACAGTTTTACACTAAAACTATACATTTTTTGGAATTGAAATAAAGGTGAAATATAAAATATCTTTATAATATATAAATGTATATATATAAAAGATGAAAAACTTCAACGAATACCAGACAAAAGTACACAATAAAAATACTAAAACTAAAATGAAAAACTGAAAATAGAAAAGTAAAACCTAATTCAAAGAATCAATAATTACTATAATAGTATATAAATAATATTAGAATAACACTGGTTGTCATACAGGAAGAGCAAAATTACTCTGTATATCAGCTAAGTTCATTTGTTCTGAGAAATGTTCGAGCTCATTTTGAGATTTCTGACTTTTGATTTTCAGACTTTGAGACATTGCTGAGACCTCCTCTAAAAACGTGACGTTACTAGGGTTTTTAAAGGAGAAATAGGAGACTTGAGCAAAAAAATGTTTCCTTTCACTATCCGGGAGAAGAACTGAGATTTTACAGTGATCAAATCAGTGCCTATCTGCAACCCTCCCTAGGGTTTAAATGGATTAGCGATAATCCTGACCACGTCACATGGGGTCCAGGGACTCCAGTCGGACAGCACACAGTCCTCCGGGCAGGGCAGTCGGCTCTCCCTCGTGCCCTGAGGCATCTCCTCTGGATCACACAGATAGTCTTCCACCCCATCACTGGGACCGTCCACTGTGTTCAACATACACCTGCAAGACCATCAAAGATGAGCACAGTATGATCAGGGTATTGTGGATGGAGTAACAGTATAATAAATAGGAGGAAAAGGCATCTCACCTGACTCTTCTTGTCTGCACGCCCTCGCCACAGTTCTCCTTCAGATCCACGTTACTTACTTTCCACACGCTCCAGGGTTCAGCTACCCAAATATACTGACTGCAGTCACTGACGCACGGGACCACCTCATAGACCTGAAACATGAGCCCACCAACCACTCATAACAGCATCAATCCCACTAAACTAATCACATCAACTATTCTAACTGAGCTCGGATTTTAACACCAGGAACTTTTCATAAAAAGCAGTACAAAATCTGATCTGTGTGAAAAAGTAATGTTCAGTGCAAGGTCAAACTAAATATTATCTGAGCGGTTTTATTTTCTATTTAATATAAATGTATTAAAATGAATATGGATAATTAATATGAATAGGGACAAACGCAGTTTAAAGGCCTGATTTCTGTGATTAAATTTTTTTCTAGAAAAAAACACAATAAAATAAAAAATAAAATTGAATAAACAAAAATACATCAAATAAAATGTATTTAAATAAATAAAAATAAAACACCAGACTATTAAATTAAAAATATTGTAATTAACAAATAAATAAATACACATTAAAGGTGCATTGCGCAACATTTCATGTTAAAAATATCTGTTTTTCTAACCCATACATGCTTAAACAATTGCCTGATGGGCTGAATGAGCCCTTCTCTGATCACTGCGATTGCCTCTATAATCCTGTACAGTAAAATAAATAAGAGGGATTCGGGTCGGAATTTGAGACTGGGTGTGACGTCATGCGCATTCAGTTGCAGTGTGGGCATAGTTCTGCAAAAATTTAGAGACTTGCGCAATGCACATTTAATGAAATCAAAATTAAATGCAGAAAATTTATTATTTTAAATAAATATATAAATACATACATACATAAATAACCCACCACAATATGAATTTATCAGATTATGTCAGAATAATAACACTGTTTTGAGTGTGCCAGTTATATCTCTAAGGTGAGACATCTGTAATGTTTTAAAAATAGCAATTGCACACCAAAGTGAACCCTATTTTTTTCTCCATTAGGTCACCTGATGGAGTTTTTCGGTTCCTTGCCACTGTTGCCTTTGGCTTGCTCAGTTGGGGATATTTGGGGATATTTAATTGAATTAATCAATCAACGATACTATTGATCAGCATTACCAAACGTAGACGTTCCACTAGAAACAAACATTGATGTATTGTTCTAATTTATTACTGTGAAGCTGCTTTGATACAACCTGTGTTGTGAAAAGCGCTATATAAATAAACTTGACTTGACTTGACTATTCATGGAAAAACACAACAATTAAAAACCAACTCTGAAAGAAATTCCAATGAAGAGAAGGAAGTGTTTTTACCTGTGCCTGTGGCCGAGCAGCATTATTGGAGAGTTAGAGAAAAATGTCATTAGAACATCTGCATCTAGAGACCAAAGCACCATAAAACATCATGCTCAGTTAAGATTGCACTTGCTTATTTGTTCTTTTTAAGAAACAGCATTGCCCAAACTAAACATAAAAAACACAGTTAGCAAGACCGAAAATAAATGGGTTCAATTCTGATTTCACAGTGACAAAGTACATGTAGAAGATCATGTAAAACGACATGACCTTTAACCAACCTGATAATCTGTTTATTAATAAAAGGAGAGTATTAAATCTCATTAAATTATACGGAATCCAAATATATACAGTATATTTGTCAGGAGAAACATCTCAAAAAGGCTTTGATGTTGTGTGATCTATTTCTAGCAAATCTCAGTAAAAAAATTCAGATGAAAGGCAAGTATTTTTGAATAATTTGAGATTCACTTGTGAACCTTTTTGCATCTTAAGCGTGTAATTTTCAGCCAAAAATTCTAGAAGTTGAGGGAAACTTTTGAACTATGCTCCAGTCAACTGCCTATGTAGGCAGTATTTTAAGATATCATAGGTGCGCTCCTATGCCTTAAGGGATGAATAATCAGCATGCCTGCCTGCTAAGATACCTTCTTTTGGCCAAATTGTAAGGCAGCACTTCACGTGTCCTTTTACAATCCCATAATGCATTTCAATACACACTTTATCTAAGCAACATCCATCCAAAATGGGGTGAAAAGGCAAGATAAATGATTTTAAGTACACTTACAATTTATTCAATATCAAAAATGTAGCAATACAATTGTTTAATCCAAGTAAAAATGTACTATTGAACATAACATTTGAATTGGTAGAGTATTGCTTTATGTTAGCAAAATACTAACACCGAAATCTATTGTAATTGCGAGCAGTGTTGGGTGTAACGCATTACAAGTAATGTGAGTAATGTAATCAGATTACTTTTAAGTTCAAGTAACAAGTAATGCATTACTTTTAAATTTACAACAAAATATCAGAGTTACTTTTTTAAATGAGCAACACAAGTTACTTTATTTTCCCATTATTGACTGACAAGTAACCGTTACTTTTTTTAGGGAGTAACGCAATACTTTTAACTTTTGATTGTGAGATTGTAATGCGTAACTGTAATTGTATTGAACTATTTGTACTGTATGTGTAGGCCGCTCACTCGGTGTTGGAGCAGAAAAAACAAGGTACTCATTGTATAAGACATAAAACAACGTGCTTTACAATTCTTTCCTCCATGCATAAGGAAGGGTGACGTTTACCTGGTTAAGGTGGTCCAGTTTTGGGCAGGGTCTTCCTCCATTGTAAGGCTTTTCTCTGAGCCATTTTGAGCGAACTTTGACCCCACTGCCACAGGATTTGCTGCAGCGCGACCAGTTGGACCATTCGCTGAGTTTACAATCAGAAGGGCAAGGGACCATGCAGGCCTCCTCTATATACCCTGAAAAAAAAAAACAGCATGCATGGTCAAAACTTACAGTATCTCAAAAAAAAAAAAATTTATAATGGTCTCTTCCAGTTTTTCTTCCCAACTAATGATGCCTATAAATAACTATCAAGAAAGCATGCAAAACAAACCACCATCAGATGCTGGGTTTTAACTGGATTTTCCTGCAGGGCAATAACAAGTTTAACAGGCTTGCTGATTGAACGTGCCGTTTTGAAGAGGTTTAAATCTTGATTAAAAATGAAAAGCAAGCTTGTACCTTGCAGAAAACATTATGAGGTGCATAAAAAGTTCAAAAGCAATTGGTATAAATAGGCATGTTTTGAGATGCAGTATTTTTTGTGGAGAGTTTGCTGCAGGGTCAGAGAAATGTAATATGCTTATACATTTTTATTATTACTGCTGTTTGCTCGAGCCGTGTGAACTGCCTACTCATTTGGCTCAAGAGGATCAGCCTTTCCCAAGTACATACTGCAGGCCTCACACACACAAACACACACACACACACACACACACACACACACACACACACACACACACACACACACACACACACACACACACACACACACACACACACACACACACACACACACACACACACACACACACACACACACACACACACACACACACACACACACACACACACATGTCCCTGAACACCATATCCTTCACAGAAGCCTTTTAAGAGCAGCCAACACTTGGCTAAGAACAAAGTCAAATGTAGAAATTGCTGCTTCCAAAATACTGTGGTAAATAATACATTATAAAACCGATGGTTCTGGAAGCTGATTGGTCAGTACAGCGTACCAGTTATTCACAACACACACACGCGATGAAAACAGCTATGATGTCAAACATATGTTCACCATATCAATGCACAACACACACTGAGATTATTAGCCTCAGCTCACATGATGTGCTGAATCTTTAAGCACAGGGTTAAAGGGATAGTTCACCTAGAAATGTAAATTCTCTCATATCTCATTCCAAACCCATTTCACTTTTGTTCATCTTCAGAACACAAATAAAGATCTTTTTGATGAAATCTAGAGCTTTCTGTCCCTCCAACTACCACTTTGACTCTTCAGAAAGTTCATAAAGAGATCGTAAAACGAATCCATATGAATTGAGCGGTTTAGCCCAAATTTTTTGAAGAGACTCGATCGCTTTGTATGATGAACGAAAGTCTTACAGGTTTGGAACGACATGCGGGTGAGTAATTAATGACAGTTTCCATTTTTGGGTGAACTAACCCTTTAAGTTGTTTGCTTTTTTGCAGCAAACAGGTCATTTTGTCGCTTGCCAGTTGCCACCCATCACCCATCCAAAATAATTGAATTTTTCCCCTCAGGTGTTGAGTGTGGTGTGTGTAACACTGACAATGCTTAACACTGCTTGTTTTGATACGAAAATCAAAGAAAAACTCTGACTGACGGTTTTCAACCTTGTATTTGTTTCCTAAAGCAACCAACTGGCCAGTTTTATTTGTTTTATTCCTTGCCCAAACCAATATTACAAGCATTTGGCACTTGGTGAGTGTTCTTTTTTGGACTCTGCATGCAACTACTAATGATGGAATCCGTATAATGATTCAGACCAATTTAATGAGGAGACTCAATGTTAGAAAAGTATCTAACAAAAGAAAATATTCATTGTGAAATCAAATGGAAAAAAAAAAAGTTGTCTATAGAAATCAAATTATTTAATTGACAATATTATAATAAAAAATATTATATAAAATTACATAATGAATTTTCATATTTTGTCAAGAACATCTAAAAATAAAAGTAAATTTTTATTTTATTTAAATAAAATTGTTCAAACATATTAATAAACAATTAAATTTAATAACGTATATTTAAATGCAATTTAATACAAACTATATATATATATATATATATATATATATATATATACACACATATATATACACGTATATACATATATATTATGCTATTGCTCTATATACAGTATATTATGCTCATATTATGCAATATATTATTCTCTCTCTCTCTCTATATATATATATATATAGTATATACATATATATATATAGTATATACATATATATATATAGTTATATGTTATGGATCAAATTTAACCAATGCAAAAAGTCTTAGATCCGTAAAGGTCCTAACAACAGCCAACAGTTTCTTAGGCTACGTTTACACGGAAACGATCTGAAGAGAAAACGCAAAAGTGACCACTTTTTATTCTGCGTTTAGACGAGCGCTATGGGGGGGAAATCTGCGTGCATATGGTGACGCAAAAGTGTGTGAAATTCAATGTAGTATGCACTCAAGGCGGCTAGGTGGCAATGTGAAGCACTGATCGGTGCCTTCACTGTTTAGCAGACTTTTGCGTTTTTACCGTTTAGACGGAAACGCGACAGTGGAGCGTTTTTAAGATTTCCACTCTGGAGGGTGGTTTCACTTTTTTGCGTTTTTAAGCCCCAAAAACGCCGTCGCCGTCTAAACGAAAGGCAAATCTGATAAAATATTTTTACGTTTTCACCTGCGAGCATTCTCGTGTAAACAGGGCCTTATATACAGTTTCATATTTGAATGACCCAGACATTATCCTGACATGTTTCATGAGATTCACTCAAATTCTTGAGACCACAAATTATCTGAATACTTGAAAAAACTAGAACAATGTCACCTCTCTACCTGACATTCAAAACTTGCCACATCTCGTGAAACATTCACCTACTGTAGTGGGGCTTCTGATTGAAAAATCAAAGCAATTAATCAGAGAGGTCAAGGGTGAGTTTCAGTCTTTTCTCCCTCGAAAGATTAACCAGGATTTGACATGGCCGAGACGGGCAGGAAGAGAGCCGGTTCCCGAGGGGGGAGATACCGCAGCGACCCCAAATACCCTGTACAGTCACAATGCATCTGTATAAAACAACTCTCCCATCTCCTCTGGGCCTCAGTGTTAAGACACGTCAATCCTGTTCCACAGCTAACACAGAGTAAACGCCCTCTAGGAGGAGAAAACAAGCCTTCGCTGGCTGTTCGCTGACCACTCGAACCAACATGCAACGCTCTCTGTCCCTACAGCCAGTTCAGAGGTGGCAGGATGCCACTGGCCTGCACCAAACATGGCAGTCCTCGTGTTATTCTGTTGTGCCCGTAGCGACCTCATTCCTTCAAAACAATCCACATCCCGACTCTGGGCCAAACACACGAACCAAAGGGTGAGTCAAAGAAAAACGTTAGTTTCACAGTTTCTTACTCTGAAAGCTTTAAGGATTAGTTCAAAATCTGTCTGTTCCTGAACACACAATATAGCACACAAATCATCATACAGCATGGACTAGCTTTATGCTCTTGTCATGCTGTATGCTTTAATTGCATGGAAAGAAACTATGTTTTTGGATTTGACAGTAAATAAGTGGAACGGCATGATGACTGTATATGTTAATCTTTTAAGTGAACTAGTCCTTTGAATCAGGCTGTTAAGGGCAAAGCATGAATATCAGAATCCACTCACAAATGCAATAGTTTTTGAAGCTTGTAAATACAACATTAAACATTCATGTTAAAAACATATTAACATTTCATTCCTGATCAATTTCAGGACCGTATAAAAGTTTGGGATTGGTTAAGTAAGTTTTTTTTATGCTTTTGAAAGAAGGCTTTTATGCTCAACATTTATTTGATAAAAAAAAAAAAAAAAACAGAAACGGTAATATTGTGAAATATTATTACAATTTAAAATAACAGTTTTCTATGTGAATTCATTTTAAAATGTAATTTATTTCTGTGATGCAAAGCTGAATTTTCAGCATCATTACTCCAGTCTTCAGTGTCACATGATCTTTCAGAAATCATTCGAATATGATGATTTACTGCTCAAGAAAAATTTATTATTATTATTATTACCATCAATGCTGAAAACAGTTCACTGATTAATATTTTTGTGGAAACTATGATAATTTTAAAGTACAAAATAACTGTTTATTTGAAATAGAAATCACTGTTACATTATAAATGTCTATACTGTAAATACTTGCTCTATAAGTGTTAATTTCTGTAAAAACAAACAAAAACGTACAGACTCCAAACTTTTGAACGGTAGTGTATGTATGAGCGGAAGTAAATACTATGCAGAACTGCTGTATCTGTTGCGTTTAAAAAAACATTCAGAAATAAACATGCATTTATGTTTAGCCCTTTTTTAGAGAAGAGATATGAGAGTATTGAAGGATTTCTTTAGTAGCCTAAGGCAGCATGTAAGACAGAACCTTCTATTAAGAGGAACTGTAGTGATTAACCCAGTGAGAGAGAGCGAATGGCTCTGCTCCAAAACCTTCTGAGCTGCCTTTTAAGACAGTATCTTAACAGTACACAAACACATATTGGGTAAAGTAGTCAATTTTTAATTGGATTTCATTATCTTTATAAGTATTTGTCAGTATTTGTATCAGTATTTCCTGAATTACATCACTATATTTAGAATCAACATCCAATTGTTTCATCAACATATTGGATTTTTTTTCACCGAGGCTGTCGCAATTCAATATAGGATTGTCTTTTCCGTGAAGGATATATGCGATGCTGCCTTTGGCGATACCTTACAATGCAGCCTACGTAGCCGCTCACTGGGTTTTGGAACAAAGATTTTGACAGAGAGTAATGGGATTGAGGAAAAAAGATAAAGAAAGATGATGAGGGATTTGCTGATGACATCACCACTCCGGGGAGCTTTAAGAGACGCCGCATGGAGATCCATAAAGCCCATGAAGTGGTGAAATGTCCCCAGGAGGGCATTCGTGATGCATTGATGTTTTCTGGCAAATAATTTGACTTAAATCAGTTGTGGAGTTCAATTCTCAAGTCTTTGAACTCATGGGAAATAAAGTAGAGGAAGTAACTGAATAATACAACATTTGAGACTTTTGCCAGGATTATTTTAAGCTCAAGGCAACTCTTACTTCATTATCATTTGATTCACTCTCATTTCACAGTTTTAAAACGTGGGCTGCTGATCAACCTACAAATCATCATTATCATCAGTATTTATTATTGATGTTTGCCCAGTCAAGCATCACTATTTAAATAGCTCATAAATAGTATCATAAATTGCAACAGATTTTCTTCACTAGATGATTTCTGTTTAATCGTAACTAAAATTAGGGTCATTATTAGAGTTCAAATTAAACCATTTATAATATTGCATTTTCTACTAAAGTTAACAGTTAACTGGCAACTTTATGTAGTCACCAAAGCTCATTTTTAAGATTTTACAGATTTTTACATATAATCATTTATATAAATATTTACATTTATTCTTTATTTCTATATAAAGAATAAATATATACAAATTCAAATGATAAATATATATAATAAATGTATAAATATAAAAATGTGTATAATTATATTATAAATACAAATAATACATATTTTTTATTTATTTAAAAAATATATATAAATATATAAAATAATTAGAAAATGCACAGTATGAATATAAATATACAAATATATATATATATATATATATATATATTTTTTTTTTTTTTTTGATTATTTATATTGCAGTTTATTTATGACCCTGATGTCATGAAAATCATTTGTGCATAAAAAAAAGAGAAAAAAATGAAAATCATTTGTGCATAAAAAAAGAAAAAGATAAAAGGATTCAGTCCTAAATGAGAAACCGTTCTCAATTCCCATCCCCACGTGGGCCGTGGACCATATGCTGCAAAAGCGAGAGTATCTGTCAGTGGTTAAAGTCAGCTTTGATTAGGCCCAGTCCCGCAGACAGCATGCGGTCTTTAATGAGGGCAGAGATTTATACCTGGAGATCAGCCGGGCGAAACAGCCACTCAGACAGAGGGCAGAACCAACCGAGCGGCGCCTGGAGCTCTTACCAGCCTGCTCGTCATACAAATAACAAGATTAAGTGAGCAATGCACCAAAAGCTTCGCTAACAGAGGAGATCAGTTAAAGACAGAGCAGAAGAAAGGTCACTAGAGAGAGGAAGTTATAGACAATGACGAATTAAACGAATTAACGAATTAAAGGGATGAAACAACACACGGTCAAATGGATGTGTGATTGACCTGCCCCTAAACTGCATAAAACATAAAACTACCCTGTTCCTAAGTGGGCTGTTATTAGCCAGACTCAATTTGACTTGAATTGAAGATGAGTAGATTTTCAGTATAAAGCAAATCATATGTGGTAGGTACGACTTGATTGGACTCACCAAATTTAGACATGAATGAATGAAATTTTTGCCGTTTTTGCCTTTTATTAGGATAGGCAGGAGGTGAGGTGGGGGGGGAGAGAGAGAGAGAGAGAGAGAGAGAGAGAGAGAGAGAGAGAGAGGTGATCGGGAAAGGTCCACGAGCCGGGACTCGAACTCGTGTCTCCTGAAGCACAACGGCGCTACATGTTGGCGCACTTGCCCACGAGGCTATCGGCGCCGACATTCGGCACTTTAAAATAGAACAGTTTAAAGCATCACTTTTAATATTTTATTTGTTTCCATTTGAATAGATCTTTTTCTTTTCCATTTCAATAACCTCCAGGCATAAAAATAATAATTCTATTTTGGCAGGGTTTTCCATGGCCGTGCAAATCTATTTAATTAAAATTCTTCAAAGTAGCTTATTTTTATTAAAATTAAATAAATAAAGCAAATAATTGCTAAAGCTTCAGTTTTAAATGCTTCAAGCACTTATATTATCAGCTTTAAAACATAAAAAAACACTATATTTGTCACAGGTTGGTTCCACAAGGAAGCAAGTAGAGGATCCATTAGCAGCAGCCAAACTTTATCAAACTAAATAAACCAAACAAAAAACTCTGGCACATGAAGACACAGAAGAGGAAAACATTAGCAACACAATCCAACCTTAACCTTGAAGACACCAAACAAGAACTAAACTGAACAGAGGGTATATTTATCTCTGATACAGTAGGAAATTAAATTACATTGAATGTGGAGGATTTTAACTGTGACAAGATGATTGACAGGGCAATTTAAACAGTGACCTGATGCACGTTACAAAGAGACAGAGCGGTAACTTGCCTACTCTTCTGCAACACACTCAGAAGTATGTACTTTTTCTTCACAAAAACAGTACATACTTTTAGGGCATAGTATATGTAGGCGAATTAGGATGCAGCGTAACTAAAAGTCCATAAAAACAGTAACAGTATTTAGACTGGCTGGTAATAAATTAAAAAATAAAATAAAATAAAATAAAATAAGATAAAACAAAATTAATAATAATTATTCAGAATAAACTTTTCATTTTTCAACGACATTTTTAAAGACAATGTTTAAAAATCTACTTGGCTCATAAATCTGTGGGGGCGTGCCTAGTCTGCAAGGACTTAAGAGTCAATTCTTCACAGGATGGCATTTTTTACCATGGCTTGTCTTGGCTAATGAATATAAATTAGTTTAGCGCAGTCTAGGAAGGTTACTTAGCAAATTTGGCTGACTATAATTGCGTCCTAATGCTTGTCATGACGTCGGCTCTACGGTAAGAGTTACATGATGAACTTCTTACCATGACTGTTACAGCGTGACGTCTCCACAAGCCTGTTATCCTGGTCGTAGCACACCATGGCCTGGTACCGGTAGCCCTGCCCGCACTCCTTAATGTCTCCCTGTACCTTCATGCCCAGAGCGCTTTCCACTCGGCCCTCGGGCAAGATGCAGTCAGACCAGTTACCCACAGGCTGAGCGTTGTATTTGTCACAGGGGCAGTACTGAGTCTCGCTCAGCGGGTACATCTGGCTGTTCTTACACTTATCCTTCTTCTTGCTTTTTCCTGAAATCAGAGGAAGTAAGTGTTGATTCATCATTAATTAAGCTCACTAATGAATGAGTCATGAACACTGAGGTCAACTCTAAACCTGCTGCCAGCAACCAGACTCATCGAGTCTCTCAGCTGCTTTCTTACAAAAAGCACAATGGTATTACCATGGTTTTTTTGACATGATATGAAGTTAAAGCATGCAGCGCTGTTAATATACAGGGTAACAACTGGGTGATATATCCAATATTCATGATGTTTTATATTGTCTTTTCTTTGCATTACCCAGTCCTAGAAATACATTAAAATATTTTTGGACCATAATGAGGATAATCCCTTGAGCTAGAAGTAATTTAGCATTTATGCTATCTCTGCTTCAGTGATTTGCTCATGGAAACTAATGGTACAGTAATACCTCCTGAGTTCAAACCACAGTGTTAATGATGCATATGTCCTAATTACCCACGAGAGCTCTCCTCCGCGTACGAACCCCTACACAGTCCGAGCTGCAAGGAGAGAACTTGGACCAGTTGGTGAGCTGGCAGTCGTCTCTGCACGGTAACAGGCAGGGCTGGCTCATAACAGGCATGCTGCTGGCAAACTTCAGACACTGCACAACATCAGCCACTGTCCCATCCAGCTGCCTACATGAGATAGCTGCAGATCACACACACACACACAGCGGTGAGACGCCTGCTGATTACAGAGAGGATGTGGCACAGCACCAGACACTGAGAGAAAAGGTGCAGGTGAACAGAAGATGCTTATTTATAGAACAGAGAGAGAGAGAGAGAGAGAGAGAGAGAGAGAGAGAGAGAGAGAGAGAGAGAGAGAGAGAGAGAGAGAGAGAGAGAGAGAGAGAGAGAGAGTGTGTGAGAGTGTCATGCGGTTCACTTTGATCAGAAACCAGTTTAAATTATGCATTATATTTCTGTAGTTTTCATATAATTCAATAATTATACTTATAGGATCCAATATGACTGTGTATAGCAATATCTGAAAAATTATTTCAGAGCATACTAAAAACTAGTGTTTTCAATGTTAATGGGTTAACGCATGCAATTTATTCCCCAGTTTAACACAATAAACGCAGCATCCGTCATTCTTTAGCTAGCGTTACATTATGATAACGCTAACAAGATCTTATTCATGCAAATGCTTTTAAACCATTCAAGTGCGACAAAAGAGAATGCGCTGTCTGTGAATGCCTTGTCTATGTGACACACGACGCACAGAAAGACAAATGAACGAACAATAACACACAATTATGTAACTGAACTGTCCGTTTTGTCAAGTATCATCATAGTGACATGGTGATACTGGCCTTCATTCATAAAAAGATGCCATTAAACTACTTAAAATATACTGTCTTTATGTTGTTTCTACTTTAATTTGGAGATTAACTGTGAAATGATTACGTTATAAAAATATATATTAAAAACTTTTGCGATTAATTGCAGTAAAAAATGTGTGATTAATCTAGTTAATTTTTTAATCGATTGACACACTACTAAAAACCATTGATATTTAATGTAGAATTTGATGTAATGTAGAACTGAATATAATATATGCTTTCTAATTTACAATACATGATTTAAAAAAGAATTTGAACTTTTTTTAAGTGGGGTGTCCAATAAGACAATATATGAAATATTATATAGTGGAACATAATTAAAAACCATTTATATTCACTAAAGACATTTCCATGACTTTTTTCCTAGGTGTAAAAAGTAGATTTTTCCCCCTTGTATTCCATTGTAATCCTGATTATTAAAATTCTTAAAAATAAAAAGTACATTAAATGCATGATAGATATTTTGGACAATACTCATAGATAATTATCTTATCTAATGTTAAAAATATGTTAAATTAATGTAAGTATGTTAAACATTATGTTCGATATGTACTGTAAATGAAAAAAAAAAACAGTTTTAAATGCTTCAAGCACTGAAATGATCAGCTATAAAAGTAAGCTTATTTTTTAATTAAAAATGACACATTATATTAAAACATAAAAAATAATAATATAAGAAAAGAAAATACATGAATAAATAATATAATAATAAAAGGCTAGAACCCAATAATGATCACCACTATTAAGACAACTACAATGAGTCCAACATGAGCAGTTCAGAGAGTTACTACATTTGAAAAGATAGGCCTGTTAAGCTTTTGTCATTCCAGTGAGGCTGTGTAATCTATTAAGACACACAGTCACGTTGGAAGTGACGTGAGGACGAGTAAACAGGAACCAGTAGGTCAAACTTTGGGCACTACAGAGTTCAATGGAGTGATGACGGCAACACAAAGACGCCCTTCCGTACTGTCGAAAGCAATCAGATCAAGAGTTTGAAGGATTGCTTCTGCTCCTGTCATGCACTGAAGGGCAAATGTGAAGTCTAGTGTGATGGAAGCCTTTGTCAGACCAATATATTATACCAGTATAATTCATGATATAGTCTTCCACTGCCTTATGAGTGATAGGAATCTCTAAAAGAGGTAACAAAAAGGCATGAAAAGAACCTAAAACAACTGTGAACAAAACGATTATTAAAACACTTTGCTGACTTCAACTGGAAAACTCCAAATAATAAAGCAACAAACTCAGAGGAATAAAGTAGAATGCAAGTCAGCCCGTTCTGAAAGAAAGCAATACAAATTCACAGATTCAAGACAAGATCTTAGATCAGATAATGTACCAAAATTATGGTTATTGCTACAGAAACAGTATCTGGACACCATGGGGAAATTCACCACGAATGAATTGTGCACATACTGTCAGAGTTAGCATCTGATTAAAGGAATTATGTAAATATGCACAAAATCTACGATGAACGCAATTTGCATGTTGTAATTCTCGATTGAGGGCATTTAGTGAGTAAGACACAGGTTGTTGTGCAGTGTGCTAAACACTGTGAATGTGCTCATTAGGTGAAAGATTAATGTTGTAGATGCTAGCTGACGAACCTCTAGTCTGGACTCCAGCTCCACAGGTCTCCTGAGCTCCTTTACTGTCTCTGCGGATGCTCCATGGGACCAGCTGACATTTACGCCACTTGTGCGTTTTCCACCTGCAAATTCAAAGTGATATCATTATAATTATCAGCAGAGGTTGATCATTTAGCACACTGTAAATCCTAATTAGCTGACTGAAATATCAGGAAACCCACTGCCTTAGAAAATGAACTCATCTTAATTAAGCTGTCCACAATCTGATAACAGTTTCATTATTTTTTATCAGATTAAGCATTTTACTTTTGAAAACTGAGAAAAAGAATTGCATATGGGCTTTGAATGATGAGGTTGAATAAATAATGACAGAATCTTTATTTTTGGGTAGACTATTCCTATAGGTGTACATATCTTCATTTACTCAAGAAGATCAATTTGAGCCGAAGTCTATACTGAAAGTCATCAATGGATGTGAGATAGAGCTCAGAATAACTGATGAGTGTAGAGGCAGGGCTTGTGGGTAAAGAGGTACCTGTAACCCGGACACACAGATGGAGTCGCACAGTCTTTCTCTTCATAAAGGACGTCCGGACACTCCTGACCTCCATTAGCTGGCATCTGGATGACCACTCGATAGCGAAACTGTTTATTATTCTGCCCATTCAGACCTGCTAAGAGAGACAGAAAGGTAGACAGAACAATAGAAAAAATTTCAGACAGACAGACAGACAGACAGACAGACAGACACACAGACAGACAGACACACAGACAGATAGATAGACAGATAGATAGATAGATAGATAGATGATAGAATGACAGAGCGACAGATAGACAGCCAGCTGGATAGATAGACAGACAGACAGACAGACAGACATGCAGACAGACAGATAGATACATACAGATAGATAGAGCGACAGAGCGACAGAGCGACAGAGCGACAGAGCGACAGATAGATAGATAGATAGATAGATAGATAGATAGATAGATAGATAGATAGATAGATAGATAGATAGATAGATAGATAGATAGATAGATAGATAGATAGATAGATAGATAGATAGATAGATAGATAGATAGATAGATAGATAGATAGATAGATAGATAGATAGCGCACCTGCTTCACAGGATGTGGGACACTCTGTCCAGTCACTGAAGGGTGTCACTATACAGTCTCTCTTGCAGGGCAGCAGACAGGGTCGCACTGACTCCGGCCGAGGGGCTTCAGGACATCTAAGACAACAGACAAATAAGACTCTCAGTGGGATATTAGGTGGATATGGAGCCCGGGATTACACTGAGAGCTCTGTGTTGCACTTTCACCAAAGACCCAATCGTCGAAATAAGATTTACATATCAGGCTGATATTTCTATAACATCTAATGCTGGTCACCTGTGCACACGTATTCAAACACTTTCACTTTACATTTCCCTGTTGTTTGTGCCAAAAATAAGTCTTATATGGGATGTTTTCTACGCTTTTGTAGCATTTTATTTTTCCTCTGAGTATCATTGACTGTTTTAGTCAAAGCTTTATCAGCATTTTCCGTTCTCTCTGACCCTTCAAATAAAGCAGGCAATTTATACTGCTGTGCCTGTAAGATTTCTGAGAGCACACTTCGCATGTGAAATGAGTAACAGCGCACAGAAGCTGGTAGTTTGCTGTTGAGTCCAATATAGTTTTAACAGCTCCATCCTTCAGACAACCTCTATGTAACGCTGCATTACACTGACTGTTTCACAAAATAATCTGCACTGCATCTCAGATAACTGAATTCACAAAACAGCATTAGAAATGGAAACTTGAGCCATTTTTTGTATCAGCTCAAATGGAATCAATTCAAAACTCAGATTTAGTCTCCACGTGGTATTTATTCATGTTTTACTGTTTAGTAAAAATATACTTAGTAAAAAAAAAAGAAAAAGTGGGAACTTGATTTTTACTGTATTTTACTTCTTGCATTACTATACACAGTCTGAAATTATTTGACTTTAAAAGTACACAGGTATGTTTAAAAAAACAAACAAACACCTTTTTAAAGGTATAGTGCACCTAAAAAAATCTCATTTACTCACACTTATGTCGATCCAAACCCGTATGACTGACTTTCTTCTACAAAATAGAAGATATTTTAAACAACATTGGACCCCATTGACTTTCATTGTATGAACAAATAATCAAAAACAGACATTTTTCAAAATATCTCCTTAATGTTGTTAATTTCGGGGTGAACTTTCCCTTTAAGCCATTTCAAAGCAAATGCATTCGGTAAATATTAAGTTACTGTGTATATATCATCAAAAGGCTGAAAAATAACAAGATTTTTTAGCTTTATTGGTTTCAGCTATATTGCCCAGCCTTACTCCATACAATGGATTACATCAGAATCCTTGTTGAGCAAGGCTCAGCAGCAACTGTAGCACAACAATGCCTCTTTTTTTCCAATCTTATTTTCCCTGCTCCACGGTTACATTATGTACCAGCCAGACGAGGCAGATAAGGCCTCACATCCTGTTACAGTAGTCAGTCAATGGGTAATACTCTTCTTTTATCACTGTTACAGCTCCTCAGTTTCAGATCAGGGGTTAGTTTTAATCTGCTTCTGTATTTTAAGCACTGCTCCGGCTCGGTCGAATTCCCCAGGATAAAGATAAACAGGGATGCAACAGTCCACCAGAGGGGCATTCAGTAATCTGATCTTTGATCAAATCCTCACTGTGAAGGGAGTCGCCATGTGCTCCATGTTTCATGAGGGTTGCAAAGCCGCCACAATATAATAAAGCAACAGATATATAAGGCCGATTTATTCGTAATTCCAATAGCAGAAGCGGTAAATCCTGCCAGGGAAACAAATCTGGTTTGGGTGTGCAGGGCATTTCACATTTCAAGACAGACAGTGCTCTTTCTCAACCACTTTAACGGCTAAAATGGCTATTCTTATCTGCTACAATTAGTTAAGAGTTCAAATGGTAAAACTGCAATATCATATATGAAAATGACTTACTAAAAATGTAACTAAATGATTGCTGTTTTTTGTTGCAAACAGAAAGGATTAAACTGGAACTTGGCAATGTTTCAATAGCATAATTAAAAAAATAGTTAATTTAACTGTGAGGAGGAACAAATGCATCGCTCCCTTGCCCTCTCTCAGTTGTTATTATTTTTCATTGATTAACTGTCATAAGCGGCAGTGTGAAACATGAAGTGAGGGATCACATTTCCTTGAAGGTTTCCCTGAAGTAGCTCATTAAGAGTTTTGAAACTGGAGAAACTATTGTAACACTGTTTTCGCACTGTTAATCACGTCTAATAGGATATTCATTTAAAGTACGACATTTTTGACCTAACAAGAAGAGTGGAACATACAGAAACAAAGTCATGCAAGTACAACTCCTACTTAAATGAGGAAATAAACAAAATATTAAATTTATCACCAAATCAGAAATATTTTTTACAACAAAGATATAATTAATGTAGCATCTTCAGCTCAAATTACATAATTTTCCAAGCAGATCCAGTTAATGCATTTGCTCATTTTAGTTTTAGCATTACTTTTATACAATTATTATATAGTATTTATTATTATTTTGAATTAACTTTTATTTTTATAATTTCAGTTTTCTTGTTCATTTTTGTTATTTTTATTATGTTATTTAATGTCTTATATATTTCCATTTAGCTTTAATTTATTTTTATTCAGTTTTAGTAATTTTAGCACTTCAACTTAAGCTTATTTCAGTTAGTTGCCAAGGAAACATTTCACATTTTTATTTGTTTCTCATCTAATATTTATATTTTATTTCAGCTTTATGTCAATTTCCCCCAAAAAATGGTTTTAGTAACCAATTGTTCATTCTAGTTCTGTTTTCGGTTTAATTCAGTTCCCTGTTCTGGGTTGCCTAAGCTTGTTTGTTTCCATGGTTTCCACCTCTTTCTGTTCCAGTTAATTATGTTACCATGTATATTAAAGCCCTTTGGCTACGTTCAGAACGTCAGTCCAAATCCAATTTTTGTGTATATCTGATTGAAATCTGATTGAAATACGATTAGATTTACCAAGTGTGAACGGCAAAAAAATAAAAATCACATGAAATGCAATTTTTTACAAATCCGTTTCAAGCTACATTCCTATGCGGCTTTAAATCCTATTCAAATCGCATATTTGGAAATCCTTTTCCGTCTGACTGCTCTGATCGGATTTCGAGTGATTTATGTGATGTTTTATCAGACGTTGTTATAGAAAACATGCTGAAAGTCGCTGCAGAAACAAGGTTGTGTTGTTGCAAAGTGACATGCGCGCAGAAAATAACAATATAACAGAGACATGTTTTGAAACCGGCTGAGATTACAGCATGGAACTAGTACCTTTCCCACAGCATTTAAGCAGGCTCGGGTAACCCCAGTGCTTAAGAAACCCACTCTAAATCTAGTACATCTGGAAAATTACAGACCGGTATCCCTTCTTCCATTCGTCGCAAAAACACTTGAACGAATTGTTTTCAACCAGATCTCTTCCTTTCTTACACAGAACAACCTCCTGGACAACAATCAGTCTGGCTTCAAAAGCGGACACTCAACTGAGACGGCCCTGCTCTCAGTAACTGAAGCTGTGAGATTGGCAAGAGCAGCTTCCAAATCCTCAGTACTCATCCTGCTGGATCTGTCTGCTGCCTTTGACACAGTTAACCACCAGATCCTCCTGTCTCCAATGGTTCAAGTCATACCTCTCAGGTAGGTCCTTTAGTGTGTCGTGGAGGGGTGAAGTGTCTAAGACCCAACATCTAGCTACTGGAGTGCCTCAGGGCTCAGTGCTTGGACCACTTCTCTTCTCCATCTACATGACATCACTAGGATCTGTGATTCAGAAACATGGCTTTTCCTATCACTGCTATGCTGATGACACACAACTCTACCTCTCATTCCAGCCTGATGATCCGACGTAAGCTGCTCGCATCTCAGCCTGCCTGACAGACATTTCTGGCTGGATGAAGGACCACCACCTTCAACTAAGCCTTGCGAAGACAGAGCTGCTTGTGGTCCCGGCCAACCCAACACTTCGTCACAACTTCACCATTCAGCTAGGCTCGTCATCCATAACTCCACCACTGCCTAATCCTGCAGATTTGCCTTGTACAACATTAGGAGGATCAGGCCCTTCCTATCAGAGCATGCTACACAACTCCTTGTCCAAGCACTTGTTCTATCCAGACTTGACTATTGTAACGCTCTCCTGGCTGGTCTTCCAGCTTGCACTGTCAAACCTCTGCAACTGATCCAAAATGCTGCAGCTAGAGTGGTCTTTAACGAGCCGAAGAGGGCACACGTCACTCCTCTCCTCACAAAATTGCATTGGTTGCCAGTTGCCGCTCGCATCAACTTCAAGTCACTGACGTTTGCCTACAGAACAACCACTGGCTCTGCTCCTTTTTACCTAAACTCAGTACTTCAGACTTATGTGCCATCCAGAAACTTGCGCTCTGCAAGCGAACGTCGTTTTGTGGTGCCATTTCAAAGAGGCACACCTTGACTGTTCCCTGCTGGTGGAATGATCTGCCCAACTCAACCAGAGCTGCTGAGCCCATAGCCATTTTCAAGAAACGGCTGAAGACGCATCTTTTTCGGCAGCAGTTGATCCAGTAATACTAACACTTTCTCTTCTATTCTATTTATAAATGTAATAAAATGATAAAAATAATAAAATACTTTACATGCACTGTACTGCGTTAGATTAAACTGAGAAGGGTCATAGCACTTGCATATTGTTGTCCTACTGTTAGTTTAAACAGCTTCTATTGTTCTCATTTGTAAGTTGCTTTGGATAAAAGCGTCTGCCAAATGAATAAATGTAAATGTAAATGACACAATATTTGTTTCCGGCTCATTCTTTACAATATGGTCTAGATAAGTATCATAAAAAGCCTATAAAAAAACAACTAACACTGTCAGAGCAAGAGTTGAAAGTTGAACAGCAGCAGCTGTCAGTTTCTGCGAGGCGCATCAAAGGTCCGGGCCCTGAGCTTTAACATCGCTGTCTGTGTGATTGTGAGTTTTCTCTCAGTCTGATGCTGTGAGTGACACAAAGTGGCTCAGAGAAGGAAAACCTGCGTAAGCTCTTCCTGTCTCAGACTTAGGCAAAAACATGACAACTGAGCACATTTATGATTTGCTGCAATCAAGTCTAGACGAGATATTCAAAATGATATGCAGGTCTGAGTGAGGATGTGAATTTTGATTTTGTTATGGGTCACATCAAATGCCTCTAAAGCCACATAGACACGACAATGTTTTGGCATTGACAACTGCATATAAATGTTGATATATGGCCGATATACACCATATTGCCAAAAGTTTTGGACGTCTGCCTTTATATGCACATGAACTTTAATGACATCCCATTCGTAATCCGTAGGGTTTAATACAGAGTCGGCCCACCCTTTGCAGCTATAACAACTCTTCTGGGAAGGTTTTTCACAAGGTTTAGGAGTGTGTTTATGGGAATTATTGACCATTCTTCTTAAAAAGGCAATTTGTGAGGTCAGGCACTGATGTCGGACGAGAAGGCCTGGCAGTCGCAGTCTCTGCTCTAATACATCCCAAAGGTGTTATATTGGGTTGAGGTCAGGATTCTGTGCAGGCCAGTCAAGTTCCTCCACACCAAACTCGCTCATCCATGTCTTTATAGACCTTGCTTTGTGCACTGGTGCGCAGTCATGTTAGAACAGGAAGAGGCCATCCCCAAACTGTTCCCACAAAGTTGGGAGCATGAAATTGTCCAAAATGTCTTGGTACGCTGAAGCATTAAGAGTTCCTTTCACTGGAACTAAGGGGCCAAGCCCAAGCCCTGAAAAACAACCCTACGCTCATCTTCCCTCCACCAAACTTTACACTTGGCACAATGCAGTCAGGCAATTACCGTTCTCCTGGCAACGGCCAAACCCAGACTCGTCCATCGGATTGCCAGACAGAGAAGTGTGATTCATCACTCCAGAGAACACGTCTCCATTGCTCTAGAGTCCAATGGCGGCGTGCTTTACACCACTGCATCCGATGCTTTGCATTGCACTTGGTGATGTAAGGCTTGGATGCAGATACTTGGCCATGGAAACCTAATCCATGAAGCTCTCTATGCTCTGTTCTTGAGCTAATCTGAAGGCCACACGAAGTTTGGAGGTCTGCAGCTATTTGGTCTGCAGAAAGTTGGCGACTTCTGCGCACTGTATGCCTCAGCATGCGCTGACCCCGCTCTGTGAATTTACGTGGCCTACCACTTCGTGGCTGAGTTGCTGTTGTTCCCAATTGCTTCCACTTTGTTATAATACCACTAACAGTTGACCGTGGAATATTTAGTAGTGAGGAAATTTCACGAATGGACTTATTGCACAGGTGGCAACCTATCACGGGACCACGCTTGAATTCACTGAGCTCCTGAGAGTGACCCATTCTTTCACAAATGTTTGTAGAAGCAGTCTGCATGCCTAGGTGCTTGATTTTATACAACTGTGGCCATGGAAGTGATTGGAAAACCTTAATTCAATGATTTGGAGGGGTGTCCCAATACTTTTGGCAATATAGTGTATGTTCAATGTTTAATGTTATCTTTATCAGCCCGATAAGAAATTGGGCTGATATATTAAAGCTGATAAATAATGGATTACTTCCTTTAGCTGAGCCACTTTAGATGTGCACTGTTCATCATGATGGTTTTGAATTGCTTAAAATATAATTGGAATCACTTCAAGCAAGGAAAATACTGTTAAGTGCAACATGTGCAGTGCAAGTCTGTCATATAGGCTACATAAAATTATGACATTATAATTGTGTGCTTGGGACATGGCTTTTAATGGTGAGACTTTTTTTTTTTAATCATTCTCTCAAAAATTATATAAAAAAAAAATGTCAACCCATGCAGTCTAGACTAAAACACAGACTGCAGACTGGTCTACTCTAAGTGGTTAAAAGCAAGTGGGAAATTCTATATTATAGCTAAGCCACAATTTGTCTTTGTCAAAAACCCAGTGCTATTGTTTCCACAAAGGACTGTCAGAAGGACATTGTCTAAGTGGATCAATGATGTATTTTTAGGGGGTTTGTTTGTGCTAAGCCTCAAGAGGCCCCTCATCTAGTGGTGATTAAATTGGATTAAAGAATCAAGCCCTCTTAATTACTGCTATTATCATCAATAGGAAATTAGGCAGTCTGAAAATGACTGTGCTAATTAGCCTGTTTGTGACTCCATGTTTATTCAGCTTTCCGCAGCCTCGTTTGCCTGAAATGGAATGATAGGGTTTGTGAGCGTGCAGTCTTCTGTAGAGCAATCACAATATGCCACTCAAACATAAGCAACCCATCTTTTCTTCTGAACAATTCTGCATCACCACTAACTCGAGGTAAGATCCACTCCATATGTGCTTACATCATAATAACAGATGTTAATAATGCAACCTAAAAATGGCCAAAATTAAGATTGCATTGACGCTTATGTCATGAACTCTGTTCGGGCCAAATGTAAATCAAATCAAAAGTACAACAAAAGAAACTATATTTTGCATAAAGACAATGAAGACTATTTTAGTATAATTTTAGGACCAAGAATTAACACCCATATCCTAATTACCCAAAAATTAATGCAAAGAAATAAAATAAATTATATATATATATATATATATATATATATATAATGATGCAGTACGGTTTTATGGTACTGAATATCATTGCACTGCCTTTAAACTGATTTAATGGTAAATATTTAAAAAAAGAATCCAAAATTATATATATATATTTTTTTTTCATTAATTAATTTATTTATATTATATATTATTTATATCATTTATATTAGAGCTATGAGAATCACAATTGAGAAAAAAAGTTAAATGTCTAAATACATTAGATTAATGGGAATTTGAAAGGAAATGTATCATAAAAACAATGACATAATTCAAAAAATATATATAAATAAATATTTTATATTACATTAAGAAAATGAAGTACAATAGATTAGCATATTAGAATAATTTCTGAAGGATCATGTGAGACTGAAGACTGGAGTAATGATGCTGAAAATTCAGCTTTGCATCATCGAAATAAATTATATTTTAAAGTATATTAAAATAGAAAACCATTATCTTAAACTGTAATAATATTTCAAAATATTAAACTTTTTTTCTGTATTTTTGATCAAATAAATGCAGGCTTGATGAGAATAAGAGACAGCCATTCAGCGTTCTTAAACTTAGCCTGTCAATTATAACAAACACTTTGCAAAAAGGAAGTTGTTGAAGGATGTTGCAATGCCATTGCCAACTATACTGCACCCAACAGCAAATCCCCAACCTGTCAGAACTTGTCACTCATTTCACATGCAGACAGGTGACCCAATCGTATGAAATGCTATTTACATACAACATTCTTCAGAGAAGGGAAGCAATATGACCCTTTTAAAAGCTTACTTTTTGGGTGGCACCTGTCCGACGTTGACTTTTACGCAGATGATCTTGCGTGTTTGCACGCCCATGGTGCAGGTGGATTTGTCTGCGCTGGAGGAGGTATTGAGAGTGGATGTGGTGGTGTCCTCCACACACTGTCCCCAGGGGCCCGTCTGCCAGTGATACACGATGCAGGGATGCTCATTACAGTTCCGCACCTCCTGTAGGGCGCTGGTGTTCGGACAGCCGGAACCTCCTGCAAGAGAGTGAAGACATGCATTAGCTCTGACACGTGTCCGGCGTCATGTCACGCCACAGCAGCTTGAGGATCTCCACACTAGAAGCGTCGAATGTCAACTCAGGAGAAGACTTCAGCTACAGTCAAATGAAAGTGAAGTGCATTGAAAATAAATCACAACCAGAAATACATTATCCTGCTCATCATTGCATTCATTTAAAACAGTAATATTGTGGAATATTATAACAATTTTAAATAACTGTTTTCTATTTAAATATGTTTTAAACTGTCATTTTTTCCTGTGATCAAAGCTGAATTTTCAGCATCATTACTCCAGTCTTCAGTGTCACATGATCCTTCAGAAATCATTCTAATATGCTGATTTGCTGCTCAAGAAACATTTCTGAATATTATCATCAATGTTGAAAACAGATGTGCTGTTGTGATTCATTGATGAAAAGACAAAGCATTTATTTAAAATAGGAATCTTTTATAACATTATAATTGTAAAAATGTAAATCTTTGATGAATTAAAGTATTAATATATTTAGAAAAATCTTATTGACCCTATGGAAGTAAATGAATGGCATATGACTTTGAAACAAAAAAGCATGTAAAATTGCACTAATTGAAAAATAAAATGCATTGCATTTGCATTTTGGGGGGTGAAATTCAACATGATTGTTAACCTGTGAGTATTTCAAAGGAATAATTTCACACACAATGTCATTAAAATAAACCATATTCAACTTCTGGATTTAATTTCCAAAGTATTCAATGTTTAAAAGAGTGAAATGGTTTCAGTTCAAATTTTCACAGCTTAAATATACAATCATGTTGAATTTCAACCCCCCCCAAAATGCAATGTATTAAAATGCAAGCACTGCTAATGCAATGCATGTTACTGTATATATTAGTGCAATTCAACATGCTTTTCTGACTCAAAACTGGAAACAATAGTGTATACTGTATGTTAAAAACGATGCATAGGTTATTTTAGTACAGCAAATGCATACAAAGACCTTATTTCTTGCTTTCTAGCTTTCTAGTTTTTCTTGCTTGCGTCCTTTGGAGTGAGACAGGTCAAGTGTTCATTTTCTCAAATCTTAACATATCGGCGACGTCTCAAGTCGCTTTAACTTGTTCTAAATTGATTTAGATGAAACACTCCACATAATTGCCACCTCCTAATTCCTCACAAGTGGCATAAAGTCGATGCAGCCGGCGGAGAGCGACGCGGTGTGTCTAAGTAATTGCTGACATTTACAGGTTTGCAGATGACAGAGCAGCCCAGTGGGCCTGTGAATCAAAGAAGAGCATTACGAGAGGAAGTGAGCGCATACGTCTGCTTGCTTTAACTTTATAACACGCACAGTGGTAAAGTTATTGGCTTTGACTGTCAGATCCATTACATAGGTGATTATTATGTTTCTATTAGGCAATAATAATAGGGCTTTCACACTATGAGCCAGATTTACTAACAGCTTGACCTAGAGCAAACCCGATTTTGGCGTTAAAAAAACTCTGTTAGAACACAGCGTCTGTGTTCTATGGAAGCTTGTTTCCGCCACAAAATAAAAATAAATAAAAGATAATTGCAACTTTTTATCTCACAATTGCGAGATGTAAAGTCAGAATTGCGTGAAATAAAGTCAGAATTCTGAGATATAAAGTCAGAATTGCGAGATATAAAGTCGCAATTGCGTCTTATAAAGTCAGAATTCTGACTTTTTTTCTCAGAATTGCGACTTTATATCACGCAATTCTGACTTCATATCTCAGAATTCTGACTTTGTATCACGCAATTCTGACTTTATAGCACATAATTGCGAGTTTATATCTCGCAATTCTGACATCTTTTCTCAGAATTGTGAGATATAAAGTCCAATTCTAAGGGGAAAAAAAAAGACGGACTTTTTTTTTTTTTTTTACCTTAGAATAGTTTATATCTCACAATTCTGACTTTATAACACGCAATTGCGACTTTATATCATGCAATTCTGACTTTATATCTCGCAATTGCGTGATATAAAGTCAGAATTCTGAGATATAAAGTCAGAATTCTGAGATATAAAGTCAGAATTGCGTGATATAAAGTCGCAATTGCGAGAAAAAAAGTCAGAATATATCTCAGAATTCTGACTTTATTTCACGCAATTCTGACTTTATATCTCGCAATTCTGAGAAATAAAGTCAGAATTGCGAGATGTAAACTCGCAATTGTGAGATAAAAAGTCGCAATTATCTTTTTATTTTTTTATTTTGTGGCGGAAACAAGCTTCCATAGTGTTCTTTAATGTGAGCATTGTCAGTAAATCATCTGCATAACTTTCACTCCCGTCGGCAGTTTTATGGGATTTCGCACTCACGCTTATTCGCCGTTTAGTAAATCTGCCCCTGTGTTTATCTTTACAGTAAGCAATGAAGCCTGAATTGGGATGGCAAAATGTACATGAGCGATTCTTCAGTTCAAGGCACTTTTGACACCTTGAAAAATCATAATTCTTCAAATGATGTTTCATCTGCGTTAAAACCTTTATCACATGACCTGGAATAAAGATCTGATCGTGGCTTTGATGAGCTTTCAAGAATAATGTGGCATCATAAATGACATTCCTCATGTTTTGGAAGAAAAGTTACAGTAGGAATGCTTTGAACTTTCAAACACAGGAAAACGGTTAGCTGTCAATTTAAAAAGTTAAAAAAGTGTTTCTAACTATACTTATCTAAATAGTTTTGTAACGACACCTAAAAAAAAGATGCTTTTTCATGTCACGAAAAAGCTCCATTGTCGCTTCTCATTTTCATAATAACCAAATATAAACTTCTTTGAAAAAACATATTTTTAAATGTGAATGAATAAAATGAATGAAAAAGCACATGGATTGAAAGTATGTATTATTTTTCCTTATAAAAGCATTTAGGAAAAAGTATAAAATTAAAGACGAAGAGATAAAGATTTTGGCAAATTATTATAAAAAAAATAATAATAATTTGAATGGACTGAAGAATCACCCATACACAGTGTGGAATCATAAACCAATCATAAACTGCCTCAGTGCTTGGCTCATAAAATATTCATGCACTCTGTATAGCTGCAGAAAGTAAAACTGTTGAGCGTCTGGAGTAAACTCCTAAATCAATAATATTAAACTCAAAACTATGCAAATAAGAGTACAAGCCAGGGTTTAAAATGTACAGCGTGAAACCTAGTTGACTACTACCATTAATTATATCCCAGGGTAAAGTATGAACAGTGTGAAAAACACTGAACAAAAATCCCAGGGTTAAGAAGAGTGAAAAGCCAAATTAATATTTGTGGTCTTCCCACAGGAAGACGTTTGTGTCTCTATGAAGCTTGACAATGCAGCGTTACGAACGCCTCCACAGATTCTTGATGTTGAGCTGTTCAGAAGATGTTCTGCAATCAAAGAAAGCACATTCACTGGTTTATTTCTGTGGGTGTTTGTAATGAATTGATTTCCTGAAATGACACCTCATGATCAGGTGTTAAGCCAGAAACATAGCAACGCAACGCACAATACATACAGCTGTAATAAGCATTTTTGTGCTACTTTAACGCTAACCTCAAATCAAACACTGAACAGAAATAAAACAGTAGTTAGGATTTGTTGACTAATATTCTGAAAAGAAGGTAACAAATTATACAATTTTGAATAAATGTTAAAAATGCATAAACATTTGATGCATTCATTTGAGTGTGTAGATGTGGTATGGTATTAACAATTAGTAAGTTGATATATAAAAATATATATGTTAAAGGGATAGTTCACCCAAAAATTACTCAAGAATGTGTGTAACCAAACAGTTGATTGACCCCTATGACTTTATAGTATATCTTTTTTCCATACTATGGAAGTCAATGGGGTCTATTAAATGTCTGGTTAGCCATATTCTTCAAAATCTATGTAAGGAATAATTGACGACAGGCCGTTGAATCATTAGAAAAATAATGCACACCCGAGGTGGTAATGCGGTCACGACGCGAAGCGGAGTGGCCGTTCACCTCGGGTGTGCATTATTTTTCTAATAATTCAACGGCCTGAAGTCAATTATTCCGCTTATACTACAGTTACCACACCTCGAAACATTGTTCAGATTATGTATTTCAAGACGTTTGTAAAGTTTTTGTCATTAAAACGCTCTTGTATGTAGGACTAATTTCTTACGTATCTAAACCAATGCCTCCGTTGCTAATTCCAAATCGTCATTTTAGAGTTAGTAACGGAGGTTTGAGCCACTGATAGCAGACTAATGTTGGGGACACACGACTAGCTGACACATTCTCTGACTGTTTTCATCGTAGCAGATTTTAAACACCGACTTGAACACAGACTGAACGCGCTGAACGCGCGTTTGGGCATGATCAGTCATACGTATCAAATTACATTCATAACCGGCCTTAAGTGTGTCCCCGGCTGTATGCAGTTATTAATGCAGTTATTAGAGAGAGATGTTGCAATAATGAGACAGAAAAGCATGTGCGTCAGTATTATTATTTATTTATTAATTTAATTCGTTTTAATTCGTTCATTCTTTTTTTTTTTTCATTGACAGATGACAGTAGACTATAGCCAAATAAATGAAACACAAAGCCCTTTTAACAAGTGGGCCTATAAATAATTATTTATTTATTATTATCTGCAATAAAAATCCGTACTGCAGGACTATCCATTTATTTATCCTACATTCAGTTTTATTTTCTATTGATTATAATATAGACAAGACTATATACTTTATTTATTAAAATTAAACTGCATGTTTCTATTGATTGTGAAGCTAGACATTGAAAATTCCAGATCAAGCGCATGGGTCTAAATGCTTTTTCTTGTTATGAATTGTATCCTATTTTCCGTTATTACCGTTAACTACGCGAAGTGATATGGAACTGTAATGCGGTCAAGACCTGCCTGGAACTACTTTAGCCGTGCGTTTCCCTGAAAATAATGCACATCTTAGAACGTTCGTCAACCAATCAGATTCAAGCATTCAATGGCCCTGTAGTATAAATATTTTTAATGTTCAGCAGAAGTAAGAAACTCATACAGGTTTGGAATAACTTGAGGATGAATACATAATGAATTTTCATTTTTGAGCGGACTATCCCTACTGATTGCTTTTTGATTGTCCCAAGTGGTTTTCCACATGTCTTTGAGCCTAAATTCATTCCGTTCATCATATAAAGCGATCGTGTCTTTTCAGAAAATTTGAACTAAACCGTTCAATACATATGGATTAGTTTTACAATCTCTTGAACTTTTTGAAGCATCAAAGTGGTAGTTGCGTGCCAATGGAGGGACAGAAATCTCTCAGATTTCATCAAATAGGTCTTCATTTGTGTTCTGAAGATGAACGAAAGTATTGTGTGTTTGGAATGACATGAGGGTGAGTAATTAATAAGAGAATTTTCATATTTGGGTGAACTATCCCTTTAAGATCAAACTGTTGCTCCATCATGACAGTTTTTGACCTGAAAAACTGGCCATGGAAGAAAGCATTTATACTAGTGTCCGCAATAGCGCCCCGTGTGGCAACACTGAGAATGCGATGCGTACACTGCGCTGGGAACTGCATTCTGAACACTCTGAATAATTTCAGAACTCAACAATGTGCTTGAGTTTGCACAAGTGTCTGCGTTCATGTACTTCTGTAAAGCATGTTTCTGGCCTTTTGTAATGTGCTACAGCAGTTTCATAAGAGACCCAGAGGACTCTCTTTTTCCCCCCCTGTTTACAGTATGACTTTCATCATTATGCTGACTTCACAAATGGGCTCTCAAGGACATGCATTATGTATAAGGTCTAGCTGCATGAACTGCTGCATTTGGTATCTCACGTCAGATGTCAAGCAGATGTCTTGAACAGAAAGCATGGTCCATATATACTCATCTTCAGATAAATCTAGCTGCCTCCCAAAGGCCATCGCTCAACTGAAGGCAGTTACTTTAGAGGAAAATGGTGCTCAAAGCAAATTAATTCAAGTGAAAGATCTCGCTTTCTTCATTTATATTCTTTGTGGATGTAACATTAAACTATGAATAAAAGACTCCATTAACACATTCTAGCTCTACAACACAATCTCTGAAAAGAAAACACATCTAAATCTACACACTTTAGATGAAAAGATTCAAATGTACAGTACCATAAAGTTCGGGAAACTTTGGAACCCTCGTAAGACCTTGAGATAAAGCAAAAGTTATGAACGTCTTCGTATTTATCTTTAGACATGAGAATCAGCAATGAGGGAGTAAATATTTCAGGAACTACTCGACTAGTACAAAGTAAATGTTTTAACATTACACATATTTGAGTAATGGTAAAACAATCAGCAGTAAGACTTAGCGGTTACTTCAAACCATGCAAACAAATCTAAGATGACTTCTACAGGAAACTACTCTACAGGCCCAAAAAACACGAGGTGTTTTGACGTGTTACCCTCCATAACTGTAATCCATGCCACTACCATTGATGTCACTGTAGAGAAAGCACAGCGATAATTGCATATAGACTTCTCTGAGAGGTATATGATACAGAAATTACAAATGATAAGAAAACAGAGGAAATACATAACTTTTAACCCCATAAAGTATTTTTATAAGGCCTCTAAATAACCAACATGATGAAAACTTTGCTAAAATCATGTTAAAATGTTAGCATCAAATATGACCCATCACGCTTTTGAGAAATGTTTATTTGTTAATCTCTCAATCATCATTTCATTCCATTGTATTATATGTAAAAACTACAGAGCTTTGATCATAAAGCAAAGCATTTTGTAACTTATTAAGACATATCGTAGGCATATTTATATGCATTTTATTGAAGTAGTCTGTTATACGGCAAATCTCATTGATTTACAAGCTATCGAATTACAGTATCGAGTTTTTCCATATAAATATCAGCAACTGCACCAAACTGCATATTTTTACTCATTGAATAAAACTGAGGTGTTTTTTGAGGTGTATGAGCTCCATATTCCCACTATATCATACTAAATGAGCCATAAAAGCCTGATGCATCAAATATGAAACTCAACAAAAACACTTTTTTTTGTCTAAAGGTTCAATAAACTGTTCCATAAAAAAAAGGACTATTCTGACTATTTCATGTCAAATGTGATTTTACAGGGTTAAAAACATGAAATCAAATATTCAGACTGTAATTTTTGTAACCCTTCTCCTCTATTCTGGCATATAACACCAGCTTCATTCCTGGTGGATAATAATCAGATTTGTTGAATTTTATTCTGAAATACATCAGACTACAGAAGTAAAATGTGTTGTGAACTGTATTTGACTTGGACTTGAACACCATCTACCTTAGTAGCTTACTCGTGTAAACTGACACTAAACCTGTCTGGAACAGATAAAGTGGATTTAAGAGTTTTGGAACACTGACTCTCGGTGATGTCACATTGCTGCGAGAGAGAGGAGCCATCCATCACAATCTCAGACGGTTTCAGGTTGAGAAATTCTGCCCTTGTGTGAGTCTTTCCTTGACAGTTTCCTGTCAGCTTTTTTAGGCTAATCTTATGCACTGCAGACCATAGAAAAGCACAAGTTTTTTGCATGTCAGCTTGTTACAGTGGTCCAGAAAAGTAATTAGATACAAAATATCACAGCACATGGCATCTGCAAATAAACGATGCTGGAGCTTTACTCAGAACTAACTTAATTTTTCTGAGCCATATTTACACTAATATTTAATTTTCCATTTGCTTTTTGTCGTCTTTTTTTCCTTAAACGTGAAATATTTTTCTTGTAAAGTTTCTTTACAATAAATGCTGTTTGCTCTGATGTAAATTACCATTTTTCCTTTTTTTAGATAGGCTTAAGTGTCCAAAAACTTTTTGAAACCACTGTATATTAAGCCTTAATATTAAGTTTCTCTTCAAATATAATTAAAACAAAAACAAATGCTCTGTTCCGATAGCGAACTGTCTATTTAGGCAGTATTTTGAAGCATCACAGGGATCATGTAGCTGGCTTCCAAGATAACTTTTGGCTATATATATATACACACACAATGCATAAAATATAAATAACAATACTACTTTTTACTTAAAGGGGGGGTGAAATGCTATTTCATGCATACTGAGTTTTTTACACTGGTAAAGAGTTGGATTCCCATGCTAAACATGGACAAAGTTTCAAAAACTAAGTTGTACGTTTGAAGGAGTATTTTTGTTCCAAAAATACTCCTTCCGGTTTGTCACAAGTTTCGGAAAGTTTTTTTCGAGTATGGCTCTGTCTTACGTAAGATAGAGCGGAATTTCCTTATATGGGTCCTAAGGGCACTTCTCCGGTAAGATCGCGGGCGCGCGCGCACTCGTAGACCAGAGCAAGAGAGTGAAAGCAGTTCGCCATCAAATCGCCCTGCCCGGCTTTAGGGAAGTCAATGTCACCAAAGAAGGGTGTTTTTGGTTGCCAGGGCAAGACAACCCTGCACAGATTCCCAAAGAACCCAGCGTTAAGGGACCAGTGGATGGAGTTTGTTTTCCTGAGCATAAACGGAGGTTGTGTAAGACTGTTGTTCCCTGCATTTCGACGGTGATTGTTTTATAAACAAAGCCCAGATCGACGGATTTGCAGATCGTCTAATGCTTAAGGATCGAGCAGTCACAATGATAAAGGTTCGCGGTCGTGCGTTGGAACCGGACGGTGAGTAAAACTGTTGAACAAATGTCTCTGTGTGTTGTCACTAGCTCGGCGCGTTAGCACAGCTTTAGCTTCGCCCACACGGCCCGCCCCCAGCCGCTCGTTTTTTTCCGGAAAGACTCGGTACAGCCTATCTTTCTTTCAAAAATATAATAAAACAAAAGACTTTTTGGAGATACGAAGGATGAAATATTACTCTATAGGTACTCAAGATTAACAGGAGATTGAGTGAAAATGAGCATTTCACCCCCCCTTTAATATTTGAATTTGTATTCCTAGAGTATTGTGTGAGTTTAGCACTGCTGAAATGAAAACATGCAAGTACCCATGTAATATCTTCTGTACCTTCTCCTGCGTTGTAAGCCAGTATGGCTCTGGTTCTCATCTGCTTGCCCTCGGCGGTTTTGCTGGAGCAGGTCTGGGAGCAGGTGGACCATTCAGTCCAGAGACTGAGAGCACAGTCTTTAGGGCAGGGAACCATACAGGGCACAGGTGCAGGGTAGACCGCATCCGCACACATCTCCTTCTCCACCTCTGAACCTGAAGCACAACACATGGTGTTAACAACATGTTTCAAATTCATTAAGCACCATTCTTCTACTGCCTTACATGTAAGCTAAAGTTGACCTTCATAGTTGACCTTTGCACATTAACGGGTAATTTTTTAAAAAATATAATAGCTGTTACTGTATTGTAGATTTTAGCATGGCTGCAATCTTGCATTGCAAAATCATTATCCAGAAATATTATTATGATATTAAATTGGCTTCATGAACATTAGCTTGATTGTTTTTTACTGTGTATGCTGTAAAACTGACTCGATTCTGATTAAAACTGAGGCCAAAATGTTCAAGTTGAGCTGATGAAAATATTTTCATCAAGCCTATTTTTAAGGCTTTTTACATTTCTTGGCATAGTGACATTACGTGCATAACAATTAGGTACATTTCCCCCATGATTCGTAATACCGTAATGCAATTAAATCTGATAACTGTAATGCTAAAAAATAAAAAGATATTAACTCTCATTTATTCATACATCAAAGTTTATTAAAATACTAAATATTAATTAAAAAATATTACAATTTAAACCTTAATTAGATTAATACAAATATATTGAAATTAAAATATTACTTCATATAATACAGTATATAATAATATTGTCAGATAATACACTAAAAAAAAGAAAATAATAAAAAACGCCATTGAGAAATCACCACCAAGAATTAAGGGAGCTACAAAAAACACATCCAGATGCATTATGGTAATGAAAATGTGGGCGTTAAATGTACTTAACTGTCATGAAAATAAACGTCACAAGGCAAAATATGTTAATGGACCTAAAATTAGGCAACATTTTCTTTATGCAAAATATGATTCACCCAGGCAAGCTTTTAATGCATTTCAAAACAATCTGTTGTCCTATTTTGAAACCGTGCCATCCTAAAAACAGTAGAAAGCAAACGTACAGATGGTTCTGAGGGACAGGCAAAAACAAAACATGTGCAATTGTCAGCGTGTTGTTGTTTGGCAGCATTCATTACCACGCACAGGCTCTCTCAAGGGTTTTTATCATATCTTTTACTCTGAGCCAAATATGATGAGTATCAGCTTGGTTTTGGCTTTAGCACAGTGACATGCTGGGGAGAAAAAAAGAAAAGAAAAGAAAAAACTCTCTCTCTGCTTGAGCACTGAACCACAAACACCCAATATATATTTCTATCAAAAGCAGGGACAGTCCAAGTTTCGCTTGTAGCAGATAGCGATACAATATTTACATCGATCTGTGTCAGAACTGTGGCCATGAAGCAATATTGTGTGTCACTCTCCGGCTGTCGGAGTGAAGCAGATGCCAAGTCTGCCTGTTAAAAAAAAACAACAACTAGCAGATCAATTTTAATTAGTGCATGATGGAATCAATCTGCCACAGCGTGCGGCTACAGCGAGGCAGGTTATGGCGAGACGGGGGCTTTTGATTGCTCACGCGGCAGATGCTAGAGAACATTATTGCACGCTATTATTATTTCATAGACGTCATATCACATGGCCACACAGCAGATTCTGAATGACAGTGGTCACGTGACAGTCGGATTTCTTGAAAACAACAGATGTTTCCTTATAGAGTCAGTGATGGTTTGTCTTTTTCAAACTCTCCAGCATTTGCTGAATAAACATACTGAGTCTTAAAGGGACGATTCACACAAAAAATGGTCTCATCCTTGACTCACCCTCATGCTTTTCCAAACCTGTATGAGCTTTTTTCTTCTGTTGAACACAGTTGACGGTAGCCGTTGATTTCCACAGTATTTCCATAGTATGACGGCTACCGTCAACTGTCTGGTTACCAACATTCTTCAAAATATCTTCGTTTGTGTTCAACAGAAGAAAGAAACTCACACAACAACATGAGGGTGAGAAAACTATGACAGAATTTTCATTTTTTGGGGAACTATCCCTTTAATGTGGTAGAATTGCAAAACTTTCCATGAAATTCCATCAGCAATAACTGGAAGCGTCCACTGTTATTAAAGGGATACTTTACTGATTAGCATTAAGCTTTGTATCAGTAGAAACCCGGTAGTATTTTCTAATAACTGTGCTTCCCTGAGACGAGACATTTCTGTATTGTGTGTCTGGAAAAAAACTCCAATGACGCAAAAATCGTAGCTCCAGTAGGAGGAGCTCGTCCCGCATGTCTTCAACCCGCCCATAGGGGGATCTCACGATAAAACACCGTCTTTTCAGTTTCATGTCGACTAGTAGCCTAGTTGTGTCATTTCTTCCAATACTGCCCTCTGTAACCGGTAGGTGTGGCTTGGGAGTGGCCTCGTAGGGCAGCGAAGCAACTGCATTCTGGGAGTTGTTGTCTTTCATCCACATGAGCCAAAAACACATTTTCTGGATTTTCTCAGTCTAGAAGGCACCAACTTCTAAAATAATTTCACATTTCTACTACATAAATGACCCAATTTAAATACACATTCATCTTTCCAGCGGTGAAATATCCCTTTAACTTCAAACATCCATTATGGTCCTTAGATATTTTTTAGCAAAGAAACAAAGGATTTGTAAACCACCCGGTTGCTATGAGCACTTTAGAGGAAGAATTAATGGATTAGCCAAATTGTGCCAGGTAGGAAACAATGAGTACTTGAAAGAGACTGAATATGTTGAGTTATGTCTATTTCTTTGATATCCATCTATTTCAGATAAATCTGCTCAAAATGGTACATAAAACAAAAACAAGCTGTAACTGGTCATCTGACCATCAAAAATCACTCATGGCCGTTTTCCCAGATCATTTGCACTGCAGTTAAAATGAACAACAATAACACTTTCAACATTATGAGAACACGGAGTATTTAGCAAAACTAACAAGTTGTTTTAGACTAGAGATACAGGGGTGACAGATTGTCAGACTTGTCAGAAGCCTGTCAGAACACTGTGACTCTGTGCCAATCAAAACATTGCTCTGTTTGAATTAGCATTCTGGCACAGCAACACTAGCACAACCAATGGAGTGAATCCATCCGTTTACCCGAGCAATGGCAGACAGCGGGAGTTCCCAGGAAATCTGTTCGAAAACAGTCATTATTTCATTTGGGGTCTCTACAACTGTAGAAAGTGTTATGATTGATTTAAAATTTCACTAATCTTACAAAGTTCTTATTTATTTTTTAAAAAGTACACATAATTCACCAATTCAGACTCCTGAGACTGATTCAAACTGTTTCGCCAATCGGTTCAACCAATCCATTAAAAAGAAGCACACAAATCAAATCAGACAGCACACTGTGAATTTCATTACATCAGATAAATTACCAAACCAAGTGCTGGATCTTTTCTCAATGCAAAAAAGGCTCCAAAAAGTGGCTTTTGTTCTAATTATACCAAGCTGACTTTTAGTGGTCAGTTTCTCTACATAAACTATCGTTCAAACGTTTAGGTCAGTAAGACATCTATGTCTTTTTCTGGAAAGAAATTACGCTTTCCTTGAGCAAAGATGCATACATTTAAAATTGATCAAGTAAAGACATTTCTAATGTTATACAAATTTATCAGATACAAATGTATCCACAAAAATATAAAGCAGCTCAACTGTTTTCAACAATGAAAACAATACGAAACATTACTCGAGCAGCAAATCAGCATATTAGAATGATTTCTGAAGGATCATGTGACACTGAAGATTGGCGCAATGATGCTGAAAATCTTACCAACCCCAAACCTTTGAAAGATGTACAGTATATTCCTAAATATTGTTGCAGGAAACACTGATAAGAGGACCTCCTCAACATGCTGTTGTTGAAGAGAATGACAATTTATGAGTGAGTGCAAGTCTTTAGCCGGTCAAATATACAAGTGCCTCTTCCAGCTATCTGAGATTGTCTTTATTGAGCAGCTGAGCTGGAGGAGGACACGATCACCATTAGCATCATGTTCACACTCCTCCGCTCTCTGCAGCTTTAACCCTGTAAATAGCTCCAGCTGAGAAGGGAAATGTTCCGGACATGCCAGCTGAGAGACTAAATAAATATGCCCATCTTCAGGATATAGCTTGAATTCCCAGAGGCTAATTACCGGATTCAAAATCAATCCTACTTTTGATTTCCGACACAGAAGCCGTCTGAACACAAGTGGGAATATACTGGCGGTATAATCACCTGGCAAGCTTCATGCAAGAGATTATTTTAGCATTTTTGCAATAAGAGTGTGCTTCTGTTGCAGTTTTCTAGAAGGGATGGATTAAATTTGCTGTTAATTTAGGCAATCCTAGATGATTGTTTCTTCGGTAGAAATGTGAAAAAGATTTTTAGCTGAAACCGTAGTACTTGGCGATAATGCAAGTCAATGGCAAGTCAATTATTTGACAGTATGCTCGCGCTCGAGACTGCCATAAACACGGTCGGGACCGTTTGCTGTTGCTGTGGATTACAGGTAATAATGTTGTAAATAATGTTCAGTACTACTAAAGAAAAAAGACACCTGATGCCAAAATTTTCACTACCCCTTCAAGCTCTATTCATATGTAACTAGTTATACTGTAGGTTTCACAGTTTCACAGAGATATGTGATTAATATGTGACTGTACTGAGTCTGAACTGAACATGTTTCATGATGCATGCACTAATCGTTCTTAAAAGCCGAGCTGGTTCACAGAATCAAACTGAACCGAACTTTAGTTCCAGGTTGATGACATAAGATGTAGCACTCATGCTCATTGCGCAGCACCAAATGAGCCAGCAAACATGTCCAAATGGGTTACTGAACCAAAAAAAAAATAAAGAACTGATGCAAAAAGAACAGAATATAGTTATTATTCGGTTCTTTTTGAGTCAGACATGACCGAAAAGCTGACTTTCGACTCTGCCTGTATTAGGTTCGTTCAATTCGAACCAGTTCTTTGTCAAGTCAAGTCATCCTCATTTATATAGCGCTTTTAACAATGTAGATTGTTTCAAAGCAGCTTTGCAGAGATAAGCGTATAATTTAAGGTAACAGACGTTGTTTTGGCTTCACAGTGGTTCTTTAATAAAGTTATTTTCCAGCTAAAGTTAGTTTTGATTGACTTGCTTCCGTCGCAATGATCACTTGTTATTAAATTAGGGGCCGCTAAGACGACACCATTCTCTCTACACAGACTTTAAACGCGAACCTGTGAGAAACGCTGATGGCATTCACATGCGCATTAAGAATTGGTTCTATAGTTATGTGCGTTTGAATATATGTGCGCTGGTTTGGAATTCCCTACAGACTAAGCCTAAACAAAGTACTGGTCTTTCCTTATAAATTTTGCTACAGAATTTTATTTTATTTTGTCACTTCGGGGTAGGTACACAAAACGAATTTTCCCGACAACGCTTTATCTGTAGAGTGGTAAAGGGATCCTCCATAGGGAGAGACTAGTTGGCACTTCAGCACTGAATGAATGAAGTGCTTTGGTTCAATAACCCATCTGGACATGCTTATTGCTCATTCTGTGCTGCACAATGACCGTGTGTGTCTTGCGTCATCACCCCTGAACGAAAGTCCGATTCAGTTCAATTCCGTGAACGACCTCAACTGGTTACCGGCTTAAAAGAATGATTTGTTCAAGAATCGAACACCACTGCAGAGATCCCAATCCCGTCTGAATCAACACAGATTCAGATATCCAACACAGATTTACACAGATATCCTGTGTTAATAATTATAACTCAAATGTGTTTAATACCTTCGCTGTTGATGCAGCGGACCTGTGGAATCTGAGTTCCCTCTCCGCAGTCCATCTCTTCATCAGGGATACACTCCTCTAGTTTGATCACCTGCCAGGTAAAACAGCTGGGATCATCGCACGGGATGGCCTCCACCAGGTGAGGACAGTTCCCCTCGCCACCCGTGGGGTCATTAGTGATTGTACGTCGTCTGAACTTGAAACCTGCAAATAAACGTGATGTAAACGGTCTATTAATCGCCTCCATCCCTAGTGGCATTTAGCCACACTTTAAAATGTCATTGAATTAGAATAAAATATCAAACTAATATTAGATATGTTCCCCAATTTACTTGAACCAACTCATCCTGAGGTGATTTTTGGTGGATGTGTGATCTTTTTAGGGTGGTTCTCACAAAACTCTCAAGAACATATCCAATTCACATTTCAATCCAAATTTAAAAGGAAAATAAATTCTATTCTGCATAAAGTAAGTCAAACCTCTTTTCTACATTGACATTTTTTTATCACAATTAAAGACCCTCCACATTCTCATTACCATAAAGCAATACAAAATCAGTAGGTACTGTTCACAACAGAAATACAAAAAAAGAGAGGGATTTAATCATTTAATCATGATTTAATCAGTTCTACTGCCTTTAACGCTGATTTTAATAATATTGTTGCAATAGAAGAAAGCGGCATTAAAAATAGACACGTTTGTTAAACTTAGACTTTAAAAATTAAAATATAATATTAAAAACAGGCCATAAAATGGGGCATCATTTTCTTTTCTTTTTTTGTTTCTTTTTTGACATGTTCTTTTTTGAGATTTACCTTTATTTATAGAGGCAAAGTTCAGTAAATTCCAACTTTAATAGCCATAGGTCTCTGTGCTTTATGTTTTTCAGCCAAAATAGTATTCATCTAGGTTACACTTTATTTCATTCTATCTATGATGACATCTATGACATCTATGATGTCCACTTTAGACATTCTACTAACTATAAGTAACTTTGCTACTACTATTAGTAGACTGTTAGGTTAAGATTAAGTGTCAGGGTTTCGTGTTAGTAGAATAAGTTAACATGTAGTTGCAAGTTACTTATAGTCAGCAGAATGTCTGTTTGGGGATCGTCAAAATAAGGTCTACAGATATTAAACAGAGAGTCTACTAATACTCTAATGAGAGTTACTTGACATGTAGTTGCAAAGTCACTTATAGTTAGAATGTCTAAAGTGGACCATTAAAATAAAGTGTTACCTTCATCTAATATGGTTTGTGTGAGATTCAATGTTAGCTCTAGTACTGAGGTCTACCTTTTGTGGTTATACTCAAATTTATCTGTGTGCTTCGGGTATGTACTGTTCTAATCTAAATGAAGACATTTTTTTTGTTGCATAATTGCTGCAGATATGCTGCAATGCAGCATCCTCAACCAATAATATAAGATAATGGTGAAATCAAGTCAGTCGGTATTCAGCAAAAACACAAGCTGCAAAATAGCTCAGTAAAATATTGTCTCACATTGAACATTAAAACTTTTTTTTTCAGCGAATATATTATTGTTTCAGCCATGTTTACCTTTCTTCACGACCCGTTCCTCGCAATTCTCAAAGGTGCAGAGCCCCCAGGCGCCCCACGGGGACAGTTCACACTCCACGGGGCACGGGATGTGACACAGTTGCATTGTACTTGGAGACGTTCCCTTGCAGAGCCGAACGTCTACGGGCTGTGATGCTATAATGCACATAAACACACATTAAAACACTGCAATAAGACTCTCACATGGAGACGACACATGGCGTACAATTAGGTTTATGTAACTGCAGGAAACAACAAATGGCAACATTTAACACGCTCCGGAGAATCTCCATTCCCAGTTGCATCACAGCAAAGGAAAAACAGGAGAAAACCAGAATCTCCACAGATTTTAGCATAATTTGAATGCACATGATTTTTGTTTTTAAATATTTAAACTAATTTGATAATATTTCCTGTTATAAACCATCCTAAAAATAATGATAAAATGAAATAAATAAAAAATAATTCTGAAAAAAATAAAAATAAAAAAATAAAATGAATAAGACAGGCAAAACAATTTTGGGATTTTGGGCTATTTGGCTTTTCATAACATGTTTTTTGACGTTGACTAGTGGAAAGAAAACATCCAAAATAGACTTAAGCATTTATTTTATTGCACTTCATCTATTTGCATGTATAGATTCCATTTATAATACATATCTTCAGATGCCGTTTTCTCTAAATGAGTTTCATATGCAAACATAACACTTGTAATACAATGTAAGCAATCCATGGATGGATGGATGGATGGATGGATGGATGGATGGATGGATGGATGGATGGATGGATGGATGGATGGATGGATGGATGGATGGATGGATGGATGGATGGATGGATGGATGGATGGATGGATGGATGGATGGGAATAGTTCTCAAATGAATGTAGCCAATGAACAAACTACGTAAATCCTGTCTGGACTCAATATATCTTTAACTCAAAACATAAACAAGAGTGATACATTAATGTTTTAACACAGAATTTTCCTGTCGGCTTGATGGGTGACAGGTGACATGACTGCTGCGTTTGCATCAAAGCGAGGTAAACTCTTCTTGTGGAGCTCTCTCATACTGATATGTGGTGAGTTCTGCTCTCTAGAGACTTCCAAAACAAAAATGTTCACAGAAATGTGCACAGATTGTGAACTAAATAGTACAAGAAGATTGACTGCGCCACAGACCTTCAAAAAAATTTGATTGAACTCGAAACCAAGCATGGGGAATAACAGTACTCCATTCAACTGTTCCAGTGAAGCATGTTCCCGAAATTAACGGAGAGACAGATTTCAGTGTAATGCACCATCATCTGAGTTAGCATAACACTGCACAGGTTGTCCTTGTTTACGTGCCAGATGGGCTAGACCTTCTGTGCAGACTTTCTGTCTAATCCAAATTCGGTCTTGTGCCTGCTTTGACAAACCCAGGTGGACAGGCTTAGCTTCAAGCATGAGAATGATTTGCTATTCTTCGGTCACTGTTTGAAAATAGATGAAAAACCTAAGGTGGCCTTGCTATTTCTTGCAATACACTAACATACAAAAGTTTGGGTTTGGTAAGATTGAATTTTTTTTTACATTTTTTTTTTAAGAAGTATCATATGCTCATCAATGCTGCATTTATATGCTCAATAATATTACTGAAATATCAATAAAATGGAAATCTTTTGTAACATTACAAATATCTTTATTTTCACGGTTGTCCTTGCTGAATAAAAAAATCTTATTGAACCCAAATTATTGATCTGGTTTTGCCCCATATTATAAAGCCCATGAAATCAAATGTAGAATGGTCTAGTTTAAAAGGCCCAATTGCTTTTTTTGAGGAAGAGCGTACAGTAAGAAGCTGTAAGAAATACAGTCATCGCCAATCAATCTCTCTCACTTGTCTGGTGCCCAGAGGAGAGCGTTGACTAAAACACAGAGTGTTGCATCAGTATCTAAGCTTGTAATGAGCTCTCTATGGACATAAACACTAACAAAAATACAGAAAGTAAACAGACTACGCAAACAAAATATGTAAACATGCTTCAGGCAAAGAGATTTGATCAAACAATAAAGAATAAAAAAGTAATATATATATACATACATATATATATATACATATATATAAAAATTCGAACTAAAATGTCCATGTACTTCATCTGTGGCATGCTTTTGATAATCACAATCAATCATTTTGACAAAGTGTTGGTTATACTTTCAAATCAACTTTGGTACACTTAGATTCAGTTGAAAAATACCCCAAATATTCAAAATACGGTGTTAAAAATCTTACCTGAGATCTCAAAGCTGATAGACAGGAGAGGAGGGACACTAGGCGTCTGGCCATTTGGAGACTGACCTTCTACAAAACACACAAACACCAACTCTAGCGAACTACTGCTAATAAGCATCATTCAAGGGACAAATACTGTCACTATGAGCTCTATACTGTGACTATTTACATAATATTACAGCTTTAAAGGGATAATGCAAGGCATAAGCTGGTTAACTTTAACTATCCGTAGCTGTGACGTCAAATGCCGCAGACAAGGGGAAATATAAGCCCATTCAACCTTTTAAGAGCCCTCAAAAAACAAATACAATAAAATGATATACATTTAATGACAATGCACTGCCACTTTTGAAATGTCATCAAAAATATATACTTTTTAGCAGGATAAAGGCATGGTTACGATCAGGGGATGCATTAAAAATAAAGATTTTCTGTCATTCGGATGGACTAGGTTGAAAAATTTCCATCATGCTATACTCTTATCTGTCAGTAAAATATTAAAAACTCTTGTTTCTCCCCTTAAATTATCACTCACACCTCTGTTGATTTTCACTTTTTATTTTCTCGATTTTCTTCATGAAATGCAATAGACCAGACAACTATATCTGTCAGAACAACAGAAAGCATTGTGAATTATCTGTCAATGTTTTTACAATTTGGTGTTTTATGCCATTTACCAGCAGTACCAAACTGTCCATGCCAAACGTCTTGGTTTGTAATACCATAAATATGTCACATTTAGTTCCCTTATGAAACAGCTATTTTTTCATAGTAGACTCCAAATACAGCTCTGTCCAATCGAATGTCAAGGCAGTTTATTCAGGGTACTAAGGCATCGCCTCCATTGACCTTCATTCAGACAGTAATGTGATAATGTGAGGTATAAGCTGGTTAGCTTTTACTTGTGCTGAAATCAAGCTTCTTCGATGGATTTTTGTAGCATCTAGTAAAGAATTCTCTTCTCATCAAGAACTATTTTAATTTTCTGCATTATATGGAACTCAAGGATTCTCTTATGGCATTATATTAAAACTTAAAGAGTCTCCTAAAGCATCATGAAATTATTATCTAATGGAATCAAATGGAACTTATTAAGAATCTCATATGAAGATTATAAAGATTCACTTATGGCATTCCATGCAACTTACAATGATTCTCTTATAGCTTATAAATATATCATATGCAACTTACAAAGATTCTCTTATGGAATAAAATGGAACTTATAAAGATTCAGTAATGGCATCATATATGAAACTTACAGTGTAAAAATTCTGTTATAGAATCAAATGGAACTTATTAAGTTTGACTTATGGCATCATATGAATCTTAGAAAGATTATCTTATGATTTCAAAGGGAACTTATAAAGACTCTAATATGGAATCAAATGGAACTCTCTGTAAAGCTGCTTTGAAACAATGTGTATTGTGAAAATGTGAATTGAACTGAACTAAAATATTTACAATATTTAACTAAATATTCGCTTATGGCATCAATATGAAACTTTTAAGGGTTCCTTTATAAAATCAAATTATAAGAAAAGTTATCATATATCACTCTTGATTTTAAGATAGTGAGGCCACCTGTGGGAAATAACGTTCTGTTCGAGCTACAAGTGCAATGTTGTATTCTTAGAAGAAAATGTAAATGAGCATCACTTCCAGATAGATTTGATGAAGGTTTCATCACATCAAAGAATCTTGAAGCTGACAACATCCTCCCAGGGCGAGAACATCACGACTCCATCAATTGACTAACGCTCCAGCACATTTTCCCTTTAACTTTCTGCAGCGTCTGCGTTCATGTATCTGCTGTCAGCGGCGCAGATTACCCCCCAGTGAAGCCAGACATCTCCTGCACCACGCTGATAAGGACACAGATTTCCCAGCATACGCAGCTCCACCAGTGGCCTGTTTTAATAGCGGTTCTTTAACCAGAGCTTTTCATGCAGTCAGCGCTCATCCGCTCTAATGTGCGGGGACATGTGCGTTACGATAAGTTTCAATGTGCTCACCATACAGTTCTGAGCCTCAAAAGAGCGAGCAGGAGGGAGAGAGATAAAAAAAAAAAGGTATTTTCTATGAAGATGGGTGGGCCACTAATCAAGGGATGGTGTGTGTGTGTGTGTGTGTGTGTGTGTATGTAGAGCATGCAAAGAAATGCTGATGCAATATATACAGCAGAGTAAGAGATTTACACACATACATGCATGTGGGTGACGGGCAGAGAAGGTAGGGAAAGAACATAAGGGAGAGATCCATGTACTGTATTCTAGTATTTACATTGTTCTTAAAAAACATTTTTAAAAAGCAACATGTAAATCACAGAATATCATGTTATTATAGTAATTTTACTAGTGACTTATTTTTTGAGGACTCTTAAAAGGAAGGAAGGAAGGAAGGAAGGAAGGAAGGAAGGAAGGAAGGAAGGAAGGAAGGAAGGAAGGAAGGAAGGAAGGAAGGAAGGAAGTAAAGAAGGAAGGAAAGGTTTTTGCAGCACTTTAGCAAAAGTGATATGAAACTTATAAAAATTCCCTAATGGAGTCAAATTGAACCTATACGCAGAACCTTTTTAAAAATTGTATCTTTGTTTAATTGTTTAATAGCTCAAACAGTAGAGCGTTGGTGCTTGCAATGTCAAGGTTATGGGTTCGATTCCCAGGGAAAGCAAGAACTGATAATAATGTAGATGTGTACCTTGACATGCAATGTAAGTCGCTTTGGATAAAAGTGTCTGCCAAATGCATAAATGTAAAACAAATGTATTATTATGAAATAAATATGATTATTATGATTATTAATCACAGCTCAGGATAGTCAGTCTTCACGGTTTGGAACGGAATACATTCTCGTTGTGCCATCAGCCAATCACTGATTTGTTCTGGCTCAAAAAGAAAAATTTTGTATGTCTGTAAAAATGCCATATTTCTGTAATTATACAAATAGTCTATAATAATAATTATTGTCAAATAGAAGCCTGTACCTCGTTTGCCTGTGTTGTTATTGATGTAGCTGAGCAGTTCTGCATTGGTCTGGACGCAGTACACTTCCCTGCTCTGCACACCTCCACCACACAGTCCAGTCTGATTCCCACGCCGCCGGTCCTGCTGGCTCAGCAGCGCGTCAACACGGCATTCGCTCCATTCTGTGCTCCGCCACGCATAACTGAAATAACACCAAAAACATTAGACAGGCTATTATGTCCTAGATCTGTGCTTTGGGTCTCCCATACTGTACCTGTAATAAATCTTTACAACAAAAAAATATATATACAGTATAGCATTTGGGTTATGTGTCACTGTTATGTACTGTGGAAAGAGACATTATCTCCAAACAAATGGTTGAATGAAGGGCTGCACAATATATCGAAATTATCGAATTTTGCAAATGTATATATCGTGATATGCATATCGCAACGGCTTGCAATAACTGGGGTCATGAACAAAAGACAAAGAGAAAATCACTCACTGCTCTTGGCTGAATAACTTTTGTAGCTTTAATAAGAATCAGTCTATTTTTAATTCATACAGTGAAAACTAAGCAGTGTTTTATTTTTATATGTGATTATTCAGTTTCGGTTGTTAAATAATCCTAATGTAGGATAACCTGAAACCCTAAACCCCGTGGTTTACACTGATGTTAAAATAACACTTCTTATGTTTCAGTAAAACACAGCTGTTCACTTTCAGAAGTTTAGGGATGTTTTCTTGTCACAAAAAGAATGTGAAACAAGTATGTAGGTTATAGGTTATAGATAATTTGTTTATTTTACACACTTTAAGTATTATTGTAACGCATATCGAATATTGCATTATTTAATGAGTTAGCGTATATCGCATTTTTCTTCGATATCGTGCAGCCCTAGCAGAATGCTTAAAAAAAAGAAGAAATATAACAAAAATAAAATATAAATATCAAATGAAAAACTTTAACTATAAGGTGAATTTAAAATATTAATAAACTTATTAATACATTTTCAAGTTTTGAATTTAATCTGAATTAGCCACACCCAAGAGGACGTTGAACTGGAATGACAGGAAGGGAGGATTCACTGAATAGCAATTAAAAGAAATTCAACATAGGTAATTAATTCATAGAAAATACAATTCTTCCACCCTAGTCCACAAAAGTCTATGTATCGCTCTTACAGTCTATAAACCTTCGAACTTCCAGCCTGCTTCTTTACAAACACTTCTAGTTAAAAATTACTATCATATGAACTTAAATGAATTTTATTTGTCATTCCTTAAACTGAAATTCAAAGAGCAATGCTGTATCCTGTTTGTCTGACACATAAAGTCAATTTAAAGGCATTTTGATTGTCTCTGAAATCTCTGTAACTGGGATCTTTTATAATCTGAGAAGCAGAAGACTTCAGAACCTCCATTCGACCTCCATTTAATCCTATTGCTGTCCTGAAGAAAAACATTGAGATATTAAAGAGATGTCATTTGTGATTTCTCTTTCCTACTTTCGTAATAGTGCGAAACAGAATTGAGAAAACTCCATTATCTTTTCGAGCAGCCTATTCACAGTACGTGGGAGACTGAGAAAGTGCCGTGTGCCCCGTGACGACGTGCCAGTGTGTGCCATCTGTGAGAGAACCAGATTAGAGCAGCGTCACCGAGCTCTTAAGACCACATCCATTTGTCAGTGCATCTCTCTTGGCTCGGGACCACAGACCGGCCCGATCCGTCTCACCCCGACTCCATATGCTCATGTGCTGACTCTTACTGGCAGAGCAGAGGTCAACCGTCTCCCGACAGGACCTCCTGCTCCACGCCGGCACATCTCCATGAAGAGCTGAACGCATGAGACGTGACTGCTGTTTTTAGTGCTCGTTTCATGTACATGCCCGTAGGAGAGGAAAATCCCATGTGCGATCTCTATAATATCTCAATTGCTTCTCCTTGACAGCAGAGATTAAACTGATTGCAAATTAGCTTAAAATAATATTTTTTAGTTACACACTTCTCAGATTCGCTTACAGAAAATACTATAGTCCTCTAGAGAACTGTGCTCAGATTTTCCAAGATGCCAAAGTCAGAGATTTTAAAGGGGTCCTATTATACTTTTCCACTTTTTCAACTTTATAGTGTGTAATGTTCCTGTTTGAGCTTAAACGTACAGTATGGAATTTTTCGCCACTAGGGGTCGCTAACCTTTTTACAATAACAAAGGCGTAGTTTGATGACGCAACACATGCTAAGAATTATGGATCTTGTCGTCAACGTCAAGCCGATCTAATAATGTTTATGGATGACTGAATACATCGATGCTTTTATCATGACTGTGATATAAAGCAGTTCGGGATTGCTAAGAGACAGCTATCAGCTCCACACGCGACGCGAGTCCCGCGGATATAAAAGGAATACGGACATTTCATTCTACCGAACTACACGCAGAATTACTACTCACAGGCCAGTTTATTAGACAAATTAAACTTGTAAGGTAACGCTGCGCTGTTTCACTTCGTCTAACATTACATTAGCACACTAAACTGCATTTGAATGTGTTGAAAAGTATGTGTTAGTTTGTCTGTATGAGACTAGCAGTAAACTAGATCAACATTAGAATAACATACAGATCATATTCTAACATTTTATCATTGTTGAACTATACAGTATAACATTGATTAGTTTTATGTAAATGTGCTCACCTGTTTAATAAGTACATGTAGGATCGGTCGAAGTCTCGGACGTGGAGCTCTCGTTTATATACTGTCTATGGGAGCTCTAGGCATCTCGAAAACACCGCGCTGATATTGATTCTCGTTTTAGTTCTCCTTTTTTATCCAAAGTCTGCTTGCCATGGTCCATAATGTTTGAACGAAACAACAACAGCGTGCAAACAGACATTGCGAACTCCACAGTTGTCTGCGTCTGTCGCTTTGGTTAATCAGAGGGCTCTGCTCATAGCTCTGGTTACCATGGCAGTACGAGCGGAAACCATAGGCGGAAACCAGGGACAACGCGGATATGGGACAAAACGGAAATAAAGAAACGTGCCGTATCTAAAAATTCAATTAAAATTTCTCCTGGTTTGAAAGTTGTTGGAAACAGTTGGGATAATATATAAAAATATAAAATGTAGATATAGTGATTTTTGCTAATTTTAAAGCAAAAAAGTTACATATTGTGCCTTTAAACAAAGATCTGCAAGGTTACAAAGCTCAAAGTTCACTCCAAAGGGAGACATTTTATTTATTTATAACAGAATCCCCTTTTCAAGAACTACAATGAACGGCTTGTTTGGACTACAACGCGTTCTTTCGGATCTTGTGAAGTCATAATGTTCATCATAAGTCAATTTGGACACTTCATTTTCGAAGTACCACGATACTTACAAGTAATGCACTAAAACATTGTCAGGTTCATGTTCATCTGTTTCAGACATGTTTATGGTTAAGTTTAAGTGGTACGTCATTTTCAAACACGATTTTAGTGACACTCACCGGACATTTAAATTCAGAACTGCCACGATATGTATAACCAACGCTGCCAGATTCACGTTAATCCATTTCATATAAAACTTTGAAAGTATTGCAAAACGTGCAAGATGCAACATAATATAATTTTGTAGAAATGTTGCCACAGGCATGTTGGCGGCCAAGCCATTTTAGCTTGCTTCAAGTCTTTGAGCTCTTTTATCATGTGTTTCACAGACTCGTATCAGAGCGCTCTGCATCACAAGTGCAATGCTGTACCAGGTGAGCTACTGAGTAAGTTTACTACGTTAGAAAAGCCATACATAATAGAGCTGGTTATGTGATGCCAAAGCCAAAATGTATTAGTTTACCAATCATGCACTGAAACTTCAATGACAGGCTTACTAGGAACCACATTAAATCTTTTGAGCTTTGAAATAGCAAATTCCTTTGGTTTGACACATAATGAGACGTGACAAGATGACATCAATATGTTGCCGTATATCACATCATATCATCACTCCAATCACTTTCATTTTTCACAGACACAAAACCATCTAAACGAAAACCTTTGATCCCAAGCAGTGATAAGAGAGCACACCGATGCTGGATGTCATGTCTAAATAAGAAAGTGTTATATCTGCGATTCAAAAGCACTCCTTTACATTGACTGTTTGAAATCATGCATGCAGATATCACAGGCTCAACAATATGGATTTTATTCCTGCTGACCCTGTTGAGCCAATAGAAGATTTTTAAATGTCCTGCCAACATTTTCACTGGCCCCACGGCAAGAATGAATAACAAAATGCACAAAAATGTTTTTATACCAGTCCATCTCTGCACAAGTTTCTAGCAAAAGTTTATCTTTTTTTAAGGATTAAAAAAAAGCTAGTCGACAAACTGCTTTTGCTGGAGACTGCAGGCATATGCAAAGATGGACAGGTGTAAAACATTATACACTGACAGCTATTATTGTAAATCCATTGAATGTATGGATAATATGAAATGTAATTTATTTCTGTGATGCAAAGCTGAATTTTCAGCATCATTACTCCAGTCTTCAGTGTCACATGATCCTTCAGAAATCATTCTAACATGTTGCTCAAGAAACATTTCTTATTATTACTGTATCAATGTTGAAAACAGTTGTGATGCTTCATATTTTTGTGGGGACCATGTTTCATGGTTCTTTGATGAATAGAAAGTTCAAAAGAACAGCATTTATTTGAAATGGAAATCTTTTGTAACATTATGAATGTATTTACTGTTACTTTTGATCGAGTTAATGCACCCTTGCTGAATATAAGTATTTTAAAATGATTAATGCCCCCAAAATTTTGACCAGTAAATATGTATCACATATATAATAGTAGAAAGATTTGCATGCTGTGTCTAATTGATATGTATTGATTTCACTGTACTTTGTGTATACATTAAAAAAACTACTTATTACACCTCACTTTTCAATACACTATCTAGTACATCATGAGAAACATGCAACCATGGACTTTGCAAGACTTGAAAACATATACATGATCAACAAATGCAAAATGTAGTAAGAACACAGGACTAGCCTGTCCGTTGTACTTACACGGCGCAGGGCGGCACCCCGTTCCCTTCAGGTTCACAGGTCTGACTTTCCTCCAGGTCGGGGCACTCGGACCGTCCTCCGATAGGAAGCCGGACCAGCTGTCTGCTGCGGGAGCGTGTGCCCTGAGGAACACTGGAGTCCGAGCAGGTCTTGGAGCACGAGCCCCACTTGCTCCATTCACTGACCACACAGTCTTTAGGCATCAGGCAGGATTGGTAGGTCTCCGGAAGACTCCAGTGAGGACACTGGCTGATACAGGACAGAGGGGTAGAAAGACTGGTCAGTCAAAATGACAAGATAATAATTATTTTACAGTTAACACCATATTTGTTTCAAATAAATATAATAGAATAAATCTTTTTTATGAGAGTGATATGCTTCACATTGGCTTGGGTTTCGTTTGTGTTCATGTCTTTTATTTTGAAATTCTCGTAGTCTTGGTTCCTGCTTGTGTCATGTGATTCCTTGCCCTCATTTGATCATGTCTTGTACTGTTCTGTGTTCTGATTGGTTGATTGTTAAAAGGTGTTTCTTGTTAGTCATTAGTTTTTGTGTGTATATAGCCCTCATGTTACCATTAGGCTTGTTCGACTTCATGCAGCTCTGTGCAGACCGATCGGCGGCTGACTTGAAGCAGTGCATGCCGGTTAGAAATTTTGTCCGACTTGATCCAGCGCCGACGCCACGTGACTGTGACGTATGCCATCAAAGTATCGCGAGAGCGATTCGAGAGTAGCCGGAGAACTCAGCCAGCGAAGCTTCTCAAGAGGCTGCACAAGGGCTGATGACGACACAGCTGTTCTACGATTGGCCAGATCCATTGCATGACAACGATCACATGTGTTGCGTGTTTATTCAAACACCTTTAGTTCCTCTAAAGCGCACAAATCAGTTTTTTATAACAGTAAACACTCTTTTCATGTAGTTGTGATGTTATATTGTGTCATGATTATCAAAGTAAAACTGATTAAAAAACATAGACTCCACTTCATTGATAGTAGCTTATGTTGAACTTTATTCTTGTTCAAACAGACGCTGTGTGAAGCAGTACATAAAGTATTGAATGAAAATGTCTCTGAAACATTATTTGGCAAATATTGCATTTATTTCACTTCAGCTGTGGTAGAGTATGCAAACACCACGTGAGCGGTCACTACGGGAACCAGAAAGTGTCCGACTTCACATCTCCGTTTGCAGCTCCTCCCCGCCTGCACGCGGCTACTCTCGCCGATCGGATACATCCAGCCGCAGCCGATGTCGAACACACCTATTGTCTCTGGTCTAGCTTTGTCCGTGTAACCGATGTCAGTTCAGTTCAGTTCAGTTCCAAGTCAAGACAGGTCTTTGTTTAGATTGTATTCAGTTCACGTTTATGTTAAATAAACTGCACTTGGGTTCCACACAAGTCGCCCCAGTGAACTTTCATTGCAGTATAAGTCTAAACTATATTTATGTATTATATATTTATACCATGATACCAAATTAAATAACAAAAAATATAAATATTATAATATACATATTTTTTTATTTTAGTTTTAATAATAAATTGTTAAATTACATAAAATAAAATGAAATGAAAAATCTAATATGATAATTTTAATATCATTAAATATGATAAATAATTACTTTATTTTATTATCCTATTTACAGAAACATTAGAATATTAGTATAGTATTTTATTATAAAATAAAATACTAGGCCTATAACCAGAAAATGGTCAGCTTTCTTCTTGGTAGAATAGATTATTGTATTTAAAAGCTTACATGAGTTTAATATTATGCCATGTATTGTTGAAATGTTCGAACAAATATGTAATGTATGGCAACTTGTTACAATTTTTTTTTTTTTTTTTTTTGCATGTACAGTATCTCTTCTGTTCCTAATAAAAATAAGCAATACAAATAATAAAAAAGAATATAAAATAATCGCAATAGCGCTTTATCTTTGAATACTTTAATGACATGTTTTTATTTTTTGTAACTTAACTCAATTTGCAGAACAACAATTTGCCGTTTAACAACAGCTTTTGTAAGTGTTTCAGTGGCCGGTAGCTTAACGCTGAGCAGTGTAAATGCAGCAGTTTCTCATGGTCTCTTATTATCTCAGTAAGCAATGCAGCTGACGAGCTATTACAGATAATTACACACTGCTTCCTTTCCAGCGTAGCTTCATTTAGCAACTGCTCATTTAGGTGCCAAACTCACCTCAGGGCAGCACACAAACACACAAACTTCAAAGATGGCACTGTTTTCCACCCACTTTAAACCTAGATTTAGATGTCTCGAAATCATTTAAAAATCTGGCAACATAACGACACCATATTGCAGCACAATAACTTTTCCTGAGGTATAAAACAGATAGCCATAGGTAAACTGTATTTGGCAGAAATGGAGAGTATGCCAGTCTGTTGATGGAATAGCGATTGTGGGCTATTGTTAAAAATTGTGACAAGGACTGGGCAAATAATAATAATAATAATAATAATAATAATTAAGACAAGGAAGAATAAGATTAATTTATTCACCAGCAGTGCAGCAGAGCCAGGACAGTTAAAAAAAAAACACACAGGCTGACTGAAGCTCACTTCAACAGTTCCTATATCAATATCTTAACAAACTGAAAAAAGCCTTAAATAATGTAAGTTACCAGCACACATCAAGCTGTTTGAACAAACAAAAGCGAATGACCATATCCTGTATCTGAGACTGAACTCCAAACAATCAGCCACTAATTGGAACCAGCTGATAACAAAGAAGTTTCTTGAGTGTCAAATTGGTATCAAACTGTGTTGTTCTGCTGAAATGCGCATTGCTGCACTTCCCAATATTACTAACATGCATTGTTTTTAAGCACAGGGTAGCACATTTGGGTGAGCTTTTGTTTATGCTTGTTGATGGAATGAGGACACCAACATTTCCATTTAAATGAGAATGAGAATGATGTTTCTCCTTTAATGCAAGAATAACTCAATTGTGGGAATTCAGGAGAACCTCAGTGCAGCAGCAGGAGTATTATGAAGAAGTCCATCAATTCCTAAATAAAATTAGCAGGAAATTCTAAATTGAACAATGCGAGTGTATGCATAACATTTAGGCAACGCTGAACAAAGGTATATGATGTACAGTCTTTAAGAGTGTCTGTGTAAAGTCACACACATAAAGAACTACAAAAGATGAGATCTTGCTAGATATTACACTAAGATCTGTTGATCAAAAGAATGGTGTGATTGGTTTGTTCGTGATCACAGAGCAAGTGTTTCAGAAAAACTTCCACTTTCTTGAACTAGCAAAACAAGTATGGATATTTCAGGAGCAAAAAGAAGTCAAAAATGTATATTTATGTTCCTAGAGTAGTTTTTGTGTGATTCCATTTCACAAATATATACTCTGCCATTCAAAAGTGCGGGGTTAGTATGATTTGTTTTAAAGAAATTTATACTTTTATTCAAGATGAATTATTCTGATGAAAAAAGTGACATTAAAGACATCTATAATGTTAGAAAAGATTTCTATTTTCAAATTTGAACTTTCTATTAATCAATAGAATCCTGAAAATATGCATCACTGTTTACACAAAAATATTAGGCAGCATTGACGATAATAAGAAAGGTTTCTTGAGCAGCAAATCAGCATATTAGAATGATTTCTAAAGGATCATGTGACACTGAAGACTGGAGTAATGATGCTGAAAATTCAACTTTGCATCACAGGAATAAATTACATTTTTTAAATATATTCAAATAGAAAACAGTTATTTTAAATTGTAATAACATTTCACAATATTGCTGTTTTTACTGTATTTTTAATCAAATTGTCACGATTTTGGGTTTGTTCTAGTCATGTTTCTGTGTCTTGTCATGCTTCATGTCTGTCATGTGATTCCCTGTTTGTCATGTGATCCTGCCATGTGTCTTGTCATTGGTTAATTGTCTGATCATTGTTCACAGGTGTCCCTTGTCATGTCTTTAGTCTGTGTATTTAAGCCCTCATGTGTCTTTGTCTAGTATTAATTCCTGTAACCGCTGTTGTGCGAGTTTATGTTAATAGCTTTTTGTCTTGTTTCATGCCACGCCCTGCTTTTGTTTCATGGTTTTGGTTTATTTTGTCAATAAAGCTGCACTTGGGTCCTCAAGGCTTGCCTTCAGTGGATCCCTCTTACACAAATGCAGTCTTGGAGACTTAGTTCATCCAAAAACATTTATAATCGTACTAACCGCACACTTTTGAAAGTGTATCTCCAATTTCCAACCAAAAGCATTAGCCTAACATTAGCTACCAAATCTGCTAGAGTTTATGCTAGAGTACCAAAGAGTTTATGAAACTAATTTCAAGAATGACCACACAGACTAAAAAGATCATTTTTTAAAGGGGGGGTGAAATGCTCATTTTCACTCAATCTCCTGTTAATCTTGAGTACCTATAGAGTAGTATTGCATCCTTCATATCTCCGAAAAGTCTTTAGTTTTATTATATTTATAAAAGAAAGATAGGCTGTACCGAGTCTTTCCAGAAAAAAACGACCGGCTGAAGGCGGGCCATGTGGGCGGAGCTAAAGCTGTGCTAACAACACACAGAGACATTTGAAGCAGTTTTACTCACCGCCCGGTTCCAACGCACGACCGCGAACCTTTATCATTGTGACTGCTCGATCCTTAAGCATTAGACGATCTGCAAATCCATCAATCTGGGCTTTGTTTAGAAAACAAGCATCGTCGAAATGCAGGGAACAAACAGTCTTGCACAACCTCCGTTGATGCTCTGAAAAAACAAACTCCATCCACTGGTGCCTTAACGCTGGGTTCTTTGGGAATCTGTGCAGGGTTGTCTTGCCCTGGCAACCAAAAACCCACTTCTTTGGTGACATTGACTTCCCTAAAGCCGAGCATAGCGCTTTGATGGGCGTACTGCTTTCGCTCTCTTGCTCTGGTCTACGAGTGCGCGCGCGCCCGCGGAGAAGTGCCCTTAGGACCCGTATAAGGAAATTCCGTTACATCTGACGTCACACAGGCCCATACTCGAAAAAAACTTTCCGAAACTTGTGACAAACCGGAAGGACAATTTTTGGCACAGAAATACTCCTTCAAACGTACAATTTAATTTTTGAAACTTTGTCCATGTTTAGCATGGGAATCCAACTCTTTAACAGTGTAAAAAACTCAGTATGCATGAAATAGCATTTCACCCCCCTTTAACTTAAATTGAAACTATCTGAGGGAACCAGAAGACTATTCCACAGTTTTGGCCCAACAGTAGAAAAAGCGTGATGATCCTTGATGTTGGCCATTCAGTTGTTTCTGTAAACGTAACATTACCTGGAGAAACCTCAGGCTAGAACACTCTGAATGTTTTTCTTTCAAATATCAAAGGCCAAACACTGTACGCCTGAGACACACAACCTATAAGGCTGCACCAAAACTTTTTAAATAACTACAAAACTCTTGAACATTTAATACTGGGCTGAAAGTGCTTGCACAGACTCCTGCCGTGTCACATAATCTGCTGCTGGGGAATATACAGTTGTCATTTCTACACAGTTGAAAATAGACATCAAGCGTGGGAGTGCTTTGACAGCGCACAGCGGAGACCCAGACGAGTCACGCAGCCGTCATCCTCTTACTGTCGGCGGCTGACGGAGAGCACACACACACACACACACCGGAATCCCTCGTTTTAGGACTCATTTAACCGCTATTAGCCTGAGAACCATTAGCACTACAACAAAAGAGATCCAGCTCAAAAGAAAGTAATACGTAACGGATTCCCTTTTAATGCAGACATTAAAATGACCAGTGTTTGTTTAATATTAATGGATATGTAGAATGAGAAGCATAATAAACACATAAGTGTCTTATAAGAATCGACCACCCGTATTAGACACCATATAAAATGTTTGTGAGGGTCAATGGCATATAAGCCTGTTTCAATGGATAACTGAATTGTGGTGTAACCATCAAGTAATATTTTCTTGAAATATTACTTGACTAGACTAGACTACTTGACTGTACATCAATAATTATCAATTAATTATTATTTTACATGTTTTTTTAATTAATAAAAAATAATTAATAATCAACTTTATTAATTCATAAAAAATGTGTGTGCTGCACCACAACACATTTTACAACATGAACTAATGAAAATAAAATATCTAAAGGAATATTAATAAATAATAATTAAGGAATTACAAACATAGAAAAGGTGTATCTAAGCATTTTTGAATAAATTAATATGAGTGTTATTATTATTATTATTATTAATATTAATAATTGTAATCATGTATTAAAATTATTCATATGAACAATTATATTCATTAATTCATAAACATCATTAGGTTTTGGGGGAAGTCCCATCATGAGACGTTTAACAACCTGAACTAATGAAAAGGAAATATAAAAATGTAGAAATTAAAACCATGCTCGTCATAAAATAATAATTGTACAAGTTAAAAATGGCATGTATTTTTAAATAAATTAATATTAATGTTGTCTAATTTATTAATAATCATTAAGTTTTTGAAGAGTTACACCACAATATATTTACAATCTAAAAGAATCAATTGAAAATATATTAATAAAAATAAGCAGTAATTCAGAAAAAAAAAAGCATCAAAAGTCATTGTCATTCATTGTTCGAATTGCATTTTAATGTAAATTTAATGTAATTTAAAGTAGTTGACCAATGAGCAAAAATGAGGCAGGTAAGTTTACTGCGTTCACGGTCTTCATTCACTTAACTCTTATTAACTATCTTTAATTCTGATGGGAAAAGTCACTAACCTGAGTGATACCGTACTTCTGTTTCGATGTACACAAACCACTTGCCGAGACTGGAAGCCTACTTCGATATCCCAGAGGTCATCCTCCAGTCGAGTCAGCCTGATGCGGTTCCTTTTGTTCTTGATGAGCTCGCGCATCTCCGGGTCTCTGTTTCCTTTCCTCTCTTTGCCTTTCCTCCGCCGGGCTTGTCGTACGGTGCGAGCAGCAGGGGTGGCGGAGGAGATCGGGGTGAGAGGTGGTGGTGGAGGTAAAGAAGGCAGTTTGCACTCGCTCCAGCCGCCCACTCTCAGACTGAACACCGTCTCTCTGCCCTCGCAGGTCCTCGGCGCACACGTCTGGAACTCCGTCAGATTGGGGCAAGAAAGCCCACCGAAAAGCGGCGGCGCCACTATGGAGCGGACGCGGTTCTGCAGGCCCAGCCCGCAGGTCTTGGAGCACGTGGTCCAGGGGGTGAACTCGGTCACCACACAGTCTTGAGGGCAGGGAATGAGACAGGCCTGTTCCTGCCGGGGTTTGGGCTCAAAGTACTCACAGATGGAGTCGTCGGCCGCCGAGCCGTCCGCCCTGAGCGCACAGTTCACCCCGCGAGTCTGGATGCCCTCTTCGCCCTGCAAGCAAACACCTGTGCGGCCAGTCCGCAGCGATATGGGAACGCACTGGTTCCACGCGCCCAGCCGCCAGTCGTACAGGTCCTTGTGCCAGTCGCACACGCGGAAGCAGCTCTGCTGGTTGGCTGGTCGTGTGGACTGAAGGCAGTTTGTGGGAAGAGTCGTCCAGCCTTCCACATGAGCGCACCACACCGCTCGACTCTGACTCCCTCCTGGCCCGCACTCGCTGCCCATGCATCTGCCCCATGGACCTGAGGAAAACACCACATCAATTACTGCAAAGTCTAAAAGCAAATGCAACATAATTATGCCGCCTCTGTAGAATTGAAAATAATCTTGACTGATTTTCTACCCCCTCTTTCTACCACAATGACCATTTGGAGTTCCTAAAGGCACAGAGGGACTGATAGTGATCTAGGCCTGAAGGCCAAAATGTTTGTACTTTGGGGGTCGATGAATTGACACACCTTTAGTACGGTGGGGGAAGTTTAATTATCTGATTGGTCAGTTTGAATGTCTCACATTTGGGTTTTAAGTAACACATGGTCAGGGAAAGGATAAAATAATGTTGAAACTGTTGCTCTGTCTCTTTGATGCTCTGGCTCTCTTCTTGTTTGGGTGCCTTTCTTGAGGGCTCTCTTCTTATTCTTTGGGCTCTCTCCTTTTGCCTCTTTTATTTGTCTCTCTCTCTCTCTCTCTCTCTCAGGTAACATTTTATATGCTGGGTGAGGTTAATGGTATAAGTTATCATCATCTCATACATCTATTTTGTAACTATTTTAAGTGTAACCATAACCATATTTTGTCATTAAACCTTTTCAATTACAACTAATGTGCTAACTAGTTTTGATTGGTATTGACTTTGAAGTGCTACAAATTGCAATACAATATCGTCACTCTCTATAGCAACGCTCTCCCACAAATATTAAGCTATTGTAACTGCGCTTATTTCCGTCGTTGGTATAAGTGGCAGTGGGTGGAATAGACAAGAAATGTGCAGTTTTCTACCATCTTGCTAATAACGTTTCTTTAGTCGTTCGGCATTTCTTGCAGACTGAACCACTGCAGGAATCCACCCTTACACCTTATAAGATGCTTTGAAGATTATGCAATAATGCACTGTGAAGTTGATTTGATATATTCTGCATTATTGTAAATTTGTTTTTGAAAGAAGTCTCTTATGCTCACCAAGGTTTTATTAGATCAAAAATACATAGTAAAACAGTAATATTCTGAAATTTTACTGTTTTCTTTTTGAATATAAAGTTTTAAATGTAATTATTCCTGTGATGCAAAGCTTATTTTTCAACATCATTACTCCAGTCTTCAGTGTCACATGATCCTTCAGAAATCATTCTAATATGCTGATTTGCTGCTCAAGAAATTTCTGATTATTTTCAATGTTGAAAACAGTTGCTTAATATTTTTGTGGAAATCATGATACATTACTTTTTTAGGATTATTTCTATTTTTATTTATTTATTCATTTAAATACACCTGTTTAAATACAGAAAAGTATACATTAAATTAGATGGATCTAATACAAAAATTGCAATATTTATGTGAGCTCTATTTTTACGCTTATTAGACTGCCACTTTACACAATCATGAAACGGCAAACTCCTCTGTGAAGAGCTATTTGGCAGTTGGTGCCTTTATGTGCAACATTACAAATCATTGGTATCATGAGGTACCAAACTAAGTTTAGATGCTGCTGGAAAGTTGTCCACTATGTGTTGGGATGGAGGTTTACACACTTTGAAATTTGAATAGGTTCACTTTTGTACCTGACTGATCCTTAAGGTGATAATCCGAGTGTGGGCCTAATTAAAATATTTGGCTGTGAAGCAATTAGAAAGTCAAAATGAGTTAATCGGTACGTGCTGCTACTGCTGACAGCATGGCGGTAATGAACATCAAACTCTAAATGGAGAACGGGAAGAGAAGCAGCAGCGAGAGCCTTGTGGGCTCTAATTTTTTGATAACGACAAATGCAACAAAGTGACGGAATTGTTACCAAACATACTAAACAGAATGTGATCTTAAAGAATTAATGCTGACCATCAGGCAATGACAAGGTTATGTATCAAGGAATAATCACTTTTCTACTTTTAATCACAACTGGAGCTTTGTCTATCAGGATTCCCTTTATTTATCAAGGTAACCACAGCTGAAAACAAACCCAGGTTACTGCATTTAAAGTTAAATTAATTTTCCCTGCAAAAGCTTTCAGAATCCCATTTCTTTTTTATGACAGTTGTGATATTTACCAGTTTTATTGTGGTGATAATAAATGGAATGAAAGCAAATGAAGTTAAACAGTTTTGCCCCGTGTCTCAAGAATCAATGGTTTAAAAAAAAAGCCCCAGCTTAAACCAAGAATTCAGCAAACACTGACAGCAAAGCAGCATGACAAATAGAGATCTATATAGACAACAAGAACTGTGATTGTGCTTCAAGGGCTCAATCTCACAGCCATATTAGAAAATGAGGCTTTATTACCATTAATTTTCACTGTATTACATTAGCGGTGTCACCATAACTGAGTTTCCATCTCACATTCAGCCTCCTGCATGATAAATAGTCGCCCCTGTAATGAGTCCCAATAATAATGCATCTGAGAGGGTTTTTGCTGTAAACGTGCTGTAAATGGCCTTCAACAAGAGCAGGGGAAATGGACCTTTTGTAAAGCACAGTATGAAAAGTAGGCTTATTCAACAAGATTTTTACATTTTCCAATTATGCCAGTGTGTACTGCTCTACGGTTACTTACTAGCCCAAGTCAAAGTCTCTGATTATCTGTTTTTTTGCCAGTTTTATCACCTGGCTCTGGCTGTCAGGTCAAATTTGTAAGTATGATTATTAAAGGTGCTCTAAGCGATCTTGGGTGACGTTACTTCTTGTTGAAGTTCGAAGTATTGTCAAACAAAATGGAGGCTAGCTCGACCCTCCCTCCTCATCCCGTCTCCGGAGATCTCGCCACCTTTCGAATGCTTTTCCGATGTAAATTAGGGAGTTTGCGCGTTCCGTTTCCTTTTCCCTCTTCTCTGCTATTTGTTCATCGGAACGTCGTCTCTTTGGTCGTGTGTCGGCCATATCAAAATTCAAGAGAATATAATTCTAACGTTAGCCGTTGTCTAGGACATCTCTCCTCTAGCTAACTTCCCTCTTCATGCTTCTCTCTCCTCCACTCCCCACACCCCCCTTCATGTGCACGCGCACTAACTCTCCCACCCCCCACCCCCAAATCATTCATGTCGGTTATTGGCTGGAACACTGTTTGTTATATTTTGTGGCCAAGGCTGGGCCAGTTTGTTTCTGTTGCCGTTTGCGGAGCCTGGGATGTCTAAAGACACCGCGTTTTTTACAGTGTGTTCAGGGGACAGGCAGCTAGCGGATAGTGAGGAGATGTTTGCTGGATGTGACAAAAAATGTTTTGGCCTAAAAAATAGAAATGCATTTAACACTGAAATAATGAAAACAGTTAAATGTAATAAATAATTTAATATTTTATTCAATATTTGTGTGACTAGAGCACAACATGGTTCTGGTGGTTAACCTACTTATTGTTTTCCATATATAGATAAATTAACAATAACATCTAAACTTTTCAAAAAATAACTCCAGTTACCAGTTGGGTCATGATGAAGAAAATTGTGCAGTTACTGTTGTCTTGTAATCTACTGTGAGATGAGTTTCTCAGAGTACTTGTACATAAGTTGCTCTACTCATGTAGAGCGTTTCAAATCGGTCACTTTGCGGTTTCACTTCAGTTGTCACATTGCCAGAAGGCAGCAGTCTAGGCGCTAAACAGCAAGGTAGCTCACTAGATAACTACAGTGGCTGCAGAGTGCAAATGAACATCTATGCGAAGTCCAAATGAACATCTTTTATAATTTATTGCAAATATACCAGCAAACACCGTTCATAAAACTACAGGGGGAGATATAACAGCAAACATTTCTCCATTTATGTCACAGACTTAATGGCCGCGTGATGTGGTTCCTCTAATGGTGGGAGGGAGCAGAACTGTGGCTTCCTAAGGCTAATCATCTTTGGGAAAAACAAGAATAAACACAATCCCTACACAATTGTTTCCCCGAAAACAACAAAAGATTTCTCTTTTATGTCTTTCAACCCCACCACAGGTTTATCAAGGGGATTTTGAGACTGGAGGTCTGTTTATGTGAAGAGGTGTGACATGAAAAGCTCTCTGAATAAGCAAAAAATAAAGGGGCAGTAAGCGATAAAAAAAAAATAGCATGCATAAAATGTCTTGTGAAACTACACCCTAGATCTAGACTCCACGAACTAAAAAAGTTGTATTATTGGCCTAAAAAAAAGAACGCAGGCGTAAATCAATAGTCTGCTGAACATTTGCAAAATGTCTGGAATAATTTAAAACACCTTTAACCCTGTAAAAAAAAAAAAAAAAAAAAAAAAACATTAAAAGGGTGGTTGAATATGATTTCACTTTTTTAACTTTAGTTAGTGTGTAATGTTGCTGTTTGAGCATAAACAACATCTGCAAAGTTACAACGCTCAAAGTTCAAAGCAAAGGGAGATATTTTCTTTTAAAGAAATCGCTTTTTAAGGACTACAACAAACGGCTGGTAGAGACTACACGAGCTTCCTCCCGGGTTAGTGACATCACTGACCCTAAAATGTACATAAACTCCGCCCCCGGGAACGTGATTTATAGATTATCAAGACAGAATATGCTAATCAATGACTAGAAGATAACTACACATAAGCTACATAAATTCACCAACCATTCAGAAATGTTGTCTACATGTTGTCACTTCGTCTTGAGTCTTTCCATCTTTCTGACTTCGGTTTGAACATCAGTTTTTGAAAATTTCAGTGCATGTGTGTGTGAGGTAAAAGGACACAAACTGTTGAAACTCCGCCCTCTGTGCCGGGAGCAGCAGCTCATTTGCATTTAAAGGAACAGACACAAAAGCGGTGCATTTTTGCTCACCCTCAAAAAGTGACAGTTTTAACATGCTGTATACAAATATCTGTGGGGTTTTATGAGTTAAAGCTTCACATACACACTCTGGGGTCATCAGAGACTTATTTTACATCTTGTGAAAAGAGCATTATACCACCCCTTTAAACTGGGAAAGTTTATTGAACCTTTTTATTGAACGAGACAAAATATATTTAAAATATTATTATTATAAAATTTTTGAGTATCATATTTGATACATTTAGCTTTTATGGCTCATATATAGTATGATATAGTCCATGTGACTACAGTGGTTCAAACACTTTTTGTCTCAGATTTCATCAAAAATATCTTAATTTGTGTTCTGAAGATGAACGATGGTCTTACGGATTTGGAACGACATGAAGGTGATGGCAGAAATTGTATTATTGTTATTGTTCATTACTATAAAGCAGATCAATAAAATTGAATTAAATTCTAAATATTTGAAGAGTTCAGATGCAAAAGCCTCTAAGTGCCATCTGAAATTTTCTTCTAGAATGATCATTTTTATCAAGCTTGTATATTCAAGTTCAGTAATTTCACTTAAATGACTATGAATAGGTTATTTTCATTGCCGTTTAAGTGAAATTGCTGAACTTAAATATATGGGCTTGATAAAAATGATCATTCTAGAAGAAAATTTCAGATGGCACTTAAAGTCTTTTGCATCTGAACTCTTCATTTTTTCCTTTGAATTTACAAAAAACAAAAATACATTTTCTATATATACCATTAGCGTGATGTAAGATTTTGGTCATACTTCTATCTCCCCATGCGGGAGGATCAGGCCTGCAGCAGGTCAGGATTGATCAGTATCTCACACATCATTATCTCCTGTGCTCAAAGGAGACGCCAGCTGTCATGATAAAAGGTAATTCCGGTTGACAAAGTGCTGGTCCGTCAGTGTCTGACAGGTGTGTGAGAAACAGAGTGCAGACGATTCAGACTGTCAGTCAAACAAACCCACTGTCTCAGTTCATAAAGAGAAATAATCAGTTGAAATACATCACTGTTTTACCAGTAATAACATGCATCTGATAAGATAGGTTAGATATTGTTAAAAACAACTAAATAACCTAGTTTTATTTTGGCGCCGCAAAGGCACAGAAGAGAGACTTGCTCTTTTTCAGCCAATCAGAAACACTCTCTGCCAGTCACTGGGTTTGGAGGGCTGGGTTTTGAAGAGAGTGGGTGTGAAATGGTTAAAATCACTCGAAGCACCATTAATACAATTAACGGCTCAACAATTTCAGCAATTTCGGAGACCAAGAGCTGTTAGATGCCACAAGCACGTCTGGTTGGTTATCTACTGGAGAAATGTTGACCTAATGGAGACAAAAAATCCAAATGAACTCTTTAATATCTCAACGAAGCGATGAAATTTATTGCAAAAGCAATACATTTTTTAATGACCCTGGTAATCCTTGTATGTTTCTCATAGACAGACATATAGATAGAAATCTGTGATGAAGTTAATGCATAAATGAGCCACATAACTGAGAACTTCATGAAATCTTCTGAATCGCTGATAAGTCTGTTGAATAAGAACAGGGCTTCATTAACAGCCCTGTGATGTGATGCTTTTGTTTGATGCATTAAAAAAAGACAGCGTGTGTTTCATTGCAATGAACCACTATTTCAAAGATACTCATAAAATAGCATGTGATTAATGTTAAAGATGAGCATCCTTCATCAAAATGTAAAAATCCCACTTGATTTGTATAATGCACTGCACTTGCACTAGACCCTTCTGATAAAGTCTTTCAAATCACTTTACATGAATATATTCCCCAGATCAGCTGCTTTTTGCATGTCGAAATGAAAAAGATACATACGTTTATTCTTCCCTATTCCAGTCAGCTTCAGAAGTGAGTCAATCAAATGCGAGAAAACTGACCCCAGGCAAAGACCATTAAATTCATAAGCAAACTGTGAACTTCTTAGGACGCTCTGAAGATAAATCCAGTCATCCGTGTGCCTTCAGCCTTTCAACATATCTGCTTTTGCAGATTTCAGAGTTAATTTCCACCATAATAGTCAGATAGTGATGCACCAAAGGCTCCAAGGGCTAACTCACACATGATGCGACAAGCCATGAAACCTCTCTTCCAGTCATCCATGTTCAAGAGTTTTTGTCCAAACTAGCCACATTTTGTACTTCTGTTGTCACATCGCGCCCGTCCATCTCATAACTGCATTAAACATAAAAAAACGCTCATTTTTGTTTTCAGAGAGGTCTGAAAAATTACTAGTCACATGAAAGTTTCTGCAACACTCAACTATTAAAAATAAAAGTTCTTTATTGGCATTCATGATGCCAGGAAGAACATTTAACATCCATGGAACCTTTTCAATGCACAAAAGTGTCAAGGAAAAGCTTCTTTAGATTATTAAAATCTTCTTCACACCAAAGAAAAATTGTTCTTTTAAGAACTATTTACTGAAAGGTTGTTTGGAGAACATAAAAAAATATATATTTTGTCCATTGCATTGCTATGAAAACCCCCTTTTAGAACCTTTATTTTTAAGAGTGTAGGAAGCTGTGTTCCCATTAAATTTTAGACTGTGACAATATTTTCAGCTCTAAAAATCTATAAAAACACTCACAGAAAAAAAGCTCAAGGGTAAGGCTGATCATTTACATTAAAAGTCTGTATTTTTTCACACTTTCACATCCGATATTTCCTGATCGGCACTTCAGCAGTGAAATATCAAAAGGTCAGCGTGTAACATTTAGTTTCTGCACTCGGTAGGGTTGTAAAGTGAGTTCCCAGGAAGAGCGCTCCATGGGAGAACATCATAACAGAATTTCACTACTCTGAACAAAGTCCTTCAGGTGCAATAAACAAGGGCTTTCAAACATTTGCTACAGTATAAAACTGCTATACATTTTCATATACTGTCCTGTATTGAATGGAAGCTTGTTTCCGCCACTGAATAAAAAATAGAAAAGGTAATTGCGACTTTTTAATCTCATAATCTCACTTTTTTGCATAGAATTGTGTGATATAAACTCGCAATTGAGTGTTATAAAGCCCAGAATAAAGCTGTGAAGTGGACTAGACTTTATGTTTCAAGTCAAAAGATTAGCATTAGGGTAGCGTCCTGTCCTGAGAAACATCTCATTTCTTTCAAAATTCACTTAGCTACAGCCTTGAACGGAAATGACAAACAGAGAAAGAGGATGAAGTAAGTATATCATGTCGATGTGGTAAAATGGGCAAAGTGGAGATCAGGTCCTTCAGGCTCTGTCGAAGCTCTCTGAGGAAAATTCATTTATTCAGCATGGCTATGAATCCATACTCAGCAGGTGAAAATCTACCTCACATTTGCTCTTTGATGAGTAGAAATGTTCAGTAACAAGAGACATTAAAACAACATCAAAGCGACCCTCTGTTCTTGAGGCTGTAGATCAATATGGAGGAACGCAAGCAATGCAATTGAAGCATGACCCATGTTGAGAACATAAATCACAGCTTGTGGAGAAATCGCACAATAAAGCAAAAACGAATATTAGAGTTTAATTCGTTTCAGGCATAAACATTTTAAATGCTGTTTTTCTTTATTTTCCCCACAGGCAGATATGAGAAGTCACAGCAGGACCACGCGCCCCTCCGTACAGCTGTAAATATTAATACGGAGCCTGTGCGAGCGCTTTGTTGATGCCGATCTGACATGCCACCTTCATGAAAACCTCCCTTGAGGCGGCTGGGAAGAGAAAAGAGGTTTTGAAGCCACAGAAGAGCCAGACTCGACCAATGTGCCCTTTAGATAAAAGACATTAAGTCTGGGGTCTGGACCGTGAGTGGCTTTGGGTCATAAATGGTGAGGAGATGGTCATGGGGGAGAATGTTGCGTCTATATAAAAGAGAAACCTGCAGCTATACAAGGACAAGATGGCAGAAACGTCATCGGCCGCCGTGCATGATGGCTGTGAGTGCTGATGAAACATTCACAGGGTTCCTTCCTACACATTTTCCATTACAAAATTCCATACTTTTCCAGAATCAAATATCCAAACCTCTCTGTATATTTTTCAGACCCTATTTTGCATAAATGGTTCATACAGCAATTTTTTCAGCATTATAGTTTTTTGTTTGTTTGTTGGTTGTCATGAACAAAATAGATAACATGCGCTTGCATAATGAGAAGAAACCTGAAACGCTTTATAACCTGCATACAGTATATTCACCTCTGACACGTCGGTCTGATACTATAATCGTGGTTTGATCAAAAATGGCACTGTTCACCAAAGAGTGAAGTACAATCTGATTTAGATTATTGTTTGTTCCTTTATCTGTTGCTGGTTTGAGTGGAACACACACATTCTTTTAGTGAAGTTCAAAAGAGTCTTGTTCATGGTAAAGACATACAGTTTTGCATTATGAAAATGTGCACCTTGAATTCATTTAGTCGTGTTAGACAATCATTAAATGATCACTTAACTTTGCCCTGAAAACACTCTGCTTGTACGATAATTTTTATTTATTTATTTTTTTATCCTAATTATATATATATTTTAGAAAACTAACTAAAGACTAAATACTGAACTCTAACCTCAAAAATGATTTAGTTAATATAGCTGGAACAATTTTTTACATTTTATACTTAACTACTCATTTTAAATTATGGAATTAGTGCATTTTAGCCTCACATTATAATTAAAATTATGAAAGATTAATACTGATTTAGAGATTTGCAACAGATTTAACATTGTTTAAAATTACTTGTATCGTTAGAGATTACCTTTAAAGACCGTAGGAGTAAACCACATGTAAAAATTCACAGAAATAAGAGTCAGTGCATATACTCAATATACATACTGATAAATTCAAGAGAATAAAATAAAAATAAACTATTGCTGATATTGTACTGTTTTTTTTAATGTTACACTACACTATGCTATCCTAGTATAATATCCAGACTGAAACAACTATACATAGATTAATTTCCCCAAAAAGTGTAAAGACTTCACAGTAGTCAAGAAGTCACAGTATTGTGAACTCGATTCGACACGGCACGTTCACAAACATTAACCGACAAGGACTGAACAGAACAAGGAGTATAAATACACATATGAGGACACTAAACAGGAACTGTTGGAAAAAGATTAACTAATCAGAAACCATAGCAACCAATGAGAACTCATACAGACATGACAGGAGCAACTAAACAGAATGAGTGCCCCCCCAAACCAGTTCAGCAGAAATCTCGCCCTGCAGTCGATTCGAAAGATTTCATTGATCATGTCAATCACTTTACTGGGGGAAATCACGCAACCAGAACATAATTGTGACAAGACCAAGGCTTTAGTTCTATCCTGACACACCAGCATTCGCTCAACTAATGGAGTGAGTTTGTTCAAGAGACCCGTTTGAAAATGTCATTATTTTTCCAATTCCATCTGGTGACGCAAGTGGTTCACCTTAAAGCTCAATCCAGAGCTCAAGAGGAAAACGAAATCTGTTTCAACACTTGACATAAAACACACATTAGATCACCGGCTACCTGTTCTCCAGCACCTGTTATAAAGATTAAAACCAACCATTTCACCTGCTAGCCTGATTTACCCGCGCCCGGTGTGCCTTTAAGGGGTTAAAGCAAGGATAAAGCAATCAAGCATATGCAGGTCTCCTGTCTGCTCAGGTTATTTACCTCAAAGACCCCATGACAGCTGGTAGAAGCAGCTTTGCCTAAATAAGAAGAGAGAATTTCCTCAGGACACATTACCATGGACTTCTTAAGGACAACCATAACGCACCAAACACACAGAGCAGGTATATTTTTCGGGCAAATTTAGTGTAGTTAAAGAGCGTATCTGACAGACATTAAAACTCCTGAGATTCCAGCATAATGCTCAAATGCTGAGGTCTAACAACACCCAATCAAAGGTCACGCAGGACGATGGCTTATGACTCAAAGCTGATTAGAGCTGACATAAACACTAGGTCAGAGGGGTCTACATACAGCTTACAACAGGCCCGAAACACACTCTAAACAAACCTACATATCATACTTCACTGCATTCTGAAATGTTTTAGACCGCCAATCATAACACAATGCAACCATGAAAAAAACTAAATTTTCATTACTTCAAATGAAATTAAATATAAAATCTCAAAACTCACTTTCAGACACCAGCGAGCATTTGAAGTAACTTCCTTGCGATCTGATGGGGATTCTGATCACCATTTGAGGCAGAAATATGAAAATAATAATTTCTATGTGATGCTTAAGGCTATGTATGCTAACTAATGCGATAATAAATAAACATGTTTATGGAAAATACCAGAGACTACTTGAAGAACGTAGACAAATCATAAATAATTATGCTTGTGTATTTATTTGGTTTCATGTTTTATTTGTCTCTTCCTTATGCCTTTGTTGATACTGTCTAATGCATCTGCATATAATGTCATAAATACCATGCAATCCAGTTATTTTTTATAACTCATAACTCCTGTTTTCTTCTCATGAGTTCCCTCTGTTGTTCTGGCTGAAAGGATAACAGTAGTGAGACAGGAGAGATCACTCAAACCTCCTTAGATCGCATAATTTTGTGGAAATTGAAAAGAAATCCTCACTCTTTCTAAAGAAATGTGATGTAAACATGATATATTATAAATGTGATAGCAAATAAATGGAACCAGGTGCAACCGAATAGGTATGTGTTCTCTTTTTGGGTTAAATGGTAAATATCAGTTTGATTCAGCATGACTGATGTCCACTCCTGACACAAATTAATAAATTACTGTCACTGTAACATTTTTATTGTAAAACATTGGTCAACTATCGATCCTGAAAATTTAAAGGCACATTATGTAATTTCCATTCGCCACTAGAGGTCATTTATTCAAAACAAAGGCGTAGCTTGGTGATGCCGCTAATCATGGAAGTTGTTGTCTTCACCTCAACAGCCGGTGGAGAATACGAAGCGACTCGGGCAGAAATCATATTCATGGATGACCGGTAATGTATTCAAGATTTATTAACGTTACGAAAGCCGGAGCGGAACGAGGTCGCTGGAGAGATTGCTATTGAGAGACAAGCACGACACACAGCTCGAGAGCAGTGGAGCTTTGCGTTCGCTCGGTGGCTACTATATGAGACACTTGTTGCACATTGCATTAAACTAGATCGATAACATGGTACTCGCAGTAAATCAAGAAAACAATATTTAAACAAAAAGACTAACTGTGTTGAGCTGTATAACAATGATTCGTTTTCTGTCAATTCATGTATCCAAACAGTTGCTCACCTGTTTAATAAAACACATTGTATTAAAGCGTCTTTGGCGTTTCCATGGTTTCTACAAAATAAAACCGGAAATCAAGGGTAAACGCGGGGTATGATGTCATTGATAGGCGATGCAAGGACACGGTCCATGTCCTGGTTAAAACTGCTTATTTCTCTGTATTTAAACATACTTACAAACATTTAGAATAATGTAAGTACACAAATCAACAAAATATATAATATTGTTCTAGTGGTTTTTGGATATTTTGAGCCAAAATTCTTACATAGTGTGCATTTAAGTCTTTTAAGTAAACGTTCACTTCTGTCATGCTCAATGCTCATTTTGCGATCTAGCTAGTTTTCAGTCAGCTGGTGAAATGGTGGTGACATGACAGGATAGTGAGTCATGTGATGCAGTTCTATGGAGGCGTGTTAAGGGCGGGTTTTAGGATAGCACTGCAGGGCTACTGGCCCAACAGTGGAAAGAAACGCAACTTGATTTTGGCCTCTGTGCTCGAGGTCCGAGGCTATTGGCCCCGGCCGGCCGGTATGTTGTTAGCCCTGGCTCGCACTGACCCAAGTCACCCGACAGTGGAAAAGTGGCTAATCTTGAGTATTGAGGACCCTTTATGAGGTCCTAGCAGTACTCTCCCTCTATAGTTCACAGACAGAACTTTGGGTTAAGATTCTTTGAAGGCCGAAACACTAACATCTCTGTTGAAGAACTGTGCAACACAACTACCTTCAATAAATTCTTCTTCCCACAAGAACTCTGGTCAAGAATACTTATTTTATGTATAAGATAAAATCTAATACATTAGCAAGCCACCCAAACAACTGCTCAGCCAAATACAGCAAAATCTAACAATGCCTTTCTCAGTATAAACACATCGTTGACTTAGTTTCAATATATGTATACACACATATACGCACACACCCTGGCATTTGCAAATAATGTTGTATATATCTGCCATTTTTATTACAGAGCAATAAAACGTACCTCAGTAATTTAAGACTAATATATTCCTTGGCATTTGCAAATATTCTCAATCCTCCTTTTTTTTCTGTAACTTTACAGCACACCGCAATAAACGAGAAAAATACACAACCATAGTGACAGTGCCTGTAAATAGGGCACTGCTGACTAAGAATGAGACTCGCAGGGTTTGTGCTGCAGTCTTCAGGCCAGCGGGGAAATCTGCTCGGCTGCAATGCACAACCACCGACAGGGATGTGAGAATGGATGGAAGTTGAGAAATACCCCAGGACTGGTGTGGCGTTCCCACACTGTTGGGACATAAAGCCAGAGGCGCAATGTGGGTCAAGATGGAGGGGCCGATCGCATCCGATTAGACCGAAACAATCACAGCTGCAGGCTGAACTTCTCTGATCGACTGACACTTCACATCAGCCACTGTTTGATTTTCATAGCGGATGTGACATGACATTTCAGGGGAAGATCATTCAGAAACTAGGCCTAGCCCAGAAATGTGAATCTTCATACACCGTGACGCCAAAAAAAAAATATTTTGTGAAATGGTTTTCTTGAAAAGTGTGCTTGTGCTGCCTTTCTTTAAAATGAATGCCACTTGCAACTTTAATAAGTTTGAAGTGCAATTTAATATGCAGCGTTGCTGTAAAAACAGCACATGGATATATTTCTGGGCTGCTTATTAATGATTTCCAAATTCTTTTTTGGGATCACAGTATATTTAAGGAATATTCTGGGTTTAATACAAGTTAAGCTCAGTAGACTGCATTTGCAGCATAATGTTAATAATGTTGACTCGTCCCTTCTTTACTTTAAAAAAAATCTGGATTCTTATACCATTAAATATTAAGTGTGTTATATGTGTTCTTTTATTAATTTCCAGGGCTTGTTTTGTTTTGTTTCAACATCAACGAACATTCTTTTGAGGATTTCAGACTCCGCCTCCACTTTACTCATGTATACCCACTTTTTAATTGTCCTTGAGGGTTCGGAAGTAAGACTGTATGTGTTACACTATGTTTGTTTCCCTTGTAAAAGAGATGAATTTTGTAGTGTTAGTCTCACCAGGTCATCCCAAAGTGTTTAACTCTCTCTAAATCCAAAATCGGTCTGTTTTCAGTTGATGCGTGAGCAAAACTTCACTAAACATTGTTTGTAGCAACTGATATCCAATAACTTTTAATGTGAAACAATGTCTCCGTTTTCAAATTCTGTTGATTGTATCAGGAAATTCAAACAATAAATGTGTTTTTGGTGCTCAGTTCAAGCGACACGTGAACATATCTTCCTATTTACTAGTTATAGCATAAAAATTAGCACGAATAAACATCAGAAGGTATATGTTGAAAGATACAGTACAATTTACTGAAATCAAATGTATCGTCTCATGTAATCGCTCCATCAGGGTTTCAAACGTGGAAAAACGCCAATAAAACAGCTAGTAAACAATGTCACATCAGGAAAGCTATAATCAATGACCATAACTCGTTAGTTAACTAGAAAAAATAACTCTAGCATTTTGATAATTATATGCATGAGATTACATATTCATTATAGGCTATTACTGCCATTGTTTAAATATTTATATATTTCACCAAACAATTGGAGTAGAAACATAATTCTATAATAAGTACGATTAAAAAGTTGGCATAAAAATGTCCTTATGTGTAATTTAAATGTTTGTACAACTCAGTATTATTTGAGTGCTGATTATTAAATAAATTTGATTAATTAGTTGATTATTAAATAATAATTTTTCAGCCGAGTGTATCCTGAATTTTCATTTCGTTGCATCACTAGTAGCCTATAAATGTATTCACGCAGGAATTACAATCACAGGAAACCGTGCATATCTTTTTACAGTTCATTCCTGAACAAATGTGCTTTATGTAAGAACATCTAAACTAACAGGTTCAATGCAAGTCAAAAATGTAATCTGCATATCAACCTGACAAATTACATCAAAGAAATTAATTGAATTTGTGGGTTAGATAAAGTAGAAATAGACTACAAATGCAGGTTACCACTTTTTTTTTTCAGCATTTGTTTTATAGTGCGCCACCCTAGTATTTTTACTGTGCCTCTCTGGCACCATTGATAATAGGCTTACCAAAGTGAATCAAAAACACATTTTAGAGGGATTGAAGCCATATTGACTCATTATTGATTTTTATGGTATACATAATTCATACAGTGACACACAAAGACAAAACACTCCATATTAGACTGAAAAGTCTAAATAGCTTTGCAAAAATGTATCTGTGTGAAATATTTTACTTTTATCACTTCAAATAGCCTAAATTATAAGGTAAATTACAGTAATTTAAGGATTAGTCGCTCATCAGCCGCGTCTGTGAGATAAGGCAACATTTCCCAAGCTTTCCCACTCAAACAGAGACAATCGCACCGGCAGTAATAGAGGCTCACAGGGATTACTGAAGACACTTTGTGCCTTTGAGCAACACATATAAAGGTCATGCATTTCATTCTGTGACTTTACATTTACATCTACACAATATTAAAAAACAAAATCCCACATCACGTCAGATTGGCCCACTTACTGTGTGAATATGATTATATCAGTGAATGCCATACGGTGCATCATTCACATACTAAGGCAACTGTTTATAAATTCATACTGAGATATAGACCACGTCTTCTCTCATTGGTGCAATCATTAGTCACACTTGCTTTGAAGAAAAATGTTCTTTGAATGCATTTTCTTTCTATTCTAATTAGAATTTTATGTTAATCATGAAGTACTAGCATTGTGCTTAATTTATTCTGTCAATTAATTAAAAAAATATATTTATGAAACTATATTCAGTATGGAATAATAAATGTATAAAACACTATATGCTACATTGCTGGCCTCACTACATTGTATTTATATGCGAGACAACTCGCAAGCAGTTATTTGGCATTTTAATCCAATTTTATGAAAAATGGCTGCCATGATAGTCCTCATATTTCTTCTGCAGTATACAGTGCATGGTTCACAAATGTCTGCATGCATCTACTGAATGATCTACTACTTTTCTTAGCAAAAAATAAATAAAAAATGCAGTGCACAACAGAGCACATTGTGTAGAATCCCATGATGCAATGCAATAAACTTAACCTTCCATTTGCAGTTTTTGATTCATCATTTGATTGGCCGAATTAAGGTATTTTTACACAAAACTGGATTTAAAATGCAAAAATCAACAATGATGCACACTACAAGTGCGTTCTCACCGTGTCGTGATTACCGTAATTATGAAATTTCAACTTGTAAAAAGCGTTCACGTCCTTGTAGAGCTGAATTTTCTGAGAGCTCCTACTTGCACCCTGTGACCGCTGCAGATTCATTTATGCGTTGATGGTGTTGCCAAAGAAATGCACTATTCCCAATCTGAGGACGTGAAGTTGTCATCTCGAAAGCAATTAAATTATTTGTTGTTGGATAATGTGTTCTGTTTCACATACTTTTTTCAAAGAAGGCAGGGCAATGCACAGTATATAGCAATGCATTGTGGGAATCCAGTGTGCTCAGTTACCTTTTGGTATTAATACTAGGTCATATTCCCTGCAAACAGATAAATTGCATACTGTGAGTATAAATTACATATCGCAAGAATAGTATGAGAACTATGCGTCATCTCTCACATTGTGGGAAGAAATAAACCACCAACCTGCACAGAGTTAGACCTGCATCAGTAACAGGAGACACAGAGGACCGTGGAGCAATAAATTCATGCCAAACACGGAAACTGAACACAATGGGTGAATAATTCATAATTGAGAGCTGCCGTCTCAATAGCTCATGAGTTCTGGGATGTAAAATGGGTAAAACTATGAGAAGAAAGTGCAAACAGATACATAAAGAGGACAGAAGGTTTAAAAACAACATCTAATGTTGTTTAACTAATGTTGTATTTATGAATGAAATAGAACATTCAAAGAAATAAAGTAATTGATTGTTAAATTTATCCATCAAGAAAAATGACAGTGGGCATGAAATTTACTTTTTGTTTCTTTTCAAATAAAGTGCACTAATAAATCATGTATAATAAGACAGGAAACATGCATTCATAAAGTAAATAAACTCAATTATATCTGGTTTAAAACAGATTCTACCATACTGCTCTTACTATAGAAAATGTCACGGTGCATACAATGCAAAATGCGTTTAACATTTTATCAGTAAGTTATTTCATGTTGACTTTAAGCTTGTTTGAAACAGATTTATCAACCCTCACATCTAGATCAACTAGATTAAAAAATAAAAATCAATCACTTAAGCTTAAGACGTGATAAAAGTGAACATTGATTTGTTTACGCTCGCTCACGCTCAACAATAAATAATAACTGAGAACACCTAAATGTCATGTTGTAATCAGTTTCTTGCAGGAGTGAAATGTTAAATGCTCCTGCTAATTTAAATCCAGAACGTGTTATGTGTCAAATGAAACTGCGAACTTCGAACGCAGCGCATCTGGTGATCTGAGCTAAATTGAGACAAAAAAAAAAACCCACACGCACGTTTCCTTTATCTTAGGGGAGCTCAGTAGAAATGAGATTGAAGTGTATGACAGGCCTGTGATAAGCAGAGCAGATAAAAATAGCCTCTCTGGGGAGCGTCTGGTGTTAAGACAGCCAGGTGGAGATCTGGTGTGTTTTTAGCCCTGTCCTTACCTCCTCTCTTTTAATAGGACTGAAGGGCTGATCAGAAACACTGACAGACGCTCGCTGGGCCATTTCAGTCCACACACAAACCTATTCATTTGTCTCCAATTTGTCGACCTTATTTTTCAGTGCAGAAGTAAGCTATTTTCTGTGAATGTGCAAGACTTCTGATTCAGTAGCCGCTATAGGGAAATAACTAAGAATAACAAATTACGACAATACTTTAAAATAATATGGTAAGAAACACCAGTTCGCAATATCAAGTAGCATAACAAGCTTTTTTGTACAGCTAAAAATAACTTGAAGCGGATGACACTGGAAGACAGACACGTTCAATTTTCAAATGGCTGCACCCGCTCAGTGAACGTGATTTCATCAAGTTCAACATGTTTCTGGATCAACATCTTTATTGATCCTGGAACAACATTCCAATCAGTCAATCAGATCTGAGGAACAAGTTTACAGTTTATGTCAACAACCAGGGTTAGGTGCTTCTACATCAGTGTTATTCACCTCTCATTTCCCTCTGATTTTAGGAAGTTATGGGTAGAGATAGGATTAGGACTAAATTGTCAGGCAGGGATGTTGTTCCAGGATTAACAAATATGTTGACCCAGGGACATGTCTTACTTGGAAAAATCCCGGTGACCGCACTGGCTCTTGTGTGAAAAATAAGGTGGATACAGCTGGAAATGCACATTTATGATCATCTGAGACCACCTAACGCCAATTCTGATTGGGTGCTCGGCTTGTAAGAAGTGCATTTTTGGGACATTTAACTTTTGCAAGAAAAAAATGCACTTGTATGACCAGATTTTACTGTAGATTATACACAAATTCATTCATCAGCACCTATTATATTCACTTGACATTTAATTCACATGATATTTAATTATTCCCAATTTCTTTCTTTTTTTATTAAAAATAATGCTATAGAAATTGCATTCACAAAAAAAAAAAAATTTCTAACACACTAAATATATTGCAACAGAGAATAACTATATTACATGTACAGGGTGGGCCATTTATATGGATACACCGTAATAACATGGGAATGGTTGGTGATATTAAAGTCCTGTTTGTGGCACATTAGTATATGTGAGGGGGCAAACTCCTCAAGATGGGTGGTGACCATGGTGGCCATTTAGAAGTCGGCCATCTTGGATACAACTTTTGTTTTTTCAACAGGAAGAGGGCCATGTGACACATCAAACTTATTGGTAATGTCACAAGAAAAACAATGGTGTGCTTGGTTTCAACATAACTTTATTCGTTCATGAGTTATTTACAAGTTTCTGACCACTTATAAAATGTGTTCAATGTGCTGCCCATTGTGTTGGATTGTCAATGTAACCCTGTTCTCCCACTCTTCACACACTGATAGCAACACCGCAGGAGAAATGCCAGCACAGGCATCCAGTATCCGTAGTTTCAGGTGCTGCACATCTCGTATCTTCACATCATTGACATTCTCTCAATGGCTGTGAACAAAAAGAAACTTGTAAATACCTTATGAACGAATAAAGTTACGTTGAAACCAAGCACACCATTGTTTTTCTTGTGACATTACCAATAAGTTTGATGTGTCACATGGCCCTCTTCCTATTGAAAAAACAAAAGTTGTATCCAAGATGGCCGACTTCTAAATGGCCACCATGGTCACCACCCATCTTGAGGAGTTTGCCCCCTCACATATACTAATGTGCCACAAACAGGACTTTAATATCACCAACCATTCCCATGTTATTACGGTGTATCCATATAAATGGCCCACCCTGTATATACACATACATAATTGTACACACACCCACACACACACACACACACACACACACACACACACACACGTTTTATGGGGACTTTACATAGACATGATGATTTTTATGCTGAACAAATGGTATATTCTATCCCCTAAACCAAACCATCCCAGAAAACGTTCTGCATTTTTATTTATATTTTTTTCACACAAACAAAAAATAAAATAAAAAATTCAACGACAGTATGATTTATAAGCTGTTTTCCTCATGGGAACCAAAATGTCCCCACAAGTTCAATTTTTTCTGGTAGTGCCATTCTTGTGTGTGTACAAGTAGCCTATATATTATCATGTATAACAAAGTCAACATGACACTTCATCCTAACTGGGAAATATATATACAGTATTTTTTTTTTTTTCATGTTTCCAATGACCATTGTAACCCAGTAAGGACAAAGTCAAAGGGTAAATGAACACCCTGCTTTGAAATTGATACTCCAAAAATACCATATATCCAGGAAAAGAAAGATACTGGAACTCTAAAACATACTGTTCATGGTAGACTGACGCAGCGCTTCAAATCAAGCACAACTCGAGTCATTGCAGCTGAAACACACTAATGGACACGTCAGCCTTTCAAGTGCTGCGAGGGAACAACTTAAAAGAGAGAACTGACTTTTTGTTGTGGGAGATCTCAGGTTCATAAAACATACGCCTTCCAATGTGTTCGTTAACATCAAATGATTTACACGCAACGTTCCAGTTTAAATCAGCCAGATTTCAACATAAGCATGATTTACATTTGATAAGGATCAGTATAGGGATGTTTCTTCAGCCCAGGAGTTTCACACTATCATAAACAAAGCACTTCGCTTTTCCTCTAAGCCTCACTAAAATGAATCTTGCATTAGATAATGAGATTTATACATCAGAGGGAAGCTCATAATCACTTGTGTATCTTCATTATATTTTGGATGCACCATCAAACTCCTCCTCCTGACTTCCTTTTATTCAACGAGCTTCAGTCATTAGATTGCATTAGATTTTGTCCCATTCATCATCTTGTCTCGTCTCGGATCATGTTAAACGTGGGTGTGACAAATTGAAGGAATATTCAAGATTATGTACAACAAAGTCAACATGAAACGCCGTTCGCTACTCATATTACTAATCTGATGAATGAAAAAGGTGCAAGAGGCAACGTAGGATTTTGAATCTCATGAAAATGCGTATCTATAGCACGAATTGTATTTATCGTGCAATTTATGTGCAAAAGTGTGCATATGACACACACTGTAAACCCCTTGGGTAGGATTAGTGGTGTAGAGTAGCCTATGTGCGTATTACATGCCATAAAGTGCGTATCATATGCAGGCAAAAACATTATTTTGCATATAAATTGCACAATAAATACAATTTGTGCTATAGATACGCACTTTCATGAAATCAGGTAGGATTTTTTGTTGGGGTGGGGTCTTCTGGATTTAGTCTGTCTCATTTTTTTCTGTTTCTTCATGTAATCCCAGACGAACTCGATGACGGTGAGATCAGATCTCCGTGTGGATCATACCGGCTGTTGTCAGACTCCTTGTGCAAACAAAAATCTCACTGGATTATTACAATTAATGGCGAAAGTAATGTTTGGAAATGTAAACTAATATTTCCTACTGACACACTACTACAGCAAAAGATATAAATAACTGGCTTAAAATCTTTTGTGTGTGTGTGTGTGTGTGTGAAAATACTAACGTGCCTAAGACACTGTACTGTACACAGTACTATACATATCCCAAAGGAACTGAAGGAAGGACTTGAGCCATTTTATTTGGAGCAGAAAACAGACACCTAATAATCATGCAAAACACCCTAGCATCCGCATAGCAACCCACTAAAAAAACGCTCAAAACACTGAATAGCAACACTCTGGCAATTACCCACAACATCACTCACATTTTCTTCAGAAAGCCTAGCTTTAAAGTCAAACGTCTTGAGCTCCAGAGAGACACGTGTGCAGCTCACCTGGAGCCGGGAGTGAAGCACGGCCCTCCTCTGAGATGACATGGCCACTGGGCTCTGATCACAGCAGGCGGGGGGGGCACAATGAAGAGAAGACTGCCGTTTTCTATTAGCAGGAGGGCAAGATGAATGATCAAACTTCTCTTTTTCCCACTGACCTGTGATTGCTCTTCTCTCTGAGCCTGGGCAAACATGCATGATGAAAATAAAGACAGAGTTTGAGCAGATAACAGGCCAGTTTGTTGCATATGGAATCACTGGTTTGATAAATTATTTTTGCCCTGAAGCGAGCAGAAGATAATTACACTGAAAAGAAAAATACTACAAGCTAAAACATTTTTTCGTGATGTGGCACATGCAGATCTTCTGCAAGAAAACTGAGGCAACAATCCCACGCTTTCATAGTGCTTTCTTTTTTTTGCTCTCATTTTTTGCATTGGGAAGTCCAATTATTTTTAGTGAACCAGTTTGTTCAGACAGTTGTAAATGTAGCTGCTCAAAAAAACAACTGAGTGATTCATTTTTAAACGACTCTAATTTGAGTACTTTCCACCAATGCTTTCCACCAATTTATCACTTATTTTTGATGATGATTCTTTGATAGAAAGTTCAAAAAAATACAAAGTTCTATCATGAAACTCTAGATGTCGCAGGCTCTTAAAGCGTAACTCTCGCCAAAATGCAACCTAGGTCTTTTTGTGAATAATACCCGAGGCAAAGTTTCGTGTAAAAGCATAATTAGAATGGAAAAGCCAGTTTTAAGTTTGACCGTATTTTCGTTTTCAGTCAAATTGCCTTTTGAATGGGAGTGCTTGGGGCACTTCTATGATAGCATCAAAAATCTCTATTTTTAAAACACTAAGAAGGCTTTTTGTCAGTCAAAAATAGTTAATTTCCGAAAGCAACGTAACAGGGAGGAGATCCTAAAGCTTATTCCATAAAAATTAACGGATAAATTGTTGTTTTGTCGTTAGTGAAAATCAATATTGACCCTTTATTTGAAAAAGGATCCTCATATAAGAAACAATACTGAAATTCAGAGTCAGTTCATTCGCATTCAGAGATCGACTATTTTTGACTGTCAGAATGCCGGCGGCCGGAAACAACAACAGCTACAGTGAGTTGTTCAAAACCTTTCTTTTTAGTAAACTCTGTGTACACAAACAATGTTCTCAATGCTGGAGTTCATGTGTAGAGCCTCTGGTGATACTTCCAGCAAAGTTTCATGTTGTGTCGAGCCTTCTTAGTGTTTAAAAAAAAAGTGATCTTGATGCTATCATAGTAGTGCCCCATGCACTCCCATTCAAAAGGCAATTTGACCGAAAACGAAAATACGGTCAATCTTACAAGTGGCGTTTCCTTTCTAATTATGCTTTTAAACAAAGTTTGCCTCGGGTAGAATCACAAAAAGACCCTAGGTTGCATTTTTACGCTTTAAGTCCTTGACCCAATCTGCTTGCAATTACATCATTCTCTATAAGGTACAGCTGATTGGTTCCCGCTGTATTGGCAGCCAATGAGCTTGCAGCTCAACATTCAAATTCTTGCCTATTGTTTGCTGTAGCAGATTGCAATGTGCTTTCAGAAACCCTCCACCTTACCCAGCTCCACCTGCATAGATCTGCTACACAGGTGATTCATATATGCTTGTACAGCAGCAGCAGCAACAGCGTAGCAGATCAAACAAGACCAAACACATTAACATTGTCATTCTTATCGGCGTGCCAAACTCTCAGAGATTTGTCATGACAGAACAGTGTGTATTGTAACATTAAAAGTCATTTTATTTATAAATTAATTTATTATTAATTTAATGCATCCTTACTGAATAAAAGTGTCAATTTCTCACCAAAACTTTTGAACGACAGTCTATGTGTTTTATGACAGTCTGTGTCTATGTATTTTTACTACAACACATTGTTATATAATCAACTAGTTCATACAACCAAAAAAGTCTCACATGGACACAGTAACAGTTCTCAGTTCATAACAGAAATACTGAATTAAGGTTCAGTCTGTTGCTCATGAACCACTCCAAATTATTCAGTAAGTCTTTTTGTCAGATTCATTAAAAAAGATTTGACTCAGTCATTTGTTCATGAATCAGACTACACTGCTTTTCTGACACGGACCATTCCTTTTTTTTTTATAAATGATAATGGTTGAAAATAAGTATTGATTCTCAGTTCCCAACACACTTTAAATAATGTAAGCGGAGCTTTAAAATAGATCAACGGGATTGTGATACTTCCCACAGATTAAATTCAATCCAGGAAAATTCTGGATTTGAACAATGCGAGTTGCCGGTGATCAAACAAGGTAATCTGACCCAGCACATCGAGGGAGCGGAGAGAGAAAGAGACAATCAATGAAACTCAGTGGTGTGAAAACAGGGATTTATCTCAACAAACACACACCTCACTTCCTCTACAGCCCTCCCAACATCTGGACTTTTCCGTCATTTTTCCCATTTAATCACGCTTAAAGGTTGAATGAGTATTTGCTGAATCCGACTTGTTGGGATTAGAGCTGTAATCGTGATAGGAGCGGCCTTGTGATTGGTAGGAAGACACAAATCAGGTAAAGGGCAAATCTTTTTAAGGAAACTCATATTGTGTCACCGTCCTTAAACGGTCTCAAATTTTGCTTGGATTTGCCAAGATACAATCCTGCAATCAAAAGTCAAAGAGCTCTAACATTTTTCATCAAATTCTCCCAAGATTAAATTATCTCAATAATTTAATCATTTCTGTCTAAATGCCTAAAATTATCTCAATATTTGTAGCAAATTAAGAATTTTGTGTTGTGAGTATTTGCAGAGCGCCTTTGTATTTGGTTGCTTTGTGAGTATTTGCAGCATGTGTTGTCAAACTGAAGATGTTTTCTTAATTTGCTGGTGTTTTTTCTATTCGCATGCGTTGAGCTCTCTCGGCCACCATACACTTGTGTCTAAATGCCCACAATTATCTCAATCTTTGTCTGATTTGTGTCTAAATACCAAACTGAAAATCTTATTAAGTCTCCTGGACTTTGAAAGAACAAGCAATAACATTTTCCTCTGAGATATAATGCTATCCATAGGAATGAAACTAATACCTCAATTGCTTCTCAAAGACAGAAACCAAAGACTTTTGATCAAAACACAAAGTCAAAGATTACAATATGATATTGCTCATCAAATTCTTCAAAGATTAAATTATCCATGCTTTTATCCACAATAATTTTACCTTTATACTCTTATCCCAATTGTGTTTATTTAAAAAAAATTCTGAGGAATTTTAGGAGAAACATCTCAGATAAAGATACTTCAATGAAAATGCCATAAAGTCTCCTGGGCTATCAAAGCAATAACATTTTCAAAAAAAGCATGGAGTGTAATAACCGGTCTAAAACAATGAAAGTGAAACATGTCTTCCCATTTTAAGCCTGAAGATCTTGAAGATGATTATGGAGTATTAGCTATTGCAGGACAGTTTATCTGCAGCTGGAGATGGAGCTCATCCGTTCTGTCACTGGAATTGCTCAGACACAGTTTGTGGAGTTTATCTTTAAAGCGAGACGGACTGGTGGATACGGCCTCGGCTCTGACGGGTCAGCAGACTCAAATCCTAAGAGCTTGCCTTCAAAGACCACCCCAGCAGGAAGCGCATCTAAAGGACTCAACCACCGCCCCATTCCAAAGAGCATGTTTCTCCAGATCAGACACTGACGGATCCTTTGGTCAAAATGAGACGAATTGGAAAAACATGAAGCTTTTTTATTCTTTTGGTCTGATGTGGATATGATCAAATAATGTGAGAAATTTTTATCAAACTTTGCTCATTCAATTTGTCATTAAACCAACGGAACTGCTAAAATTAATTCCAGAAAGAAGTTTCCATTACAGAAATGCATTGGGCCATAAAATAATGGTACATATTTGATTATAAATTATATAGTTATTTAAGACATTCCTTGCGTATATTTCCCTGTTGTAAATAATGTAATTTTTTCAAAATTCTGTAATTTTTAAACATAAAATCAAACATAAAATCTAAATAATTAATAAAATAAAAACAAATCAAAACAAAAGCGGTCTAAAAAAATGTAAATTAAAAAGTTTGGGATCAGATTTTTTAAAATGTTTTTGAAAGAAGTCTCTTATGCTCACCAAGGCTGCATTTATTTGATCAACATTACAGCAAAAACAGTAATACTGTGAAATATTATAAAATATATTTTTTAAATGTCATCAAAGAATCCTGAATAACATTTTTTTTAGAGGAATAAATTACTAGAAAGTTCAAACGAACAGCATTTATATAAAAAAATGAATATTTTGTAACATTATAAGTGTCTTTGCTGCCACATTTGATAAACTTGAATGCATCCTTGCTGAACAAATGCATACATTTCTTTACAGTGGTGCATCTAATGTGTCTTGCATCTAATGTGTCATCTAATGTGTCTAAAATCCTGTCTTGTCCCTCCACATGGTCTCTGCTGGCCAATCTGTGATCATGTAAATACCAGCTGCTTAGGTTCTCTGAGCCATGGCAATACACACCCACACACTCCACGGCAGTCACATGATGGCAAATTCAAAGCTTTAATGATATTAATCTTTCAAAAACTGTCACTAGCCAATGCAAGATTCCATCTGTAGCCATTTCCCCAAAAGTTACACTTTCCACAAGATAGCACAAGGCGAGTGATGCCGTGCAAGACTGCTGGGTTTATCAGGATAGCAAGAGATCGTACTGACCTACATACAGTACAAGCATACACACTCTCTCACACTCAGGCACATGGCTCCACTACTGCAAATACTCCACGCAATAAAAAAAAAACACACACACCTAGAGCCATGTGGTTTCATGCATGTTGTCAGGGAAAAACAGAGAGGCCTGGAGCAAATGGAAAAGCAGCCAGATTTTTCAGCATAACAATATGCTTCCTCCATGTAAGGAAACTGTAACAGCCTCAGTTTAACAAGAGATTGTGTCAGGATACTATACAATGTTAGAAATATGACAGACAGGTAGACTTGTTTCTGACACATCACGCCCCGTATTTTCACATTACATGCATGATAATATAAATTAATATAGCTGTGCAAGCCTTGGGAAATATTAGGGAAATCTATCTTAATACCAAAGTTTCCACAGCTATATTCATCTATATTATCATGCATGTAATGTGAAAATACAGGGCGTAATGTGTCAAAAACAAGTCAAGACAAGTAAAAATGAGACAGCGCATACAAAACTTTGGGTTCAGTAAGTTGAATTTTTTTAAATGAATACTTTTATTCAGCAAGGATGCAATACATTGATCAAAAATCATCACTGTTTCAATTGTATTTTTGATCAAATAAATGTAGCCTTGGTGAGCAGAAGAAACCTTTTTCAAAAACATAAAAAAAAATCTTTTGAAAGTTATTTGCAAAGCAACATAATATAAAATTCAGAATTTATGTTTTAAAGTATTAGTGTTTATGACTCAAGTGTTTCAAAATGTGAATTTATTTTAAATGTATTTAATCATATCCTTTGGTTTACCTCCATCAATTTCCAAATAAAAAGGGAAAATTATCTAATTTGATTAAACACCTTTCCTTTTCACTTTCACGCTTGCATTGTCTTCAACTCATACACTTCATTAGTAGCCTACATGCATTTTATGGAAATCAAACCCATTAACTTGTTGCTATAGCACCACATTCTCTGCTGTGGAATGATTTGTATATCACTATAAAGTGCTATAGAAATAAAACAACCCTGTTGTGATATGTTACAGTGATATAAAATGACTCGCACAAGATTTTAGTCATGCCGCCCACCCCTAATAACAATGTGCTTCCTCCACATAAGGAACTACGCTCAGTTTAACAGAAGCTGGTGTCAGGATACACTGTGGAAACACACTCAAAGGAAGCAGAAGCAGGGAACCAGAAGAAAGAAGGTTAATATAGAGCGTCGTCACGCGTGGTTGCTATGGCTGCAGTTGTCAGCATGGCACAGGGGGCTCATGTCATGACTGACAGCTGTGACAGCGATGTAATCCAATCCCCTCACAGTGTTCATCGAAGCCCCGCTGCACAGAGATCTCGACGTGAACTGAGTGGGAGAGGAGCGCGTGGGCACCACAGTGGAACGACGCCAGTTGCATGGAATATTACTCTGACAGAGGAGAAATTCACACTCGAGTCCTGTGTCATCTTCAAGACGATTAGACAGAGAGGGAATAATCCGGTGGGAAGGTGTGACGGGGCAAAGTATCGAGCTCACCAATATAGGATGAAAAAAATCATTTTAAAAACGTTAAAAACAAGAAGAATACGATCATTTCGGGAATTTTATGCTTGGAGTTAAACCCTGTTTGCTTTCTTGATACTGTTTCTGGTCATATTGTGACTTAAAGGCATAGTTCACCCAAAAAAGAAAATTCTGTCAGAATTATTTGATATCTTACCCCTGACCTTTCACCTGTCCAAAATACCTGAGAGCTCGAGCTATGTTCAAAATTCCCCAATAAAACAAGTTATTGCATGACTTCAGTAGACATTTTATTGTAATTTTCATAAATTGCACTGCACACATTGTGAAACAACATTTTGTTCCATGGCTGCAATAAACTTTAATCAAATCGAATCTAACAGGGTTTCCAAAACTGGGGTTTGTGAGTTGATAAAAAACTAATTATTCATTAAATCAAAATGTCCAATTAAAATAAATAAAATAAAAACAAATCAAAATAAAAACCGTACATAAAAAAGGATTACATTTTTATGTCAAAGGGGTTCGGCTCACACAAAGTTTGGGAACCCCTGACATTGAATACTGCACACAACTTTTAAGGTTGTTACTGTGCGTTCACACCGCCGCCGACTTGAGCTTCCAAAGTTACCGGAAATCATTCATTTTCAATGGAAGCTGGCTTCTCTCAGCTGCAAGGAGCGTCAAATTCCTCGGCGTCGCGTTTTGGGCGTTTTGAGCGTTTTGAGCGTCAATCTGAAAGTTGAGAGAAGCTCAACTTTATGGTAATGAGCTGTGACGCGGTTCAGCGGCAAGCAGCGGCAAAACGCCAGCAACCAATCGGAATATAGACGTCCTTCGCGCTGGCTGATTCCGGAGAAACATACGATGTAAACTTTCGTTCCTACCAAAACATTAGTTCCGAGAAAAAATTATTAATTGCAGAGTTTAACCATCATACAGTGAAAGTGTATCATTTGCATGTGTTTTAAAGTCCTGTCAGCAAGAACGAGCAGAGAGAGAGAGATCCCCGGCCGCGCGCGCGCTTACTCACCCGAGCGCTGTCTTGAATGCAAGACTCTTGCTCTCTCTCTCTCCCTCGCGCATATTATTCAAAATCAATTGATACGATGGTGTCGAAAAAAAAACTCTCCAGTGATGAAATGTTTTCTGTGTTGACAAATCTTGCGCGATATCCTAAATTGCCGAATGCATTGCTTGTTTTTTCTGTTTACATTTCATGGTGTGACACTTCTCTTCTTCCATGATCGAACACAGAATGCTGCTACGTCAGAGCGGCCAAAGCGTCAACAAGCTTCCCCGTACTTTTTGACAAGCGTCTTTGACTGGGCGGCCAGAGCTTCTTTGCAGCTCAAGTCGGCGGCGGTGTGAACGCACAGTTAATGTTGTTTTGTAGTCCTTGTTGAAGCGTTACATACTGAATAGTTATGAACTGTCACTGTCTGAAAAAGAGCTGCATGAAAACACTCCTTTTATGTTCCAAGGAAAAAAATAACAGCATATGGGTTTGGAATGACATAATGAGTGAGTGAAAAATGACAGAATTTTCATTCTTGGAAGCATGAATATGAAGCATATGCTCACCCATATGGGTCACATAGATAATATCCCACAACCCACGGCACTCAAAAATATCAATAGCTCATCAGCATAAAGTCACGGTGCTTGTGGAGCTGTAAGCAGGGAGGGCAGGTTTCGAAGTAATGAAGTTGAGTAATTAGAGAAGATGAAAGACATTATTATTGGCATCGTGTCAGTAAATGAAGTGAACTGTAAAGGGAGGTGCGACAGAGATGAAACTCATGCCCGCTGAGCCTTTATGAAAGATCTGAAGGCGTCAGTGCCTGGGTGTAAATGTGGAGGTGCTGCCACAGCGAGAGCTGGCGCTACAAACAACACCCACATCAGAGAGGAGAGAAGGATGGAGAGAGAAGAGACTGGAAAAGTTGCACACAATGGTACACAATTGGGGGGGTCACAAATGAAATCCATATGAAAATGACTCATTTTCTCAAATGACTCATGACTTTGTTTAAAGGGATAGTTCACCCAAAAACTTTAATTCTGTCATCATTTACTCACCCTCAATTCAAAAGGAGATATTTTTATGAAATCTGAGCATTTCTGTCCCTCCATTGACAGCTACGCAACTACCACTTTGACACTTCAAAAAGTGCATGAGGAGATTGTAAAACTAATTCATATGAATCGAGAGGTTTAGTCCAAATTTTCTGAAGAGACTCGATCGCTTTATATTATGAACAGACTGAATTTAGGCTTTTATTCACATTTAAAAAAATAAGAAGTATGAATGAATGGATGGTTTAATATTGTACACCAAAAACTAGAAAAGCAGAGGGGTAAAGGAGACGGCCTGACCACCTGCCTGTTCTTTCACATCCAAGAGCCTGTCAAACATGATTATCTGTAGTGAGAGTCAAACTTGCACATTCAGGTTCAGGGGGAAAGTTCTGCTGAGTGTGTTAACTGAAGCAATCTGGGCAAATGCTGGGAGCAGGTTATATGAAATCACATCAAACCAGTACAGTAAGCTTCTGAAACATTATAACCCGATAATCGAAACCCTGTACCTAACCCTAACCATTAGCTAACCCAGAGGACAATGACAGGTTGATAAGAAAAGCAAAGACATACACTAGCATTCAAAAGTTTGGGTTTGGTAGGATTTCTTTTAATGTTTTGATTCACAGTGCTCATGAAATAGTGTAGGCAAAATGTACCCGGATGACCTACTTCTTCAGGCGAGATCCTGAAGTGTGCATTCGATGGACACTTTACTATCCCATGAGGCCACGGGAGAGGATTTATGAATGGCAGTGAAGCGACGCAACTGATGCTGGTAGTGACAACATGGCGAATGTAGTACACCCGGATTACATCATATTATAGCACTTTTTCTTTCAAAGCAAATACTTATTCAAAATAAGTTCGAAAATCTAGTCAACAATAAGTACAACTATATTTCTGCCTGTGCAAACATAACAATGACAGGTTGTTTCTATGCAATTTGAAGTAGCATTAATGCCTTTAGCACATTTTAAGTTTAATACTGTATACCTATAGTTAAAGTTATAACTTCAGATACAATCTATAGTTAGGGCTAAGTATGAGCAATATTAATAGGGATAGTGATGCTTGCCTTAGCAATATAAGTAACTACATAGTTAAAATATTTCAAATAATTCTTCATTGTGCGCTCATTGTATTTTATGAGTATCCAACACTGGAGAAACCAAACTTCAGGAAAAGTCACAGCATTACTTCCTTCGCCCAATAATCCACAGGAACAATGGCTATCGGCCAGCTAAATGTCACTGCACTCACAAACAGAGTCCATTTCATTGAATTCTCTGAAAAGCGGAGTATTGCTTCACAAAGATGAAAGAAGACCTCTTGAAATGTACATTGTTGAGGTGCTGAGGGTCTCTAGGTGAACACCGGCGGTCTCTTTCATTCTGCTCTAGAGAGTTCAGAAAGACATCCACAGCAGGGATGTGAAGTTGCTGACCTCTTTCAATTGGTATTGTCAGCGAGTATTAAGTATTTTCATCTTCTTGCTGAAGACGCGTCTGAAAAGATTTGAGGTCACTCTGTTTGGCCTTAAATATACAAAGTATAGTATATGTTTGTACACATATGCTCTGTTAAAAAAGTGAGCTGCTATGTAATACAACACCATGAACATTTGAAATGCTCTACATAGGCATTCAAATAGCGGTCATCATGTAAAGCAACAGAATTGACTCACAATTTGTTTCAATAAAGTTCAGTGTTATAAAGTGCTGTATTGATAATATACAAACCTGGCATTGCATATTACGAATGTTGTTGGCTCGTTGATGAATGTTTGATGAATCTCTGATTGGCCAGACGGTTTAGTCTGTTGTGATTGGTTTACTCTGCTCTGATTGGTCAGATGGCCCAGTCTGTTGTGATTGGTCTACTCTGCTCTGATTGGTCACAAGGCCCAGTCTGTTGTGATTGGTCTACTCTGCTCTGATTGGTCAGATGGCCCAGTCTGTTGTGATTGGTCATCTCTGTTCTGATTGGTCACATGGCCCAGTCTGTTGTGATTGGTCTACTCTGCGATGTTGTGATTGGTCTACTCTGCTCTAATTGATCAGATGGCCCAGTCTGTTGTGATTGGTCTACTCTGCTCTGATTGGTCACATGGCCCAGTCTGTTGTGATTGGTCTACTCTGCTCTGGTTATTCAGATGGCCCAGTCTGTTGTGATTGGTCTAATGCTTACAGCCCGTTTCAAAACGAAACTCCAATACCATATCTGAACTTCAGCTCCGTAGTCTTCCTCACCACCTGATACACTATGATAAGAACAGTAACGATTGTTTTACGTCTGTCTTAATGTATAAAGTTTGATATTTGAAACTTTGCACACAATCTCAAACAGCTACAGAACAGACTACATGAAAAGTATTATCCGAAAAAGCATAATAGGGGCACTTTAAAATGCCGCCTGTAGGCAGCTTACTAGATATTTGAAACACAGACATAGAACAATCAGATCACCTCTATCTTTCTTTCTTACAATTCTTCTCAAACCATTTTTTGCCCAAATAATCCTTATGTTTTTAACCAATGCTTTGTAAAGTATAATATGTGGTCTGGCACTAAGACATTGTGGAACATGGTGTAAAGGACTAATCCTCTTATGCCACACTAAATAAACTTTATGGATCTAGAATAATCTTTAATCCACACAACACAGCCATATTAGAGATGCCTTGGTCTTAGCGTAAGCCCTGCCATTTAGATTAAACAAACACCATTTTCCCAGCAGGACTGAGACCACACACGCACGTCCATAAAGGGCGAACTATTTCATAAAAAGTAGTTTTTTTTTAAATAAACCATTATGCTGTAACACATTTACTGACCCTTTGAGGCAAAAAGAGCTTGATTATGTAACAACTGTATGCCTTCACTGTGACAAATACTGGCAAGGTGTAGTTCTTCCTTTGCCGAAATAGAGGGATTAAAAAGCAATATTCCTAGAAAGACTGGATCTTACAACAGTCTGTTCTCGCTCTATCAGGGTCGATGTGTGGGTTTTACAAATGCCGTTTTTTAATACTAGAATTTAGGCTGAATGACATAAAATATTCACAATAGGGTAACGTTTTTTAACAAGTAACATAAAATAAAGTAACATTTTAACATGCTCTTTATTTGTCATTAAGTTTCCTAAAGATCATGACTTATAACTTGCTATGTGACAGTATTAAAAATTCAAAACTCAGATGAAGTCACCATCTGCCATTTTACAACTGTTTTAGTTTTAAAAAAAAAATATGAGGGCTAATATTGCTTGCTTATTTCTAATATTTGCTTTAAAAAGTGCTTTTTTTCCAAAAGAAATATATTTTTATTAATTAATGATAATAATTAAACACTCAAAAACAAAATGAAAATAAATATTTAGTACAATAAATATTGACATACTGTTATTTTTTTTTACCACATTCTACTTTTTGCAATAAATATTTAGAATTGTCTACAATGATGTTTGAATTTAAATGATAGTGCTTTTGACTGCGAGAAAAGCCCCTTTTAACTCAAATTGTATGTATTTGTTATAAAATGAATCATGTATCATATCTTTAAAAGGATTAAAAATACTGAATTTTTTTTAGCTATATCACCAAGTGCTATACTTGGAACATAATATATTATGGAGAGTTGAATATCCCCAAATAACACCCTAAAATTATCCTTGGCTCCACTCCTAAGAGTTAATGTCTCCATTTAACCAGTGTACAGTGGCTATTCTGAATGTACAGAACACATCATCACAAAGAGCGAACAGTTTTGTGAGACTTCCACAAATATTACAGAATCTTACTCATTATTCCCTATGGGAAATTATGAGCAATTGGTGAAGAAAATAAAATGTGACAGCGAGTGGAAATGATATAATAAACATAATGAAAACGCTTTAGCTTTATACCCACTGTACATCAGCAGCACTTAAGAACATGCATCCAGGGTCACATTTCATCCCAAAGGACTATGTCCCATAATTCAGTGGTTAAAGTGTGCAGAGAATAGGATGCGCTCCATTTAGTGAATATGAGCACGATCAAACTGCTTCTGGGGAGTTCACACTCTTAATGCGCAGTGCAATTAGGACTGCAGATTTCTTAAATTAGAGCTAAATGTAGGCGCTTCAAAATAAGCAGAAATAAAAATTCAATCACACACGGGAAATGTATTTTCCAAACTGTTCAAATGCCATTAAACATTCTGTGAGAGAATAAAATATTCAGAGAAAACCAGCACGTCCTAAATTTGAAGCCCTTTACCAGGGGTCTGGAGTATTTTTTAACCAATTAAAGTAGGAGAGTTCGCTTGCCTGTAGGTCCATATGAAAATCAGGGTCACTCGGGGTGACATTAAAATGCATTTCCTGAAATGAGTTTGAAATTTCACCCAGCACATTTCCTTATCTGCCTCTCAGAATGAAGGTGACAATTAAGTCACCTACATTTCTTTCCCATTTAATGCACACTCCACTTTCAATAACGCGTCTTATTTTGAGATAAGGAATCTGCAACATCTCTTAAAACAACAGTTATTTAGAATATAAGTGGACTTTGATCTCATGCTCTTCGTCTTTACTCGATAAACTACAATGCATTTGGAAACACACTAAGTCTATGTGGACATACCTGACTTAAAGCATGTACAAAGAGCCTGTGTGTGTGTGTGTGTGTGTGTGTGTGTGTGTGTGTGTGTGTGTGTGTGTGTGTGTGTGTGTGTGTGTGGTAGAGTAAAGATCTTAAGAGAATGCAACCTGCATGCTCCTGCTTCATTAACAAGCCTTATTATAGAGTCAACATGGTGTGAAGTGTGAAAAGCTCTGACAGCACAACTTTGTTCTCGAGGGATTGTGTGATCAGGAGACAAGAGAAGAATCCAGCGTAATCTGGGTAATCTCTGCTCTAAGAGTGGATAAACCCTGCTGAGGCATGAGCCACACACAAGAGTTCAACCATTAACCATTCCTATTGGTTGTGAGTATAGCCAATAGGTTAGCCTACCATGTCAGAACTGAACCAATACAAGCAAAAAAAAAAATAATATTTAATATTAAACATTAATTATGTTCTGATTGGCTTTATTTGGTGAAACTTGTCGCATTGTAACTAGTTAGGAAACATTGTTACATGTTGAACACAATACAAAAAAAAAATCTTGTAGAAAAAAAATTCATTTCATTTTTACAAATAATTACAAAACATTCAGCAAGAAACATTTAATCGAATGTAAAATTTCGAAGTAGAAATGAATGAAATAGTATTTTCTTGTAAAACGTACTCCAATAATCTTCATTGACAACTGACAGCTAAAATAATTAAATTAAATCCAAAAAAGTTTTGCAGTGTCCCACAAGCTTCTATGAAAAAACATGAATTGGAGCTTTAAAAATCCAGAAAAAAAAAATGCTGATATGAAGAACCTGAAAGATAAGGTCACCAACTCAATATCCTTGTCCTGCTGAAAAGACCACAATAGGTTAGCAGACATTTATTTTGATGTCCATCCCCTGATCACCAGAACAATCCACTAGACCAGAACCAAACCCCAATAAACCTGCTAGGGCCAACCTGGAAGAAGTCTTTTCAGCTTGATAAGAAAAAGAATTACCTGCAAAATTAAAACACCAGCATATAACACCTCCTTTATGTAAGAGCGTAATAGGGTATCAGTCATTTAATAATAACTTGGCTTAGGTGTTTCTTCTGACTCATAGAACATGGGTATTATGCTCATGGATTCATTATGAAACCAGAAGAACGTTGCTGTTTTTAATCAGAATCCGCTGTATGTGGTCTCTAAGTTTGGCCACCTAATGCGTGTCCTAATGTGCACTTTGGATCTCATGAAATCACATGAGAAAACCTGGCTAGAGCTAGAGTTTTTCTAACAGAAAGAGTACACACTTCTTCAGCAGTACCAAGGTAAACAGATACCTTTAAAGGGATAGTTCACCCAAAAAGCAAAATACTCTCATTTTTACAATCAGGCTGATTCAAACTGTATAGCCTACTTTTATATTTTGAGAAGTCTCAGTGTTTTTGTCGATACAAGTTAATGGGCAATGTTTTTTTGGTTACCAACATTCTTTAAAATATCTTCTTTTGTGTTCCGCAGAAGAGAGTAAATGCATATAGTTTTGGAATTACAGATTTTCATGTTTGGCAGGAGTATATACTTCTATGTATATATATATATGGGTATAGTAAACAGTATGCTTTGATATATGAAACAAAAAAAAGGAAAGCTGATGATATGAAAAAGTCGGTTTACCAAAGTCTAGCATGGTATAAAAGATATACCAGAGTTCAGACTCTGAATTCTGATTAGATGAGCCGCTTTGATGTCAAATTCTATGCTAGCACAGTTTTATAAAAACAATAAGCCAGTTCTCTACTTTACTTCGTGCCTAAAATCTCTCCTTGCTTGTGGAAAAAGAGTAATTGACGGCCTCTCATGATTTACTGCTTTAGTAACTATCTGTGCGGAACACATTAACATCTTGAACTAAAAAAATAATCCCTCTACAAATCGAATGATGCATTATTCCTCTTAATTTCTGATGCTACTCACTATTAAACCAACAATAGCCTACAAGTCAAGGTCGCCGTAACCCAAACAATTTAGGCCATTAATTAAGAATCCTTCCTGAGGAATATTAGCCTGTTTTGAGACACATGAGAGCCGCAGCTGAGATCTGGAGCGGTGGGGGTCAGCGCAATACTGCGTATCGATAAAATAAGAAAAGACTTCTTCTAATTAAAGGCTGAGGCATGTGGAGATAAGGACAAAATTGCTCCGGTCTTCTCCAGGGATATTTGAACATCAAACCCGCGTTCAGACAGCAAACAGGGAGGAAAATGTACAGACACCAGCGTGCCATTTAATCCAGCCTGATTATTAGAAATAAAAGCACCAAGTATGCCAGCGGTATCGATTGCAGCAAGAAAAACACAGCCATTAAGAATCACTTAAAGAAAAGCGTGTAGGTTTTAACCATCATTTCGAGGCACACTGCTGTACTCCCTTCTAGAGCACTTGTGTTTCCAAGCCTGTTATATGAACATCTCCATCATGGGGGATATCAGCCCTAGACAGCAGATTTATTGCTCTTCTGTGAAGCCAATAAACAGCAGAGATGTGAGCCAATTCCCCACAGGTTGAAGCCCGGGCTCTTCTACGGTCAGATTCATTATGCATACAGTACATCATACGTCAAAACTAAATTTCCCTCCCCTTGAGCGCTCTAGAAAACGCAATAACATTATCACACCCGAGCGCTATCACCGTCAAACGGCACAGATATGATACTATCATGGATCTGCCCATCTAAGATAGACTCTCGACATTTCCACCAGATGTTTTTCAATGAAATGAGCCAATGATCTGTAATTACTGTGACCTACAGGAGAGAGATATGTAGGTTAAGTTTGCCTGCCGCTCCGCTTCTCTGCATGCATGTACTAGGGATGTTTTCACAGTATAAATCCCAACAGCTTGTTTAATCTCCTTACGTGGTTACATCCTCTTTAAAAATTCACTAACATAGTGACAACTGCACATTGACTCGGGACGTCGTTCTGGCCAATGGGAAAATCCAACCTGCCCATTTAGACTTTTGCTGATCACATACCAGGTTGCAAATGAAGATTTGATTTGAATGCTTTAAACTGTAATGAAAGTGTTTTAACTTTTTTATCAATCACTGATTCTCATTACAAAATTAATGTATATGTTGTACTGAAATTAATGCATCTATTTTTTATTTGAAATAAAACTGTCCCAATAGAAATATTTTCATTATTGGAATTTTTATTTTTTTATTTTTTTTTGCATTAAAGTATTGAGAATTAGGGGGTGAGATGTGTTTTAATATCAATATGTGTTTTATATTGAGATGTGTTTTAATATCAATGTAAAAATATTATGGAAATATTTAAATTATTATAAATGATTTCCTTTATGTAAAACAAAAACATAATAATTAAATATAATTGAAAACAAACATGTATTTATATTATTTAATATATTTATAATTACTCATAATATATAATAAAATATATAATATTATATTTTAGACATTTTTAGCAGCCTTTGTGAACAGAAGAGGTGACCGCGAAACGGCCAAATTCACAATCAAAAGTCAAATAACTTCTATTACTTTGTACCTCGGAGCTACTTCCATTATACTGTCAGATTTCATTATAATAATGATATGGCTCTTATCTAGCACAAGAAATCGAACAATCAGCCTGGGAAAATGGAGACAGCCTACTGTGCGGAAACGGGGACACATTCTCTACAGTGCAGACTTTGAGAATCAGAAATTAGGATGATGAGAAATAAATCAAACACTCTTCGCAGAGCTGTTTAGAAGTGAGAGTGAAGACCTCTACTTGCCCTCATTCATCACACCAGATAATAAAACTAATTACAATGCAACTTTGTACAGACAGAGGACATCTGGAACCTTCATATCCCACTGACATCCATCAAGGTACTTATGGAAATAGCCGTATACCTGTCTCCCAGAAGTACAGCGACTTCCCGTCTCCTGTCGTTTGGGAGCAAACGCTCCAGATTCCACAGAGCAGTAAAAGTAACCTCCATAAACACAGGAACGCTGTCCTTGCACCCCTAACCCCAAGTCCCATGGCTCCCCCTGAGTCGGGTAAAATCCACTCGGTCGGGAGGAAAAGAAACCCCAATGAGAGCAGAGAAAGAACTTCAGTCGCACGGACTGAAAGAGTTTGCGTGCCTCTTCAGTTAGCGTTCCCCGAAGGAAAGGTGCATGTGGCGGTTTTCCTCGTCTTCTGCTCCTTTGGTTGGCTGGAGGGAAAAGGAGAACGCTTTGGATGAACAATAAAGAACGGCAGCCACAGTTACCGGCACTGCTGCTGTCCTCTGCCTACTGCAGCTGACTGACGCCGCATCTCCCCTCCCTCTCTCACCCTCCCTCTCTCACCCTCCCTCTCTCACCCTCCCTCTCTCTCTCTCTCTCTCTCTCACACTCTCTCTCTCTCTCACTCTCTCTCTCTCCTGAGCTTAGGGCACAAGGACGCTCCTTCGCCATGCTCCTGTGACGCTAAAGAAGACAAGATAAGAGGGGAGTGCTGTCGCTAAGGGAGGGAGGGAGAAAGTGGGAGATTTATGAACTCCATATTGCACATTTTTTTTGTATCTGCGTATTAAGGAACTGGAGTTGAATGAAGCGATTCTTCGATGTTTCGAGACGCCCAAAATGTTAAAAGGACCACTGAAAGCTAATAATGCATGCAGAAGAAAGTGTCAAGTTGCACTAAATGCTCTGGCTGAAAGCATGATATCAAAATGAACACACATTTACTTTCTTAATAGATGCTCCTGGATATTTTGTGAACAATGTGCATGCTACTTTTAAGAAAATAGTAATCTATTTTCAAAATGCAATGCTTCATGATATCCCGCCTCTTCAAATCCGTGATGTTCCTTTGGATAACATGGCAAAAAAATTAAAATAAAAACTGATTTATTCACAGTAGATTTGTGCCACAGTAGATAAATTATTATTAAACCGATCACCTGAGCCGTAATTGCCATTTGGCTAATTACTCTGGAACCACAGGTAAATGAAGGAATTTCACTCTGAAATGCATCATATTATGAAAGAAAAATGCGGGTTTAATTGCAAATTTACACTACTGTAGGGTTTTTATATGATTTTAAACATTGAATTTCAGACACTGACAAACAGTATGAGCAAATTATTTGAAATCACACAATCTTACTACATACTCAATCCATTCTCAGCATATCGACAGAAGTCATTCCGAGGGCAGAGATCACTAAATCTTAATGACTGTCTTGTTAATCCACTTTCTTAAGCTCAATAGCTCAGTTTGTGATCTTGAGTGCTAGATACTGGCATGAGAGCAGACTAAACATAAGTGTGTGAGGCTCAGGAGTCAAGACACTTTCACACTAAAGTTTCTGGTGTGGACCCAAGTCCAACTGAAACCAGAATTCACTTTGTATGGTTGTTAAAGCGATTACCCGAACTTGGGTGTGAACCAGAGAAGTGCATCAGAGTCTGCTTGGAAAAAGCATGTAACAAATTTGACTACATCAAAACTGACTGATACATCCAGACACTGTTTTGGGATGCTTTATACTTGATCTAGAACAATCTTTGCTGCTGGACACAAACAACTAAAGAGCAAAAAATAGCAAACTAGTCTTTAATCACATATTTTGCCTTTACAGCTAAAAGAAGTCCTGGAATCTTCCAGTTTATGTCCAATTGTAAATCTTAAGCCATGTTTTTCATTTTGTCAGTTTAAGAAAAACAAAAGTTAAATGTTTAACAAAGAGAGTCATGATATCAACATGACAGCACTATTTAGAATAAAACAGCATCGCTTAAGAAAAAGTTTACCCAAAAATGATGTCATTCTGAAGTTATTATCATTATTGCTCATGAAACATTCAAGAACAAGTTAGGTCTGATGTCACTTACATCTGACCTATAGACAACATATTTGATGTACAAGTGTCCGAAGTGTCATTTTTGGGTGAACTATTCCTTCAAACATATCAAGCAGAAGAGCTATTTTTTATGCTAAAATCCCAGTGTAATAAGCTAACGAAAGCAGGCGAAGACGAGGATCTAAACACAGGGTTATTTTATAAAGCAACACCTAAAACAGAGAACAGAACTCGAAGAACAAAACCAGGGGGATCACAGAGACAGAGGCAACCATTACACATACAACAACTGACAAAGTAACAAGTGAACCACAAGAGCTATAAATACACAGGGCCAAACAAGCTTAACTAAGTAATGAGGAAACAAGATGCACCTGGGAACAATCTAAAACTAATCAACAGGAAAAACTACAAAGGACTACAAAAACATGGCAGAAAACAGGAAAAAATAAATGTCCACACAAGACAAGGGGAACACAATTGCAACATAGCAAAAACTAGCTATTTGATCAGAAACTAATATATAATCCAAGTAGTATAGTGAAATGCATGCAGACAAAGCCATTTTTTTTTTTATTCTGCTCATTTATTAAAAATGTGTGAGTTTGTAGTAGTGCAGTGCTTGGTAGTTTTATGAATGACAGTTGAACCCTGCAGGAGATTCTCTCTCTTCCACTCCAGTGGTCAGACGGGCCATGAGTGAAAGCACTCAAGCAGAACATGAGCGGTCAGTGCTAATGTTCACTCAACACTGCTGTGAACCTCCCTGAGCACAGGCTCAGCCCGTGCCAACATGGACATGACTACAACACTAATCACTTTGTTAGGGAGTTTAGCTTTTGGTTGTATTTAAAGGAGATTGTGGTATTTTTGTCATTCGCTTTGTTTCCATACACTTACTTTTATGCAGATTTGGGGATTAACACATACAAAAAGCTGGATGGGAAGGCTAAAATGTGCATAAAATCTTAAAGGATAGTTCACCCAAAAATTAAAATTCTGTCATCACTTACTCACCCTCAAAGTGTTTTAAACCTGTATGAACACAAAAGATGGTATTTTAAGGAATGTTGGTAACCAGATGGTTGCCGTTGATTTCCATAGTATATTTTTTCATACTATGGAAGTCAATGAGTACTGTCAACTGTTTGATTACTAACATTCTTTAAAATATAATCTTTGGTGTTCAGCAGAAGAAAGAAACTCACTGGAACAACTTCAGGGTAAGTAAGTGATGACAGAATCTTCATTTTTGGGTGAACTATACCTTTAAAATGCACATTAATTTTTTATTTTTATTTTTTTTAACATGTGCATACACTATGATGGAAACATTTGAATACATTTCTGTATGCGCAACATGACTTTGCCTCAACATATTGTGTGATTGGACAAATGGACTAATTACCAGACCAATTTCATTGCACACCATCTAAAATATTGTATTCTGAAATGCCTGAGCCGAAGCCTGTCATCAAAATGATTTGGTATAATTACCTCCCAGAACTTTCTCACACGATTGCATTCCCGAACATCAGGCATCCGCCTCTGAACGCAAGATAACATCACAGCGTTTCTTATTGCGTTTCCTCTGTGCGCACTGAGACGCAAATTATTTATTACGTAGGAAAGAAATGTCACAGGCTTCCCCGGTTGCAGCAACTTTTTACTATTTTATTACTGATACTTTGCACCAGTTTCACAGGAAGTAAAGATTCTGTTCTCTGAAACACATAAGATGGAAGTGGCACTTTATTCGCAGATGTTATGCTATACTCCAATTTTTCACACAAGTGTAATTCACAACTTGGATGGAAACACTGACAGAAGATATTATATTTGAGTATCCAGTAGTATGCCAATAAAAGCAAATTTGCATGCAAATAATATGCTACAATAACCTCAGTGCATACTTATTTCTTGTTTTTACTTAAATAGTGAAAAGCAATAGCGTACCGCACGATATACGTCACCTTTTCTCATTAATATTCATTAAGCTAGCGACGATTGCTAGGGGGGTCAAACTCGCGCGTGTCACTCATGCTAGACGCATGTAAACAGTTTACGGACGAGATGTCTACTGAGCTAAACCTGCTAACTCTGTCCGAGAATGATGTCCCCGGTGCCAACTTCACTGGTATAGAAGTAGAAGAACATACAAATATTCAATTGAAGAGATGGCTTGAGTGTAGAGGGCTAAAAAAGACGGGAAAAAGAGCCGACCTGATCCAGAGGTAGATTGTTATCGACAGAATTTCTCCCCCAAAAAACATCGCCTTACGCCACTGACAGTGACATTTTGCAGTTTCAACAAGCTATCTTTTACCACCCTATGTCCTGTCTGTCATATATACTATGTCCTCTGGTTGTCTTACGTCTGACAGTTGTTGGGGGTAATTTATATTATTATTAATGTATTTATTTTTGTTTAGCGATCGCTAATGCTACTTGGTCACAACCAACAACACTTAATGGGTATTTCATTGTTATTCATGATGATTTTAAACTATTAACTTTTGAATTAAAATGTTTAAAAGATCATTTCATGTGTATGCATTTCATTAGTTTTATGTAAAATACATTTTGATCAAAAATTCCCAAGATATCAATTCTATGTTAATCTACTCATTACCTCAAAACTTAGAATATTTTCTATTATCTTTCTTTATTGCTTTCACTGTACATACAATGAAGGCAATAGTGCACAACTGTTCTCTTTGCAATTAACCTTCATTCTCTCTGTGGATATAGGTTATAAATTACCCCTATATGTAAACAAAAATGAAATAATAAATCCAAGTAAATGTTTATAGAGAATAACTTTTTACATTTTCAAAGTTCAAGTGTATATTTCAGAATGAAATTGAATGGGGTCACTTGTTGGAAATATGATTGCCTTTAAGCATCAAAGTAATATTGAGATGACCCCTCTAAATATTGATAGATTTTGGATTAAATGTGCAGAATTAGTAGAACATTTCACAACTTAAATAAAGCTTTAACATGTCTTCTTTTATTTACTTTGCCAACTGATCTTGAGCGAGCGCGCTTCTATGTTGACCCCCTTCCGGTTTACGTTGCTGACGTCACGCGGCCTTGCGGTCTAAAAATAGCACTCTTGCGGCACGCTATTGGTCTTTCTTGCCTTCACGTTGCTTCAATCAACTCAAACTTAAGCGCAATACAGTGTCTCTTGACAGGAACAATGTACAATGTCTCCTGGAACACAACTAATGCCGAAATCTGCAAGTATAATTTCACAGAGCTGTGAGTGCATGACGTTACAAGAACACAGCGCCACCCCAAAAGATTAAGACATTCAATTGATAATAGACAATTGTGTTGACTTTTAAGCAAAACAAAAAGTGCATCAATTAGTCAAACTTCCTACAATACAAGATTATAAAACTCCTTCTGCTAACAGATGTGTAAAAAACAATAAATGGTCTATCGCTGTATGGTTGAAAGTAGGAATATCCAACATTTGCCTATGAATGCAGAATCAGGACTGTATATGCATATTGTAAACAAATCTCTCTTTTATGAGTCTTTTCTTTCAATGAATCTCCATGATTCAGGTTGTAATCCAGAGTCCTTGCAGCGTTCACATTGTGTTCCGTATCATTGCTTAAAAGGAACGTGAATAAAGCCATGAATTTAATCTTATCAAACATGACGCATCACAACTGAGCTGAAGTCAAAGGTCACGTATGAAGAGATGATTGTACTGAAAACATGCATGAAATTATCTTCCCTACTTCACCATGAAGTCACCTTTTTTTGTGGCTTTAAGGTTTAAGTAAAAAAATAGTGGAGAAAAAAAAAACTAAAGTGATAAATGGCTTTTCCCTGAATTTATTGCCAAGTCTAAATCCGCATGGGCTGAAAAGTACAGAACACTGCCAGAGGAGGATGACAGTTTGTCTGGCCGCAGTGACAGGCCTGCGATAGATTAGACTGCTGTCCGTGAGTCACACGCCAAATGCGATGACAGCAGAGGCAAAGTCTTGCAGGACTGGCAGTCCTTAAGTCGCAATAGTGATGCCTGAAGCCAGTGACTCATGTTTACAGAGGAAGATGAAGGAAGAGTCCAAAATAGACAGCCAATGCTTATGGTTCAAATGACTGAACAATCAGAACACGGATCCTGCCACCCAGCACACACAACTTGATTACCACATAATAATGTACCATGGTACTGTATTTAAAGGGGGGGTGAAATGCTCATTTTCACTCAATCTTCTGTTAATCTTGAGTACCTATAGAGTAGTATTGCAATTGCATCCTTCATATCTCCAAAAAGTCTTTAGTTTTATTATATTTATAAAAGAAAGATAGGCTGTACCGAGTCTTTCCGGAAAAAAACGAGCGGCTGAAGGCGGGCCGTGTGGGCGGAGCTAAAGCTGTGCTAACGCGCCGAGCTAGTAACAACACACAGAGACAATAGAAGCAGTTTTACTCACCGAACCTTTATCATTGTGAGTGGTCGATCCTTAAGCATTAGACGATCTGAAAATCCGTCGATCTGGGCTTTGTTTATAAAACAATCACCGTCGAAATGCAGGGAACAACAGTCTTACACAACTCCGTTTATGCTCTGGAAAAACAAACTCCATCCACTGGTGCCTTAACGCCGGGTTCTTTGGGAATCTGTGCAGGGTTGTCTTGCCCTGGCAACCAAAAACACACTTCTTTGGTGACATTGGCTTCCCAAAAGCCAGGAAAGGGCACTTTGATGGCGAACTGCTTTCGCTCTCTTGCTCTGGTCTACGAGTGCGCGCGCGCCCGCGATCTTACCGGAGAAGTGCCCTTAGGACCCATATAAGGAAATTCCGCTACATCTGACGTCACACATGCCCATACTCGAAAAAAATCCGAAACTTGTGACAAACCGGAAGGACAATTTTTGGCACAGAAATACTCCTTCAAACGTACAATTTAATTTTTGAAACTTTGTCCATGTTTAGCATGGGAATCCAACTCTTTAACAGTGTAAAAAACTCAGTATGCATGAAATAGCATTTCACCCCCCCTTTAAGCAGTACTTGCCCTCTAAAACGTGGTACTTTTCGTGTACTGTCTGAAATGTAGGCTACTGTCGTTCTGTTCTGTGTCATTTAAAAGCAGCACATGTGAGTGTAACAACATAGGTGTACCCATGTGTGTGACGAGGCTTTCAAAGCAGATTCAGGAAAATGAAGGTGATTCATCTCGCTTTCCAAATAAGTGCCGTGTCGAGTCACGGAGCAGAACACCGCACAAGAAAAACTCAGCGACAGAGGAGACTGGTATACATGTATGAATACTTCTGGCATTTCAGCCACCGTTCACCGGTTTTGACGTTGTCTTTTTGTGTCGCGTTAAAGGTGCTCTAAGTGATGTTGCATGACGTCACTTCTTGTTGACGTTTAAAGTATTGTCAAACAAAACGGAGGCTAGCTTGACCCTCCCTCTTCCCCAAATCCTTCTTGTCGGTTACTGGCTGGAACAGTTTGTTATGTTTTGTGGTGCGGGTTAGCCCAGTTTGTTTTTCTTGCCGTTTGTGGAGCCTGGGCTGTCTACAGAAACCAGTTACCAGTTTTACAGTGTGTTCAGGGGACAGGCAGCTAGCAGATGGTGAGGAGATGTTTGCTGTATGTGACAAAAAAATGTTTTGGCCTAAAAAACGTGTGACATCGCTTAGAGCACCTTTAAGAGTGATGCAAAAAACAGGCTGAAATCTGATTTGAGCAGGCTTCAAAAATCTGATTGGAATTGCATTTCAAACCACCTCCAAATGTGGTTTGAATAAGATAAAAATGCTGTCCAGACTTTCAAAAACCCATCTGGATAAAATCTGGAATCTCTGGATATGCAAAAAATCTGATTTTTTTGCTGGCAGTCTGATCATAGCCTTCATCAAACCGCTTGATCAGTGCATGGAAAACAACCGAATCAAAGACGAGATTCATGCACGAATTAACATAGCTACTTCTGATTCTAAACAGATGACAGAAAATTCAGGACACATCACATGAGATGATTGCAAAAATAATCTGAGTGAAAATTATTATCAGATCGGTAAATGGTAATCTCCTTCGTCATTTATCAGTAGTTTTACTGAAATTGGACACATTTACTTTTTGATGCATTCTTAACACATATTGCACAATATTATCCTGAAAAAAAAAAATCTTTCAAGGTAATGGAAATTTAGTCACACTACTGGAAATAAATAAATAAATACAGTCACACTACTCGAATGAACGAATGAATGAATCTATTTAAATAAATAAAGGTTCAGTGGTCCCACAACTGGAAGGAAGGAAGGAAGGAAGGAAGGAAGGAAGGAAGGAAGGAAGGAAGGAAGGAAGGAAGGAAGGAAGGAAGGAAGGAAGGAAGGAAGGAAGGAAGGAAGGAAGGAAGGAAGGAAGGAAGGAAGGAAGGAAGGAAGGAAGGAAGGAAGGAAGGAAGGAAGGAAGGAAGGAAGGAAGGAAGGAAGGAAGGAAGGAAGGAAGGAAGGAAGGAAGCCTAACCTATATTCTCAGGATCATTAATCTTTACATTAATTCAGAAGTGCCAATGTGGATAGGTTATGAAAAAGAGCTAGTATGCTAAACTTTAACCAACTACTTTTAGACCAGTGTTCAAGTGTGTGTGTGTGTGTGTGTGTGTGTGTGTGTGTGTGTGTGTGTGTGTGTGTGTGTGTGTGTGTGTGTGTGTGTGTGTGTGTGTGTGTGTGTGTGTGTGTGTGTGTGTGTGTGTGTGTGTGTGTGTGTTGTGGTAGGGTCTTTGCTGGATTATGAGCTTAAATCATCCAGTTACCTCTCTCGGTTGACCTACTCTGAGCTCAAAGAGGGGGAAAACCAATTAGTCTGATGAGATTCTCCAAATGCGTTTTTCTCTCCAAAGGTGATGTGATGGGATTCTTATCCACAAGAATTTATAATTATTCTCTTAACTGATGAGCAAATACGGGAACAAAATACAGACCATCACCACAAACTCTACTGTCATCTACACATCTACAACCCAAACAGCTTCATGAATCCAGCTTAAGTGCTTGCATGAACGTGCTTAACTTGATCTTTACACAAATCCACCAATGCTATCAATGCAGTAATTCCAATGAAAGCTCAACAGAGCACAATGGCAATGTGCCCTTGTTCAGACAACTGTTGATCAAACACAGACACAAACAGTGCTTTGCTTCCAGCTTTGCCCGGCTCAAAATGAGAAATTTATCTTTCCCATTCAGCAACACAACTACAAGTTACTCATAACTGAAGTCAAGCTACCTTTTTAAAAGTAGTTAGCTGCGAGCTACCAACAAAAAGTCCATTTTAGATTTTGCCCTCAATGTATATGCTAATGTAATTTGTAATTTAATAAGAGCTGTAATTTTCTGGCACAAAATGCCTTTTTAAAGAATCAATTTCAATCAGGTTGACAACTTCAAACTTTAACAATTACATTTAAAAAGTAATATATATAACACAAAAAATAATGAGAACAAAAAACAACATGTATCACAGTCTATAAAGAATGTGGTGATAAACAGCTTTAGTTTAGTGAGAAGAGCTTGTTACTGGAAACGTTACTGTACATTATTGAGCAAACAGCTGAGTTACTGTCATACTACTGAAAATTCAAAGTGGGTAGTGTCACTAAATCACAAAGTTGGTTACTCCTTAAAACTGACCCTGTGATTGAATCAAACATTGGACTTCAAACTTAAGTACACAATAAATTAAGTTCTCGCATCTGTGGGTTTTAGACATTTGCCATTAAAAAAAACTGTTCTCTGTGGTTGAAAATCCAAATGTTAATGAAGGCGATTGAGCTAGCTTTGAAAGCATAAGATCCCACCCTCCCTTCAGAGCGTCTCCAAAGCCATACCTCCTTCAAATCACATGAACGCGTACAGCAGGGAGCGAACAAAAGTGTCAGAGACGAGAGATGGTGTTAAACTATATCATATCTCACAGCACATAGCATTACAATAATAATGAACATATACTTAATGAGCACTGACCTGTAGCACCTGACTGCTGCAGATTCATTTCAGCATTGATTAGTGTTGCCATTGAAACGCATAAATGAGAGTCACGAATAGGGCTGAACGATATATCGTTATCGTATCTATATCGAGATATGAACTTTCAAGATATTACCATCGAAAAAAGCAACGATATAGACGATATAGATTTCCCCTCTCCGCGCTCGCCCTGCATACAACTCTAGCAGTCACAACAAACATCCGTTTTAAGAGTGCCCTTGAATGCACCGCTAAAGCCAGCGCGCACACACTACCAGGGACGTGGGAACTATATTGTGAGAGGGGGGGCGGCATTTCCATGGTGACGCGTCATTGCTTGTCACGTGACACACCGCAGCAGCAACAGCGCTGAATGAATGATGATCTGCTTTTATGTAATTTTTCCTTTTTTATTCAGAATATTCACAAATGTGTTAGCTATGGCATGAAATATCTGATATTCCGATTGTCAAATACATGCCAGTGGAAGTATATTGTTGTTTAAACACCTTTATAACGATCGCGTTAGTTGAGCTGTATGCGCGATGGGCGCCGCCGTGTTAGTTTGTGCCGCTGACGCAGGTCAGAGAATCGGATCTGTTGGATTTACAACCTCTATGTTTACAACATGTGAATTCATCCACTTCTCCCGAAATACTTAAAAGTAAGTGGCTGGTGAACTGGGAATAGAATAGAGTAAACATTGAAGTTACTTACACAATGTGTATCTGATATGAATAAAACGTGTCGAATTATAATAGAAGGGATTATTATTACCTCTTCCATAGACATCAGTGTGTATTTTACAAACTCTAAATGTAATGTTTTTTTAGTATTTACGTAGTCATATCGTATTGTATCGATATCGAGATATCTGGCATGAAAATCGAGATATGAAATTTTGTTCATATCGTTCAGCCCTAGTCACGAACCGCTCCGAGTATAACGTCACGGGTTTCCATCTCTTCCATATTACAGTAGTTATGGCGTGAAAGCAGCATAAGCTTGTTGTTTTGGTTCAGGAGCTGTAAAAGGTGGCTGCTGTTTCGGTTGCGGTGCTCTGTGACTGACGTATGTCTAACTCTGCATAGCATGAAACTCAAAAAAGACGTGACGTCTGCACAAGCAGGTGTGCTGAGGTGTGGAAACACATGTTGGCTGTGTCCCAATTCAAAGGCTGCATCCTTCGAAGAACTCGGACTTCAGAGGCAACGCCTATCTAAATATGTCCGCCATGGTCCATTTCTGTATATAATAAAGTGTATAAACTATAATTGCATCGTAGTAAGATATGTCAACATTTGAACTGCTTTAAAGTTTTTTAGTGTTATTTTTACATTTGTATCATCAGATATTTGAGTAAGTTGAATGGAACCTTCGAAGGATGCATCCTCTGAATTGGGATGCAGACTGCAACCAGCATAAAAAAACAAAAAAAAACTGGAACAAATCACCTACCTGCCTTTAATAGCACTTTCGCCGTGCACATTAAAATATAATATCAAATCGATACCATTTTTGAGTATAGCATTCTCTCAATAAATATTGTTCCAAAACAGCTTCACAACCGCCCAGCGAAGTGACAAGGGAAAACTTCAAGACGATTAGGTAGAATGGAGTTGCATGGATTTAAAAAAAGGTTGCTCAAGCAGTTCAGCTGTATGTAAAATAAATAATATGCAAATTCAGTGAAACACATCTTGTCGTGTCTGAGGGTGCAGAGAGGCTTGAGTTCTCTGAGAGTATCAGAGTAAATGTGGGTCGACAGTATTAAAGCGAACCGAGAAAGAAATTGAACTGCAGTCCTTGGGATTAATCTGTCAATTTAACAGTTAAAGATCCAGCTGCCCGTTCTTGTTTTAACTACATTTAACACAGCGTTTCAAAGGCGGTCAATTCTGGTTTGTCGAACAACAAAAGTGATTGTCGAGATACACGATCCGTGATCAGAAGAGCCTGCGTTTCTTTCTGACTCATGTCTATTTAAATGACAAAGAAAGGAAGAAAAATGAATAGCCTACTTATATGACTCATTTTGTCCTTGATGTTCATTTGTTGCGTAAAAGACAAATTTACACTGTCTATCTGGGGACGTGATGAAATTACAGACAACACTCTCTTGCTCTGACCTCTGCTGTAACTCCCTCATTAGGAGATCTCACGAGCAGTGGGACACGCCATTCCTTCCTCGCTATTATTGCCATGGTAACAACAAACACTGATGGCTCGCGACAGGCAGTCATGTGTCATTCATCAAAAGCTTGCTGTCACTCACGGCTCTTCAATCAAGGATACAATATCAAATGCTTAATGTCAGCAGAAGGCACTGCCCATGAATACACTTTAATAGAGGCATTAGAGAAACGATGCCAATGATTTTTATCGTGAGAACCATGTGTTAGACAAACTTTTATCTAACATTCAATGTATCTAACAATTAAAATCATACAAAATTTTGAGAATATTTTGAAGTGAAATTCATATGTAAATAACACTTTTAAGTATTAATTCATTTTATCAATTATATTTATATTTTCGATTTTTTATATATATACAGTCCATGAGAAAAGTTTGGAAACATTCATTTTGAATTTTATTTTTATTTTGAAAAAAGTCTCTTCTGCTCTCCAAGGCTGCACTGATTAAATCCAATTCACGAGTTCACACTTACATATAATTTGAATGGGTAAGTTTAATGCGTATAAGGCGTGCTGTCCGGAGGGAGGGCTCCGAGCTCGGAGTTCAGCCCGAACCCAGAGTACTCCCCCCGTATGTAAGTGTTTAGTACTAGAAGTGTGGAGAAGGGGTGGTGGTGGGATGCTACAAAAACTGTCAATGGAATGAGGTGAGACTGCTGAGTATTTATACCTCTCACCATTGATTGCTGAGTGCTTTCCACTTGTGTTAATTATCTGAACGTGCTCCTCCCGAACCTTGTTAATAAAACATCATATAGAGTAAAAACAGCAATATTGCGAAATATTATTACAAATTAAAATAACTGTTTTCTATATTACAATATTTGTAATTTTAAACTGTCATTTATTCCTGTGATCAAAGCTGAATTTTCAGCATCATTACTCCAGTCTTCAGTGTCACATGATCCTTCAGAAATCATTCTAATACGATGATTTGCTGCTCAAGAAACATTTATTTCAGGATTCTTTGATGAATAGAACATTCGATGAACATTATTTATTTTCATTTGTTAAATTTATTAAAGCATTTATTAAATAGAAATCTTTTGCAACATTATAATTGCCTTCACTGTCACTTTTGATCAATTTAATACATCCTTGAATAATAAAAGTATTATTTTTTCTCTCTTTTTGAATCCAATACCACTAATGTTTGAATTGATTGATTGATTGATTTTATTTGACCACTTAAATATAAAAATATGAAAACAGTACTCTGTGTCATATATTAAAATACATAAATAGTCAGGGATGACACAATAAAGCCCAAAGACTTATTTCCATTGTGGTCCCTATAAGGGCAAGGGGAAAGGACAAGTTGCAGCAATTCACACATCAATTATTTTTCATACATTAAACAAATTCATTCATATTATACAGAAAAATATATAAAAAGTAGACTATGACATAATAAAAACTATGATTGGCATCTAAGCCATACTTTCAAACCCTGTTTAAAACTGCCTATGCTTCGTACTGTCTTTAGTGTACTAGGTAACCGATTCCAAAGGATAGTTCCAGCATAAAGAAAAGACTGTTTACCCAGATTAGTATTAAATCTGGGGGGTACAAAATCTGTTGAGCTACCTCTAGTGGAATAACTGTGACCTTCACTTACTCTTTTAAAATAATTTCTAAAATATTTGGGAACATCTCCATTAACAATTTTATGTACCATACCCAGCTGCATCTGAGACACGCGATCCTCAACTTTCAACCATCCCACTCTTTCAAAGTGGGAAGATTCCAGATGAGTTCTTATGGGAAGGTCTAAAATTATCCTTATTAATTTATTTTGAGACGTCTGAAGCCTATGTTTTAGGTTCCCTGTGACACCATTGTACCATGATCCACACGCATAATCAAAAAATGGCTGAATTAAAGCTCCTGCCAGAATTAGCTTTGTTTTTTCATCCAAAAACTTTGATATTCTGGCCAAAAAACGGACTCTCTGATTTACTTTAGTAATTACCTTATGGGCCTGACCTACTCCAGATAAATTGCAATCTAACATACATCCAAGATAACTGATTGATTCCTTGGCAGTAATTACAATATCTCCAGCTAGGACCTTAAAACTGGAGGCTTTCTTTAACTTTATCTTTGTTCCAAACAATATGGATTCAGTTTTCCCTAAGTGAAGTGATAATCTGTTATCAGCCATCCACATACTAACATTTAGAAGTGCTGAGCTAAGTTTGTTTTCAATCATATTTTTATCCTTGTGAGAAACAACCATCACAGAATCATCTGCATATAAAAAAAGACTGCATGAACAAGCAGACTTTAGATCATTTATATATAGTAAAAAGAAAAGAGGACCCAAAACGCTCCCTTGAGGTACCCCACAGTCCATGCCTTTTGGTTGAGACATTTTCCCCCCAATGTCCACTACTTGCGTTCTATTCTCCAGATAGGAGCCCACCCATTTCTGTGCTAATTCACTAAAACCCATGGCTTTCAATTTATACATTAAGACACCATGGTCGACTGTATCAAAAGCTTTTTGTAAGTCTAACATGACCATGCCACAGAAGTTTCCATTATCTACCTCCTTTTTTATATAGTCCGTTCGAAACAATAAACAGGAATCCGTAGAATGTGATTTCCGAAAGCCAGACTGAAACTCATAAAGTAGGTTTTGTGATTTTAAGTAATTATCAATCTGTTCAAAAATAATGCTTTCAATTATCTTTGACAGACAACCAAGAATTGAGACAGGTCTATAATTACCAGGGTCTAGTTTACTCCCTTTCTTATATAATGGAATCACTCTGGCAATCTTAAGGTCATTGGGGAAGCATCCTTGTTCTATCGACCTGTTTATAATATGTGTAATGCTTGGAGTAATAATCTCAGCGGCATCCCTCACGAATTTAGATGGAATTGAATCTAATCCTGTGGCTTTAGAGCCATCAAGCCTCTTCAGCTTCTCAAGAACAAGTGTCTCCCTCACCTTTTCAAAAAAGAAACTCCCCGCCCGGACACCTAACTGAGAGTAAAAGTCCTGCACATGACTTTCACCATATTGACCAGTCTGACCAGGTAACTTTTCCACAAGCTTCCTGGCAACTGATGAGAAATGCTTATTAAAGCTATCTGCCACCATCTCCTTCTCAGATGTAATGTTGTTGCCAAGATCTAGAGTGATATTACTGTTTTTTGTTTTTAGCCTTTTACTGTAGCCAAGTTGCTTAAGGGATTTCCATAACTTTCCTGAGTCGTTTCTATATTCAGCAATTTTTTCATTGAAATATGCCTTTTTAGTATTACCCACTTATCTATTAACTTCATTTCTTGCCTTTTTATAATCAGCCCAACTTTGCTCATCCTTGTTTTCTCTGAATTTCCCATACTTCGTATTTCTTACCCTAATTGCCTCAAGGACGTCATCATTCACCCAGGGTTCTGTTCTCTGCCTTATTCTAATTTCTTTATATGGGGCTATTTTATCCACAGCTTCTAAAAACATACTTTTAAATAGGCACCATGCTCTGTCCACGTCATTACATTGCAAAACTTTAGACCAGTTCATTTGATTTAAACAGCCATTCAGTGCTTCTTTGCTATACTTTTTCAGTGAACGGGTTTTTATAGAAGTATGACAGTTGAGCACTGCTTTCTTGATCTTTCTAGTACAGAAAATAATAGAATGGTCACTCAACCCATATTTTATAACCCCGCTTTCTGTTATCCTAGATTTGTCTGATACTAGGACAAGATCAATCGTAGTTTGGGTAGTAGAGCACACACGTGTAGGTTCATTAATCAGCTGATATAAACTATTGGAGCGACAGAAATTCATCAATGCTTTATACCCTGAAACATCACTTTTCTGAACATCAGTGTTAAAATCCCCCAACATAATAACTTCAGATTTAACCAGGTCCATGCAATTTGAGCAAACATCCTCTAAAAGTTTATAAAACTGTGTTTGATCAGGCGGTCTATAACATGCGCAAATTAGTATGGGCTTACTCTTCGGTAGCAAAATATCTAACCAAACCGCTTCAACCTGCTCACTATTTAAGTCCATTCTATGATTAAAACCAATGTCTGCTCTTACATATATACACACCCCTCCACCTTTGCGGTTTCGATCTCTCCTAATTACCAAATAGTTCTCCAACTCAATTTCAGCATCCGTAATGGAGTCATCCAGCCATGTCTCCGTGAAACAAAATACTCCCACCTTTCTGCTTTTGCTGAGGTGTTGGATCTTGGTGATTTTCGGGAGAAGGCTTCTGACGTTGAGATGAAGCAGGTGTAATCCTCTCGCCGTCATGAAATAGTCCACATTCGATATCTCTTTGTTGACACCCGCCATCTCGTCCAAGAGTGCCTGCTCCACGGTGGCCTGTGGATCCAATCCACAATGTTATCATTGTTTTCACAAAAATGTTAAGCAGCAAAATCTGTTTTCAAAACTGATGATACTACTAATAATAAATGTTACCTGAGCAGAAAATGAGCATATTAGAAGAATATATATAGGCTATACACACACACACACACACACACACACACACACACACACACACACACACTGCTTAAGTAATTTATTGCTTTAAAGGGTTAGCTCACCCAAAAATGAAAATTATGTCATTAATGACTCACCCTCATGTCGTTCCAAGCCCGCAAGACCTCCGTTCATCTTCGGAACACAGTTTAAGATATTTTAGATTTAGTCCGAGAGCTTTCTGTTCCTCCATTGAAAGTCAATGGACGGCATACTGTCCATGTCCAGAAAGGCAATACAGACATCATCAAAGTAGTCCATGTGACATCAGTGGCTCAATCTTAAGTTTATAAAGCGACGAGAATACTTTTTGAGCGCAAAAAGTAAACAAAAATAACGACTTTATTCCACTATTCATTTCCTTCTCTCTGGGCCTCGAGCTATTTCACGTAGTGTTTTTGCGCAGCGCGTCTGTGTTGTACGTCACACGTAGGCTCACTATTGGCCGACGCTGGTCATGTGTGATGCGTGTGACGTACAACACAGACGCGCTACGCAAAAACACTACGTGAACTCATACGTGGACTACTTTGATGATGTCTGTATTGCCTTTCTGGACATGGACAGTATGCCGTCCATTGACTTTCATGTTGACGACATGAGGGTGAGTCATTAATTACATAATTTTCATTTTTGGGTGAACTAACCCTTTAACATCATAAAAACCATAAGCACAGTTTTAAACTGAATTTAGACATGCCCAAAACTATGGTAAATTTGCTGCAAAAATGGCAAACCTATTAAAAAATTTAATAGAAAATAAATTTAATTTAATAGAAAATTCAATTTGACCTCCTGAGTTCGACACTCAACATTTTATGAATGTTAAATTAAACAAGTGTCCTTTCACTGACCTTTTGTTAACTGACTTCATTTTTCAGGCCCAATTTTGTACACTATCCATACAATGTGCCAGAAACAATCTACAATCAAAGAATAATAACCACATAACAGCTAGTCACATGTTCCTTTTGTGTTTTTAATTGTTGAGAGCATGTTAAAAGACTGTGAACAACATGATGCCATCTTTTGATTAATACTTATACAGTATAGAAATAAAAAAAAAGCTGTATATTCAATCTGTACTTAAATTGTAAGTGAAATTTCCACAGTCATACTGGGTACTTCCGGCACTCTCACACAAAAGGTAGCCTACATAAGCTGTCAGTGGGGTATTGCTCCTTCAAAAGGAACAGCTTTATACCTTATTTACCCCTAAAGGCTGCATATATACCATAAAGGTAGATTTTAGTAGGCCTACCTAAATTGTACATATTAATACCTTTTGAAAGGGTACCGCCCTAGTGACTGCTTTTGTACCTTTTTTTGTAAGTGGGGTAGCACTCTGCCGACCAATGCTTTAGGCTCAATTAAAATGTATAAAAGCAGTTTAACTTCTGATTGGGCATAAAGCCCTTTGGCTAAAGTGTGAGCTCATACTGGACACTATGCAGTCAGTCTACTGGACCACCAACACTGGGGATGCCGCTGTCTCATAGCGTTTCTGCCTCCAACAATCTGACCTACAAGCGGCCATGCTTTACAAGCCTGCCAGCTCAATGTCCCTCTTCACCATCAAGCCACAGAGCAATCTGATAAATTAAATGGTTATTTTTGGAGATCAGAGTGGGTAAACCATAATTCAATCAGATTTTCTCTCATGCTTTGGCTGCTGCCATCTTGTGGGGGGGGGGGGGGGGGGGCATAACGAGAAATGTACACTTCATAAATGACAACTAAACTGAAATGTGTTTGAGGCTGTATTAGCATAATAGCAGCTTGAACATCTGGCCCAGAAGTTCTTCCATTAATTTACAAATGATACAAACCACACAGTTTGTTTCTATACAGCAAAAAATCATAGTGACCGCGAAACCTCCAAAAAGGTCAAAAGAAAACACCAAACAAATAAATATAGCCTAGTATTGGAAAGAGATACATAGATGAATAAATAACAGAAGCTTGATCGGTGAGCAATTCTTTTAATAGGGGGTTTCAGAATGAAAAGCCCATATGAGACAGTTCAAGACAAGCACTATATTAATATTAATTACTAATCCAGAAGCTCAAGCTTTCAAAGCTGTGGTTCAAAATTAAAACGAGCTTCATATAAGCAATACAATTTCACATTGGTACAACGCTGCCATCTGTTGGTTTCAATGTTGAACTCAACAAGCTGTATAGGCTACGTGTGTGTGTGTGTGTGTGTGTGTGTGTGTGTGTGTGTGTGTGTGTGTGTGTGTGTGTGTGTGTAGGTTGCATGTACCTTTTACTAATATGGAGTAAGCCTTTATGACTAAAGTCATTAAATACCAAACACTCCTAAATACCATCTCAGAGATTCCTTGTTTTCATATTTGGCAGCTTAGGACACACACATAGGCTGGTTGTAAAAGGGCCAAAACAACTCGGGATGCCCAAAAAGAGGGCTAGACTGCTAGCAAAGTTCTGTGCTCTGTAAGCAATTATATGCATTCGCCATATATGGCGGAGACGGTGTTACTTGTAACTATACCAACTAAAGTGACATGCTTAATATTGTGAAGATTAATATTATTACGCACAGTTTAAATGAATAAATATATAAAGGTAATATAAATACATTTTAGAATCAATAGATAAAGCTATAAAATGACTTCATGTGAGCTTAAATGTTCAATTCTCTCTATATCTTTATCAGCTGTATAAACGAACTATACAATTTTTACTTGCACTGATATAGCAAGACATTTTCTTTTAGTTGTTCTCTTTCATAGTCAGTTATTTTCTGCTTCCTGTGTAAATTTGATTAAATTCTTAATACCTCATAATATTTTGCAAAAAAGAGAAGTGAATCTGCTTCTGTTGCGAGAAATAAATCGCAGTTTCACTCTTTCTCAGCATGTGATTGGCTGTTTGCTACTGATGTCACACCTGAACTCCTCAACTCAGGATCAAAGCCTGAGTTGACATAGAAAGTTGATGATCAGCATCATGGTACCAACAAAGCCTGGTTGGATTGGTTTGGTTTGGTTTTGTCAACTCGAAACTAATCCTGTAACCCTGTGTTTGTTCAACTACCATCATGGTAGGCCCCAGGTTAGTCGTGGAGCGTAAGTTAGCCTACTATAACGATGAACACTGCTAAAAGCCAAACCACTTTTTTATGGTGCCTAAAACCCAGAGTTGGTGCAAACTAAACTGAAACATACCTGGCTAGCCATCTAAACCAGCTTCATGGTATAGGCCTCTGGTCCGGGTCAGGTTATGTTCACTGGACAAACAATGACACTCAAATCCAATGTTACTCACGAATGAAGCAGAAACAAGGCAACCTCTGCGTCCGTTTTCAGACCTTCCCGCCGCTTAGGTCTTTTCTAATATTAACACGGGTCCTAAAGCTCTTGCCTGATCGTAACCCTTGTTTTTCCAGTGATATTCCTCTGACCTTTTCTCTTTTAATGTCTCTCAGCCATCCTTCTTTCAACAGTATTTCTTCAAATCTCCCTCTTAGGCCATGTCCACACTTACGTTTTCGTTTGAAAACGTATATTTTTCTCTCTGTTTTTGCCTTCCGTCCACTCTGAGACGGCGTTTTTATTAATGAAAACGAAGCTTTTTGAAAACGCATTCCAAAGTGGATACATTTGAAAACGCCGTTTTCACGTTGTAGTGTGGACTGTGAAACCGGTGGTATTTAAAAACGATGATGTAAATTTAGTCATGTGACGCATATTGTACCAATAGATATTCATGTTCATACCAGTATTGTGCTATTCACTTTTAGCCTAGAAATCTAGACGCACCCTAGCGGCAGCAAAATGTATTTTAACATCTAACATCTTTATTTTTAAGATTAATATTATTACGCACAGTTTAAATGAATAAATATATACAGGGTAATATAAATACACTTTAGAATCAATAGATAAAGCTATAAAATGACTTCATGTGAGCTTAAATGTTCAATTCTCTCTATATCTTTATCAGCTCGAACTACACAATTTTAAATTTGTGTAATAATCTTTTAAGATGTTGATACCAAAGTGATTTATTATCAAACGTATTTCTGTAAGTTTTGTCTAATAGAATGAACGGACTAATTAACTAAAACCACAAATCATCACAGAGCTCATCAAATCGATTGTAAATATGTTTATTTTCCCTTCCAAAATGATGCCATTTCCTGTAGGATGATGTCATTAAGGAACTGTCTTTATTTAGATTAATTTTACAAAAGAAGAGGAAAGTGCTATGAGGGCACCGTGGGTTTTCCCCACAGTATATAATGACCAATTATAATAATACACTCAGGAAAATATGTTTTGTTTGAAACAGGAAGGAGTTTATTTAAAATGTAAAATATTTTGATAAAAGAAAATAATTTACATTTTTATACAATATAGGCTACTACAGTAGATTTATGATATCAACATGAAAATGTAGAGCATAGAAAGAATGATCCACAATACAGAGAGACATGACACAACCCAGAGAGACATGTCTATACACAATTCCCAATAAACCTATTTATATGTCCATCTATGCAAAATACCTGATATAAATTAGTCAGTCATGATTCCCTTCTGATATTCTTAGTCCTAATGTCCCAGAAACGAAACAGATTCAAGATGATCTTTGAGGACTGTCTGTTCTTGCTTAACACTGTCTTGTTCTGACATGACCGACATGGTTCTTCTTTCAAGAGGATGTCATGTTTAGTTCAACCATAAAAAAACCTATTATTATCTGTTTACACATCTCCTCTGGACACATTGTGAGAATAGAAAAAAAAAAAGATATATAAATATACAATACACCCATATACATCTCACAGAACACAGTCTCAGCTTTCCACTGTCTGTTAAACAGTAACAATGTTTTTTCCCCTTATCTGACTGGTTATGTCATCTTCAGGTGTCCTTCCCAGTGTTGAAATATGAGGGTGTGGTTATAGAAGGAAGGTAATTAGCAAGAACTGTTTCTGCTTTATTTGAGCACATTCAGCACCATCAGCAACATAACCTGCTTATACAGGTAAGACAATTCAATGACCTTTGAATCAAACTCTTATTTTGTTGTGTTATAACGGAGGGATTACAGCTGTTTACATATATTTATTGTATAATATATTACAATGATATTTATTACAATTGATGACATGGTTGATGTTACAGTTTCTTCCGGTTTAAGGAACCACATATTTTGTCTGTGTAATTGCTAAAAAGTATTTGTGATCATTAGATAAACGTAACACTGAGGGTATGGGTGGAAACAAGCTGAAACTATTTTGTCTTCAGGGGTGGGGGAAGAGGGGTAGGAAGTAATGTAGGCCACCAGATAGTCGGCCATAAAAGAAAAGATGACTTGATTTTATATTGTGTGTGAATAATTTCATGTGCAATCCTGATCCAGTTTGACAACATTTTTCCAGTTGCATGTACAGGCTCATTAAAGGGATTCAGCGAAACTCCCTATGTTAAGAGATGTGTGCTAATGAGTCTTTTAGCTGTAAAAAAGCTTTCTACTACATATGTAAAGGTTTGCATTCATCTTTCTCGATAATTAAAATATCAGGTAGTCTGAAGAAAAGCTGTATGACTTTATGGTTTTACAATGGAGACTTATCCACGTGCTTTTATAAGTTGACTAATGGTGGGGATTTCCTGTAAACATACCAGTTAACCCATATTACATTTTATGTGCTGCTGCCGGTAATGTCTATTTCAAAACATTAGTCTTGAAAGTCCTGTTTTGAATACATTTCACATGCATATAAAAACAAACAATGTCACAAAAATGACTGGCAGTGAGATAGATAGATAGATAGATAGATAGATAGATAGATAGATAGATAGATAGATAGATAGATAGATAGATAGATAGATAGATAGATAGATAGATAGATAGATAGATAGATAGATAGATAGATAGATAGATAGATAGATAGATAGATAGATAGATAGATAGATAGATAGATAGATAGATTATGAAAAAGTTCTTTACATCTTTTTTTTTTTTTTTTAAAGAACTGTTCACTGAAATGTTCTTTGGGGAACCAAAAATGGTTCTTTTATGGCATCTCTGTGAAAACCCTTTTTCGGAACCTTTATTTTTTTAGAGTGTAGATAGACAGAGTCTGTGTGAAATATTTTATATATAAGAAGAAACTGAAAACATTTGAGTTTGGAGTGTTTATAGTTTCTCATATTGCTGTGTATTAACAGCATCACCAGATGGCGTACTCCACACAAACACTCGCTGGAGGCTGCTTTGGGAAAATATACAAGGAGAAGTTTGGAGACGCATGGGCTGCTGTGAAGAGAGTTCCTCTTAGCCTCATCAGCAGACATCAGCTGGAGAGAGAATGCAAAGTCTATCAGTATGTATATATATTTTATATTTCTTCATTTTTAAATACTGAGCTTAAAATCATAACACACTTTTTTAACAGTAATGCTCGGCATACAAACGTGGTAAAGCTTCTCGGCGATCCTTGGCTGAAAGACTCCAAGTGGAACATTCCTTTGGAGTTCATCTCTGGGGAAGATCTTGAGACGACCATCTTCAAAGTTCAGCTTTCTAAAATACAGGTAAAGATGTGTGACACAGCTCGGAAAATTATGTCATCCTTTTACTCATCCTTATCCTTATATATCAGGATTTGTACTAGGGTCTTTGCACTTTATTTCATGAGGATGAAATGAGTGACATGAGGATTGATGACTAAATTTGCATTGTTGTCTTTTAAACATCTTAATAAAATGCATGCTTGACTTCACTTTGCGTGTCTTCTTCAGCTGACGCCAGCAGTGAGAGCCATAATCATCACTGGCATGAGTGAGGGTTTGCTTTATCTGCACAGTAAAGACATCGTCCACCAAGACCTCAAACCTGACAACATCATGGTGAGCCAGACACTTAATGTATGTTCATCAGTGGGCCAAGAAAATGAGTTTATATTTGTTATTGCTCAGAGGTTACTTTAAAAAAACACACAAAAAAACAGTGGGGTTCTCAACTAGGTTTCATTTAAGTAAAAATAAAGGTTCTGTCATCTGACATCTTTGGTTCCATGAAGATCCTTTAACGTCCATGGAATCTTTCGATTGCACAAAAGTTTCTTTATAGTGGAAAAAGATTTTTAGATTATTAAAATATTCTTCACACTATAAGAAGAATAAAGTTCTTCTATGGCATCAATGTAAAAACAACTTTTAGGAAAAATTTTTTTTTAAGAGTATCAAGTTTGTCTTGGATGTTACTCCAAAAGCTCCACTGGAGAATTCAGTGAGAAATCTTTAAGTTCATATGGCCATCTCTGCATTTAATCTCCTAAACATTGTGGGGTAGACAGAATAATTGAATTGGTCTCAATTGATTGGTTTCTTTCCTAGAACATAAGCAAAGAAACTAACTTCTCCCATCCCATTTCAGGTGGAGTATCAAACCCATCGGGCCGTGATCATTGATTTGGGACTGGCTAAATTCTCTAGAAACGGACTCAGCTCTGCCGTTAACTTGGGCAATGAAGCGTACTCGCCTCCAGAGGTCCTGCAGATGGGTGGAGTTCGGGACAAGCGATCGGACGTTTGGGCCATGGGTAAAATCATAGCTGAACTCTGTGCCAGGGTCAGGTTACCCACCCAATCTGTGTCTGCCATCAAGATTCGTGAAACTCTCAAAGACCAGCCATACTGTAGTGCAGTGTCCAAGATGGTGGAAGTCAATCCCGCAAACAGAACTTCTATGGCTGGAGTCATCGCAGACATCAGGAGAGCTGGTTCAGTTCAACAGGTAGACATCAGACATAGAGACATCCCAAGAGACATCCAAAGAGAGATCCCAAGAGAGATCCCAAGAGACATCCACAGAGACATTGCAGTTACACATTTAAATGAAATGAGGCCAAATCAAAAGTGGTATCCACCAGCAGCTCCTGTTCCTAAGATGGATGAAAGAAAATCTCCTTTGTTATATTATCGACAGGATCCCCTTCCACAGCGAGAGATGGGAAAGGCATTAGTCCCAGTTAAAGGTCAGGCCTTAAACCATCAGCTGTCCCTGATGTCATTTCCTTGCCCTCTCCCAGAAACTGGAAAAGTGACTCAGGAACGCTACATTGAGGAGAAAGGAGCTCTTGAATATAAAGAGATTGTCACGAGGGGAGGGAAAATAATCAAATATGAGAAAGTGCAAATAACCAAAGATTCTTAAAAAAGTAAGCCAGTTAGGGTCATTATTAAGCGCATGAACAATTATTTACAGAGTAATGAGGTATTTATATGATTTTATGATTCAGATCATAAGAGCATATGCTCAGTTTATACCCATGTACTGCCCCTTTAATTAAGAGTTACCATAAAATAGAAAGTTTGTTTAGGATGTACTTGCAAAAAAAAAAAAAACGTGTCTTTGCCCAGCAAGCATGTTTGTTCATTTATTGGTGATTGGTTATTTTTGACTTATTCCCGCCTCTGTGGATATAAGTGAACTCCGTGAGTCTTGGGAGTTTAAGACTAAAACAGTGAATATAACCACTTAATAAGTGTGTTAAACTTACATTTAAGTGTTTTGAAGACTTTTGTTTGTTTTGCTTGCTTTTCATACTCTGTACAAGAGTTTAAAGTAAGATTTATTTTTCCTCTGAGCCTGCTTCTCTGCGCTGCACAAAGTGAAGTTTTTTTGTTTTTTTTATACTGTTGTTTGTGTTATTGAAATGAACAATGCATTATGGTGATTTTAGTGAATCACTAAAACTTCATGACCCCTCCCCCTCCCTCATCTCATTCATACAGTGTGTTATTTCTATTAACTACCATTTAAGGTGAAATTCATTTAATTCAGGATATGTCAATTTGCTGAGACAGTTTGCTGAAGTACTTAATTATTTTAGGAGGTATTTATCAAAATTAAAATACACATCAGACTTGATAATTCAGTCTTTATTGATATACTATTCATTGTATTATTTTTTCCTCCCTTTTGTTTAATAGGCTAAATCCTATTGTTAACTTTTTAACTTACCTTTTGTATTGATTGAGGTTTTTTTCTCTCTCTGTTGGGTTCATTTCCACTCTGTGTTGGAATGGTATTATAGGAGTATACATTTATTTAATATGAGTTACAGTAGTCAAATAGGGTAATAGGAGGGATATTAAAATAAAGTCGAGAGACACTTTGAGAACCCGGTGCTCCGCCCTATTAAAGGTTAAGAGTAGGGGGTGCTACACAAATAACACTTGTGTTCTGAAAAAGAGTTGAGGTATGACATTCATTTTACATGGATGATTTTTTTTTATTTGTTGTTGTTTTTAATGAAAGCTCAGGCTGGTGTCACTATGTAAATTGTTATTATTGATGATTTTTGTCATTGTTAATATCCTGTTTATGTTCATTCAGCAATGATTTGGGCTTATCTGCCATTGATGTAAAGTCAGACCCTTAAAATATGAAAAATAAATGTTTTGTACTTTTTCCTATGCTTAATAATTTGTAGTACTGTATATCACACAATGTATTGAGTATGCTGAAATTGGTGTGTTAGGATAAACAATGACGAATACACTACTCCAAAACTACCAATACTGGCAATACTTTGAAAAGTTGTGTAAACGCATGTGCTCTATTTAACCAAACAGCAGGTATGAACCAGGTGAATCAAATGAAGGTTGATCTGGACTAATATTTAGTAAAGAGCTTCCTCTGGTGTGCTGGAAAAGCAACTGCAACCTTAGATGTCATGTAGTTGCTTCCTTTCATTCATTCATTCAAAAATTATTTTTAAACTCTGTTTGGATTATCGTTTTATGTGATTATTTTCATATTTTACTAAAAAGGGGTAATAAAATATACACATAAAATTGCACTGGAAAAAGAGCTAAATTAAATGCTTAAAGTCAAATTGAAAAGTATTTTTGTCCTATTGTTATGTATATCCGTGTGAAACGAATGAGAGAAAAAAAATGTAGGGCAGGATGTGATCTTGTCCTTTGGGAATTGATTGTATAGTTGGATGGTTGTGGTTTGCCATTGGTGGATCTCATGTGAGTGACAGGTTGTTCCACCCTCACGCCAGTAAACACATCATCAGAGAAGAGAAGAGCTGTCACTGTAATGACGAGTTCACAATGCACGATTTTAGCCCCGATTTTCACTCGCCGACAGGTTTTGCGGGATCGCCGACAAATGCCCGAAATCATAGGCAAATCGGTGCTCGTTCACACGAGTGACAATCACGCAATGTGATTAAAACTCGATCTGAGAGAATTGTCGCATGCTAAATATCTGGACCTGTCGGCGATTCAAAATTCAGTTGTGTGAAATGTGTTCTGACTGAAAACATCGTGATGACCTACACCCAATGAGAGAACCCAATGATTATATCAAACAGAAACAACGCACAGACATTTGATTGATCAGCAGCAAAAGCAGCACATTGCAAAATTATTTATTTACCCCCAACTCCTTGCAGAACACACAATCCTTGTGTTTGGTTGTGAAACATAGTTTGCGGACCAGACAGAAGTTGTCGGCGATTCTTTCTTTTGTAATGCAATGTGAAAACCCCTGTCGCCGATCCATCGTGCAGTGTGTATCCAATCCAATCCAATCCAATCCAATGCTTCGCGTGTCAATGACGGCATATCCGCGCTAGCCAATTGATTTCTGGTTTTACTTCAGTTTTACTTCTGTTAAAACCATGGAAACACCAAAGATGCTTTAATATGTTAGACAGGTGAGCAACTGTTTGAATATTCTTATTAACAGAAAAATAATCATTGTTGTATAGTTCAACAAAGTTAGTCTTATTGTTGAATCTCTTGTTTTTTTTTATTTACTGCGAGCAACATAATTCCATGGTGACTTTCATCAGAAAACATCTTGGTTGCGTATTGTAACCCTCGTTCCCTGAGGAGGGAACGGAGGCGTACGTCAGAGATGCTGACGAAATGGGGATCTCACTTGAGAGACCAATCTACTTCAAGTGTAAACTAAACAAGCCAATGCACATTAATTTATTATGCGATAACTGCACCAGCTGCTGTGCATCGCGGCACAAGCATATAATGAGCAGAATGTGCGTCGCATCTTTGTTTTTCCGCTGAGGAGCCAGACTTGTGACTCGGCCATACAGCGGAAGCTCAGCAACTGTGACGACGAGACGTACGTCTCCGTTCCCTCCTTGGGAGCGAGGGTTACCATACGTAACCGAGACGTTCCGCTTCGTCAGTCACTCTCTACGTACGTCAGAGATGCTGATGAAATGGGGATCTCTACCAACACGCCACTGCTGGCCCCTCCAGCGCTCCGCTTGTGTCTCCTGGCCTGACTGCAGTGTTGGGCAGAAAGTAGGAGTTTTAAGCAGAGAAGGTCAGTCACTGCTGTTCTGCATGACCCACTCAGTGTGACTTATTGGATATAGCTGGGAAAGCGTGTCCTTGGAGAAGGGGACGTTCCGGAAGCCACGTCCAACCCGGAGGGAGGTACTGTGGCGCATACACATATGGACTAGCCGAGCAGTGTAGTGCAACATATGGCAGTCTCTGGGGTGGTTCAAGCCTAGTTCTAGGGGGGAAATAACACCAGCTGAGACCACAGAGCGGGCTCTGTAGAGGGAAAAAAGGCCTGGTGGCGTTCCCGAACCACATATGCTGCCCGCTGGTGATAGAGGGGGAAGCGTCGATCACTGCCATCCATGCCCTCTTGAGACCCAGAGATTGAGAAGCTACTCCAAATGAGAATTTGAAGCGAAAGACAAAGATGCGACGCACATGTTGCTCATTATATGCTCGGCCGCGATGCACAGCAGCTGGTACAATTATCGTATGCCAATGTGCATTGGCTCGTTTAGTTTACACTCGAAGTAGATTGGTCTCTCAAGCCAGTTCTGACGTACATAGAGAGTGACTGACGAAGGGGAACAACATATAACCTGCCTTTAAACTTAAAGGATTAGTTCACTTCAGAATACACATTTCCTGATTACTCACCTCCACGTCATCCAAGATGTCTTTCTTTCTTCAGTCGAAAAGAAATTAAGGTTTTTGAGGAAAACATTCCAGGATTTTTCTTCATATAGTGGACTTCAACAGGGTCCAATGGTTTGAAGATCCAAATTGCAGTTTCAGTGCAGCTTCAAAGAGCTCTACACAAACTCAGCTGAGGAATAAGGGTCTTATAGCAAAACGATCTGTCACTTTCTAAAAAAAAAAAAAAAAACATTTATATACAGTGGCGAGAACAAGTATTTGATACACTGCAGATTTTGCAGGTTTTCCTACTTACAAAGCATGTAGAGGTCTGTAATTTTTATCATAGGTACTCTTCAACTGTGAGAGACTGAATCTAAACAAAAATCCAGAAAATCACATTGTATGATTTTTAAATAATTAATTTGCATTTTATTGCATGACATAAGTATTTGATCACCTACCCACCAATAAGAATTCCGGCTCTCACAGACCTGTTAGTTTTTTTTTTAAGAAGCCCTCCTGTTCTCCACTCATTACCTGTATTAACTCCACCTATTTGAACTTGTTACCTGTATAAAAGACACTTGTCCACACACTCAATCAAACAGACTCCAACCTCTCCACAATGGCCAAGACCAGAGAGCTGTGTAAGGACATCAGGGATACAATTGTAGACCTGCACAAGGCTGGGATGGGCTACAGGACAATGGGCAAGCAGCTTGGTGAGAAGGCAACAACTGTTGGCGCAATTATTAGAAAATGGAAGAAGTTCAAGATGGCGGTCAATCTCCCTCGGTCTGGGGCACCATGCAAGATCTCACCTCGTGGGGCATCAATGATCATGAGGAAGGTGAGGGATCAGCCCAGAACTACACGGCAGGACCTGGTGACTGACCTGAAGAGAGCTTGGACCACAGTCTCAAAGAAAACCACTAGTAACACAATACTCCGTCATGGATTAAAATCCTGCAGCACACGCAAGGTCCCCCTGCCCAAGCCAGCACATGTCCATGACCATCTGGATGATCCAGAGGAGGAATGGGAGAAGGTCATGTGGTCTGATGAGACAAAAATAGAGCTTTTTGGTCTAAACTCCACTCGCCGTGTTTGGGGGAAGAAGAAGGATGAGTACAACCCCAAGAACACCATCCAAACCGTGAAGCATGGAGGTGGAAACATCATTCTTTGGGGATGCTTTCTGCAAAGGGGACAGGACGACTGCACCGTATTGAGGGGAGGATGGATGAGGCTATGTATCCCGAGATCTTGGCCAACAACCTCTCCCCCTCAGTAAGAACATTGAAGATGGGTCGAGACTGGGTCTTCCAGCATGACAACGACCCGAAACACACAGCCAGGGCAACTAAGGAGTGGCTCCGTAAGAAACATCTCAAGGTCCTGGAGTGGCCTAGCCAGTCTCCAGACCTGAACCCAATAGAAAATCTTTGGAGGGAGCTGAAAGTCCATATTGCCCAGCGACAGCCCCCAAACCTGAAGGATCTGGAGAAGGTCTGTATGGAGGAGTGAGCCAAAATCCTTGCTGCAGTGTGTGCAAACCTGGTCAAGAACTACAGGAAACGTATGATCTCTGTAATTGCAAACAAAAGTTTCTATACCAAATATTAAGTTCTGCTTTTCTGATGTATCAAATACTTATGTCATGCAATAAAATGCAAAGGAATTACTTAAAAATCATACAATGTGATTTTCTGGATTTTTGTTTTAGATTCCGTCACTCACAGTTGAAGAGTACCTATGATAGAAATTGTGCTCGTTTTGCACTAGAAAAATCCTGGAATGTTTTCCTCAAAAACCTTAGAAAGAAAGACTGGAACATCTTGGATGACGTGGGGTGAAATTATCAGGAAATTATAATTCATAAGTGAACTAATCCTTTAAATGTCAATTTGCAACTATTGCAACAATTTGCAATAAATGCTAATGTTGAAGCCTCCCTAAAAAGGGCCAAGTAATCTTTCAGCCTTTCTCATTTCCCATAAAAGATGCTCTAATAATTACATATTTTGACTGATCATGCAAACACCTCAGCCTGTTTGTATTATGCAGAAAAATTTCAGAACCATTTTCTGTCCCATACCTTATTTTCAGCAGCATTTTTGTCGTACTTTCTGTTTCATTCTGAATGCATGTACTTTGATATTACTGATAGTGGGTGGAGATGTTATTCTGTGAGCCTTAAGATTTCAGTCTCTGTAGAAGGTAATTCAGTTTACTTTAACAGGTTTCAAGAGGAGCTTGAGGACTGGACAAAGATTGTGAGTAAATATAATGTTCATAAAACATGTCTTGTTATAAATAAATGTAAAGTAAGCTATTTGATTTTTATCTTTAATGAAATCAAACTAGATTTATATATATATAAATCTAGCATATATATAAAGCTTAAATCCAATAATGCCATTAGATTTACTTACCAAGCATATATGTAGATGGTGTATGAAACCACCTTCTGTTTTTCTCATCCTCCTTTTAAATGAGCAATGCATTGCTTTCATTACGCAGGAACAATGATGTCCAGATATCCATGAAAAAGCCAAGAAATGGTGTAATGACTCACTACCACAACAAGGATGGCATTCAAACACATTCTATGGAAATCAGGAAGAATGGCAGAACTGTTGCCCGTGAAGAAATCAAGATTTATTCAACAAAATAAAAGTCAGACATGTTTTTTTCTTTTTCTTTGTTTGATAGAACTAGATTGCAGTGTTCCATCTGAAATAGAAAGAATATTATTTTTGGTGGGTCTCTTTTAATATAGATGATTTTTGTTATTAATATGAATCAATAATATATGATGTAAAAAATCTATGTCAGAAATGCTGAACAAAAACAAGAGTAAACAGAACAATGTTAGCAGACAAAACATGCTGTTAATCTTCAATTGTGCCAATTTTGTGAACAATTTGAAGTTAAACTGAATAAATGGCCAAATCAAACTTATTTGTGTGTATGTTTAGTTTAAGTGCTGAATGAAAGACTTGCACAATTGGAAAATTTGACCTCAATCATAGACCCTATACTTTATATATCAAACATTCAAAGTACTGTATACAGGTTTGGTCTCTATAATGTCGCCAACATAGTAGAAACTTAAAAAAGTAGCACTCTGTAACACCCAACATCAGTGGTGCATTTGGCAGTTGGTAGAAAGAACAAAAATGTAGTTTAAATATATAAATGAATATTTGAGTCAAGTCTACACTTTGAAAGAGCAATTGTAACGGGTGGACGCTGGCATGGGGACCCATCAGGACTGCTTATGCATAGGGCCCGGGATCTTGTGCTACGCCCCTGTGTGAAAGTATCTTGAGTTTGGGTTAGCCACATAACTTATTTCAGGTATTGAACCAAAATTGACCCCATTGACTCCAGGAAGATGGAACTGGAAGTGCAACAACAAACATAGCCTAGTCTTTTTAAAATCATATATATAATTTAGAATTATAGAGATTTTCACAAGAAAAACTAAAAAAAAAACAGTGTAACCCAGGAAAATTGGCTTTACACATCATGATTTGAGCACAGGAGTAGATTCTGAATTCTGTCACAATAAAATAAAATAGTTAAAAAACTGATTAAATATATATTCCTTCTAAAACTGAACTGTTTATAGAATTTTTTATGGTAAAATATTATGCAATGTTCAATTATCTTGTAAAAAATATTTTTAATAAAATTTCGAAGTGCTGTATTTTTTTTTTATGGTATTCAGATTGCAGTCATCAGTTGACAATTGTTTTAGAGTGGGTTCTATAGAAGAATTTTACCCATGTAATTTCTCAGAAAAGAAACTCTTTATTGTAAGCTGTTCAGTGTCATAAGCTCATAAAATCTTATTTTATCTCTTGTCTAACGGTTAAAAGTTAACATGAATGGCAGATGCACAAGATTTTATTTCTGTGAGGAGCATATCCTTGTATGTTACTGCATGCCTTAATCATTTACAATATGCTGTACTTACATGAAACTGTCTTCCATTGTCAAAAATAATCTAACAATTGAAAATTTAAATGAAAAAAAAATGTATTGCATTGTTAAATTCATGTGTCTCTGTAAATGCTTTCAGTTTCTTTCTTGGCTGAGTCAGGAACTATGTTGTGGAATGATATGTGTAAATAACCATAAGTATATTTTGCTACAGAAAAGGTGATTGTCTTTTATTTTGAATCTTTTGTATGTAAATGGTTGACTTTCGGGCTTAAGCTACGCGCTTTTGTTTTCTTTTTGAGTGCACACTCCCAGGCTAGCGCAGTTAATAGCATATAGCTTGTTATCCTAAATACAGCAATAACTTCGACACAGAGCCATGGTAAACGTCGAATTTCATACTTGCAGCCCCTCCGAAGAGGCAAAAGGTGTGTTAATTAAATCAGTTGAGATATGAGCATTTTGTCTGTTAAAGCTCCCATGACATGAAAATTTCACTTTATGAGTTTTAACATTAATATCAGTTCCCCTGGTAAACCAAGCCCTAGGTATTTTTGAGAAAATGAAAGCTCAGACGGGCAAATCTAGAATCTTCCCTTTATGTCGTCATAAGGGGAAAGGTCACCTCCCCTTTCTCTTCTTTGCCCGCAAAGAGAATTTGGCCCGCCCATGAGGAAATGAGCTGTGTGAGCGTGATATTGTTTTTTCCTTGAGAGACATCATGGCCTGCAAACGAGCGAAGCATGGCAGTTGCTCAGTGTTTGGATGTACAAATGAACACAAAAGTATTTTCCGAGCCTCTGAAGAACCAGTGGGTTATGTAAATTTCTGATGTGTAATTGTTCAAGTTCAGACAGATAATCTTTCTCTCAAAGTCGTTCAATACTGTTTATGCATCAGTAAATCAAGCCAGTGACTAAAATATCAACTTCACATAGTTTCTCTTGGTAGGATAAAAATACTATTATTTAAACTGTGATTAAAATATATACAGAAAGCAATCAAAGAACAATCCCTTTCCAATCGCCCGAGCTGTCAGTCACACAGCGCGAGTTTATCTGGACACTTGCCAAAACTCGTTATGAAACCAATGACACTGTTGCACTGCACAACTAAGCTCTTACTGTACTTACCTCATGTTTGCATTGGTGAAATCATTAGTGAGAGTGCAGAGACTGTATTGCAATGATAAGATCTTCATTCACGCGATCAACAGGCTGTCATCTGCTCAATGCTCATCACTGCAACCTTTTATGTGATGGGAATAGATTAATCTTGATAGCTGTAATAGTAAAAACGTATAATAGCTGTAATAGTAAAAGTATTCGAGAGAGTTCCACATGTAATGCTAGCTATTTCATATGCAAGCATGTCAGCCGATCACAGCAGTGGGCGTTTACACTGGTCTCACAGCAGACACGCCCCTTCAAACAGAGCGTTCAAATCAGAGGCTAAAATCCGGCTAGGAAAAATGCCTTTTATTTCTAAATTATTAAAATTTTTGATCTTAAAAACATACTAACATTATAAGGGCACCCCAGGAAACATAAAATAATCCATGTCATGGGACCTTTAATATGTTCGTTTTTGCACAAATGTAAGACAGCATTAGCCTGGCTAACATCAGACCTCGTCTCATTGAGACGTGGTCTGGGAACCACATATACATTTTCTCGTATATTTGAGGCGTGGTTTACGAATGCCCAGAGCCGTTTATTGGGCGCTACGAATGTCTATCAAATGCGCCTGTACATAGCTCATAGCCAATCTTTTCAATTATACCAGATGACGTATGTAGAGTGACAGCAATTCGACGAGGAAGCATAGACAGTATATAAACGCGAGGAAGGAGACATTAGCTGATCAGTTACATGTTTTGTATACATTTCAGCTCTTACGTTGGTGATATGGTGAATGGATTAAGGTTCATAAAGGATTAAACATCATAAAACTATCAGTAAAAGTCTCATCCTTGTTCGGGGGGCATGCTACAATATGTGCGAACAAAAGAACACAAAATGGTTATAGAACTTACACATCCACCACCAATCGCCTTAACCGCACTGACATCTCCGGCACCCGATAACGTTTAGCTCCCACCAACATTGATTGAAATTCAAAATATGGCCACCGATCAGGAGAGAAAAGGTTGGTCGGAGGGGTATGCAAAAAATGGGGGGAAAGATGCAAAAACAAAAAGGTCTTTGCTGCCAAGATAATTGTGCCCAAATTTTGTGGTCTTACGAGACAGACCACGTCTACAATTGGCAATTTTCTAATTGGAACTTCCTGGAAGGCCCCAGGATTTACAGTTGTGGCAGCGAAACTCAGTCAGAACTGTAACATTTGCGCAGCGAATAACGTAGGAAGACGAAGTAAGCCACAAAGTTATTTCCCCCCCCCTATACAAGAACTTTCTTTTCAGCACATCATGATGGATTTCTTCGAGTTGACACCATGCCAAGGTTATAAGTTTTGTCTTGTAATTGACACGTTTTCAATGTAGGTTGAGTGTTTTCTACATTAGTAGAGTATTAGTAGACTGGTAGGGTTAGGATTTAGTATAGGTTGACATGTAGTTGCTTATAGTCAGTAGAATGTCTGTTGTAGGACCAGAAAGAGTTAGCAGATATTAAGCAGACAGTCTAATAATACTCTAATGAGAGTTAGTTGACATGTAGTTGAAAATTACTCAGTCAACAGATTGTTCAAAAGGGACGATCAAAATAAAGTGTGACCAGCTGATGCTACGGCTGTAGCAAAAGCTCTAATAAGAGAAGTTATCCCAAGGTGGGGAGTACCAGAAAGATTGTCCAGTGATAATGGACACATTTTGTACATAAAGTAATCACAAAATTGGCAAACAGATTGAGGATATATTTGTAAACTCAGTGCTCAGTGAAAAGGGCAAATCAGACTGTAAAAACCAAATGGTCTTAATGGCCATGAGAGCACGAAAAGGGACCACGACAGCCCTCAGCCCACAATAAATTCTTACCGGTTGGTCTATGCGAGTGGGAATCAAACTATCCTCCCCAAGAGGGCCTTGCGGTGGTTGATGAACAATTGAGAAAGTATATGATGTCTTTAAAGAATTAGTTCACCTCAAAATGAAAATTTCCTGATAATTTACTCACCCCAAATGACATCCAAGATGTTCATGTCTTTCTTTCTTCAGTGGAAAAGAAATTAAGTTTTTTGAGGAAAACATTTCAGGATTTGCAACCAAGATGTTGAAGTCCAAATCAATGCAGTTTCAAAGGGTTCTGCATGATCTCAGCTGAAGAATGGGCTCTTATCTAGTGAAACGATCGGTCATTTTCTAAAAAAAATAAAAATTTATATACTTTTTAACCACAATTGTTCGTCTTGTGCTGGTCAGCGACGCGCCACGCATTGCGTCAAAATAATAATAATAAATTAAAACAGATGTCGGACGATCCTGAAGTTGGAAGAGAAAACGAGATGGAATTTTTCGCCCTTCCCTACCTTTTTGAACCGGAGTACACAGAAAAATAACTTAGATAGATGAAGTGACACATGACCTTTCCAACGTGATGACGTAATACGTGGCGTGTCGCAGACCAGCACAAGACGAACAATTGTGGTTAAAAAGTATATACTTTTTTTTTTTTTTAGAAAATGACCGATTGTTTCGCTAGATAAGAGCCCATTCCTCAGCTGGGATCGTGCAGAGCCCTTTGAAACGGCATTGATTTGAACTTCAACATTCTGGTTGTCGTTGAAGGCAATCGTGTGGAGAAAAATCCTGAAATGTTTTCCTCAAAAAACTTAATTTCTTTTCCACTGAAGAAAGAAAGACATGAACATATTGGATGGTATTGGGGTGAGTAAATTATCAGGAAATTTTCATTTTGAGGTGAACTAATCCTTTAACTAAAGCTTTCAAATCTATCCACTCGCAGGTGAAAGCTGCTTTGCTGGTTTTAGGTGACTAACCCCAACATTCCTAGGAGCCAGGACAGTGGATCTGGGTCAAAGATTTCCGGGGGAAGGCTGCCGAGCGTGATACCTGGATTCACGTGTTGCACTGCAAACCTCACCAACCTGACACGTAAACAGAACCGAGGAACTACACCTGCCAATAAGAAATCACAACATCTTGGAGAAAGAAAATGTTGAGACATGGGACCAGCCAGACAAGCATGGGGTCTGGGATCAACCGTGGGCCAGCAAATGATTCTGATTAGTGTGACAACAATAGTCTCGATTCCAGTAATTTTGTTTATCTTTTTTTTTTTTGGATAAATTCTAAAGTTTGTTTGCTACTTGCTCTGCTTATCATAGCACTTGTAGTTTTATATACTACTAGATGTATTCATGCATTATGAGAAAATTAAGACGTGTTAAGAGAGCAAGGACAGTGTGTATGTACAAATTATTAAGTTGTAGAAAAATGATATTTGATATTTGGAGAGCAGAGAGAAATGTTGACGTCAGATAATTTTAGAGAGGAACTGTAAGTAGGGGAAGATGAAGGTCAAAAGCAGGTCATTTTCAACCAGATTTGAGAATGTGTAAAAACGATCAGAGGGTGGATTGTGATAGAAATATTTTATATAATGGTCTCAGTAATGGTCTCTAAAAGGGTATTTTCAACATTAAATGTACAGAGAAATGCAGACTAAGGATGCTCAGGTCAAAGACCACAAATACTTACCCAAAAAGTGCTTAACACAGTAGAGGTGGGAGCTCTAGCACAAGTTCTACCGGAAAGACTTAATGTCACGTCATTTATTAACCACAGATCTAGCCAATCATCACTCAACATATGGAGTATATAAGCCCGGTTCACACGCATTACTATGCTCACAGATACTGACGCCGGCGTTCACCCCCATCCTCCCCACCACCACCAGGTCGGTCCCTGTCCATCCATTGGGGGTATAGGCCTTAATCTTCAGGCAGGAACTGCAAGCATCTGCTACCCTCCAGATTTGGACTACAGACAGTCTACGCCAAATCATTTAATCTATTCAATACAAATTTGCATACATCTGTTAAATAATTCTTATTCAAAGATTCTATTGCCTCCAGAGTCTTTCTAGTAGAACTAACAGTCATACATATGATTAGTTTAGATCAATACAAACCAACATTGTGCTCTTACAAACTATTGTACTATAAAACTGAAAGAGTTGTCGTAAGCATAGTGGTGACATTGAATTTGTGGGACCGTGGTGTTGTCCGTTTATAGCCTACCTTTAGCTTTTTACTTCTGGCGACTGCATTTAGGCTTTAATTAGTATTTTTGACAATACTATTGCACTGAGGTAAAGGGATAAGAACAGTCAAGCTTTTCTCTTGCAAGACTCACTATTCTTCCAAAAAGCAATGAGAAGTCGTCAGCCCTCCTGTAGTTTTATTTCCCTCTCTCTCTCCACTTCACTTTTCTTTTTTGATAACCCAATTTAGACTTCTTGTTTTATAGTCCGGGACTTCTTTTCACGCCACATGCTGAATTTGACTGACAGCGCCGGACTACAACACCAAACCACTTTCTCTTTTTATAGGGGGGATTGCTAACATGAGAGGGCACACGCTGCTAGGAAAATAAAGAAAATTTCAAAATTTTGGTGGCTGCGTGGCTGATACAGTCAAACTGAAACTCTGCAGGAATAGCCTATCAGTTCTTTCAATAATTCTATGTTGTATGATTATTTCACTCTTTGTTCATATTTATGAAATGATGAATCATATTATGTTTATGATGACTTTTCATATTTTATATTGAAAGTCTAGAAAATAGCACTTGTCCACAGTAACTCAGAGGTGAATTCTGTGATCTATTAATTAGCGATTGCTTATGTTGTGGGTGTCTCTGTGATCTATTTAAAACCTGTAGCTGTCCCAGCAGCCTTGTCAGTACTCTCTGTTTCATTCTGCATGCATGTACTTTGATATTACTGATAGTGGGTGGAGATGTTATTCTGTGTAAGCCTTAAGATTTCAGTCTCTGTAGAAGGTAATTCAGTTTACTTTCAAAGGTTTCAAGAGGAGCTTGAGTTCTGGACAAAGATTGTGAGTAAATATAATGTTCATAAAACATGTCTTGTTATAAATAAATGTAAAGTACTTCATTTGGCAAAATCTAAAAAAAATGTGCAAAAAAAGTTTCTTTAATGAAATCAAATGATGATCTCTAAATGATGAATATGTGATTAAACTATATATTTTTAAACAGTATTTTTGTTATGAATGAGTTCTACTGTAACTTTGTGATAAAGATGATGAACATGAATACTGAATTTGGCTATTAACTTTTTATTGGGCTCAGAGTGGAAACTAGCGAGAGGAGCAACTCTTTACTGTCATGGATTTTTTAATTAATCATAACTAACTTCTTTTTTTCTTGCAGGAATAACATATGCTTTTGAATCTTAAATGTTTCCAAACCCTTTGGCCGAAAACTTGTGACTTTGAGTGTGTGTGTCCAAATATAACATGAAACTAGACGGATGTCTAGGTTTATAAACTCCTGATTAACAAAGTGAAGCAATCAAGAAAACAAGAGTTTGTTTCTACCTAGTACCAGAGGGGTTTGCATATGAAGAACCAATCAAAACCTGTTTCACATTATATGAATCTCCACATTGATGCTTGAATACTTGATAAACAAGTTTATCATAAAATGAGTTTGAAATTTTTACCCTGCTTTTCATTGCCTTACTGCTTACCCAACAATATTCATGCAGACAGATGGTTAACAGACAGCAATTTTGTTATTTAAGGCTTACGGACCCCTCTGCTACAGAGATCTGTGGGACACTAAGTCAGTTTGTTTTAGAGGAGCATTAACAAAGAAAATGGTAAGAAAATAAATTATTTGAACAGTTCTATTTACTATAGTATAGAGTCCTGTATGTGTTTTAAAATAAATGTGTCTTTAAATGTTGTTTATTTTCTTTTATTAAACAATCTGTTAAGCATCTACAACTCTTCTTAATCAAATACTACTAAGTTCATATAGTTACAGCAAAAGACTTACAGAACTGACACAGGGATAATGTAAATTTTATCTTTTGTTAGTATATAATAATGTGTTGGAGATCTAAAATAAAATACAGACAAAAGTCAAAGAGAAATACTATAACAAGCATTAGTTGGAGAGATTTCTCATGTCACCTGTGATCTCTGATCTCCACATCTCTAGGGATCATCTCACTCTAAACGCAAGTCTAAATCACACAGATCGCATGAATCACCCAGGTCATCCAGGTAAGTGGGGTTATGTATGTAATTTGTAAATATATGTTTGTTTGTTTTTTACTTCTGAGATGTACATTCTAAGTTTCAACATAGCTCTGCATAACTTCTGACAGGACCAATTTTTTTTTTAACTTAAGGCATGTACCAGACTTGGAATACACTGACATTCATACTTGTTCGGTAAGAGAGTGTAAAATATCTTAAAATATTTCTTTACAAGCCATGTATTAGAAGTTAACTGAAAAGAGAGCGCTTTATAGGGAGGTTTTTCCTAGGACACCTATTCCCAGGCATCTAAATCTGTAGATGATTATGCGCATAAAACCACTTCTTGCCTTTTTCATATTTTATTTTAGGTGAGCAATGCGCTGGTTCTGTCACACGGTAACAACAGCATCCAGAGGTCCATGGACATACCAACAAACGGGGCAATGACACGACATTACAACAACATTGAGGAAGGGGTTGAAACATATCAACGTATAGTCATGAAGAACGGCAGCGCTGTTGAAACTGAAGAATTCAGGTTTTATTCAAATGATTAAAGGCTGCTAAAAAATAGAGAAAATTTTTAATAGAATGAAAATGTTTGTGTGTGTGTGTGTGTGTGTGTGTGTGTGTGTGTGTGTGTGTGTGTGTGTGTGTGTGTGTGTGTGTGTGTTTGTGTGTGTGTGTGTGTGTGTGTGTGTGTGTGTTTGTCCAGTTTAGCTTTTTCCAAACTTCGGAGTCACCCCACTAACTTAGATGTATAATGACTTACATTTTTTGAACTTGTGGATATTATATCTGCTGTATTCTCATCTCAATTATTTCTTTTGTCAATAAACTGATTTGGAAGTTCATATTGTGTACTTTTAGAAAAACTGCAAAATGTCCTTCATTTCACCAATAGCTATAACATCTAATCCAGTCATTTTGCTTACTTTTTTATACCGGTAAGTATAACTGATTAATGGAAACAGACTGAATAAGTTGCCCTATCATATATTGTTCATTCAAAAGTGGTTCTTATTATTATGTCATTCATGCCTGAGAGTCTATATGGAAATAAACTAATCTCAAGACTCCAAAAAGAATACACAAAAGAAGAAAGCAGTTTACGAAATTACAATCTTTTTGCAAAGACAAACCTTTTTAGACAAACCAAGTTTTATTACAGTGCTATGCATAAGTTTAGACACCCATGCTAAAGTTGACTAAAAAGAGGAATAAAAAATAATCTTTTGGAAATTGAACTTAATGCCTTAATTAAAAAAATTAGGAAAAATCCAACCTTTAAGGACACCCGTTTTCTTTGTGAATGAATAATGTATCGAAAATAAATAAATGTTCTTCCTTAAAATACAGGGTGCATAAGTCTGGACACCCCTATGTTAAATTCCCATAGAGGCAGGCAGATTTTTATTTTTAAAGGCCAGTTACTTCATGGATCCAGGATACTATGCATCCTGATAAAGTTCCCTTGGCCTTTGGAATTAAAATAGCCCCATAACCATCACATAGCCTTCACCATACCTAGAGATTGGCATGGTTTTATTTCTAATTGCTGGTTTGATTTGCATTGAGAGATGATCTTATGGAAAGTACTCCATTCTAATCTCTAGGTATGGTGAAGGCTATGTGTCACGTATACACACGGGAAAACAGGGAAAGTAGAGAGATCCAAGTGCAATATGTATATAATTTATTGGGCAATCCAAAATCGTAGTCTACCAGGCAGAGGTCAAAATCCAAGTAATCAATCACAAAACAAGAACACAATCAGGGATACAGGGAACAGAAGTGGCGTGACATAATATAAGGAGGACTCCGTGACACATAATAAAACAGACAGGGTTATATACACACAGAACTAACAATGAAACAGGGAACAGCTGGGAGCAATGATGACGGGGAACAGCTGAGTGCAATAAACAGTGATTGGTACAGACAAGGATTGCTGGGGAATGCAGTTCAGAATTGTGACAGACACCGTGGGGAAGGAGGACATCTAGTGGTGACCCAGGGAACATAAACCAGACACTGTGATACTATGGCCCCGTTCACACTGCAGGCAAAAGTGGCCCAAATCTGATTTGTTGGGGGTCAAGTGACCAGGTCAGACTTCTTCAGAGGTAGTGTGAACACTCAAATCTAGCCCAGATCTGATTTTTTCAAATCAGATTTAGACCACATACATATGTGGTCCTGAATCAGACCCAAATCTGATTTTTTCCAATGCGGCCGCAGTGTGAACAACCAAGGCGGATTTGATGCGACTTTTACGTCAATCTAAGTCAACATTTGTCACAATTATACGCCGGTGAAGCCCTAGACACAACAGACACAGACACGGACAGTAGCCTAACATTAAAAACTTGACTAGATATGGAGAACAGCGATGGAGCGAGTCAATGGAGGGAGAGTGAGGTGTTAGACCTAATTAGTATATGGGGAGATACTTCAATTCAAGCTAAACTAGAAGGATCCTACCGTATAGGCCTATAAATAATATATAAAATAGTATATAAAATAGCCAATTTTGCTTTCTTTCTCTTCGTTCTTCTCCTCCTCAGCACCTAATGTTACGGCTTCCATTACACAAACATTTTGAAATAAATGTGAATATGCTTACTTCCTCCATAACCTCCCGAACAACCGCGTGCTGCGTCTGATGTCATTGTTATTGTTCTTTTGCACATGCAGGTAGTTTGAAACCTCAAACAGTTCACACTGCAATCAGAGGTCACATTTTAAAAGGTAATGTGAATAGCCAATCAAAAAATCGGATCTGAGCAAAAAATCAGAATTGAGCATTAAGACTTGCGGTGTGAACGGGGCTTATGTGATGATGTGGGGCTATTTTAATTCCAAAGGCCAAGGGAACTTTATCAGGATGCATAGTATCCTGGACCCATAAAGTAACTGGCCTTTAAAAATAAAAATCTGCCTGCCTCTATGGGAATTTAACATAGGGGTGTCCAAACTTACGCACCCTGTATTTTAAGGAAGAACATTTAGGTTTTTTTATTCGCTTTGGTACTATTTTCACAAGTAAGGTGTACATTTTCAAAACTCTTAGTACAAAAATCCAAACTGATCACACTTGTAGCACAGCTAGTCATTCTTTCAAAACCTGATGTAATGCTTTCAGTCAGTTGCACATGTTTTCAGTCCACATAATCATTGTTTCAAACACAAGATTATTGTAATATGTAATGAGAACATTTGGTTTAATCACAGAAACACAACAGTATGATCTTCTTTCAATTTAGTACTTTTAACAATCAGCTCATTCAACAGCAAACAATGCAAGAAACATGTTTCAAATCACCGTTGTTGCTGAATTAATTACAGTAATACAGGGCAGGCTATGTCACATTAGCTCATTCAACAGCAAACAATGCAAGATACATGTTTCAAATCACCGTTGTTGCTGAATTACAGTTTTTTTCAGTCGCTAACAAGCGTTTGTCCAATCAGTTGTCACATTTTCAAAACTCTAAACACAATTAGCACAGCATCAGCCTTTTGTGGCCATACCATTCACACATTTCTTGTCGTTTTCACACAATATGCAGTCAGTGAACACATTTCCACAATGCTTACATTTTCTTAACAGACAAGCTATACCTCCCAACAAAATGATGGATTGTTTTTGTAGTATTTACAAATGTTAACACACAACATCCCACAATAGCAAAAACAATATTCCAAACCTTAGATACAGACTGCATTTATTTATTTACCATTTACATGAAACTTTTACCATTTTTGTAAATTTCATGATTTTAGCAAAATATGATTTTGATTGCTAGCAAAATGTGTTGCTTTTGAACAATGTCATGAAGAAACAAGCTTTTCTTCCTGGAGTAATGATGCTGAAAATTCAGCTTTTCATCACATGAATAAATTTTACACAATTTATTACATGACATACATATTTTTAAACAGAAATCAGTTATTTCAAATTGTACTACTGTAATATTTCACAATATGAAAGTTTATAAAAACCTCTGCTTCTGCAATGATATCAGTTCAAAAACAATATATCAGTGAGAGAGTCAAGGAGCTACAACAATATGTCCAGGTATAGTGTATATTCAATTCAATGTCCAGTTCTATAAGCTTGGCACTTTGCAAGTAGGTAACCTACACAGCAATAGGTTACAGTACAGTATGGTATACAGTAAATGACATGATTTACATAAACTTTGTTTTGAGAGTTATGGAATTGGAGGCCAACAGGCCCCTCATGAATTCATATACATAGATGAGGCAGGATTCAATCTGGCCAAAAGGCATCAACCTGGACAAAATGTAATGTGGAGGTGGAAGGTTTATGACCATCAGCCACATGACCAGATGTCCCTCCTTGAAGCCATGGATGCTGGCTCCAAGGGTGGATCCGACATACCAAGCAGTTTTATCCCAGGTGCATCACCTTGGATGATATCAGATGTGATCTTGATGAAAACATGTGGCCTAACCCTGAAGATCGCAGAGATTAGATACAGTAATTTTATGGGGTTTTTTGCTGTTGTTTTTTTGTTCAGAATGCTCTTGTGTGTTTCATGGAAATTTTGTTCACTGTAAGCAATACTGTAAAACTTTTTCTGTTCTATCAAACCGTGTTTCTACTGTACCTCCTGTAGTAAACAGTAAAGGTATAAAAACTGATTTGCTTTTTACTGGAATGCTTATAAATGTGAACAGTACTGTACATGTGGACAGTTCCCAACCAAGAATTTAGTGTAAAATGGTGGATTGCACGTTTTGCATGCAAATACCTGTAAAACTGAAACATAAAAGTCTATGCAGTTTTAGTAATGTCAACAATAGCCAGTATTTTGAAACCTGGTGTACTTTGATTGACTGCATGTACCTTGTGAAGTGAAAACAAGTGTTATTCTTTGACAGAATTATTTCATTTTGAGTCAGATTTCCAGTGTTTTGGTAAAGTTAGTGTGTAAGCAGAGAAACATGTTTTCTGTTTTGAAATGAAGAGTTAGTATATATTTAACAAAATGTGTTTTTGAGAAGACAATTAACCATTTGGCCAATTGTGTTTTGTAGGTGTGAGTCTGTGTTAAGAGTTTAGAAAAAGTATCTGAAGTATGGGTAAGCGCTTGTTAGCGATTGAAAAAAACTGTAATTACAGTAATACAGGGCAGGCTATGTCACATTAGAAAATACACATGCATAACCTAACTTATGTAATTTTATCCATAATGTTTGTAATAGTATCTATGCAGTGTGTTGTCAAAATGTGTGATGAAGCACAGCCATGATGTTCTGTGCTAGAACAGAGTTTGCTGGCAATGAATACAGTAAATGATTTTGACTATTTGACTAAATATACTGTAGTGGGCCTTTACAGATGAAGGATGAGTTACAGTAACCTAACTACCATGTCTCTACCATGGCATGTTTACAGTATCACATAGCATAAATACTTTAATGTAAAATGCTGTATTTGATGCCGTCTGTCTCCCTTCTACTGATGCATCTCTGATCAATCTGATGTTTTACAGTCATTGACTGTCTCCTCTCCCTTATACTCTATTCTGCTTTACAGTATTTGTACAAATGGCAAATTTCTCTGTATCTTTCTCTCTCTCTCTCTCTCTCACACACACACACACACACACACACACACACACACACACACACACACACACACATGCGTGTTCACACTCTTTGAACATGATGGAGGTTATCTATAAATCACTTATGTAAAAATAATTCATTACATTTGGTTTTCCATATCAGAAATTGCAAACAAGTTCTATAGAAACTGTATATAGAATCAATATCTATTGAAATCTATAGGTGTACCAAATGATTCATTGATTAACCATTAAGATCAGTTGGATTAAATAATAGACAAATGTATTAAACTGAACAAGAAGAGATGCAAATCAAAAGTTTGGTAGTAAGAGCTTTATGAAAGGCAGTGACTGTGAATGAAACATGTATGTAGATGAAACACTTATTTTGTGTTGTGGAAAGGATACTTTGTGATTTTGTGTATTGTACTAACACAATTGAAAACATAATGAAATGTTTGAAAAAAGTGCACTTTTGATGATCTGTTGTGATATTAGCACTAAGAGTTTGGAAAATGTACACCTAACTTGTGAAAATAGTAACAAAAAAAAACAAAAAAAACTTTATTTACGATACATTATCCATTCACAAAGAAAATTGGTGTCCTTAAGGGTTGGATTTTTCCTAATTTTTTTAATTAAGGCATTAAGTTCAATTTCTTATTCCTATTTTAATTCTTATTTCCTATGTGCTCTGTAGAGGATACTAAGACTCACTTATTAGGAAAACTAATAAGATATAAATTTATATTTATATTTATATATATTAAAAAAAAAATCAATTCACATATCAATTTTAACTTGTCTTTGATATGAGAATAATGTTGGTGTTAAGAAAACGTTTATATTTTGCATTTTGTAAGCACACTGTTGCCTGCATTTAATAGGTGTTTAACAGGAAGGTTTTTAGGACAGTAAACTTCCATCTCAACCATACTATTAAATAAAAATTATTAACTATGTTGTGAAATATATTACAGAATGATTTGATTTACTGTTTTCCATTACAGAATATGTGTGTAAACATGGCTATACGTTGGTATTCCCAGTGTATACACGGTCTCTATACATCATATCTACATTGCATGAAAAAAGTAGTGCAGTAATTAAAGAGTAATAACTTGGCAGCATTTTCATAAGAATATGAATATGAAGTCATATTCTGATTTAAAACCTCACTAAAGTTAGCTAAGATGTTTATTTACCACAAACCAAAATTAGTCCCATTTTATATTTTTCTAAGTGTACTGAATTATTCAATCAATGTCAGTCATTTTTGAAGAGCAAGCAGAGAGTGCTGTCATGATTAAACCTTATCAGAATTTCAGTATTTCAGTTTTTTTTTTTTTTTTTTTTTTTTTAATATAAACAAAGAAAGCCCTGAGTTTGCTCTTTGCATTCATACTGTGTAGTTTCATAGGAATTTGTTAAAATATGATATCCTCTTCAGAGGACAAATTTATGGCTGGGTCCCAGGAGGACATGTTGTTTATTGATAAAAACATATGCACATCTAACTGAATTAATGTTTTTTTGTTTTTCTTCTAATGGTTAAGCTCAAAAGCAAAAGTAAAATAGTATGTGCAGTATTTTGGACTCAGAACATCATTACGTGGTAAAAGTGTTCCCGGGAAGGCAATAAAAACATGTTAACTGTAATGCCTGTTTGACATGAAAGAAGAGGGTAACCAGAATGATATTTGCATTATTTAGCTTTAGGTCACATGTCACTACTTATTTATGGCCTATACATTTCTGCATCTAAACACTGTCATTTCTGGATGATATTTCAGTCTCATTTATACTTCTATCATCATCATCATCATCAGAAAATCTGTAAATATATTTACTGAAATATTAAGAGGCCTAGTACTTAGAATTACATAAGTTTGTAATGAGTGTAAATAATTTGTTGTGGCATGGTGATGTCATAGGAAAATGATTGAATGAGTAAATATTTCAGTTAATGATACTGGAGCCACGTACATTTGAGTGCATGATCTCAAGAGTCAGCTATCTAACAGTCACTTTTATGTATCAGCCAAACAAAAACAACACAAAGACTCCTGCCTAATATTCATATCATGTGTATTTTTAGTAGTGCTTTCTGATTACAATGATCTCACAATATTTACAAAATACTTGCATGAAATTGTGTCTGCCATTGCCTATGATCTAATTGAAAAAAAATATATATATATATTTCATTGTTAAATACAGCTGAGGAGACTGTTTTGCCTTGTCAGGTTCATGCTATTCTCATTCTTGTACTGCATCTCTTTCAGTTTCTCTTTTGACTGCGTCAGGAACATTCCCACTGACAGATGGGTGGAGATATTGTTATCTGAGACTCACTCAAATCTCTGTGGGTCTCAAGTATCTAGTCAGTTTGCATTTAGAATTTTGAAGAAGAGCATCAAGGAAAATGGTAAGAAAATAAAGAATTACAATTGGCATGTTTTATTAAAGTATTCAGATATTTTCGTTTTGTATAAAATTAATTTGCCATAAATCTAATATTTCTTTTCATTTATTTAATCATTAACAGTTCAGTTTCAATTAAGAAATATATACAATATAATGGTTTAAAAATATATACATTTATTTTTTGTTCATAATGTTGCAATAATATTTTGGTAATTTAAAATAAAATTACATAAAAAGCAAAGAGAAATACTAATGAACTACAAGAAAATATTTGATAAAAGAAATTTAGATTTCTCATGTCAACTGCGATCTTTTCTCAGGCAACATTAGCACCATACTGTCATCGCTGCGAGAAGCGTAAAGTAATGATTGGACCAAACAGGTATGTATATTTATAGGGTTATATGTTTTTAGTGTGGATAGGAAGATTTGTTTTTTACCTGTGAAAATATAAATGCTTTAACATACTCTAAGCTGCATCAATACTTCTTAGACGACTCATTTTTAAACTTAAGGTATAGATGTAAGTGTGACCCTGAGGAACAGCACAACCCTTTTCCTCTGGTAAGATTGTCAAACAAGTTCCAAATATTTCTTTACAAGCAATGAAGTCCAAATGAACTAAAAGTAGAGATTTTTATTAATTATTACTGTCTAGGACTGTGCTGCAAACCCAATAACAAAAAGGTTCAGTAAGTTACAACTAGTAGAAAAACATTTCTTATTTTATATTTTCTCTTAAATGCAGGAATTGTTTCAGTCAAACAACATCATCCAGAGGTCCATGGTCAAACCAACAAACGGGGTAATGACTCGACATTACAACAACACTGAGCAAGGTGTTCAAACATATCAACGTGTAGTCATGAAGAACGGCCGGGCTGTTGAAACTGAAGAATTCAGGACTTATTCATTCGATTAAAGGCTGATTAAGTCACCACATCAATGTAATGACGTATGTAATGAAATTCTAAGTACTTGTTGTGAGGGTTTATAAGTTATATGCTGTGTATTCTCAGTGATTTATTTTGCCTGTAAATTGAGTTTCATTTGATCCATAATGTGTTGACATGTTGCCTTAAAAACTTAATTGAACTTTCAGAAAGCAGTTTAATGGCCGGATAGTAAAAGAAACTGATCTCAAGGCTCCTAGACAGACTAAACAGAAAGAGACCCAAAAATACTTTAAGAACCATTTTGAAAAAGCAAACTTTCCATGGTATTTAACAAGTTATTCATTACAAGGAGTTAGAGAGGAATTAACCGATTTAAAGGCTGCTTGAAAATAAGGAAAATGTGTTTTTGATGTAATGAAAATGTTTTTCTGTGCTGTTTCATATCTTATGAAGTATAGAATGGCCTACATAAAATGATGATGACTGCTGTATGTATGGTTCATCTAAATTATATGTTAATTCTGTCTACTGACTATGTGCTTTACTATACTGTAATTTATTATGGCTTTTCCCAAACCTCTGAGTCATGACATCAACTTAGTGCATGTAAGGGTTGATAAGTGAAATGCTATTCTCAGTTATTTATTTTGACAATAAACTGAGTTGGAAGTCCATAATGTGTTGACATTGCCATTAAAGTGTACAAATTAACTTTATTAACTATTAACATCAAATCCATTTAGCTATTTAATGCCTTTTTTTTCATAGCCTACAGGTAGCCTACACTACATATTATTGAGTAATGGAAAAGTTACTAGATATACTCATGTGATATTAAACAAAGTATGAGAGCTGTCAGCTTTCAAATTCTGTCAATTGTATCACAAAATAAAATCAATAATAACCTACCGTTTTTGGCGCTCTTTAATGTGGCGCGACGCGCGAGAGATCACTGTAGACCTACTTCCTCTTTACTAGGTTACAGAACGAAATAAACATGAATGAACATCAGAAAATATGTTGAAAGATACAGTCCAACTTACCGAAATCCGTATCATGTCTCTCATGTAATCGCTCAATCAGTATTTCAACCATAGAAACAGCTTGCAAACGTTTACCATTAACTTGATAGTCAGCAAGACCGCACTCGCCAGTCGCCACCAAGTGGACAGGGGTGAGAATTACAGTGACAAGTCACAATCAGATCAACCTCAGTGTAATCAGTGTAATCATTGCTAAAGAAAATGTTCGGTTAACGCGACTTCTGGACGAAAGCGAAATTTGCTTGTAAGCCAGTGTTTTTCTGTTTATAGCTTTATTGGAGATGACTAAATCTATTAATTAAAAATATGGATTGCCTACAAAAAGGGAAAAGGGAAAATTAATCTTGGCAGTACCAGGTGAGTTAATGACTGCCATCACACAAGACAACTGCATACAAATCTGTCAGTAACATTTATCCTCTGTGACATTTGCAAAGACAAGCATTAAGGCTGTTTGAAAAATAAGGAAAATTACTTTATTAATGCTGTTTGAAAAATAATGAAAATGTGTTTTTAATGTAATGAAAATGTTTTTTTTCTTTCTGTGCTGTTTCATATCGTAAGAAATATAGAATAAAATGATGACTGCTGTAGCCTATGTATGCTGCATCAAAATTAGATCTTGATTCTTTCTACTGACTCCTAAATCCTTAAGATATTATAATCATTTTGCAAAGTTATTCATTACTAGGAATTATAGTGATGAATTATGGGAATAAATGGGATGACAGGGACCTCTGGTGGTGGAACGGAGAATTCATAAGAGGGGAACTGGAAAATTTTAAAATTGTGATTTCAAGGCTTGGAAAAGTTATGTAAATAAGTCAAATCTCACAAAGTCATGGACATTCCTACAGTAAATACACATTTTGCATACTGCTCTAAAGTATTTCATCTGCTAGATTTGTGAAAAGCAGAAAATGCTTGCCGGTGTCTTTCTATTTATAGCTTTAGATGACTGAATCTATTAATTTAAAAGATGGATACACCCTCAAATTTAAATGATTTCTTGAAAACCTTTATCTTTCATTTCTGATTACTGGAAAGGGGAAATTAATCATAAAAAATGTGCAAATCTTGGAAGTAGCAGGTGCATAAATTCCATGCATCACAAGGCAAATCTGTCAGTAACATTTATCCTATGTGACATAATATCAGGAGATTTGACATTTCCCAAGATCTTTTTGTTCAGTTTCAATAGAATGACTGATCAGTGAAATTTTACTATTCTTTAAAATGTTTCAAATCCATCTTAACTAGAGACATTAATGCGCTTCTGTGCAGTGCTGTACTTGTAAAGAACAACCAATAAAAATGTTTAACATTTTCTGTACATTTTTAAGTCTGTCTGGAAATCAGTGTGTCAGTTCCTCAGAACAAAATTTGAGTAAATATTTAATAATAATTATAATAATAATAATTAAAATAATAGCTGAAATACGAAGGTATAGTCACAGATGAAACCAGAACTTTTTAGAAGTATTCCTCTAGACTCAGGACATTAGAAATGTTCTTGTGTTTTTTAAGACAATTTTTTTCTGGCATGCCTTTTCTGTTGTTAAAGAACTACAGTGACAGACCTGCTTTTCAAATAAGTGGAGCCACAAACCCGCAGGAAAAAAAGATTCGCCCTGCTTTATCATCTTTAGCTTTCAAACATTTAAAATTTGCAAACAATCCATGAATTTCTTGAATGAATTTCCCTTTGTATACTATATGTTTCAAACACATGAATTCTTGAAATAGTGCACTTTTCCCAAGATTTAAAATAAATCTCTGATGTCCCCAGAGTGTGTATGTGAAGTTTTAGCTCAAAATACCCCACAGATATTTGTATATAGCATGTTAAAGTTGTCGAATTTTGAGGGTGAGCAAAAACGCACCATTTTGTGTCTGTTCCTTTAAATGCAAATGAGCTGCTGCTCCCGGCACAGAGGGCGGAGCTTCAAGAGCTTGCCTTGCACTCACACACACATGCACTGAAAATTTCAAACACTTTTAGCCTTTTATGTTCAAACCGAAGAGACTCAAGAAGAGGTGACAACATATAGACAACATTTCTGAATGGTTAGTTGATGAATTTATGTAGCTTATGTGTATCTTCTAGTCATTGATTAGCATATTCTGTCTTGATAATCTATAAATCGTGTTCAGGGGGCGGGGTTTATGTAAATTCTAGGGTTGGTGATGTCACTAACCCAGGAGGAATGTGGTGTAGTCTCTACCAGCCGTTTGTTGTAGTCCTTAAAAACGATTTCTTGAAAAGCAAATATCTCCCTTTGCTTTGAACTTTGAGCGTTGTAACTTTGCAGATGTTGTTTATGCTCAAACAGCAACATTACACACTAACTAAAGTTAGAAAAGTGAAACCATATTCAACCACCCCTTTAAAAAATACTTTCAGTTTCTTTTACAGATAGGAGGAGATTCTGTGATTTGAGGCTTCCATTGCTCTCCATGGGCTCAGTTTACTGTCACATGCGGAGGAGCTTTAACAGGGGAAATGGTATGGAAATAATACATTACTTTTGTTTGAAATATTTAACACTTTAAATTACTGTTCCGTAATTAATGAATAACTACACAGGAGCAAATGAGTAACACAATATTAACATTCTAATAACTACTATTAACTAGCAAGAAACTCTGATTAACAAATTAGTAGTTAATAGCGCTCAGTTGAATGTGGCAGTCCATTCAGAGAACTACTAAGAACTTCTATATTCAGGTTCATAATTAATGTGAATAATTCATTATGCATTAATCCTAAAGTGAAGTGACTTACTTAATGACTCAAGTATTACCAAATCCTTCTGAAGGAATGACTCATTTGGATCATGTATTCTAAAGTGAAAAGCATGATAACTCCTTATTATTGACTGAAGTCAAGGAATTACTTTCCAAAACCTCAAAAGCTTAATGACTTCAGTCATTATGAGTTATCATGCTTTTCACTTTAGAATACTGATACAAAAATGAATTAGTGGTTCCTTAAGGACGTAGTAAAACTTGAGTCATTACTATCCAATACATTACAAAAACGTTAAAAGCTACAATGATTTCAGACATTACTAGAGAATGTTTTTCACTTTGAATACTGATCCAAATTATAAGTAATTCCTTCGGAAGGATTTGGTAATACTTGAGTCTTAATGTCATTGACATTAACATTACAGTCGTAATGTTTTTAATGAATTGAGTGTTTATTGTAAACACTGTACTGAATGTTTTACCCTTCACTTTTTACTTGCTGTTTTACTTTTAGATTACTGATGACTGATAGTGGGTGGCGAATGCGATCATCTGGTGATAGGTTGTTTTTTGTCTGTCTGACTGTCTGTCTGACTGTCAAGACGCTGTTTTCAAGACATCTGTTTTAAAGATTGCACTTGCAGTGGTAAGTCACACCAACTGTACTATTTTTTTAAATAATATATTACATTTACATAACAAGTATATTTCACGTCTTGATCTAGAAATTATTATGTTTGACAGAATCAGGTATGCAAACCCATAGAATTTATGCTATTCAATTTATTGTTTTATTGGTTTAATTATTGGTTAATTTTTTAATTATTGGTTATCATTGGCTATTATTGGCTCTTGATTGCATACTGATCATTTAAAATTCTTTGAAATACCACACAATTGTTATTTTTTTTTTTTTTAAGCCTTTAATCCAACAGTACCTTTAAATATAGTGTCTTAAAGATGACAAAATTACAAAAGTTACTAACTGATTTGAGGCTTGTCAGAGTGGATAAGGAAAGAAAAAAACACACAGGTCAGAATTCAAGAACAAGATGGACAACATTTTTTACATTTTTCCTGTAACTACTGTTTGAAGTTTAACATAGACTTTAAAAAAACTCTGATAACCAGAGGGGTTAAAAACTATATGACGAGTCACTTTAGATTAAATGAATGTAGAGAGTTTATTCATTTAAAGATAAATAATTAAATGTGAACATTAAAGAAAATAAATAAATCAGTGACACACACACACACACACACATCCTTTATATATCCTGTTTCTTTAAATAAAAAAATAAACACTATTGCATTGTATTGTGTCAGTTCACATGGTCTTTGATGTAGAATTAATAACAATGATGATACATTCCTCAGCATCAAATTACAATCAATTAAACAATGAATAAATCTGAATGTTTAATTGTTTCTCCAGATGGCTTTTTCAGCTACTACTTATGGTAAAGGAAGCTTTGGAAAGGTGTATAAAGTAACCTTTGGAAATACCCGTGCAGCTCTTAAGAAAGTGCCCTATACTGTCGTAACTAAAGAAGAAATTCAGAAAGAGAAAAATATATATCGGTGAGTATTTGTATGCGCTCAAAAAATAAAATGAAATAAATAAATACTGATTTAAAATGAACTAATGTAACACAATTCTTGCACATTTTGTGCAACTTATCTGCATTAAATTCATCCAAATTTGAAAATTACGTACACTTCATCCATTTATCCTGGATACTGCCTTTTATGATATATTTCATATTTTGCACAAGTGATCTTATTGTAGGTCATTGCATCATTCCAATGTGGTGAAGCTCCTGGCAGATCCCTGGCTGGACTCGAAGGGTTTGTGGAATATTCCCTTGGAATTTATCTCTGGGAAAACTCTGGAAAAACTTATGTTCAGCTCACAGTCATACATGGAGGTAAAAGTACATTTTATTTATTTATTTTTTTGTTTGTTTGTCATTTAATTTGTCATTTTTAACTGATAACAATATTTTCTTAAAGGTACACTATGTAACGGCCCTTTAGCAGTTAATAAACAAAAAAACATGCAGGTCTGCGTGACTGTGAATATGACCCTTCACAATAGATACGGCTTTACACTGAACTCTGTTAGAGAGCTACATATGACAATTAACCTCTTCAATAAAAGACCGTACTCACCTGTTGAATGAGAAAAAAGCCATTTCCGCAAAGCTTTTAACCTTTCAAATCCATCAGTTCTCACCATGTCTGAAAAGCGAAGCCAATGTTGATTCATGTTTTATTACGAGCTCTGTCGCATTCTCTTTTTTTGCCAGCGGACTCTGTTGAGCGTATAGTTCATGATTCCCCGGAGGTTAGAGATTTAACGTGCTGCATGTTAATGTTGTCAAAAACATATGTATTTTTGCTAGGTATCGATATTGAAATATCTAAAATGGCTCCAATACTCATTTTCCAGTTTCAATTTGATTCTGTCCGACAGCAATTGATACGCACCTTCCTCTCATTCACTCGTCTCATTCGCTCCGGTTGAACAAAGTTGGTGTTACAGGGCCTGAATTTCAGCCCAGGATAACAAATTACACGTTATGCTCATTCCTGCAGTTTTCACCCTCATTTCTCTTGACTAAATAACTTTTGTAACTTTAATTGTAAGGATTATTCTTTAGCCTATTTAACTTGTCTTTTTTTTTTATTCTTCAATTCAAAGTTGGAAATCATGCTTTTAGCAACAAAATTACCCCATTGTAAAAACACAAATACATTGAGTGAGCAAACATTTAAGTGAGATAATTATAAAAATATATATTTCTATATGAATCTGATCATCATATGATGGACAAAAACATATGATAATGTTGATAATGTATTGACTCATTTAAATTTAGCAAACAAAGCTTAGCATAGTACACTAAAACAATAACCATTAAATAATGCATCTCATCCAAAAGGTTCCAAAAGGTTTTTAATCGTGATGCAATAGAAAACCATTTTGAAATCCCTAAAGAACATTATTTAAACATTTTTCCTTAGTGTAAAGAATATTTTAATAATCTGAGGAACCTTTTTCCACTATAAGAACATTTTGTGCAATGAAAGGTTCCATGGATATTAAAGTTCTTCAAGGATTATATATATTAATTTATTTTCTTTCTCTACAGCTAACAAAGCCAGTCTTAATCACCATTATTAATGGTATGTGTGAAGGCCTCGCTTACATGCACAGCAAGAGCATCGTCCACCAGGACCTCAAGCCTGACAATATCATGGTGAGATGCTTTGAGTGTCGAGGGTTTTTCCCAAACATGGATAATGATGCCACCCCCCCCCCCCCCCCCCACACACACACACACACACACATGATTTTAAGTAAATGTCAAATATTTTGAGAATTTTTTCTCTAGAAATGTATCTTTCTAAAAAAGTTTATTTCAAAATGTCTAATTAGCTCTATATAGATTGTACTGTATCAGAATATGGAAAGTTATGAATGAACTTCAATGGTTTTTCAGTGCATTTTACTAGTCATGAGTGACTCATAAACTAAAAATCCAAAAACAGTTTACTCTTATCAGATACAGCTCAGTCATTACAGTGTGTCTCATTCACAGGTGGAACACAGCACTTATCGGGCCGTCATAATTGACTTAGGACTCGCCAGATTCCAGAAGAACGGCTTTTGCTTTGGCACAGAAGGAGGCAATTGGTGTTACTCCGCTCCCGAGATTTTCCAAGGAAAATACAGAGACCAGTACTCTGATGTGTGGGCGATGGGGAAAATCCTAGCAGAGCTCCTGATCGTGCCCAGAGCGAGACTCCCTCCCGGCATCACCTCTCTTTATGTGGTTGCAGCCATGAATATGAATCCATATGGTTTCCTGGTCTCTAGAATGGTGAACAGACTTGTTTTATTCAGACCTACAATGGCGCAGATCTTAGGACAGATTGTTCAGGCGGGGGCATTGTGGAATATGTTACTAAACTAAAAGATTATATATATATATATATATATATATATATATATATAGAACAGAATAGGCTATATTTTACTGAATTGAGTGAAATGTAAGGAGTTTGTTTTCTAAATGAATAAAAAGCTATTTGACACATCAGTTGAGAACGAAAAGGGGGATCGTAACACATAGGTGTTTCACTTTCAGAAACTATTCTGGGAAGTAAATGTTACTGCTCAGAAGTTGCTCTTTCATGCCTCAGAAGACTTACTGGAGATCTCATGCGTGTTTCAGAAGTGGCAGTTTCTTTCAGTTTCAGTTCAACCACTAGAGGGCGTGTTTGGTCACAGATAATGTTCATCCAAGTTTAAACTGCAGGAAGTTGGTTTAATAAATAGATATTGTTGTAATAGACAAAGAAGAAGAAGAAGAAGAAGAGGAAGAAGAAGAAGAAGAAGAAAAAAAACAGTATAATTTTTAACATATTTGTATACAAGTGGTTAAAAATATGGTTTTCCCCAATTAAGGCACCTTCTGTGTGAACATTTTGAGGAAACTTGTCAGTTTAAAAATAAATGCATTCTTATGTGCATTCTTGCATGTTTCCTGTGTCTCCCAACCTGTTTGATTACATTTCCCAGAAGTCAAAGCAGGGGCTTAAACCTGCTTTCCAGTAGGAAAACTTACCGCATACTTTTCATAACATAGCGATGAGAGTGTAATGAAAAAGCTATTACACATTAGAACTAAAAAAAAAAAACTTTTTTGCTTACAGAATGAATGGACAAAAAGCTATTACACATTAGAAAAAAAAATCCTTCTTTCTTGCTTACAGAATGATGGACTTGTCTTTAATTGATTCAAAAAACATCTTGCATTTCTATATATATATATATATATATATAAAGTATACTTCAAGTTCATTTGATATGCTTCAGTAAAGTTAAAGTAGGCCTCGTAGCCTAAGTCTGCTAATATCAATTTACTAGAAGTATACTTGTAAGTGAACTGTTTCAGTACTACTTGGGACCAAATTAGTCCGATTTTAGTGTGTAAAAGTATACTTTTAAGTATACTTCAAGTATAACAGTAGTAAACTTTGAGTAGCCATAGTTTATATCTTCGTTTTTACGTTTACATTTTCCAGCCGCCAGAGGGAGTGTGTGAACGCTTACTTGTACAACAGCAGAACTTCTATCAGTTAAAGGTGCATTGCTGTGAACGAAATGTGTTTGTAAATATAAAGTAAATCATATCATTTGATTTTATATTGATTGACACACATTATTATGTGTGAAAAGTTGATGATCATCATTTCACTTAGATAAAAGTGATCACATTTAACAAAACAAATTGCAACCCTCCAACCTTAACCTTCCCAGTGTGACAAAAATCATTTCTTTGTAGCCTACACTACTAGTCAAAGGTTTGGACACACTTGACAATTTATGTTTCTTGCAATCTTAAAAACCTTTTCATAAAGGCTGCTTAAACGTATTAGATTAGTTTAAACACATAATATAATAATTACCTATAATACAAAATAATAATATGTCTTAATTCAACCTTAACTTTTTTTTAAAGAATGTACCATAAACATTTATTGTATTGCAGTGGGCTGTGGTTTCCATCACCTGAGGGTGTGAGCATCATGTGACAGTGAGAATCTGAATCATCACTGGGGTGTGTCAGTGGTGAAGCACCTCTAATGATTGGCTCACAGAGGAGAAAGAGTGCCAGAGAGATACATTACCTCATAGCAGAGGAAAAAGAGATGAGCTCATACTCACCTGACTCATATTCCCAGCTCAGAGAAGCATTTACACTCAATGTAAAGACCCGAGTGTTTATGTGAGAGAGCGAGAGAGAGAGAGAGGGGAGAGGGGGGAAGGGTCAGTCATAGTGTTCAATAGCAGGAAGACCTGAGTGCATACTAATATCTCTTGAAATATAAACGATAAACTAAGGAATTGCAAGGAATTGTTATTTATTATTATTATTTACAAATATATAAACACAAATCGCATAATCCATATTAAGAGTCATTGATTCAATAATACTGAATTTATATATATATATTTATAATATATAATAATAGATATAAATATCAGTATTAGACCAGATGCTAAAATTCTTACATGCTTGCATTATTACTTTTTAATATTCTCAACAAGAACAAAAACCATAAAAAATAATAATGCAAGCAGAATTTCAGCATCTGCTCTAAACTGATAATATCATATAATATAATAAGAAATCATAAAACATTATTTTTTTTATTATTAAAATTACAATTTTGTCAAGTAATTCAAGAAAAAAATATTTCAGTGCATTAGTCAAGTTTGAGGTATTAATGCTGACTGATTCATTTCATTGTTATATGACACCACATTACGGCATGCGTACTGACAAATGCTCTGCTGGATGATGTCATATTAGGTCATCATTTACAGTATGTGGGTGTAGTAACAAAATGAGTATATGCAAACATATTGCTTCTGCGAGGAGAGAGAATCTTCAGCACAGACGTTTCCAGTGACTAGACATGCAGGTTCTGAGTTGAAAGACAAAAGAGGGACTTTCTAAACAAAAGACCCAGGCCCACAGACAGGCTGGGCCGGCCAGGAAACATGATCCGTTATCCATAGTTGATATTGATTTAGGCCTTGGGCTCCCAGTAGACACCATTAATGGAGGCAAATGACCTTTTGGACATACTGACTGTCACTAAGGCGCTGGCTCTGATCCAGAATGTGTGAGAAAGACCCGTCCTGTACATCTCATATTAGTGTTGCCATCTGATCGACTGATGCCGCAATGATCTCCTTAGAAACTCCGCGTGCCAAACTGTTTGACTGGCCAATTAAAGACACTAAAACTGTAGATGCAAAGGATCAGAGAACTGATCGCCTCTATATTTGCCATGAGAATAATTTCTTTATCATCTTTCACAAGAAATTAGCCGAGTGTATGCTTGCCTTTGATGGTAAAGAAATATGACATTCTGTGATGTTGTATAGTCAATATGCATGTAAATCAAACCAGCTGCAAGAATTCGCAAACTACACTAGTCTCATGTTGTCACTATAGCCATTTTTTTCCACAGCTGATGCACCGCATACATTTATAAGTCTAAAACTGCATATCATCCACACACACACACACACACACACACACACACACACACACACACACACACACACACACACACACACACATATATACTGTATGTGTGTTGCAATTTTACAGCATGTGTTAATTATAACTTCTTTTGACCAAAATTTGTATTAATGTTTGAACTGTTACCTAACCCTAGCTTGCCTATAAATCATATGTAATAGGTTTGAATGTGACAACTTACCCCATATAGTGTGATTACATGCCCTACTTCAAGGTCAACGCATGTTAAATTAATTAAATACTTTTTTTGTATTCACATGCATTTTTCAAAACAATATATATATTTTTTTGTTGAATTTTTATGTCCAAAAGCTTTTTCGATGTATAAATATGTGTAAATACACATTAGAAACTGATTTTCAAAAATAAACGCACCCTGAAAATATTCACTGGGGGTAAAAAGTGTGACAAGGAGTGTTATTAATTTGATCAACATTAATAAAATGGTTTTTGTTTGTTTTTTTGTATCAGTTCTACAATACAAGCTACACTGTGTTTGTATTATTATTATAACTGTTATTATTATTGCTGCTGCAGTTGTGGCTGTTGTTGTTGTTCCAGATTTCATCTTTGCCGCCAGGCGTGGCATCATGAGGACAGTGGCGTCTGAAGTGGAAACACGAACGCTCTTTGTTCAAGGTTTGCCTGAGATGTTGCTAGACACGTGCTCTCTCTCTCTCCCCCCCTCTCTCTCTCTCTCCACCATAAATGTGCAGTGCAGATCCTGCAACGTCTGTGTGATAACTCCCCGTGTCTCTTCTTCTTCTCGCTGGCCGTGTGTGTGCTCTTCCTCTCAGTGTAACAGCACTCCATGCGCAACGGTAGTCCAAACAACAACTCAGTGACCCGCTGCAACCAACGGCAAACAGGGTGGGCGGACCCCCGAATTATGTCAGTTTAACTCTTTCATTCTGGGGTATTACTGGGGACATATGTTTCAGTTCCTCCGCTTAAAAAAAGCACGAATATTCTCCGGAAAATTTCGGTCATGATATGACTCTTCACTGATCAAGCATCATAACAGAACTGATGTTGTTGAAAATGTAGAAAGCAGCTGGACGGTGTTGTTTTCAGGCGCACATGTGTTATCATTCTGGCACGCCTCTTCGCACAACAGAATACGATGAACTATGATGTTGAAGCCTAATATTTACGCATAAAATTATGTTTTGGATTATTCATTAGGAGTGAGTTGTGGGTTGCTACAAAGGAGTCTGAAATGCAACGGGATGGATGGATGGGTGGATGGATAGATGGATGGATGGTGACTGTCTCAGCGAGGCAGGGCATGGCAAGCTGTTTGAACATTTATTCTTATATTTCTCAAACTGCATCAAAATGCACTGTAAATACTAACACAATATTATAAAAATGTACATAAATGAATTTAAAAATAGCAAACAATTTTCATAGTCGGCTACAAGCTAGTCTTCTATGTTGCTGCAGTACTGCACTGGTGTTCACATTAATATTTTTATGAATGATGGTGACTCACTTGTGGGTGATAACACACTTGTTGAGCTTTCATAATAATTAAATTACACCATGCAAATAAACGAAACAAATGGCTTTTTTTTAAGTCCCATAAATGTAAGTAGTACTACTAACAATAAACGAAAATAGTAAAATAATAATACAAAATATTAAAATATGTATAATACATATTGTTTTATTGTTTTTACAGACAATATTTTGTTTAAGTAATGATAAACAAAAATGTAGTTTCTGTATTAATTCTACTTTTATTAATAAATAAATAAATAAATAAATAAATAAATAAATAAATAAATAAATAAATAAATGCAGCCTCTGTATTTTTTTTTTAATATTCCCAAATTTGTTATTTGTATCATGAACTATATGATGTATTGCGATTATCAAATATGTGGAAGTGAATGTTTTTTCACTCGTTTAAACACCTTTATAATGATCATGTTAGTTGACCTATAAGGTGTGATGGGCACCGGCCCTACAAAACAATCACAATATGTATATATTTGATGCATCTTATGTTTTTGTTGTTGATTTTTGTAATGTTTTTATTGTTATTATTATTATTAAAAAAGTGGAACAAAAAACAGTTATTACAATTTTGTTTATTGTTACTTAAACATAAAAATAAACACAGTATCGTAAAATAAAATGAAATATCGCTCAGTGTCATAAAATCGATTGATTGCATAGGGAATACATGCTGAAACGGCTTGCCATAGGCGGGGACTGAGCGAACCAGACGGGGTGGAGCATCAGTTAGCCTGGCCCTTCTCGGCGCAGACATCCTTGTGTCCCGTTCGCCTTCTGCGTATCGGAACCGGAGAGGGGGCTGGTCTGTGGGAGGGACTAGCGCAAAGGGGGGACTTGGACCAAGAGGGGGCGGGGTGGCGGCGAGGGTGCTGTTTCTCCAGTCTCTTACCAGTGTCTTTGTCTCACACTCTTTTGTTAGCCATGCCTAGCTTGCTGGTTCTAGCAGGGATCATGGAGAAAAACGGGGGCTACGGCGGGGATTTAGCCGGCTCCGGGTTCGGTAGCGAGGGTCTCCTAGTGCCGCCCGAGGAGGAGGAGGACGATTCCCGTGCCCTTAGAGTTGCGCTGGGCCAACTGTCGCTGCTGGGTCTTGGAGAGGGCGAGGACGGGGCTCCTGCGGGTGGTGGTGGTGGAGGAGTTCAAGACAGGAGTAACAATAACCACCACAATCACATCCCATCTGAATCAGGGATGTTACAAGGGAAGAACAAGTTATGCGCCCTGTACGAGACCTCGCCGACCGAAACCAAAGGACGGGGCTGCAACATAACGGAGTGCGTCCCCGTGCCAAGCTCCGAACATGTGGCCGAAATAGTGGGGAGGCAAGGTAAATACAACGATGCGCACTTTCGCATGCTTTCAAACTCGTTCTCCAGGGTGTGCGGCTCAAACTAAGTGTGGAGCTGTCTTAACAAAGAAAAAGGGAGTGGTAATGCTTTTTAACGTGTCTGTTTTTACCGAGCTGTGCTACTATTTCAGCGCGTATATGCCATATACATGGGCATTTCCTCTTAGCTTTAAGCAAAGTTACCAGCGGGTACGAGAACAAAGGCGTTATTCCACATCCACGCCTTCAATGTCAGCACGCTGCTTTCCCTTTGTCGTCTGAGGGCGCGTAATTCTGTTTTTTTGAAACAGAAAATGGAACGCGTGTGCGCTCGCTGGATACAATGTAACAGTCAACGGTCTTTGTTGACTGGATACATTGTGTCATTCGCTCCTTCGCGCGCCTCTGTAGTTCCTGCGGGCTTTCATATGCAGCAGCAGCACCACCACGTTGTTTATGTTAGGCTCCCTCAGACAAAGAGGAGTTGTCTGGTAACTTAAGTCCACCGCTTATCTCCATAATATCGAGAAGCTCACGAAAGTGGGTCTCGTGAGCAACTAAAAGTGGCGAAATTCTGACAGCGTTGTCAGACAAAGAAGTGAAAGTCCTTGTGTGTTTTGAGGGCAAAGCTCGCGCGGGGGGGGAAATTGGAAAATACAAACATGACTTGGCGGAAAAGTTATATTATGAATGTGTGATGATATTTGGAATAAGTTGAGGAGGCAATCTCGTGTAGTTGACCCTGTTGTCTCATTGCGATTGACAAGTCACTTCATGATACGTTGAAAGCACAGTGTACAGTATTCTAGAAAGCCATGTTGCATTTGGTCCTGTAGAGACAGACTATAAAGACTGTGTTAGAGTCACGCCCCGTCTACCAGTACAACAGCCCTGCACTCAAAGCATGTGGTTAGGAAGCCTGTCCATTCATTAAAAGTGTAATATCTTACCCAGATGAAATATGCACTAATAAACGTCCCCCTGCATATTACGACTTTGTCCAGTAAAGCGGCCTGCGTGTTTCAGAAGTGAATGCTTGAATCCAACTTGGGATGCAGTGAGTGCGTGGATTGGAAGTTGCTGATTAAGAGGATTTGAAATGGGGTCTTTACCTCATTAGTTACTGAAATAACGGCCACATCTTGAGCTGAATAACTAGACATTTGTTTGGCCTTTATTAGGTTAATTTAATTGCATTTTTTCTAAGAATAGATTTGGCCTGATAATAAACAAGCGAGAGTGATGGTGAAAAAAGCAGCACTTATGTATCCTTGTTATCGCCATTAGTTGGGAATTTGAGCTGTGAGGTTCCAGTGCTTTGTTCACCTGCAGTGGCTGCCATGCCTGTTAGGAGATGTGCTCCTGCAGCGAGGGGGACGATTCAGCGGCGGGAGGGAATCTGTGCTCCCCGCTGTCAGTGCTAGACAGTCCATCCAGGTTATTTTTTTAGCTTCTGCTCTACACAATGAGGCATGAAACCAGTGTGTAGAGATCTATCCACTGAACAGGCCCCTGGGCGGAGAAAGCCACCCCACTCTTGATAAGACACCACTGAGGTGCTAATAAATACTCTGGTGCTGTACACGAGGCAAGATGCTGTGGAGCACCACACCTTGTTATGAATTCATATCTCAACAATAACTTTATGGGGTATTTAGCTTGCTTGCTTGCAATGCAAGAGAGAATAGTTGGGGAATTTACATCTGAAAACACATTTTACACATTTGTTTCAGTGCTGAATATCATAGTACCTGTGACTGTCTGTAAGCACATGGCACTCTTGCAGAGGAGACGTCATTCAGACAACAGTGATTTTTAAGAGCTATTGTAATCACAGGTTTGTTCTTTGAATTCTATTAGGATACGTCAAACGCAGACTGGAATTTTTTTAAATATGCTAAATGGGATTTATTATGGAAAATACTTGAGATCATTTTAAGCCAACACATTTCTTTCTATATTATGAATAAACAGCAAGAATATTACTGAGACAGTGTAATGCAGCAAAAAACAAAGCCACCGTTTTAATCGATTTGTACGTTTACCACAACAGAGAAGAGTGAACAGCCATTTCTAAATTCACTTTGGGCTTCATTCATTAAACACGAGCAGAAGAAATTTCAGTGCACATTGTATAATCAATAGTTTTACGAAACGACAAAGAAAGAAAGATTGACACAGATTTGATTCTGTTTATGAATAAGGGTCAGTGGGTTTAATCAAATACAACAAATTGCTAGACAATCTTAATTTTTATCATCAAAAATTGTACTTTAGTGTATTGTATACAAAAAATAAGACAATGCTAATTTTTATTACAGAATAATTTCATTTTAATATATTGTTTAGAAAAAAAATAAAGCCAATATAATAGTATATTTAAAAATAATAATAGTGTTTGTATATTTGGTATAATGGTTGCAATAGAAAAAGCAAGGGCAGGCCCAGACGGAACTGCTGACTTTTGCAATGAATCTGCAGAATTTTGGATATTCGAGCATGGTAAAATCATAAAACGCAGTCAATGATAAATTGTGTTAACCTATACCTTTAATGAGAACTGAAACCACGATCAAATTATCCAAAATGTTTAAATGAATTGCACTTAAGAGATGGAGAACATGAAGAACTTTGTGAATGAGTTCTGCTGCAGATTCAGAGCATGGGTGACCTTTTGACCTGGAAACAAACAAGCAAAATAAGCGTTAATAGACAGATATGAATAGTACCACTACTATAATATTCCTTCTCCACTCAACAGGTTGCAAAATCAAAGCTTTGCGTGCAAAGACGAACACCTACATCAAGACCCCCGTCAGAGGCGAAGAACCAGTCTTCCTCATCACCGGCCGCAAAGAGGACGTGGCCCTGGCCAGACGTGAAATCATCTCTGCTGCCGAGCACTTCTCCATGCTGCGGGCCTCCAGGAACAAGCTGGGCGTCTCGTTCAGCGGCTCGCCACCTGCACCGCTCCCTGGCCAGACCACCATACAGGTGCGGGTGCCCTACCGCGTCGTGGGTCTGGTGGTCGGACCCAAAGGCTCGACTATAAAACGCATCCAGCAGCAAACGTGCACTTACATCGTAACTCCGAGCCGCGACCGCGACCCCGTCTTCGAGATCACCGGCTCCCCTGGGAACGCCGAACGGGCTCGGGAGGAAATCGAGGCGCACATTGCTTTCCGCACGGGTGGCCTGCACGACCACAACAATGAGAACGACTGCTTGGGCCCTGACAGTGGCAACGGGGGTCTGGAGAGCCGCCTGCAGCAGGTGTGGGGGCTCCAGGGGGCCCCGCGCAAACCGCTTGCCAGCAGCTACCGCCAGAATTTCTCAGACACCATGGTCGGAAGTAGCGGAGGAGGAGGAGGAGGAGGAGGAGGAGGGGGAGGAGGGATTTACAGTAAAGGTGACTTCAACAACCACGGCAACGGGGACAAGCCGTGCTCTTACTTCGGCTCGGAGGGCACTCAAAGCTGGGGCGATCCCGACTATCCCAAACAGGTGGCCTACTATGCCCAGCAGCGCTCCAAAAGCTTTGGAGGCCTGCCTCTCCCTCTGACCAGACTGTCGCCGGGACTGCCCGAACCGTGCGGCACCAACAACTCCAACGCAGTGGGGTCTCCTCACGCCCAGGCCCGCCGTGCCCACAGCGAGCCCACCGCCACCACGGTCACGTTCAGCGGACGTCTCCCCGTGCCGGATTCACCGCCCGCCGTGGCTCGGGACTGCATGACCTGCTTTGAGAGCAAAGTGACGGCCGCTCTGGTCCCGTGCGGTCATAACCTCTTCTGCATGGAGTGCGCCATCCGAATTTGTGAGCTAAACCATCCAGAGTGCCCTGTCTGCCACACCCTGGTCACACAGGCTATCCGAATATTCTCTTAAAGAGTTGTTTTTAGTTTTTTTTCTGTGCTTTGTTTTTACTCTGTAGTATCAGTTTACTTTTAATCTTTTTTTATTTGGCCAGTATTCACTTTTTTATTTTTCAGAAAACACAAAACCAAAACAAGCAGATATTTTAGAACACACTGCTTGCTTTACTAAAAAAAGAGGAAGAAGTATTTTCAGATTTTTCTTTTATATGTACACATATATACATATATATTTTATAAAAGTTTTTTTAAAAATGGAAAGAACGTAGTTCTTAGCATGTTCATTTTTGTTTTTCTTTATTTTCTTTTATTTTTTTACTGGTGCTGTTTTTTTCCACATGCTGTGTGGACAGTAACAGGAGAAATAATGTGAACATTTTACACTTTTCCTTTTGCTGGGGAAGTATGAAAACAAAATATCATTAATATCAAGTTTATTTCCTAAGATTGGAGTATAGTTTTTCATCCCAGCATCTTCTGCAAATGAGCTAGTATTCTTTTTTTAAGGTAAACTAGAATCTTAAATCTTTGCACCTTAAAATTGATGTAAAGTGATTGTCAAAAACATTACATTGCTAGATGTCTATGCGAAATAGATGGTATAGAAATGGCCGATGTGGGCTGATATATATACGACCTGATGTCGGTGTGGCTTTAAATTTGGATCATGTTCTAAACGACATAATTACACAATTAGTATCTGCTTTGCTAATCAATATTTGAACGGGTAATTGACGAGTAAAACAGGGAGTTTCTCTTTTTTGGTTTTGTTTTGTTTCTGCACCAGTCAGCCTATTATGTGATGCATCTAAAAAGGTCTTATTAGGTACAGTACAAGAAAAGAAAAAAACTGTTGTGTTGTTCAAAAGGTCTTTTCCAGGTTTCCTTTACTAACGGTTTTTATTCTCATTTCTGCACTCAGTATGTTTTCATGATTTTTTAACATTTATTTGGTAAAACACTGATTACAAGCATAGTGCATGAGATGAAGTGCAAAAAAAAAAAAAAAAAAAGCTGAGGGGGCGATTGAGGGGAGGGGGTTTGTAATCTGATCCTGAATAGACCAAATAGACAAAAGCAAGCAAGACTTCGAGCTACAGTACAATGTAAATCACCCACTCACGAGGTCCTGCATTTGAGTTGCAAAGCGTCCTGACTGTCTGTCTGTACTGAGGCAGGTGTTGCATATCGTACTTAAGATTACGTTGTTTTTTTTTTTTCTCTAAAAGGTCGGGCTGTCGGGTGGGAATTCTACTCTAATTCTACTCGCTGCTCCGTGCATCATACGCTGTAAAGACTACAGAGCTCCTCCCAGAGAGTATATTGTTTTGTCGCAGTGGTGGTACAATCCCCGGAGCGCCCCAACATGGCCTGCCCTAGGAGGAGCTGATAATTAGCCATACATCAGAGTCCAGGTGCAAAGCAACTGCTGTAGGAAGGAGGGGTGGCGTACAGTGGCGTGAATGAGGATGGACGGGACGCCACGCAGGGGGCTAAACTAGGTGCAGCTGGGGCCCCTCCTGTCGATCGCTCTCTCTCTCTTTCTCTCGCTCTCCCCATTCTGGTATTCCCATTGGGGAGAAAGGGGGCCTCTTTTGTCCTGCCATGGGGTGAAAAAAAATATTCAAGAGCAGATTTTATTTCAAAGAGCAATCCTGGCGTTCTGGGTAGAGAGTGACGAGATAGACCCGAAGCATTTTTAATTCAACTTAGCGAATCTCTCTGAATTCCTCGTTCAATGTGCGCGAGAGGCAGGCCGTCGAAGTTTCCATGGAGTCTTCCTTCATGTGCGGGACATCCTGCCGTGACCCCCTCGAGACAGCCCTGCCAGTGCACGGTCACAAGCAGCCAATCGCAGAGCAACCTTGAACTCCACAATGAAATCAGACAATTGTAATTGACAAGAAAGTAGGGGGGGGGGAAACGCCCAATTTGGTGGCCGCTCATGCTGAATCAAATTACACACACACTGCCTGTCTCATTGCAGGCTAGGGGATTTTGGAATAGGGGATTAGAGCATTCGGAGGTTGGGAAACTGTCTTTTTTTCCCCTCTCGCTAGAAGGCCACTACAAAAGAATGGAGCCACTGAAAATGTACTCCGTTTGAAATGGGTCAGTTTTCCCCCATCAAGCCTCTCTGCGCCATTGCCACATGTGCACGGTGTTAGAAGATATGCTAGGGTAAGCTTGTGATTGTATTTAACTTACTATAACGATTTACCTTTGAGCCATTAGCATCTTAAATATTAGTTCTGAAAAACTTTTGACGCTCAGTTTGACTGTTACAGTAGTTTTTGCCTCGTCTGATTTATGTATTACAGCCACATTAGCGCCTGACAGTGTTTTTGTTTTGCTCTTTGTTTATGAGAACAAGTACTTTCTATAAGTGTCAGTGTAATAAGGTACTTTCTTTAATCGAAATATATTTCAAGTCCCTTTAAGTAACTCTCAGATTTGAGAAAAGGCTTAAAAAAATTAAAGCTCTTAAAAGCACCTTATTTTTAAGAACGCAAACAGCATTTGCAATCGAAAAGCTAGTGCATTTCTCAAATGGCAAATATTACCGTTATTATTGCACTTAGGTTATATTTTGGGTTAGTTGGTCGTATTTGCACGGATAGCGCATTTTGAACAAGTCACTTAGCGTTATTTCTAAATGTCGCAGTCTTTAGAAATAGCATCTTAATTTCCTTTAAATAAAAGGACACCAATACGACGGTAGTGAATAGAGGTTTTTCTTAGCTTTTTTTTTTTCTGGTTCTTCAAATCCCTAGCACTGATCAGGGACAGGAATGTATGATTGTGCATTTCGGTCATTTATATATATATTTATATATAAAAACCAAAAGAATTTTGAAAAAGGAATTGATTATGCAAACCGTAATAGCTCGAATTTCAGAATCTGATTCAGAACATTTGTCTGGCTATAAACCACATTTTGTTCTCCTGCCTCTTTTAAGGTCACCAGGTCAGTGGACGCAGGAAACAGCAATAACTATCTTAATACTTAATAAAACAAGATATCAGTTCATCTTTGTCTAAAAATGCACTGTTACAGAAATGCTTTGCAGCGGTTGATAACCCTAAGAATCGTTTAAAGCCATGCACATTGTATTTACACAATTAAAGCCCTTTTTGAGAGCAAAACAAAAGCAGTAACGACTTTCCCAATTTGAAAATGCAGCGCTTCAAAAGTTTAGTTTCTTAATCAAATGTCGCAACTTCAGAGTGATGATATTGTTCAAAGAATGTAACCTGAGTCAATAGAGAAGGTGCTGTTTAAGTATTCAGAGCGAGATTTTATTCAATACAGGCTTTGAAAGGGAGACATTTTAACTGTTAAAGACTTTATACAGCCAATCACAGCAAAACCTTTTTTAAGTATTATTTATTTGATAGGAATAAGACTATATTTATTGACATTTAGGGAGATATATAATAAAGACTGACTACCATAGGCATATCATTGAATATATTTCACTATATAAGCAATTGTAATAGTCTTTAACTTGCTAGTTTGTAATATTACGTAAGGCATCATCATCCCAATAGAAATTAAATAAGTAAAAATAAAGTGTGAAGGTAATGATGCCCCAAAATCTGAAAGCTCTTCAGAAAATACATAACCAAAAATTAGGGTTATCACAATCAATTAATTAATATATAGTTTAGTTTGTAGCATTTGCGATGCCTATACTGAATGCATACAGTTATGACAATATAAACATTTCTACACACCCTATTGACAGGATATACTGCATGTAAGAGCAGCTCATAAGAAATAAAAAACATATTTAAAATGCATATCAAAACGGTCTAATCATCTTCATTCCATTAATTTCAACTGGCAAATTCCGTCATGATTTCAGAATGACAAGGGCACTACTGTTATGCCTAATCCAAAATAATAACTGCTCATGCAAATTGCCAATTTTGATCGAGAGGGGGGAGTGGTCACAACGTGCGACAACAGATTCACGAGGAAAAGTGGTCCGGTTTAGGGTCTAACAGGTTTAACAAGAATGTGTTGTCTAACGTGAAGCTTAACATTAACAACCACTGTGAATCGTTTCCGCTTCTGCTTTTTTCTCTCTCAGTAATTACGTGGTGTTGTTAAATAGTTGCAATTCAACAGCTTCTCTCGCTTCTTTTTGGTTGTGCATGCTGGAAAATTATTTTACAGAGCATTATTTAACTTTGAACAGCCTGTGTAGATAAAATATAACAGAGCCACTTGTACTACAGAGAACTTTAGTGAGGACTACAGCTGGTGTTTAAATGTAATGCTGTACAATGATACCAGTTTATTTTTCCAAACCTATTTCTCTTACCCAACATAAAGTATCTAATGCACAAATAGCCCAATTTGTACATTTTTTTTTTTTTTTTTTTTTGCTCATGTTTACACACCCCTAGCAGAATGTGTTTAGGTGCATTGTATTTTTTCTTTAGTTACTGCCCTGATGCCATATCCACAATTATTTACACTAATAATTCCCTTCAGAATTCACATACTCGAGCATCAATGATTGTTTGCAGCCTTTTGTGAAAGCTGCACGAGTCCCTCAATTGTCCCGAGTGTCAAAGCCGGAGATCAAGATCGTATAGCCGCTGTGGGGAAGAGCTCAAATGTGCAGAGCATGCTGGGAAACCAAAGAACTTGGGGGATGTTTGTCAAGAACAGTGCGCTCAGGACAAAGCAGAGACTCAAAACTATCGCTTAAGATTACAAACAGTCATTGATGCTATAGATGATTTTAAACAAAGGCATGTGAGCAATGTTTGAACAATTTTTGTCTTGTGGAATTTCTTAAATATCTGCATTAGGGATGTGCTAAAAATAAAATGCAATTTAAAAATTCTTCAAGGGGTTTGCAAATTTATGAGCTGAACTGTACCCTTACTGCATTCCCATAGTGGATATATTTGCATTTTTAGATTTGTTCATATTTTCTATACGCCCGACTAGGCGAACAATAGCCTATATATATATGTTCTTACATAGCAGATAGCGAAGCTGCATGCATTTATCTGTGAACACTGCAGCGTCCGTTCCATAGAATCACCAGAGAACATATACATGATGCACTTAAGCAATTATAATGCCTTTCAGTATAGTACAAAAGGGCAAATATTGTATTTGAATGTAAAAATGGCCACCCAACCAATGTCTAATTTTGCCTTTTGTTTCTTTATCAAAAGTGAGCTTTAAGTTTAAAATTCATGGCTAGAGAAATACCACCATATCTGTTTAGGTTCTTCCTCACAGCATTTATACAAAGCAACTTAAAAGGGAAAAAAAATGTCTTATAGCTCTTTCGTAAGATTCTATTTTGCTAACATGCATTATTATTTCATAGAGGAAGAGGTCAGTATCTGGATGTTATTTATGAATATCTTTAATGAAGCAAACATATTTATAAGTAACTTCAAGACGTTTTGTTTTTTAATTAATAAATTAAAAAGTTAATATATTTCTAAAACGCATGAAGTTGATTTCTACTAAAATGATTAAAACTATAGAATTTTTATTTATGAAAGTTAGAAAAATCCTTCACACTTCTGACAGCATAAAACGAGTGGGGTGGGGTTTCAAAGGCTTATATTTTAAAACGTCAGATACGTGCCGTTTTAACGTGTGCATTAACAATGGGATAGCGGCAGAAATATTTTATAGCATTCGGGGGAATTTTAGTCACTTCAACTTTGTGCCTCAATACCGCGTTTTTGCATACTAGAAGCACTCAGAAGTGTTGTGTACCTGTCCTTGAACACCTCATAGCTGAGTGAATAAAGGGTCCCTTCCTTTTTTTTATTAAATTGCTTTGTTTTTAAATGCAATTGTTATGAAGCGATAACAGGCTGAAGTATAACAGGGTGAAACAGAAAAATGATTGTGCATAGTAATACAAGCAAAATTCAACTACATGTAATGACGTTCCGATTTCCAATCGTTTAAAAAATATGCATGACAAAACTTTTTAAAAAAGACAAAAAAAAAAACTAAATCACACTTTTTTTCAGCAAATCAGACATTCCGTTATCATGTTTGTTTCCAGATATGTGAACGGAATGCAGTTTCGAGCACACTCACAGTAATACCGTTATTTGCATGTAACTTGTATCATCTCTTAACTGGCAACCTGTTTTGTCACATACAAATGAGGCTTATGTACAAACTACACTCAAGGGCTGATGATTGCAGTTCATTATTACCGAGAGTGTCTCACACACGTCAAAGCGGTGAACTATTGTTTACAAGATTACACGGAGAAGCATAGTCTCTCAATACTTACTTCATGGTGAACGCGCATCTCGACTTTGTTTTGGCTCTGTGGTGGCAATGATAGTTGTGTAGTGGTTTCAATTTCAGTCAGACAGGAACATGGGGGGCGGGGGGGTTAGGATGGTCATTGATGTGACCTCGCTTGGGATGAGTTACTCCAGTCCGACAGTCTGTATTTGGTAGCTTCCAGCACAGTAGAAGTGTTTCATACAGCTCTCATAGTGGTATTAGTGCATTAGTTTGGTCAAGCATCTCCTGGTACTAGTGTTCAATTTATTGTTGATAAACGAGGGGTTTGCCATATCATAGACGAGGCTAGCCGACACTCCACGAGTCGTTTTAATTTCATAATTCAGTATCGTGTCTACACGGGGCACGCAAACTGCAGGTTTTTTCCTTAGAACATGTTCTTTGTGACCTTCATTTTTGATATTTGATCAATGTATCTATGCCATACTAGTTTTGATTCTTTGGTTACTTTCAAGAAATTGTATTGTAAATGTTTCTAATAAAACAAACTGAATAATCGGTCACTGCTACCCTGAATTCTGTTGGTCTCACACCTGATGATTTGAAACAAAACTGATTTTATTCATAAATGTCATTAACGTATACAGAAGAATCACCAAATATTTCAAAAACAGAAGTGTTCGTGGGTTCCCACATTCATGGAAATATATGGAAGTATCAGGGAATTTTAAAATTGCCTGGAAAAGTCATGGAAATTAATAACATTTCAAAAAAGCTCATAAATATTTCATCAACTAGAAATTGCTTGTTGGGAGTGCAATCTCTCTATACCATGATTTCACTTATCCAGTATTCAAGAACGACTGGAAAGGTCATATGGAAGTCACTGGTTAGAAGATGTGGGAACCCTGAAAAAAAAAACACACACAAGCTTCCGAGTGTCTATGTAAACCCAAGTAAAAAAAAAAAAAAGACCAACAGCTGATAAACATCCATGTTCATTGAAAATGTATAAATGTATTTGCCGTATTCAGAGCCTTTGTTCGGGAGTCCCACTGGGAAAAGAACAGGCACGATGACAAAATCTTCCCAAAGCAGTAATTATCAACGTCTCCGGCTAAACGGCTGATATTCAGCATAACAGATTGATGGCATTAGCATTAATCTTTCAGGCAAGGCATTTAAGGAAGCACCTTGTGTCGGGTATTTGAACAAATTACAACACTACTATAAAAAAAGCCAAAAGCACGACCCCGACAGGCCCATCCTGAGGCGAGGAGAATATAAACGCCACAGCAAACGTACGCAAAGATAAAACCACACCAAAAGCGTAGAAGACAGAAAAGCTGGGACAGTGAGTGAGATCTCAAGAGACCTGCTGCTCTTCGGGTTACATGTAGCAGATAACAAGGGTGGCCAGAGAGGAATTCGCTTCCAGTAAGAAAAACTCAGCAATACATCACAAGCCATCAGTTCCTCTGCCTTGCAATATAATATGGTCAATGTACCCAGTGATAGAAGCTCCTCTCAGAGAACCGAATCCCACCTGCCACTCGTTTTCCAAGCAGAAAAAAAAAAGAGACTATTAGTCAAAGACAACACCCAGAAGCCAGCTTAAAGCAAAAATAATCATGCAAGTGTGCACTGAGCCACAGAAAGTACAACAAAAAGATATAAAGCGTCTGACCCGCATCTGTACTTTGAGTAGGGATGGGAATCGTAGGCATTTAAAGGAGTGGTTCACACAAAATCAAAAATCTTATCATAATTTGAGAACATTTTTAATTTATAGATGAACTCTTCCTTATGATTCTGGTTCTTTTTTTAAATGTTTGGAAAATTTATATTACATTCTTTACCCTCATAACAAATCTGTTGTGAAATTATGAAAATTTCATCAGAACAGTAATACAATTTATTATAATATCTTATATTTTTTTGGCGGGGGCTTCACATTAGAAATATACCACAAAAAGTGAGTTTCCAAACTTTTTTTAAAGCGGGAAACAAAAATCAAAGTTTACTGCTGATTTGAATGCACAGCTGACAAGAAATAAGATGCATAATGATCGCAATGCCATAGGACAAGTTTAATGCAGCTCTGATGCGTATATTGTATATTTTATGCATATTTTATTAAGGAGATGCAACAGAATGCATACATAAAAAAATTGATAACAGACATATAATTTGGTAAGTTTTGTTTTTTAAAAACCAGATAACAATTCCCAACCCTGAATCTGAATAGACGACACTCTTATCCTCAAACACCACAGCACGTACATCTGTCTATTAGCTTAACCTAAGTACTCTGATCCACAGAAAACACTCCCAGCACTTGTACAAATGAGTGCCATGACTAGAAGGAGAAACCCTTGAGAAATTCTGATCAATAATCTAGTGATAGAAAAAAAAATACATTCACAGAAGCATGACAAAAGAAAGCAAAAATACCACAGTAAAACAAGATCATATTTGCATTCAATAAATACAAAAGAGCCGTTACAGCGGCGCCCGTGTAAGAATTGACCGAACAGGCGCTATGATGACTGGTGTGAATTTGATGCATGAAAAAGTTGTCAGACTACATCTGCGGTGGCACACTAAAGGAAAAAATATATAATTTCACTAGTGAATCCCTATTGTTTGTAAGTGACAAAAAGAGCGGGAAAAAAAAGATGAGCAGCCACGTCTGAGCGCCCCAGCTACCTGCTCATTCCTAATTAGTCTGAAACAAGAAGCATGGCCTCTTAGTTCTGAGAAAATGCTTGATCCATTGAATTTCAACATCTCTTATTGTCCAATTTTGAAGATTATTACTCACTGATTCTGGGCATAACCAAGTAAGTCCGTTACATACATTAACCACACCACGCGCAGGGAATACAACGCAGTCGGACGGTCACGGTCAACCTCGCAGCCCAGCCCAACAAAAGTTGCCGATTTTCCCCGGATCCCATGGCGGCGCTGTAGCAGCTCAGTTATTCTGACAGCAGGCGCCCTGCTTGCCAGAATTCTGTGTAGGCTGTACAGTAATGGGAACCACTTTGGAGCTGGGGGAGAAGCTGTCTTCACCACGCCCCGACATCTGCCTCTGGGACACGATACGGTAGATTTCTGTGTGAGAGAGAGTCGTAACGCCGTTACGGAGAGTTACCTGTTAAAAGTGATCTAACAAAGTATGTTATTGACAGTGGAACAAATTCAGCTGCGGTTCATTGTGACACATAGAAATGAACAATTTAACTGTGAAACACTGTGTGGTTGAATAGAGGTACTTCCCAGGCCAAAAATAAATAAATAAAAATAAACAAAAGAAAAACTGCACAAAAGCAAACCAGTATTTCTGTGAGGTCAAACTTTAAAACTCAAAACACAGTTTCACTCATTCACAGTGATAGCTGAGTATTTCTGTGGCTTGGAGTTTGCTGCCATCTAGAGGCGGTCATTAATAACAGACAAGCACTCTGGTTTTGGATCGCACACTACATCTGATTGAATCTTACAAAAACTGGCAAATGTCACCTTTTCACACTTTTTTTATTTAAAGAAAAATGTTTCCTGGTTTTTTTAATACAATTTTGTTTTACAAATTTTTTTTTAATACATTTCATGACCAAGCACAAATGTTTAACTAAGCAGATTTCCTCAACCCCAAATTCTCATTAATGTAATGTGACAAAATAATTATATTTTTCTAAACATAAATTACATTTTTAAAGTAGCCAATTTTATTTATTATGCTTTATTATTTTTAAATGAAAGCTTTACTGGATGATTTTCATTTCTGTACTACAACAATGAGAATTAGATTTTTTAACATAGTAATAACAATATATCTAGGTCACATTTCACCCTAAAATAATAATAATAATAATATTAATAATAATAATAATAAATGTCATTTGAAAATGCCCCCCAAATTCTCATAATGGCAAAGCATCTAAATGTTTCACTTCTGAGTGTTTTTAATGCTCATTATTCATAAATTAAAAGGCAGCACAAAAAAAAATATGCATAAACTGCTTCTATTTAAGTACTACTTTTCTCATTACAGTAACGAGAATGTTCTGTGACAGCTTTAATGAGATTCACGCTTTTAGATGATTTGCTCAGGACTGACCTGTAAGAATGGTCTGAAAGGCAAGTTCAACATTAGAAGAGTCCAGCGCTGAGGTCTCCAGGAAAGAAAGTCCATGCTTCTCTGTAAAACACACACACACACACACACACACACTTCAACAGAGCACTTCACATCTCCTAAACACACACAAATACATATCTTTTTTTTTTGTTTACCTTATATCTTGCTTCTCAAATACATTATCAAAGAAAAATGGTATAAATATCCAGACAGAACATATACCACTAGCAAACCCTAATTCTGAGATAAACAAGTAGCATGCAACATATTATTACTATATAACAATTATTACTAACATTCAGTACTTGAGATAACTGAGAAATGTTAATAGGTTAAGAGCATGGCACTAGCAAAACCAATGTCATGGGTTCAAATCAATTAGCATTTGAAAATATATGAAGTAAATATAACAACACCGGTGTCTTCAGTGTCACATGATCCTTCAGAAATCATTCTAATATACCGTTTTGCTCAAGAAACATTTCTTCTTTGTTGTGCGGCTTCATATTTTTGTGGAAACTGATTTTTTTACAGGATAGAAATTTTAAAAGAACAGCTAGAATTTATTTGAAAATAATCTTGTGTATTTACTGTCACACTTTTGTCGTTACGGTCAAAAACTCTTACTGACCCCAACCTATTGAACAGTAGTGTACAAGTCTCTGTCCCTATGTGACATATCAGGTCTTTTATACATTGAAATGTTTAACTGAAGGCAACCATTCATTACTATGCATCTTGGGTGTAGTTTTATTCTAACTGTATTTAGGTGTAACGTAATCAATTATACATTTGTTTTGCCAGAAAATGACTCAACTGAAACTCTTAATAATGAGTAGCATGAGAATTACAGTTTAAACTATCTTCCCCAGCACTAACCTGCAAACGCCTTGGCTTCATCCATAGGAACAGCCCTCAGATGGCGCAAGTCGCTTTTGTTCCCTACTAACATGATGACAATATTGCTGTCAGCATGATCCTGCAGCTCCTTCAGCCAGCGCTCAGCGTTTTCATAGGTCAGATGCTTGGCGATGTCATACACCAGCAGGGCTCCTACGGCACCTCTGTAATACCTTTGAATACACACATTTAAAAGGTTTTAAAATATACACAATTTATTCCACAACCTAAAGTGCTCAACAATAGTGTGGTTACCAAGAAGTATGTTCATGTGATTATTACTGTAATTAGAGTCTTCATCTTATCTGAATGTACATCAAGCACGAGCTCATTCAACTGCCCATTAGTACTTGGGAGTCTATGGCATCCCATTATTTACTATACGATAAAAACATAAGAGTAGGTCATTTTTTACTTGAATGTGCAAGGCTTCTGGCGTGAGTCGCTTATAGTTATGTTAGCTGTGCAAAAACATTCTGCTATGCTGTTCCTATTTTGCAAGGTGGTAATTGTTATCATATCATTTTAAATGGTTTTACCGTTTACTGCACTTGCACATACACAGAAAATAGCTTCTATTCTGAAAAATAAGATGGACATGGCAGGCCCTGAAAAGTCATGTATATATTTATAGCTTTTCTTTTTAACTGAAATGCCTACAAACTGAACTCTTTTGTTTAAAATCAGAGTTAATTAAAATGATTCAAGAATTTGAAATCAAGGATGCCAAATAGGACATAACATTGTATCTTTATAGATGATGAAAGTGCCACAAAAATGGGTAAAAATCATAAAGACTTGTAATAACAATGCCTTTAAATTATGCTTTTTGTCTCTATTTGTGTATACTTTTCAAATGTTATATACAATTTTTAAAGTTCAGCACACTCATTCCCACAGATTTTTATTAGGTGTGATTTCTCAGGTAATAGGGACATGTTACATGTTTGTTAATATATATATATTATATATATACGTGTGTGTGTGTGTGTGTGTGTGTGTGTGTGTGTGTGTGTGTGTGTGTGTGTGTGTGTGTACAAAAAAGGACATAAATTAGCTGGTCTTGATTGATTTTATGAAGACACTTACGCTGATGTGATGGCCCTGTATCTCTCCTGTCCAGCCGTGTCCCAGATCTGGGCTTTGACGGTCTTGCCCTCCACATGGATACTGCGTGTGGCAAACTCCACCCCGATGGTGCTCTTGCTCTCCAGGTTGAACTCATTGCGGGTGAAGCGAGAGAGCAGGTTACTCTTGCCCACACCAGAGTCGCCAATCAGAACCACTGCGGATGACAAGGACACCGGTGCATTAGATCAACTGGCTCAACTTCATGGTGCTTTTATATATATGTGTGCTATTGACCCAGGAGACACACATGACTCTATGAGAGCTCTTTCAAGCTGACTCCATTTGTGCGCGGGCTAAAACCGCCATGACTCCACCGCACAATAGCAATTAGAGTCGAATATTTCACACAGAGGGTGTGTTTCCACAAAGCTTTTAACAATGAGTGAAAAGGGCAAGACCAATGAGCAACTCCCTTCTTCACCCACACAGGCAGACTTGTGAAATACTGGGAACGTCTCTCCTCCGCAGATAGAGGCAGATATTATTGAGAAATTATATTTACAGTTACACTACTGTTCAGGTAGTTTGGGGCCAGTAAGAGTTTTTAAAAGAAACTAATACTTTTATTTAACACTGTTGCATTACATAGAATAAATGCTTTTCTTTTGAACTTTCTATTCATCAGTGAATCCTGGAAAAAAATGTTACCGTTTCCACAAAACTTATGAAGCAGCACGACTGTTTTCAACATTAATAATGATAATATATGTTTCTTGAGCAGCAAATCAGTGTATTATTAGAATGATTTCTGAAGGATCATGTGACACTGGAGTAATGATGCTGAAAATTCAGCTTGACATCACAGGAATAAATTACGGTTTCAAATATATTCAAATAGAAAAGAGTTATTTTAAATTGTAATCATATTTGACAATTTTGTTATTATTTTGTGCAGCCTTGGAGAGCATAAGAGACTTCTTTCAAAAACATTTAAAAATTGTCCGGACCCCAAACTTTTGAACATTAATTTATAATTTGTGCCTGAGGTTTCAGAACTTAAATGTATTTACCAACCCTCATGTCCTTCCAAACTTGTCAGTAGAACACAAAAAGTTAATCATAGGCCCAGTTTCACAGACAGGGCTTAGATTAAGCCTCAGTTCAATTAGGACATTTAAGTAGCTTTTATAAACTTACCTTAGAAAAGAAACATTACTGGTGTGCATCTTGAGACAAAACAATGGCACTGACATATTTTAAAATATGTCAGTGCAAGATGCTTTCAGGTAAAACAACTCAAACATGCATTTTAGCCCGAGACTAGTTTAAGCCTTGTCTGTGAAACCAGGGGTCAATCTTATTTTTCATATAAAGAGACTGGCAACATAAATGAAAAATGACACGCACACACTCTAATAATAAATCTTATTCTCAAATATGTATATTTAAACTATCATGTGACGTTCAGTTTGGCCTTGTGAGAACCAATCGTTTTTGCATTCAAGAATTTCAATTTTTTTCCATCTGAACGTGGAAGTCAATAAGATTTCAAAGCTTCAGCGTATGCAAGGCCTCTCAGTGAATAACAACTTGCATTTCAGTCTGTTTGTCACACAAAGTTATTGTATAACATCACAAGACCAGAATATGACATGAAGGTGATTAATGACAATTTTCATTTTACCTAAATCTAAACCAATCTTGGCTAATGCTGTCAACTTATTGACATGAAAGAATAAAATCCACGTCTCAGCTATATTTGCTCTAATGATAATGGTCTGAGTTAAACACACAGGAATGCACTTTGACAAAGACTTTGCTTGTTTTGAAACTAGTGGAAGAGCATGTTTAAAGAGCAGAGCGGCGATTGAACAGCACTGGTTGATTCATGATCAAACAGCCAAAGGTGCACGGACATCTTAAACACACATGGAGGTCGAGGGCAGAACTATGATTAATGGAAGTGTCGAATCCAAGGACATAATCACCACAGAAGTTAAAGGTCAATATCATTACTATTTGGATTATTCAATTACTGTATGGAAAAATTCTTAAACAAGACAAATGGATGGCCTAATCTTCCAGATAGTTTTCCCTGTATTAGGAATCAAATGGGTGAGATAACATGAGTTTTAAAAACCTCCTGAATGCAAACCCATCCTGAGAAAGACCTGATTTATACAGGTCTTACCAGTTTAACTGTGCGTATACTGCTCACACTATTGAATGAAACCTCAAAATCAGTTTTACACACAAAAGACAAAATATTTTTTTCCTTTTTCATATGGCAAATGCATTAAATATTCAAATTGTCCGTTTCCATGTCATAAAATTAAATGTTTGATCTATATTGAATCATTACACATTAAGAGAAGCTCATCATGTGGTGTAATATATAATCAAGCAAAAAACGAAATATGTGTATGCCTTTTTAAGTATTTGCCATGAAAATCCATATTAACATGGTAGTCAAACGGGTAACTTGCTTCTCCCTGCTGTAAGATGAACATTAGCTGGTTGACCTGCCACCATGTCGTACAAACCAGACATACCTTAAGCTGGTATGACCAGGTGTTTTTTTGCTAGTCCAAGGTGGTCTACCAGCCATTGACCTACTTGGACCAGCTTGAAACAGTTGACAAAGTTGCAAACCACATGTTGAATATGCTAAACTGGGTTTTAGAACAGAAAAAAGCAGACTTCCTATAACAAAATAGAGACATGCAGCATATGAAAAAGACATGCAGGAGGCTGGAGCTCATCTGAAAGTCAGCTGTTCTGGAAGAGTAGTAACGTGGGAGCCTACTCACCTTTAAAGAGATAGTCATACTCGTCCTCTCTACCCGTCATGACTTTAATCTTCTTACCGGCTTAATAAGAACTCCGTGTTTTCAAATATTAAGACGTTATGCTCTTCTGGAGAACCACAATGTGCTCTTATATTAATTACAAGGCCAAAAAAACTTTGTTTATGAGACGCATCAGCTGATCACGAGCACTTCATTACGCGCGCACTTCATACGTTACAAACAGTCAGAATCAAAAACAAAATAATATCATATATCTCCTTTTGTCGACAGTTATATATAATGTAATCGTCAAGCAAAACAGATCCCTGATTAGTCTAAATTACACTTTGATACGATGTTGCTGTGCTACGTCAACCAAGTTTCGCCCTGCTGTCTCATCTTAAGGCACACACTTACGTCATCATGCTGAGATGTAGCCCCGCCTTTCGGGTGATCTGATTGGCCAGAAACGCTTTCTATCACACGAGTGTGTCTCTGTCACCCAATGAAATCTTTGACGGGGCTTCCGCACAGGTGTGTAACGTCACAGGTGTGTCTTTTATAGTTGTCAGGAAAACACAACGTATGATAAATTCAAATACAATAAATACACATCTTTAAATAAAAACATACGGTATGATAAAACACAAGGTAGCCTGTCGATACAGTAGAAAAATGGCTTAAAAGAAAGAGCTACAGGTGTGTGTAAGATGAGTTCTTCCACATTCCACAGCGTGACTTCACTCATGCTTTACAGAGGATGATTGGGCCTGAAAATGCCACGTAGGAGGCAATGAGGAGGCAGGGCTGCGCCATTCAGTGACTGAACAGAGAATGCCCTTTCATTTCCGATTCATTTATGAAATTGTTTAGCTTGTGCATGATGCAGGTGTTAGTATAGGAAATAAATAGAAACATTTGCTAATTTAGTTGTTATAGAACAAAATGTAAAATTATTCAAAGAGGCCCTATCTTACCCGCGGTAGGCTACCCCCGGCTAAACCTTTATAGAAGGTATAAATTACTTTTGATACAATTCTTATTAATATTTATATATTTTAAAGTGTCATTAATGTAAAATACTAAATAAACTTCTATTTAAAAATTTATTTTGACAATTTAATTGAATAATTGAACAACCAATGACAGACAAATCATAATCCAAGTAAAAGAGATTCATTTGAAAGATAAAATGATTCTGTGACTTATAGCTAGGCATATGAATATTTACACATTTAATTTCCCATATTGTAAATTAAGATGTCATAATAGCAACACTGAATGACAACTGAATGATTTCACTCAACTAACCTATATGTTTTAATGAAAGCGAAGATGACTGAAATGTACATATAATTCATGGAATACCGAATAATAACCCCATTAATTGCAATAATTATTACATTTATAAATAAAAACACTAGTCACAACATGCCACTTGGGACCTTCTGGGGCAATTCATAATACAGTGTCATAGATCACTATTTTCCAAAGACACAAAATTAGATAAATTAATCTCAAAACTCTTTCACTTGACTTAATCTCACAAATGTTGACATCTGAGATCTTATCTATAATCAGGAGAAAAAAATTAAGGTGGGGGGAGGGGGCATCCCTATATTATATATATATATATATATATACACATACATACAGTATATATGTATATATATATATAAAACTGCACTTGAAATTCATTGTAGAAAAACAATTCAGACTTCTTTTTTTTTCATAGCCCTGCTTTAATTATTATTGGAAAATTACATACTGGATATATTTTCTTTTTAGCTTCAACAACAGCAATCGATAACACCTCCAGCATCAGTGATCATATTATCATAATGTTAATGACAATATAACATCCCAAAATGTCGAGCATTCATTACAAATAATGAAGATAAAATCAGCACTTTGCTTATATACACACATTTAATATATTTTTTAATAGCACAAAATATTGATTTAGTGACATTTAGTCTTAAATAATGAAAATAAGTTTTGTTTTTTAAAATTAGGCGTTAAATTAATCAAATTAAAAACTAATCTGAAATGGAAAAATATGTTCTTTAAAGTTATTTCTCCAGCATGTATTGATATCAACAAGTCGTGTAAGATGAACTGCTTGTTGTATTCCTCATTTGTAAGTCACTTTGGATAAAAGCGTCTGCTTAATGCAAGTAAAAAAAAATAAAAAAAATTGGCTTTATATTTCTAAAATAATACAAAAAAATATCCTATACTAATATTTTTTTATTAAAACATTTTAATATGATGTAAAATTTACATGAATCCTTGTAAAACTTGACAAATATTAAAATGCCTAATATTTAGGAATACAAATATGGCTATGTCAGTCAATGAAATGGATTTCCTTTTGCTTTTTACCATACAGGTTCTTTCTTAATAATAGCTCTACTGCAGTATACAAGCAGGATTCACAACTCCATAGGATCCTTTGTGAAGTCCTTCTGAACATCCAGAATGTGGTTCTTTCACATGTTCTTGCAGCAGGCCTTCTTCTCCTGTGTGTCGTCTGCTGGAGCATTAGGTTGGGACAACGTCACGGCATTGATAGAGCCTCGGGTCACTTCTTTGCTACTCACCTTTTTATGGATTTCTGAGAAAAACAGTAATGACAACATGATTATGATAATGATAATGAAGCCAAGTGCTTGTGTACACCAGGCCTATTTCAAGCCTGGCTGCAGAGGATAAATCCAGAGGACAAGGAACACATGTAAAGTACATGTAAATACGGTCTGATGTGTTCAGAATACACAGTAGATATACCTGCAAGCACAGTGTTGAATGCTGCCTCAACATTTACTGACTCCAAAGCTGAGGTTTCCATAAACAGAAGACCATTCTTTTCTAAAATGAGAGAGAGAAAAAAATTATGATAATATATTAATAAAAATCAACTTGTGGTTGCTGGAATACATATATACACTGCCCAGTCAAAAAGAAAAAAAGGTCGCTGTTTGGATTTAAATAGGCAAATGCTTAGAGTCTATGATTGGATCATCATTTCAGTGATTATTATGTTTGGCTCTAATTGATGGAGTGTGTAGCTTTTCATTTCTTAAACAACCATGTAGGAAGACACATCATGGCAATATTCCAGGATGACAATGTCATGATTCATCAGGCTCAAATTGTGAAAGAATGGTTGACAGGAGCATGAAGAATCAGTTTCACTCATGAATCGGCTCCTCTGAGTCCAGAGCTTAAATTCATTGACAGTCTTTGGGATGTTGCTCTTGCATTGTCAATACAAGATCTTGACTAAAAACTGATGCACCTCTTAATGGAAATAACATCACAATATTTATTTCCACCAAGAGGTGCATTGTAAAATCTCCTCCAGCACATCTCAAAGACTTGCAATGAATTTAAGGTCTGGACTCAGAGGTGTCAATTCATATATACAGTATGTATAAAATTGTATTATACTATAAATATATATAAAAATAAAGCAGTCTTCAAAAATGACCTGCAAAGTCCTTTGCGTCCTCTGTTGGAACCGACCGTACTGCTGCCAGGTCCGTTTTATTGCCCACAAGCATCACTACGATATGAGCATCTGCGTGATCGTAGAGTTCCTTCAACCAGCGCTCGGCACTTTCATACGTCAAGTGCTTTGAAATGTCGTAGATTAGAAGGGCTCCAACTGCTCCTCGATAATATCTGAAGCATAGGAAGCCAGATCATATCAGGTTAGGTGACTGGATTTACTTCCTTTTCTGAATCAATAGAACACTGTCATAAAACATTACGTCATATAGAATGACAGAACTTGATTTAGAATGACAGGTGAGAAATTAATTGAATAGCAACAAGTGGTGAAATATGCTGTTACAAATAAATACACTACCTTTCAAAAGTTTCTTCTAGTTTTATTCATTATAAGACTTTTATAATGTTACAAAATATTTCTATCTCCTTTCTTTATCTAAAAAAATCATGAAAAAAATCCATCACGGTTCCTAGAAAAATACTAACCAGCACAACTGTTTTCAACATTGATAATAATCAGAAATGTTTTTTGAGCACCAAATCAGCATATCATATCAGAATGATTTCTGAAGGATCATGCGACACTGAAGACTGAAGACTGGAGTAATGATGCTGAAAATTCAGCTTTCTATATTAAAATAGAAAAAAGGTTATTTTAAATTGTTATAATGTTTTTTTTTTACTGTATTTAAAAAAAAAAAAAACATATGAGACTTGTTTAAAGAAAAAAATTCTTACCAACTAAAAATTCGAATGGTAGAGCATAAATAAATAAATATATATATATATATATGTATTATAATCAAATGAAGTGAAATGAAAAATGTTCTTTTTTTTCTTCTTTTTCATTTGAGCTCCACAGCATAACTTTTATAAAAAATAATAATAAAGTGTGTTATGTTCCACAGAAGAAAGAAAAACATGGCATGATGTTGAGTAAATGATGTCAGAATTGCCATTTTTGGTGAATTAGGGGTGTATTTGCTTGTTTAGCAGCACCATTTGTAAAGTCCTTAAATGTTGCATGCAAAACTCACGCAGAAGTGATGGCCCGGTACCGCTCCAGTCCGGCAGTGTCCCAGATCTGAGCTTTGATGGTGAGACCATTTAGCTTCACAGTTCTTGTGCTGAACTCCACTCCGATGGTCGTCCGGCTGTCATGACTAAATTCATTCTTGGTGAACCGTGACAGCAAGTTGCTCTTGCCAACACCAGATTCTCCAATAAGAACCACTGCAACAAAACATGGAGGTGCATATGAGTCACAGAGTCTACACTCTTTGAAAAAAAGATTCAGTAGGATTCTATTCATTTACTTTTTAAGAACCCTTTATGCCAAAAACAGCTCTATATAAGGTGAATTGTCTTAAATGACTGCAAAATACTTTAATATTTTACGGGTAATTTGAATTTTTTTCTAGTGATAAAGCATGTTTACGAGTTGTTTAATTCATAAAATGTAACCAAAATATAAGAATAAATTACTATATATAAAAGATAAATGCTACCAACCAAGAATTGGTGTCATGGCTATATAGTGTCCTCTTGGCATAGGGCACTCATTGCACTAAACACAAACACTGATTGGTGAACTCAGTTAACACTGCAAAACAATCATGGTGTTAATCGCAAATTTTTCATGGGTGGGTTCAATGAGTGCCTTATGGCAAGAGGACACTATATAGCATGACACCAAGTCTTGGTTGCTACTGTAGCATTTCTACACTCTTTAGCAACACTGTTTGTGTAAAATCGATGATTAGTTGCGGATTAAAGGACCAGATATTTACAGACTCGTGATGCAATTGTCCAAAATGTAATATGTGTTGTCTTGTTTGGACTTTTTTTGAATTTAAAAAATTGGGAAATTATTTGATAATAAGGAGTGATTCTGACTTTAAATTCTGATTGGATAAGCCACATTCAAAAATTTTATATTAATGTATTTGGCAGGCACTTTTATCCAAAGTGACTTGCATTGAACTCAAGATTATTAATGAATGCATTGTCTTGGAATCAGACTCATGACCTTGGCATTGCAAGTGCCATACTCTACTGTTTAAGCTACAGAAATGCCAGGAAACCATAGAAAGCCATTGTAAAATACAGATAAATGCACACAGAAACACACTGAAAGAAAACAAATGGAATTGGCGCATGGTATTTTCCTGCCAGGACATTGTTCATTAAGTTTACATTTCCTTTAACCTTAAAGAACAATGCAATGTGCAATTGAAAATTCCTTAACACAATTTATTGGGCCCTATTTTTACTTATCTTAGAGTGAAATGTCATGGATTGAAGTCCCAGAAAACACACAAATTGATAAGTTGCTTTGGATAAAAGCTTCTGCCAAATGCATAAATGCATCTCTATCCAGTGAGAAATGATAACACCACTTCTCCCTAATGTCATAAATTTATTTCAGCCATTTACAGAGTGAGAAAATAAAGCAGGGGTTATTTATCTTTACAATGTTCCACCATTTTACTCCAAGTAAGTCATGTTTCAATGTAATTATCATTCTTTTAAAGTGCAACATTAAAGGTAGGGTAGGCGATTTGTTGAGAGGCTAGCAATAGCGAGCTAGCTTTGAAAGCATAAGATCACACCCTCTCCTTTCAGAGCATCTCCAAAGCCAAGCCTCCTTCCAAACACATGAACGTGTACGGCAGGGAGCGAACAAAGGCGTCAAGAGAGACTGCGTTAAACTACCTCATGTCTAAAACACATAACATTACAATAATAATGAACATAAACAACTTAAAAAGCACTGACCTGTAGCACCTGACTGCTGCAGATTCATTTCGGCGTTGATAGTGTTGCCAATGAAACGCATAAATTCGAGTAACGAACCGCTCCGAGTATAACGTCACAGGTTTCCATCTCTTCCAAATTACGGTAGTTATGGCGTGAACGCAGCATAAGCTTGTTGTTTTGGTTCAGGAAGAATTGTTAAAGGCGGCTGCTGTTTCGTCGTCTGTTTAACTTATGAAACGTTTAGATGACGTGTGATGTCTGTGCGAGCAGGTGTGCGGAGATATATAAATACTTACGTTGACAGGCAGGTAAGATATCGTATCATTGCACCGAATTACCGAATTCAATGATTGGACGAACATTTTATGGTCCTACATCTTCTACAGACGAGATTTCTTTACATATAAATATATTTAGACCACTTAACTTAGGGTGTGAAGAGACTTTCATCCAGCATTACAAAAAATGCTTCTGGAACAAATCACCTACCCTGCCTTTAATGTCTTATCTTATGCAATCACACATCGGCATCCTGATGAGGAAATCGTCCAGGCTTGTTGTTCGTTAAAACTTGCGACAGAAGTAGATCTAATCCTTGCATTATTTTGCCAGAACAAACCCACACTGGATGAACAGTGTGCCAGTCCCAGTCTAACACTTCACTTTATGAAAACACTGGTAATTGTAGGTGCAAACAAGAGTGACTCAAATGAGTCAGAAGTAAAGTCAACACTCCACCCATGTAGGACAATTATGACATTAATTTATCATGTTATGTCAGGAAATGGGTCAATTATTGACATGAAAATGAAAAAGTGTTAGAAAACGAGAAATACACAAGGTTTAAGCATATTATAGTAGCCTACGTATTAGTTAACTCATGCACAACTATCTGTGTGTATTGAAAGTAATATTTTCATGTCATTTTTGATTAAACCAACAGGACAGGTGATAAACATACTAAAGCTGGCCCTTAAAATGAACACGATTTTGCTTCTTTTAAATTGTTTCCTTTAAGTACATCGTGTTCTTGCTGTTTCAATTTAACCCGAAATGAAACCAACACACAATGCAGGTCATTTTAAGTAGTTGCTGTGGTTTGGTGTCATTTGTGCAGATCACGGTTTCACAATGGGCTTCTTCTTCAACAGGTACAACTATTTCCCCTCCTATATTGAGTAACAGACCTCAGTAATCTTGTGTAAGCAAACCCTTGTTGTCATGGAAATCAGATTTCAACCAACCTATAGGACAGCATTTGTTTCGTGGTAAACCAACCCTCAGAGCTTTACTTAAAGGAGAAATTCAATTTTAGGTATTTCTAACCAATTATAAAACTTTTTTTTTGTATAATATAACGACGTGCAAAGTAAGTGACATTCTCTACAAGTACTGCAAAAACAGTGGGATGAATGTATACTGAAACTAATTAAACTTCAGCTGAAAGACAGTTTAAGTTTACATTAGATTCTGATTATCATGCACTGCCACCGTAACTATACAGAAGTGTCAAATCTTACCTTTGAAAACAAAGTTGTAGGCCTCATCAGACCCCATATTGCCACTCTTGTAAGCAGATCTATCTCCACTAATCTAGATTAATGCTGCATGAGTCAAAATCCCAAGGAGAATCAAGAATGATAGTTTACCCGCTCTGTGATTCAGATGCAGACCTAAAAGAGCAGAAAAACAGCACTAAATATAAATGAAACCCCACTGTTTATGGTGGCCAGTTCACTTGTTTGTACAAGGAACTAGCTCTGTTATTTAGCAGTTCCGCTATGAGATGTGCCGTACCTGGGGAAGGTGGGCGTGGCTTTAGTTGCGCTCAAGTCAGGTCAAACAGGTAAGGCGAGAACAGGTGCAGTCACATGAAACTGGGTGCAATAGTGCACCTGCTCAGCCAATGAAAAGACGACATACACACCATCCACAACCAATCGATTTCTTTTAAGCAGTCTCTCCCAAGATCAGGAAGACATTTGCCATGGAAGAGCCCCTCCCGTGGTACATATTTTGATTTACATTGTCATTGCTTGAAACAAACTGATTTAACAATGATTTTTTATCTTTAGACACATTGCAACATACAATGTGCAGAGGAATAAAATACATATAAAACATTCCTGATTCTGTAAGTTTTTGTATCAATTAATATTATTTCAGACATAAAAAAGTGCTTTAAATAAGGCAAAACAACAACATGTAACAAAAAATGTATTTATTTTTTATTGTTGACACATGCAACACTATGGAAGCTTGTTTTAGCCACAGAATAAAAAAGGTAATTGCGACTTTATATCTTACAATTCAGACTTTATAAATCGCAGTTGTGATTTATTTGGAGAAATTCAGAGAGGAATTTTTTTTTAGAAAAATGCCTTTACTTTTTTCCCCTTTGCAATTGTGAGTTTTTCTCTCACAATTCTGACTTTCTTCTTAAAATTGAGTTATTAACTCGCAATTGCGTGATATAAATCTGCAATTCTGAGAAAAAAAGTCAGAAAAAAAACAAAAAACAAAATCGCAATTACCTTAATTATGTTTTTATTCTGTGGCAGAAGCAAGTTTCCATAAGACACAGCCTGATCACTGACTGTTAAAAGTCCAGAGACATAAATAAAAAAACAAAAAGGAAAATAAAAAAGAGAAATGCAGTTCAAATGTATTAATTCATGTTTATGCAAATACTTATTTTGTGTTTAACCGCCACATAATTTGATACAGCAATCAACTTGAGTATGGAAATAAATAAAGCCATAGATATTATTGTATAAAGGCCAAGATCTTGTACTCAAATCCACACATCAAAAGTACATCCTACGACGCTGCCACTTGTGTTAGTGGTTCCTCAAGGTACTGCACTAAAGCCTCAGCCTGTGAACATAAAAAAACATTTATGATTGTTTAAGAAAAAACATAAAACGTAAACTTGAGCCTTAGTAATCGAGAGTTCATGAACACCAAATCTCACCTTAGCTTTAAGCATCCCAAATCCGACTGTCTCCTTGGCATACATGCAAAGCAACAAGTTTGCAACACGTGTAATGGCCACCCTTCCCTCCTGTGATGACAGAGAAAATACAGCGCATTATAAAGAAAAGTGATGGTAGAAAAATAAACACCTAGTTCATCACATTATTTCTGGTAAGGTTTCATTTCTAAAAACAGATTATAACCCATGTATTTAGCAATGGCCTAAAGCAGCCTAAAGTGCATATCTTGTATAATGCATATGTTATTGCACATCTCAAAGATCAGCATTCACAATCATTTACTATAACCCAACTGAACAATTTCATTCCTACCATACAATCCATCAGAATGAATTTCAGTTTGTCCTCATTAAAGGCCTGGTGTCCGTTTTTGTCGTAAGCCGCCCAGATGTTGCTGGCAATAGCTGCAGTGACTCTTGCATCGGTGTCTCCATATCCAGAATACGCCAACAGGGAGCCTTCGTTGTTCAATAACCTAAAGTAAAACACACCACAAAACACTTCATGTTATATGACTTTGACTCGTAAATATACTCATATAAAGACATCAGCAACCAAAATTTGTCATCATTATTCATCATTTTTGCTCAGTGACTTTTTAAATAACTGTTGTTTGGGTGTTTTTTTGTGGATGTATGTCAGTCAGTTCTCCTTGAGTTCACAGTTAAACAAAAAACGTGTTTTTTATACATGATTTGCTTAAGTGCGTGCTTCCTCTCTCTCTCTCTCTCTCTACACACACACACACACACACACACACACACACACACACACACACACAATGTTTTAAATAAATGTAATTTGATTTAATATTTAATAATCTATTACAAAGACATTCCGATATTTTTAAGTATTACTCAAGTCTCCAATCACGTTTGGAGCTACTGCACGAATATGACATTTGTTATTGATTTAACATGCAAGACAACATTACCCAACAAAACCCAAGGACACAAAATACCTTAATTGAACATGTTTTGAATGTACATCATTGTTTCATACCAGTGTAACAGTTATCTGCCAGCTAAAGCTGCTGATATGAGCAAAGATTGAATTTCATATACTTACAGTGTGCTTTGAACGCCACTGGTGTTTGCTTGACTGAGTACTTGTGTTAATGCTTTAGGACGCAACATAATTTAAATGAAAAGAGGAAAGATACTAATAAACGTTTAAAATGTACGCGAGATTAGCAATAACTTCCAGGAGCACAACAAGAAGATCAGCTGACTTCTTCCTTCCGCGCTGATGGTTCATGGGAAATGTAGTGTCATGGTAGTGCCTAGGAACTACAAAGCCGTGGCCTAGACCAAAGATCACTTGGAGAGAGAGAGAAAAAAACACTAGAAACCTGAACAAAACACGGATGATTTGTTTACATGTTTTCGGGGCATTGAAATAAAGGAAACCGCAAAATCAGTGTTCTTTTTAAAGGTTATTTTAAGGGGATTTCTAGTCATTTTATTCTAGTCAATACTTTAAAACTTTTATTAAAACGTTTTCTTGTATATTGGCGATGCATACGTGTTATAAAATCACAAATAATATCAGTACTTTTTTAATTTTATCGGTCTGAGAAGGATTCACTGAAGTATAGTGCTACTTTGGCTTCCAAGCAAATGCGCTTTCTTCACTATATAGCGTGTTTTGACCGCTTATCTATTTTATTTTATCGATGTTATACTTGCATGTAAATACAATAAATACTTTAGACACCTCCCGACCTTTTGTCTTTACTTCCTTTGGGGAAGCAGCAACAAGTACAGCCATTGATTAAAACTGTGAGGGTAATATTAGGAACTTCTTAACTTCAAAGGTTTGTTGCAACAAGCTCGCCCCAATAAGTCACAACCTGTTTATAATTTACATGCACATTATTAAATATAAAGGTTCTTTATTTGGCTTCTATAGAGAACCTTTAACACCCATAGAACCTTTCCAATGCACTAAATGTTATTTATTGTGGGGAAACAGGTATGTTAGATTATTAAAATGTTCTTCACACCTTTATTTTTAAGAGTGCATGGTTTCGAGACTTTGACCAATGAACTTCCATAATTTTTAAATAATCTTTTAAAAATCATTTTTATAGTAACTGCACCCACAAAAAACAATTTGTACAGCTGAGCATAACAGAATCTGAATTCACCGTAAGGTTCACCATAACTTTTATATGGTAAATCTTAGAACTTATCATACCCATATCAGGCCAACTTCTCAATCATATTGTGTGCCAAAGTACATTACCAATGTTATTTAAGGAGCAATCTTAATGCTTAAAGCTTTGTGATAGCAGAAATAAATGCATGTACAATGTATCAAGATGAACAAATGACTTTTGTGTGACCTCCCCTAATTTGACAATACCTGTAATGAATTAAAAACATTGTGGTTATAAGAGAACACGATCATGCAATCCTTAAACCGTTATCTGTAAACCATTTCAAAAAGCATTGCAAAGAGTGACTCACATTGGACTTAAGACAAAATCAGATGTTGGCTTAAAGGAAATACAAACCTCAATTAATGTAATGTATGCTTCTGTATTGTAATTCAAGTATAATAAAAAGTGGATTATGGATGTGCAGCAAAAAAAGTTGAACATTTTAATTCACATCAAATCTCTGTTAGTATATATAGCTGTTGGTTAGTACTGAGAGAAGCTAGCATCACTATCATGCTGTAACCAGTTTTTGATTTGCCAGAGCAACTTGAGGATGATGTTTCCAGTATACAATACAAGTGTGTTCCAGGCACTAGAATACTCCTATGTCAAAGCATAAAGATATGGTCAAAACAAATGGTTTCTGCGTTCGCCACTGCTTGTTAAGCTGAGAAATATTTTATTGATGCTTTGTTACAGCCTTACCCATATGACAAGCCTTTACGGTCAATTGAGGTACACTCCTCACAAAGGCAAACGACTAAAGAGATGACTGAACATCTTTCCAAATCTCATCTCCAAAATTCATTCCTTTTTTCTAAAATAGCTGAAGTGTAAGCAATCAGAGTCAAGGTGTTATAGTGCTCCAACATGTTCATGTCTATTAGATTTTGATTAACACATCAAATGTCAAGGAACGCTCAAATCAACGTCAACCGAGGAAGGTGGAAAGGGAGTAAAGGGTAAGCTCTACATTTCTGCAATAAATACTGGTTTGATCAGGCATGAATTAGAAGAAATAGAGAAATTAAGGAAACCAAGCATTCTCACAGAAGACAAGAATCTCTCCGGCCTCAGAATTCAAGCGGATGGATTTTATTCTCCTAACCACCGAGTAGTGCCTCAGGTGAGCATGTTCTAATTGTAAGGAATGGTAACTTAAACTTGGTTCAGCAAATGTAAGCTTTGTCCCATCTTACTAGTGATGAGGGATTAGTGTGACGTCATTCCACAGCGATTCTGGTTTGGTTTTTTTTTTTGTTCAAGGAAACAAATTTGAAACCTCTCTGCTTTGATTCAGAGATCAACAGATCGAAGCAAAAAAACAAAACAAAACAAAAAAAAAGGAAATAAAAAACAAGATTGGAGTAATTGGAATTCTGTCTATGTAGGGCTTGTCAGATTTTATGTGATGAAGGACTATGAAGGACTTCTTGTCTCCCTTCGCACACTCTCAGCTGATGGAATTAAGAAGGCTGGGAGCCGAGCAGTCTTTCGATGGCGGCATTGATGTCCCCCCCGGTGGCAATGAGGGCCTGCAGGTTGGCCTCCCTGTTGATGAAGCCCATGGCACTCAGCTGCTCCAGCTGTTGCTGGAAACGCACTTCTGGAGTCTGAGTCTGCAAAGCAAAATAAAGTGAGTACAACCAGCCACTCTAAAGAAGTGTAATTAACAGTAACAACAAAGAAACAAGAGTACCGTTGCACTCCCTCCAGCAAACATCTGTAACATCTGTTGCATGAGCTGCTGCTGGGCGGGATTAGCTCCAGCAGCGGGGGTGGGGGTGGGGCCCTGGCCTGAGGGCGGAGGATTCTCAGGAGTCACATTCACACCTGTGGGCAGTGGGGCAGCAGGGATCCCAGTAGGAATCCCAGTAGGCATCCCAGCAGGCATCCCCGCAGGCATCCCACCAGGCACCAGACTACAAAGAGACAAGACATTTAATTGGGAAAGAGCAGATATGGACATACTGCTTGTTTAATTGTTGGATCTGACAACTAATTATTTACATAAATGGAACACCACAAACTTGCCTAATAGGCAAACGTGTGCTGTAATCTAGAGGAAGCTGCATTTACTTGGTGACAAAGCCAAGAGGGAAATAACTAGTAGAAAGAGGATGTGTTCTCTAAGGTCTCTCACTCTGTAGAGAATGTAATACTAGCGCTAAGCAATATAATTAAAAAAAAAGATTTTGCTGGAAATATAAAATACTTCAAACTATCCAATTAAACATATGAATTTAAAAATCCAATTCAGGGATTCATTTGGATTATCATATCAAAATAGTATTTTACATTTGCCCTGCATGTTTCATGTTTTTTTTTTTTTTTTTTTTATGGTGGTTGACAAATCAAAACTGCACCTGGGCATGAGACCAGGGGCTTCGGTTTGAAGGGTTTGCAGTCCTTCCTGGATCTGCATTAGGGCTCGCATGGCTCGAGGATTTGTCATGACAGAAAGGGCTTCTGGGTTCTGCATCTGTAAGTGAGTCAGAAAACAAGTCAGTTAGCACATGAAAGTAAATGAAACCCAAATCCCCAAAGACACAATCTACAACAATCCCAACTGGACACACCTGCTGCAGAAATACAGGTAGCTGCTGTCTCATTTGATCCTGCAGCTGTGGATTTCCCGCAAAGAGAGGGTTGTTCATCAATACCTGAAAAATGCTTTTATATTAGTACCAGAACATAACAACAAAACTTTGAGAACTACCAAATGATGGTCTTGCTACCTACCTGTGAGGCAACGTCAGGATTCTGAGCCAGGGACTGCATCATGGTGCGCATATAAGGAGCAGAAAGCATGTTCTGCATAAGCTGAGGGTTCTCAGAGATCTGTTGCATTAGGCTTTGCATGCCAGGACTGTTGAACATGCCTAACAGTGAACCACACACACACACACACACAAAGTTTAACATGAAATCAATTCATTTGAGATGCTTTGTAATTCTACACAGCAATGTAAATGTCACCCTTTTATGCAGTATTGAACTAGGATAAATAATTTATTAATTTGATTTATTGACAAAAAACTGTGCACATAAATTATCTGCTTGCATCTTCTCCACAACAAATCATGCAGCTTGCTTTACAGTTAAAGTCGAATGTTTACATAAAATGCTATTACCGTTTCCTAGGCTAGAGGAGCCGATGCCCAGAGGGTTGGACACACTGGGTGTGGTTGAGCTTGTGGTGGAGCTAGCGGTGGTAGCTGTCCCAGAGGTGGTGGTGGCGGCGTTTGTGTCAGGGGGACCCCAGGGATTTGGCAGGGGCTCTCGGTTTTCTGTCCTGGAGGGCTGTACTCCGGAGTTTTCAGCATTTCCACCCAATGCCGAGAAGGGGTTATTTCCAAACTATTCAAATGATGATGCAATATAACATTTACTGTTAATAATAAAATTAGAGTTAATATTTTAGGTGACAACCCATTTTTATTTTTTATTATAAATAAACAAATTTAATTTTAAAATAAATATATCTGACCTGTTCACGTGCAGCGCTAAACATTGGCTCTTGAATGTCTGTGTACATCCTCCGAAGAGCATTATAACCCCCGGGAATACTCTCTAGGTTACTAAGCGCCCGGTCCTGGTTACGCATCATCTCTTGCATCATGGCTGGGTTCCGTGCCAACTCCATTGTCTTAAAAAAAAAACAGTGTTGTAAAATCAAATCAAGCTAAATTAACGTGTCCATTTCCATGATGTAGTAAATGACCAATTACATACCTGTCTCATGAGCTCTGGGTTATTAAGCATGTGTGAAATCTCTGGGTTACGCTCCATTAGTTGCTGCATCTGTGGATTAGCTACGATCATCTGCCTCATCAGGTCAGGGTTGGACATCATGCTCTGCACAAGGGGGTTCTCCATGATCTGAGACAGCATCTCAGGGTTAGACATGAGCTGTCGCTGCATCTGCTGCTGAAGCTCCATGAAGTTGGCAGATCCCATACCGAGGTTAGACAGGCCTGACAGGTCACCAAACCCAGCTGAAAACACACAAGGACAGCCAGAGTATAACAAAAGCAAGATAAAAGTGCAGGATTTTCTAGTATTGAACTGTATTAGGATTCACAGCATTTGTCTTTCAAACGATTATTTGTATGAAAGGAACTAGATTAGTGGGTTAAAAAAAAAAAGTCAGTCAGTCAATAAACTGAACAAATTCTTCTCATGTACATTGCAAGAAAACACTGTGGAACTACATTGAAAACAGAGACAATGTGGTGATCCCCAATATAAACATTTAAAACGGCATTCACCTGTATTTATGCATGAACATACAGAACATTCTCTCTAGTATGTTGCAACCAGTGGTACTTTTTATATGCCATTAAATATGAATTATTTATATGCCATTACAGTATTAATAAAGATTTTAATTTATTATATTTATATTTTATATTTCAATTTAAGATTTTAAATTAAAGTAAGCTTTTTTGGAATTGTTTTATGTGCTTTTTCCATTTTTTTAATATATATTTGTATTTAGCTTGAATTTATATTTCATTTTAGTAATTTTAGTATTTTTTCTGTCATCTACCAAGGAAAGATTTCAAATTTTAGTTTAAGTTTAAATTTTATACATATTTGTTTTTATTTCAGAATTATTTCAATTAACAAAAACTATTTTTAACAGATTAGTTAACAAAATAGTCACAACACAAAACACTACACCAATTTTATGGAATTTCATTAAAAACAGACCAATAATACAAACTTAAAAACATAATTGACCTAGTATATTGGCTGGCTGTGAAGGGGTCGGGGACGTCCCAACGCTCTGGGGTGTGCCCAGGTTGCCCGTGGGGCTCGGGGTAGCAGTTCCACCGTTGTTGCCCTCTGAAGGTCCAGGGCCAGAAGAAGCAGAGGTCTGCGAACTACCACCACCCGAAGTCCTACAAGCACAAAACACCCCAAAAGTGAGACACTCAAACTGCATAGGCATTAACTTACAACACAATATGGCTTTGCATATGAAAAAAACGGTTCTGTTTTGACTATAAAAGAAGGTCCTCTTACTTTTGTGCGGTTTTGATGACCAGGTGAACCGTGAGTCCGTCTTTAATGCCATGCTGACCGAGTGTGTCTCCATCCTTCAGTATCTTACCAGCAAAAATCAAAACCAACTGGTCTTGCTTCGCCTTGAATCTTTTGGAGATTTCTTCTTTAAACTATTAAGAGGTCAAAACATGCGGGTTATAATGTTATACATTAAACCAAATCAATTCAACCTCACTTCTGAATAACATCACGATCTCTTTTATTAAGCCTAAGCTCGTAAACATCATCATAAAACAGCAATTAGTCAAATAAACTGACACAAACATTGCAGCACAGCACCACATTTAAATGAAAAGTCGTTTAACACGCTGTTTAGTCTATCCATAAAATTCTTAAGTCAAAAATACAAAGCAAAACAGAAAGAGCGCGACCAAAGATGACAGACTAGAACCTTCTACATGAGCAGGCCGTTTCTTTAACGACAACCGCGAGTTAGAAAACCCCACTTTACATGCGTTATAAAACACAAACAACAATGAATGAGATTCTCAGAATAACCGCATTTAAGTAATAACAAAAGTGAAAGTCATTTTAAATATCCACTGCGAAGATTTTCGGCTCTGGCTGTTCGTCGTCAATCGTTAGCTCGCCGGCTAAAGCTGTTAGCCGCTGGTGTAACGAACGCCCGGGTGCCACAAACAACACGAAATCGCGAAAAAAAATCACCTGTGCGACAGATGAATCTTCGGCGATGGCTATTTCTTCTTTATCCTTCGGTGTTTTGACGGTGACCTTAATGATAGTCGCGCTAGCGGCGGCATTTTCTTCAGTGTTCGTCTCCACGGCAGGATCCGTGCCGCTATTCTCCGCCATCTTTACTCTTCTTTTACTTCATTACATCATCGCACCAACAAGCATCGGGGAAAAGGGCTCCAAACGCCTTCTGTTCCACAGCGGCCTCTGGTGGTGTGGCGTGTCATCGACTTCACTTACTGCACTCGTTGAATGCATAGACTGTAAATGAAATCAAGGCACCTCGTTTTATGTGCAGCATAGACACCTATGCATAGACATAATAAATATATAGACGCCGTTGCTGCGATACGTCAACGCGTCCGCCATATTGCTGAGGGCAAGACTGCGCTGTAAACAAATGCAAGTAAACGGGTGTGCTGCGGTTTTTCTTGATAAAAACAAAACTAACGTTTACTTTTATCAACCGATTTCAGTGGTTTGTACGTGGTGTACAAAAAGTTCCATCTCTAGTTATTTGAAATCTCGATAGTTTGACTCATAAAGTATTTTTTTTTAATAATTGTCAAAGCACAGGCTTGTCATGTATTTGGCTTTTTATTCTTGAATAAGAATTGTGAAGACCCCCATAATAATTTAATTCTCACATTACATGAAATAACGTTTTCATATTGTGGAAAAAGCATGTTCTGTCTTTGACCCAATTTCTGGCCGGGCTCGGGGTTTCACTGTGATGCAATTGTGTTGCAAAATGCTAAACACAGGCAGGAAAAAGTTACTGAATCCATAATAATTCAAGCCTTTATTCTGCCTTTAACAATAGGTAAGGAACCACTTCATTTGTGATTTACTTATCAGTACTTACACACAGTATTTACACACAACGACTCAAAATTGTTCACACATATTTCTAATGATGGGATCAAACCAACTGTACAAAATAAGGCGGTTCAGAGTGCACAGATGCACTGAATGCTGATACCAACAATAAATGGAAACAATATGAAGTGGAGGAAGAGGTGATGGGCAAGGAGGATGAGAAAGAGCAAGGTGTGGAGTGTTGTCCAGGCTGGATCTGAGAGAAAACATTGCCTGTGAGAAAACATTGCCTGTGATGAGGACAAAGTCCCCAGGCCGGACCAACACAAAGACGTGATGCTGAGACGTGATGATGAGAGTGAATCTCTCATTACTGTAACTTCGATTTTGCAGTTGCACAACTCTTTTGTGTGTACTGTAACATGCTTTTCATTTTTCATTTCATTTCTGTATTATTACAGTAGGCCTATGCAAGTGCTGAATTTACAGACATCCAGTACAATATTCAGAACAATACTATCCTTGCAGTGCATACAATATACAATATATTCACCTACTGTAAGTTGCGATTGCTTTAATTTTTTAACGTAATTGCAAAAATGCTGTTTAATATTCATGTATGTTCTAGAACTATTTTGTGAAGGGGGAACAAAAAGTTATGAATTTACATACTGTAACTATCATTTGGGCCATTATTATTTTCTGATGCATGAGCCTTAATTGTTCCTCCTACATAACTTGTCTTTACCTTGTGGGAAGGTTAAGTCCATCACCTCCGTCTGCATCATGTCTCTGACAGTGTCTCAGGTTGAGGGAATGACTGTCATCACTATCACCTCAAACCCAAAAGAGCAAATGTCCCGGACTGTGTCAGATTCTGGTTTCTCTGTTCTGCAGTGTGTTCTGTTTCATGGTATAAAAGGGAAGCTTAAGGAAATCTACACAGCTTTTGGAGTGAGTCAGACACAAAATACAGCTGAAACGTGCCATGGTTGTGGCCATTTAAAGTGTTAATTGTATACGACTAAAATAAAATATTTTGAAAATGTTTTGAAAAATGTAATGCCTGTCATAATCAGCCATATCAGCCTGAAGCCCAAGACTGGTTGCCATATTGCTCTCTTGTTTAATAGATAGTGCAAATTATAATTATTGTCATCAATGTTGCAGAGAGGATTGTGTTTGCATGCTTTGAGTTCTACTATAGCCTGGATACAATTTACCAGGGACCTTTTTGGCTCTGTAGTGTGGTAAGACTAATACAATGTCTTTTCTAAAAGTAAACTATTGACATTCAATTCGATTTATTCATAAATTTTGAAAGCATTGATATATTTATTTGTTTGCTTTTGCCTATTAGTTCATAGTTGGAATAGTGTATTCTTCACACTATAGTTTCCTAGTCCGTCTGGTGTCTATTAAAGCCATATCTTACATTATTTCTGAGTTTATGATATTTCTGATTCTGTTTTTTATTTTATTTTTATATATTGATTATCATAATGATACTTATTCAGTGCTGCACTGGCTATCACAGCTGTTGTGCTGTATTCATTGGACCTGGCAATGGAAAATACTTGATATTGCAATATACTAGCTATATATTATTCACTGTATGATGAATCACCTTCCATTACAGAGAAACAGAGGATGGAAATGTGTTTAGATGGTGTAAGACACCAAATGAATATTGTAAATATTTTTACAACAAATATTTTGATAGTTAACTCAAAAAAATTAAATTATGTAATTTTTATAGTTGACTCTTTACCCACTTGTAGATTATCATGAGAGGACTAGATATCATGATGATAGTGTTGTTGGTCCTTCAGCTCTGTGTGACCATCAGTTTCTGTGTTTTGACTGGGAAAGCTTTGTGCAAGAAGGATGAAGATGCAGAGGTACTGTATCATCATCATCACCACAATCAGTCAAATCCACTATGATCATGAGCGATTCTGAGAGCTGCTGTGTGTGTTCATGTGTGTTTGTGGTTTTGCAGTCGGTGGAGGATCCAGAACTTCACAAGACAAACTGAACACATTAAAGTTAATCTTTTTGCTTGTAATGGAATGGCATTCATTCTCTCATTTTAATAGTAAAATTATGTCACCATCTGCAATACCAAATCATCAAGCTACATCTTTATTCTTACCTTTTCTTTTAAAACAAAATGTACTTTTAGAAAAAGGGCACTTTAGGCTTCTTTTTAAATAAATGACTTCATATTGCACTGGCTTTCATGGGTTTTTTTTTTTTTGTTGTTGTTGTTGTTGTTGTTGTTGTTTTCACCATACAATCTTTTTTGGACACACTGTGTAGAATAACCTTTGTAAAAAAAAAAAGATATACTACTATGGATATTTTAATTTATTTTTTTACAGGTTTTATTTATGGTTATTTTGGTGCTTCAACTTATTTCAGTTTCGTTGCCAGGCAATATTTCTAATTTTATTTAATGTTGTAGTCTAATATTTATATTTTATTTCAGCTTTATTTTAAAATATTTTTAGTGTCAGGTTGATGAGTCTCAGTTTTGCTTTTTTAGGGACATGGAACTTCATTTGTCTTTAACTTACAAAAGAAGAGGTTTGCATGTATCACCACCAGGTGGCTTGTGTCACATACAAGTCAGCCGCTGTAGAAAATGTGAGCCAACAACAGAGCCCACAGACAGTGCCGAGGGAAAATGGCCCGACAGGCTAAACCCAGCATTTGGGTTAAAAAAAAAAAAAAACATTATTTGTATGTGTCTTAATTGCTGTTATGGATTCCTGCAGCCATTTATCACTGCGACAGTCTGGCAGTAGTTCTTACCTTTTTTATCATCACAGAATGGCCCTATATGTGTTCCTGGTTTATATGGACTTTTAGGTGTCTTTCTGTCGTGAACCTTTAAGTTCAGTGGTCCCAAGTGTTCTTTCTTTCTTTCTTTCTTTCTTTCTTTCTTTCTTTCTTTCTTTCTTTCTTTCTTTCTTTCTTTCTTTCTTTCTTTCTTTCTTTCTTTCTTTCTTTCTTTCTCTTTCTTTCTTTCTTTCTTTCTTTCTTTCTTTCTTTCTTTCTTTCTTTCTTTCTTTCTTTCTTTCTTTAGTTGTAATCAGAACTATAAACAGTTCTCTTAAACGATTAAAAGTATAGTTTCTGGATGTTGTTGTAAAGTTTTCTTTCATCGAAGCAGAGACCAGGAGACAGTTGGGATCGCGTTCAACGGAAGTTATTCTTTATTGAGAACTCCGCTGTACGTTGCTGTAGTACTTCCAACATGATCTAACATACATAAATTTACATGGTGTCTTATAGGCATTTTAGGAGGAGGGACTTTTGAAGGTGGAGACAAATTCAAACAAAGCATGTAAATGAGTATACAGGTTAAGGAACCCGCCCCAGACCGGCTGTCTAAATTTAATCAGCATATCTATTCAAATGCTGATACTGGCCAGGAACTCCGGTTCCAAGGGCCAGAGCCATTAAAGACAAAAGTGAAAGTCTCCCCTACAGCTAATCCAATCAACCTAACGATTCAATGTCTGGGCTCCAAAAGGTGAGAATTTCAGTGATCTGACTCATTTAAAACACAATAGAGATTGCAACTTTGCTGAGATCTTAACCTTAAAAGCTAAAATCAGTATTCTTCACTGTGATGTTATGTAAGGAAGCATATTGAAATAGATTCTTAAATTTGTAACCCTTCAATGTCCATCAGGATTTGTGAGGTATTCATTTACTTTTTTTCTTCACTAATTAATGTTTTTTAAAGATATAGTTCACAAAACATTACCAACACGCATAATAAATAATTTTGGTTGTCAATATGTAATCACAACCCAGCTGAAACCAAAGTTTGATGCAACTTAGAAATATAGACAAAAAAAAAATTGCATATTGTCCACTTGAATCTACAGTATTTATGACGGTTCCAGCTGAAACCTTTAATATTGTAAGACTTGAGAAATTAGAAAATGCCGGACAGTCTGGTTAAGGAGCGACCAGACCCTGAGAAGACAGGATCTTGCTGGAAATTACCATTTGAACTCACCATTTGAGACAAAAGTCTCACCTCCGAGTCATCCTAATCTACATTTCATTCCCTCATCACTCACCCCCTCTCTCTCATACTCAGATCACCTGAATTCACCCAAGAAAATACATAGGTTTAATGTGAATTATTATCATCCAGTATTGTACATTTTGGTGTCATTTGAAATTTCTCAGTGCGACTGGTACAAATGTCTCATTTCCAAATAAGTAAAAGAAAAGTTAATAAGGTTTTTAAGAGTTTAGAAATAGCTGGCACACAAAGGAAGATGGTCTCCTGGCAAATGGTCTCATACCCCCAAAAGGTGTAACCTCTGAATGCAAATTTGTTAGCAGATTTTTCCATGTGAAAGAGGTTTCTGTCTATATAAGGAAATGCAACGAGAGGATCAGGGCCTTTCTGTATTTCAGATTAACCTGTGAGGCTGAGAGTAAGACTCAGCTTCATGTATAATGTTGGGTTCGCATCTCTTCTCTTTATTCCAAAGCCTTTGTTGTTTTGTATCGATTATCTTTGAATTGATTATGAAATTGGCATAATACATTTACCTGACATAATAAATTGTTACATTTGATTATACTAACTGACTTTGAAATTTTTTTTATTAAAGAGTTAAAAGTATAGTCAAACATTTGCTCACATTTAAGGATGCACAGATATCATTAAAACCTTTTCATTTATGGAGTCAGATGAAATAATGAGAAAATACATATTCAAATGTATTGCATTTAATCAAAATATACTTTGCCTTGAGAAAAGACAGTAACACGTAGAGACCTTCTGCGCTGGTCAGATGCCGGACTTTGGGCTGATCGAGGGCGAGCTCACAGGTGGTGACCTTGACGTGATCTCGCAACACAAGCGAGCAACGTCCTTTCCAGCAAAGTATTGGGATTTTGAAATCAACAAGAGGTTTGAACATCTTCTCTTTCTTCCGGCACTGTGGCAAGTCAATTCTTTTTGCCTTTTTAGAAGTGTTGAGACAAAATTAGCCATTGTTGTATTGGCTTTGTTGAAACAAACTAGCAACACGTGATGAGAATGAGCAAACAACAGAAAGAAAATTCTAAGTTTGTAAACAATCGGAAAACATGCAATTGGATAAACAAAAAGACAAGTCAATGCATTTGTTTATGAAAAACAAGGTTGAGAAAAACAGGATGATGTGATGCGCAGGTTAAAAATCAGATCTCAAGGCTAAGCTAAATGCTATGTCCATGTGTCTCCCAAAATGCTTAACAGTGATCGGACTAAAAAGCATGTTTGCAATGATTCAAATCTGATTTTCAAATTTTCAAATCTGTAGTTGTGCTTAACACATTGTGCTCAAAGAACACACTTTATAGTTGTTTGTGCTACTACAATGTGCTAGTTACAGTTTTTCTCGATTGTTTACACACATTTTCTGAAAGCATGCCTCATATTCTCAGAACTCTAGACACAAATCCCAAAAAACACACACAATGGGCAAAACCCCTCAATTCTCCTGCAAAATGAAACTTTACATTCAATACAATGTTATTTCTTCTCAAAATGGTATTTTGTTTTCAAATGACACACACAAACCATCACATTAATAGACATTTATAAGAACCAGTTGAATAAGAACCATGATGAATGGAAAACACTTCTTCTCCATTCATCATAATGACTTAGGCCTTTTTTTGTTCAGTGTTACACTTACTACAGACAATACATACATAAGTGTGTTGTAAAATATCTGAGAATATTGTAGCCTGCACCATTCTCCTCCACAGTGTGGCTGCAAGACAGCATGTAGAGGGCACAAGTGCTGTAAAGCCAGAGTTCGTTACACTTCTATATGTGCATGTGAGGGTGCTTGTACAAACAATGATGGTGAAGACAATGAGATCTGGTGATTGTGAGTGATAATGATAATTCATGTGAGAGACCATGAGAATTCACTGTTGTTTTTTTACGTTATTGCTGTTTTTTGTTATGCTAAGCAAACCTTTAAGAGTTTTGGAAAAATTTACTATATTATAATTTAAAAAATTTGACATAATATAAATATTGCCTTGCAATAATAATTGTGTCTTATTCTTTCTTATATGATTACACTTTGAAATGTATTCACCTGTGGTAAACTGAAAACCATTTCACTTTTATAAGGAAATGAATCAACATTGAGAACCTTCAAAGTTGTGGTAAAAAAAAGGATTTTCAGCCACAGTCTTGAAAAGAATACAGGTTCCAGACTTACACAAGCATAATATAAATATGCCAATGGACTTCCTGTGGTCAATAAACATAAAATAGACACCACATCCTCATTTGTAGCGCATTTGGTTCAAAATTTGTAGTCAAAACCGTTTTTCGGACAGCAGCCATATTGAATTTAGGGAATTTGGGTGGGTCCTGATATACCCAATCATAAATGTAAGTATTCCTATGGGTTTCCCATGGTCAAAGAAGGTAAAATAGACATCAAGTTTGTATTTGTATCTCATCTGGCTCAAAAGCTATAGCCGAAACCCTTTCAGGCGCCGGCCATATTGGATTTGGCCGCCATCTTGGTCTCAGGAACCATTGGCTCGGGCGCCCTGGCTAAATCATTTCAGTATCCCCTCAGCTACATCTGTGCCAAATTTGGTGCTTGTAGATGCATTTGCGCGAACAATGGTGTGTACGGCCCCATACTACAGCCCAAACTGCTTTTTTGGACAGCGGCCATATTGGAATTGGAGGATCGAGGGGTCCAGATATACTGGGTCATAAATATAAACATTCCTATGTGTTTCTCATGATGAATTAAGCTGAAAAACATATCAAGTTTGTATTTGTAACTCATGTGGTTCAAAAGTTAAAGCCGGAACCCTTTTCGGGCGGCAGCCATTTTGGATTTGGCCGCCATCTTGGCCCTGAGGGTCGCTGGCTCCGGCGCCCTAGCTATATCATTTCGGTATGACCTGAGCTACATCTGTGCCAAATTTGGTGCTTTTAGATGAATTTGCGCGAAAATACCTATTTATGTGCTTAAAAGTCCCGTTCTATGCCCCTTTTCACAAGATGTAAAATAAGTCTCTGATGTCCCCAGAGTGTTTATGTGAAGTTTGAGCTCAAAATACCCAACAGATCATTTTTTACAGCATGTTTAAATTGACATTTTTTGGGGCTCAGAAAAACGAGCCGTTTCAGTGTGTCCCCTTTAAATGCAAATGAGCTGCTGCTGGACGGCACAGGGGGCGGAGCTTCATGAGCTCGCGCTCAGTCTGTCAGGACAAATTCATCTCACGGAATGATGATAATATCAGAAACTCTCAGTAACGGCGTTCATTTCGAGTCGGACAATAATGCCTACAGAGTCAGATTGCTGTATAGAGATGAAACAGGTATGGTTTAGTATTTTAATTACGGTTATTATAACGTATTTGTCATCTGCTTGTAGGCTATGTATCCATTATTTATTAATAGCCTACAAGTCTGCTGTCTGAATGATGATCAAACATGTACTGATGAGTTTAATAAAGTTTATTGTACATCACACAAAAGATGAAGCGTCAGTTTTACTTCAGAAAATCACCGTAAGAGCTGAGTAAACACAGTAGGCTAAGTTATAAGAAGTGCGCAAGTAGCCAGTAGAGTTGAGGGAGCATTCCTGTGGGCGGAGGTTAGTCAAGAAACGGTTCTGGTGATGTCACTAATGCAGGATGTAGAGGGGTGTAGTCCAATCGAGCCGTTTTTTGTAGTCAACTTCTGTTAAATAAAATATCTGGCTTGGCATTGAACTTTGAGCTTTATAATTTTACAGATATTATTTATGCTCTAACAGCAACATTACACACTAACTAAAGTTTGAAACATGGAATCGCATGCAACGGGACCTTTAAGGCCCCCAACTATAGCTGAGTAGAGTGGAATTAGCTGGTGCTGATGATCAGCGGTAATCAGAGGACACACCCACACTAATCATACACACACACAATCACATGAGACAAGGAAGAGACAGTGAATTCATGAATTAACACGGTTAACCGTGACAGGGAGGGGGGCACCAACTGAAATTGAATCTGATTAGAGAAGTAAATTTACAAGGAGGGTGTGAAATGATAAACATCAGACAGAAGTACCACAGCCTTTTGCAGGTCACAAGAGATCTGCACTAACTATATGTGTGAACCACACCATAAAACAGCAAATGCTAGTAAGCAGGCAACCCACAGATCTGACTGTAATGAGAGCAACTTGAAGTAAAGCCATGAGCATTGACCCATTGGAATTCATGACACTACAAGTGCTAAAAACTCTGATTAATCTCTAATGCTCATATGACACAGCAGACTGTGAAGGCTGAACTGCAAGAGCAGCTTCAGGTGTCACACAATGCACTGAAACAACAGCAATAATTCAGACTTGGTCAATGAAACTCGGTTTCATGTGACGACTGGAATTAAAATTGCAATGGATATGATAATGGAGCAAGTAAAAGAATTCCACATGTCTGAATTTGAAGTTGTTGAAAATATCCGAATTAACTGTGGTTCTCTCTGCATTTGTTTCTGTATCAGGTTTACTTCTACAAATTCCTCGGAGGACAGATGCCAGGACGGGCCGGACCCCACCTGGATCAGGACTGCCAGGACTGCGGAATTGTTAGAACATAACCTGAGACTCGGGAGATGGGTGAAAAGACACTTCAAGAGGCCGTTCACATCTCACAATAGTACATCACTGCATGGCCTCCCAGTATAGAACTGGAACTAAATTTGCAACACAGTTGTTATAGATTATATTCCACCCATCTCCTAGTCATGAATACTGAACACACACCTCCATCACTACACCCATGTTTGCCCATGTGATGTCAGTGTGCATATTTGAATGGCAGTGTGTTCCTTGTGAAAACAGGAATTGGGCTTGTAGTTTAGCAGAATTGGTTCAGGGGGTTGGTGAATGAGTTACATGTTGTGGTCATTGTGTCTCAAGTACCAGTATTTGTGTGTAAACAATTGAGAAAAACTGAAATGCATAGTTGTATGGAACCTGTGGCCAAATCCACAACACAGAGTTGATGACAATGTACTTCTACAGTAATCACTCCTGTTTTGTTTCTTACAGTACAAGCAAGCAAGTTGATCTCTCTACTACTGCAGTACTTTTACAGAGATGTATTTACTGTACATGTAGTACCATAATGAAACCTGTGTCACCTATTTTGTTCTACAATATTTAATGATTGTACACTCTAAAAACTGCTGGGTTAAAAAATAACCCAACCTTAACCACACCGCTGGGTCACTATTGGACAGAACACGCGCTGGGTTGGTTTGACCCAAGTGCTGGTTTTACCATTTAACCCATATTTCTGGGTCATTCATTTGACTCAACCAGTGGGTGAAATTAACCCTCTTGCTGGGTTAAGTCTTACTCATGTGCTGGGTTATTTCTTGTCTCATTGCCTTAATAAAATTAGTAACAAATATTTGTTATATTACGAATGTAAAATAATTATTATCTCTGTAATACAATAAACCAGAGAGGCCACAGTATATGTGATTTCAATCTTATTTAATTTTTTTTTAATTTTATACATTTCTTTAATACTTTTCGTTATTGAATACAAATGTTAATCAATGTCAAAGGTCTGACATGTCCCCCTCATTTCATCCCTGAGGCACAGAATGTGCAGCAATTCACCAGTCATCCCATTTTGTAAATATTCAACCATGTTGGTCCTCACAAGTCAAGTAGAGTCATCTTTAATTATATAGCACTTTTTACAATACATATTGTATCAAAGCAGCTTCACAGTAATACTGTAACATGAAAATAATACAACAAAGTTTGTTTCTAGATGAAAAATTGCGTCATTGTCCACCTTAAGGCAAATCAATAATATTGTTGAATATTAAATGTCCCCAACTAAGCAAGCCAAAGGCAACAGTGGCAAGGAACCAAAACTCCATCAGGAGACAGAATGGAGAAAAAAACCTTGGGAGAAACCAGGCTCAGTCGCTCAGTTCTCCCCTGGCCATCGAGCGAACAGTGTATGATTATGATTCAGGCAGCATTACAGGTCAGAGGTCAGATTGAATAAGAAAATTCAGAATATTTATCCAGTTCCATCTGGTTGGAAGTCGGAGTCATCACACCGGTATGGAGACGAGTTTGTTGAGGATCAGTCGTGTCGATGAGGCCTTCACAGGGCTGATGAGGCTGGCACATCAGGGATGCGTCATGGATGGGTCCAGGCCCAGGTCCACCTTCTGATCTGGATACGGCCTGGATCCGGCTGACTTCAGTAAACTTTAGAATGAACAGAAAGACAAAAATTAGCATAGATGCCATTCTTCTTATTAAATAATGAGTACATCAGGTGTTATAGGAAAGTGTCCCCGGTTCCGGCTGACCTATGCAGCCTAATAATCATTTAACTGATTTGAATAATAGAAATGTATAATGTTCTATATGAATGCCAGGTAAAAGATATGCGTTTTAAACTGACAGAGTGAGTCTGCTTCCCAGACAATCACTTAGAGTGTTGCAATAAAACTGACATGCAAGTTAATTTTTTTTTGTGGAAGTATCAATTTATTATTGAATATGCAATTAAAATATTGCAAACATTAAATGACCAAATGTGAAAAACAAACAAAATGTGTATTCAGTATTTGCAAACTGAATTATAGTAATAGTAATAAAAGAGTAATTTGGACAAATATTATCAACATTAAGGCATTCAAATAAAACATTAGACTACTTTATTAAAAGTAAAATATTACTGTAATGTTGATAGTGTCTTTAACGTTAAAACTCACAAACCCACAAAGCTGCTCGTTAATCTCCTAACTGGCGCTGATGATCGCCTCGTTTAGATGTTACACACAATAAAATACTTCGGGTAGGCTATCGTAAGTTTGCATTTTTTAAGTTTTAAATATTGACGATCATTCGTTCAACTAAACGGGTTTACTTTTCTTCTCAAAACTGACGCCTGTCCATTTATTTCTCCTTTCCTCAGTCGCTGTTTATAAAGATTGCAAGTCATATCCTACATAATAAAAACTAGGCTATATCAAGCTCTTGAAAGCCTTTTTTGGCAGAAACGATGGTTCGAGACAGTACAGAAGACACACGCAGATTGTGCTGGAACTTACCTCAGTCACTTCTTCTGACGAGTATTTCTAAAACTACGCCAGCAGATTTTTCACTCACACTAGCTAGCCTACATAAGAGACTCATTTCCCGCTGATTTTACGTGCGAGCCCTGTGAGGAAAGTGCGCGTATGGATTTCATAGTACAAAAGCTTATCTCACTTTTAAATACGCAACGTCCACAATGAATAGGCCTACGATAATTACATGATGAATTTAGAATTTAAACTGCATATTTCAAAAAGGCTGCTGATATAGCTGGTTTAATTTCAACTAAGGATTTAACGTGGCATTTTGTCAAAAAAATTCTAACCGGCTAGCTGTGGCTATTTACTGTTTCACAGAAATAAATAGTTACCCCTCACACTTCCATATCAAAGACTGTATGTTGAACAGTGAAATTAGCTTGCTGCTACCACCACAACTTATTAAAAAATATAGGTAAACATTCATATTAACTTACCATAAAACAGCTGCCTGCTCCGAGTGGCGTGCTCCTCGAGTCAGTTCAGAAGTGAAGAATCCAGAAAGTTCCGCAAAGAATGAAAAAAGTAACCAGTTGCTGGGTCAAAATAACCCAACCAGCGGTTTATTTGTGAATGACCCCCTTACAACTCATTTGACCCAGCATGATCAACCCAATTATGTGTTTACAGTACCCCAAACAGCCCAACTTTTTGACCCAGCACAATCAACCCAACAATTTGTTTACAGAAACAACCCAGCATTTTTTTGAGTGTACGTACAATGACACAGTGAAACTATCGGTTGCTTGTGTGTGGGTGATCTATAGTTATGTTTCAATGGTATTTCACAGTAAATTTGTTTTTTGAACCAATGATTGTGCAAGTGCAAGATTTCTTTAAAGATGTGAATGCACAATGCTGCAATGTTTTGAACATTACACAGCCTGTGTTACAAGTGATAACCGTTTTGAGTTTTGTGTCTAGAGTTTTGAAAAATGACAAGTGATTGTAAAAAAACTGTAAAACAAACTGGATACACAACCATGCCTACAATGTATTTTTAAGGATAAATATTGTTGCAACATACTATTCTATATTATAGAATAGTATAATATTAATTTAATATTAATTTTACATAATAATAGCAATGTGGTATATGGTATATAGCAATACTATAATACATTTTTAATAAATGAATTGTTATTCTAAGTAGGCCTACACACAAACATCATTCATTTGAAACATGTAATTGGGAATAGGCCTATTGGAATAAAAAACATAACTAATACAATATAAATAAGCTAGCAGGCTAATCGGGTAGATGTATGCTATCCTAGAGCATAAGCTAACTGAAAAACAGTAAGAACGAGAAATGCTTGATTTCACAACTTATAGCCTCATTTACATACTATTATATGAACCATGTAATTTAAAAGACTTTGATTTTTCCTTTTATGAAGTAGGCTACTACTTCTACCCAGATATACTGTAAATAAACAACTATTCAAAAAAATATTGTCTGGACCTCTACTGGGAAGGAAATAAAGAGACCGGACCTCTTGGAACTTTAATTGAATACTACTGAACTAGACCAACCAAAATGACAGGACTCTGAAACTCAGGCATAGCTGTGCTTGTAAACTGACAAATGAAAATTTTAGAGAGATATGATTGACCCCTCACTTACTGACTAAAAGAAGAGGCGCTTCCTGTAATATGAGACAAAGAGCACACACAAGCATCTCGTGGTCTGACACACCAGAAACCTAAATCTACCCATCAAAATTTTTACATTTTCAAAAAAAAAAAAAAAAAAAAAACGTATATGATCTATAAGCTATTATTATTTGTGTCCCCATAACGTAAAATTTACCTGAACCACACACACACACACACACACACACACACACACACACACACACACACACACACACACACACACACACACACACACACACACACAAGCTGATATGTAAGTTCATACAGGATATAACATCAGTGTCAGGTGTGGGTTGATGGATGAGACAATGACTCAAATGCAGAAAGAGCACATGGTGGAACAAACACCCAGACCATGTGCTCATAATGGACAAGACAAGACAAAAGCATATGGCCAATGAAACAAGATCAACATCCCTGTGCTCAAGCAAAACTCAACACATGAGCATGAACTGCGCAGAAAGATGTGATTCCCCATGTGCTAAAAACAAAAGACAAAAACATGGAGCACCAGTATCTGGATCCCAACGCTGAACCAGACAGTTCAGGAGTGCCAGGATTCAGACACCCTGTCCCAAACACACAACACACCACAGAAAATTATTTTAATTGTTTGATTTGAGAATTGTTTTGTTTGACTAAAGCAACAAAAAATACAGAGCAAAAGAGCAAAGGAACACAACGTAATTTCCTAATTACCTTCATGAGGAAAGTTACCCCAACAAAGCTAGGCAGCAAGAACAGGAATCTCTTATTTTTGCTGATAATATTATATATACAAATAAATGTACATTTATAAAGAAGTTTTAAAATATGCTTTATGAGTGTTTGTGTCCCCGATCTGCTCTTAACTTTATAAGTAAAGCATTAGACTTGTGGAAGGGCCCTTCGTGAAGAGATTCAGTTGTTTATTTTCGTTTGGAATGCCCCTACAAATGGCATCCCCTTCCCGAAGTGCCCATCAAGGGAGCAAAAACACCTCTGGAATTCACCCTAAATATTGAAATTAGGTGCTATTTTATGTTTTTAATCAAGTGTTTACAGTTTTTTCAGTTGCTAACAAGCGTTTGTCCAACCAGTTGTCACATTTTCAAAACTCTAAACACAATTAGCACAGCATCGGACTTTTGTGGCCATACCATTCACACATTTCTTGTCGTTTTCACACAATATGCAGTCAGTGAACACATTTCCATAATGCTTACATTCTCTTAACAGACAAGCTATACCTTCCAACAAAATTATAGATTGTTTTTGTAGTATTTACAAATGTTAACACACAACATCCCACAATAGCAAAAACAATATCCCAAACCTATAGATACAGTATAAAAACCTCTGCTTCTGCAATGATATCAGTTCAAAAACAATATATCAGTGAGAGAGTCAATGAGCTACAACGACAATATGTCCAGGTATAGTGTACTGTATATTCAATTCAATGTCCAGTTCTATAAGCTTTGCACTTTGCAAGTAGGTAACCTACACAGTAATAGGTTACAGTACAGTATAGTATACAGTAATGACATGATTTACATAAACTTTGTTTTGAGAGTTATGGAATTGGAGGCCAACAGGCCCCTCATGAATTCATATACATAGATAAGGCAGGATTCAATCTGGCGAAAAGGCTTCGACCTGGACGAAATGTAATGTGGAGGTGGAAGGTTTATGGCCATCAGCCACATGACCAGATGTCCCTCCTTGAAGCCATGGATGCTGGCTCCAAGGGTGGATCCGACATACCAAGCAGTTTTATCCCAGGTGCATCGCCTTGGATGATATCAGATGTGATCTTGATAAAAACTATGGCCTAACCCTGAAGATTGCAGAGATTAGATACAGTAATTTTGTGTTGTTGTTTTTTTGTCCCCCCCCCCCCCTTTTTTTTTCCTGTTGTTTTTTGTTCAGAATGCTATTGTGTGTTTCATGGATATTTTGTTCACTGTAAGCAATACTGTAAAACTTTTTCTGTTCTATCAAACCGTGTTTCTACTGTACCTCCTGTAGTAAACAGTAAAGGAATAAAAACTGATTTGCTTTTTCCTGGAATGTTTTTGAATGTGAATAGTACTGTACATGTGGACATACAGTTCCCAACCAAGAAATTTAGTGTAAAACGGTGGATTGCATGTTTTGCATGCAAATACCTGTAAAACTGAAACATAAAAGTAATTTGTAATGTCAACAATAGCCAGTATTTTGAAACCTGGTGTACTTTGATTGACTGCATGTACCTTGTGAAGTGAAAACAAGTGTTATTCTTTGACAGAATAATTTCATTTTGAGTCAGATTTCCAGGGTTTTGGTAAAGTTAGTGTGTGCAGAAAAACGTGTTCTATTTTGAATTGAAGAGTTAGTATATATTTAACCAAATGTGTTTTTGAGAAGAAAATTATCCATTTGGCCAATTGTGTTTTGTAGGTTTGAGTCTGTGTTAAGAGTTTAGAAAAAGTATCTTTAGCATGGGTAAGCGCTTGTTAGCGATTGAAAAAAACTAATGTGTTTGTGGTTAGCAGTGTGCTGATAGTGTTTGTAGTTAGGCTACTCAAGTGCAAACTATGATGAATCTTTCTCTCATGACTAATAACTGTGAAAACGTCAGTGATATTTAATTTCTTTCTTGTTCTTTAAGTTTGCAAGCGATATATTTTATGCACACGCACAGTCTTTGTTTATAGATAAAGCAAAAAACAGTCAAGATGAGATTAGGCTCAACCGAACCACAGGGTCTACATTTCACCAAAATGGTAGCCCCCAAAACTCAGACACCAGATTAGAAAAAAAGATTGCATGCTAGAAAATTTACATTTTGCAGATCTAGACATCCCCATCAATAATAATTCCAGACAGTTTATTACAATTAACTGTTTTGTTTACATAATCTTACATGTTTTTTTGCATGTCTATACACACTCACCAACCACTTTATTATGTACACCATTTCAATTGCTTGTTAACGCAAATATCTAATCAGCCAATCACATGGCAGCAACTCAATGTATTTAGGCATGTAGACACGGTCAAGATGATCTGCTGAAGTTCAAACTGAGAATCAGAATGGGGAAGAAAGGTGATTTAAGTGACTTTGAAAGTGGCATGGTTGTTGGAGCCAGACTGTGACAGGTGCTGAGAGACGAGGCAGAGAGAGAATCCTCATGCATGACTTTCATAGCAAAAGGCAAAACATCAATAATCCAAACCAGAAAACTGAAGAAAAAAAAAAGTCCATATGAAAAGACAGGAACATCCAGGAACTCCTGATCCTAAACACAAACACGATCCAACAACGACTAGAAAAACACAACTGAAAAGCACAAGCTTAAACAGAGAAATCAGTGATAATAAAAGACAGGTGTAACTTATGACTGAAACTATATAAACTAAACACAACTCGTCAAACCTTGAAGCAGATGTGCTACAGCAACAGAAGACACACCGGTGTCACTCCTGTCAGATAAGAACAGGAAACTGAAGCTACAATTCACACAGGCTCACCAAAACTGGACAATATAAAATGTTATTGTCCGGACCTCCACTGGGAAGGAACTATAGAGACCGGATCTCTTGGAACTTTAATCGAATACTCCTGAACTAGACCAACCAAAGTGACAGGACCCTGAAACTCAGGCATATAATATGTACAGAGTTATGAATGAAACGTAAATATAAAACATGCAATAAAATATGAAGATTAAAAAGTGTATTACCATTGCATCAATGCAAACAGGAAGTGGGTTGACGCAGGCAGAAATAATGTGTAAATATTGATATTATGTGTAATAGATTAGGGCAATGGCCCATTTTAGTGGTGGCCAAATGACAAAATCAATAAGAGCTAAAGAAATGTATATTACTTACAAGTAATTTAAAACACTCCGTAATACGCATCTTGATAGCACGCAATGCTATTTATATGCTTTATATTTATTTTTTGATTAGTTGGGCATTCTGCAGCCTTTCATCAAACTTCTCAACTTGCCCACTTTGGATTGTTGTTAATCAATGCACAAATCATATATAAAAATAGATTAAAACTATAGGCTACCTAAATTCTGATAAGGTGTGCAAGGCTCAGCCCACCCCTGCCCATGCCAAGATCCGGCCCCAAGTGCAAGTGTGTGTCAACCCCTCACTTACACTGACTATAAGAAGAGGCGCTTCCTTTAATGTGAGAGAAGAACACACACGAGCATCTCGACGAGCAGCAGGAAGAAGAAACCAGTGCTGAAACACCAGACACCTGATAGTCTTAGACACACAGAGGAAGGAGAGGGTAAGCTTCATCTGTAATTGTATTTTCTGATCCAAGGAATTCACAGGAAAATGAATGATACCATATGTTGAATTCCCGACCCTAGAAGACTATTGAACATAAAACCAGAATAATATATTTTTTATCAACTTGACATAAGCAATTGATAATGTAGGAAACAGCAGTGTAGGCTACATCATTTCATGAATGTACTAAAGTATTTGGTAAATTGTTAAAAAGAATGAGAAATTGGTTTTCATGTTGGCTAGATGGTATGGAGGTTGAACAAGAATTTCAAATTGTGATCTGAGAAAAGTACGGAAGTCCTGAACCGCAATGTAAAATTAAAGTCGAAACACTAGAATAAACTTGGAAAGGAAATTCTGCAGGTGCTTAATCTACCAACATGGCATTACCATTTGTTATAGGACGTTACAAAATATACTTCGCTGGAATGGACTTTTACAGGCGAAAACACTTTTCAGACTGGATCCGGACAAATGATTCGATACAGAATGATGCACTTATAATGAAGGTTATCCAGAAAGGATTTACGATGGTTGCCTATGGACAAGCACGAATAGCTTCGAGTCAACGTGCCACATAAAGTTTGGACCAGGATTGTGGTGCCTTTACCTCCTCCGGCGAAGTCTTCATGCTCGTCTACATGTAGCTGTAGAATTTCCTTTTGTTATTCCTTTACAAAAAAAATAAATAAATAAGAACTTCTGAAGACTGTATTCTCGTAATTTTGATTTCATTCTCAAAATATTACGACTTTTGAATAAAACAAAAATAATAAAAAAAATTGAATATTTCGAAATAATATTCAATGATTAATCTCGAAATATTTAGACTTTAATATCGAAATGCTAGAATTATTAATTATTAATTATTATTATTATTATTATGTTACGTTGCGGTTCAGGGCTTCTGTAGTAAAACACCAAAGTGACTGAGAAAAACTGTAAAACACTGAGCATACAAGACTAGCCTATATCCTTAGAAAAAATAAGTGTAGCCTATTCAAGTGTGCTATGATTGTGCTTCTTTTAAACTTAAAATAAGAAAGTACACTTTCAGTCTACTTTTTATGTAGGCCTATGTCTCAGAAATATCCTACTTCATGTACTTCTCAGAAATATACTTAAAAATATATAGCCTACTTAAAATGACACTTAAGTAGAAACTATACCTGACAGAAATTTGTAAGTATTTGGCCTATATTTTACTCAATCTTTTGATCGAGATATACTTAATTATAATTAAGTACTCTTATACTTGGCTTGTAGATGTGTTGTTTACTCTTAGCCTATTAAATACTTTTTTTCTTTTTTTATTACATAATTTTACATACTGTCTTATAAACTTACATTGTTTGAAAAAAATAAAATGATTTATTAAAAAACAGATGTGATCTTGATTCTGATTATCTGAGTTTTTGTGTAGGTTAGTCCACACTGGTAGTGTAGCCTACATTTATATAGGAATTTACTTTAAATCTTAATAAAATTATCTTGATGGATACTTATTTTTTTGTAAGGGAAATGATACTTCGTTTAATAATTTTGGTTAAAAATGCAAGGACATTCATAAACTTTAAGTGTGGTTTAAATGTACAACTATTTAGCGCAATTATATGCAAATTTACATCAGACCAATGGCCAGTCACGTGATATCAGTGAGTTCTCATTGCGCCCTCTACTACCCGAACTAAAACACTGCAGCAATCGACACTATTTTCTGGATGACCATCAAGATTATTTTATCTTTTTGTTGTTGTAACAGTTACAATTGTTTTAAAAGGTCAGATAAATAAACTAAAGTAGTTTTTCAGTAAAAAAAAGAAAAGAAGTAATAATAATAATAAATGACCATTGTTCCCCCAACTATAATTTCTGTGTAAATACATTGATGTCACCTCTGTACCGCATTAAAACCTCTTTGTAAATGCAGTTTTGTACTAATGTATTGTTTTATTCTGTGCTAACCTCAGACAGTTTAGAAGATGGGAGTTCATAGGGAAATCCTGTGTATCCTGATGCTGCTGTGAGTATAAAAAGTTGAATGAATGTATTTTTAATATTCTAAAATTGGGTATAGGTTGTTAGGGTTTGTTTGGTTAATACAAAAATGAATGTTATTTTATATTTATATTAAATACTAATCACCACAAGTGCTCAGTAAGGAATTTAATATAAAGCTATTTTTACAGGTCGTGTCTGTGTCTGTCCATATGCTTCCATTACATTATTATGTTCATTGTGAATTCCTGTGGGCAGGTTGATGATGTAATAATGCCCTTACCTGCCCCTGATAGGTTCATTCAGATGTTGTAAAAAAGGAACAGGATTTCACATCAAATTTTATTGTGCACCACTGATGTCAGAATTTCTACATGCGTTCTCCTCTGAATTCTATTCAAAAGTAGCCTGATTAAGAGCCAGTCTTCCTAACAAACTGTTTCTATTTGGATTCCTCTAGTCTTTGACTCTAAGATGAAGTCTGTTATTTCCCATTGCATTTATTCATTTGGCCCTTGGCAGACACTTATCCAAAGCAAATTACAGCACATTCAAGCTATACATTTTATTCGCTCTGTGCACAAAATGGCGACCGTTGACGTTTCGAACTTGAGTGTGTGGGCCAGTACTTCCGGTGAAAACTTCCGGTGATCTGACAGCCAGAGCCAATATTATCTGCCTGCAGAGCCGGAGGCTGCATTTTCAGGACCCCACTTCTAAGACCGCATTTCTAGGACCCTAGTTTTTTGTGACAGCGCCACCTACCGACTCGGAGAACCGCAGTCTCAGGAACGCATTTCCAGGACCCTAGTTGTGCCAGGCAGTATTTCCACCCACCCAGTTTTAACTACATTAGAGTTTTACAGTTTTATTACACCCAAATACTACTTTATTTATTGCAATTAAACCTGGTTCCTAGGAATGTTGAGAAATTATTGGGTCTAGCATAATATAATAACTCAAGTAAAATAAACAAGGAATCATGTTATAGTCTTTTCAGTCACTAGATCGACCACATTTTCAAGTATAGAGGGAAGACAAGGATGACTCTGGGGGTAGATTGTGTATATTTTACAAAATAATATATCACACCTCAACTTGAACACACTAAATATTTTACAAAATAATATATAACAACTGAACTTGCACACACAAAATATTTTACAAAATAATATATAATAACTGAACTTGAACACACACAAAAACAAATTTGTTCATGATGTGGACCACAAACAGAACTTCATGGACAACATCATCACTGACTCCTAAGAGAGAGAGAGAGAGAGAGAGAGAGAAAGAGAAGTGAATTAAATAAGGAACATTTAGTTGAACATGTTCTACTCTTTATTTTTTTTTTCTTAGTTACCAAACAGTGCACACATATCAATTAATGTTCATAATACTATTATTGCATACTGTTCAAAGATTTGAAAAAAAAAAAAGGTTTTGATGTTGTGGGAACAAAGGTTCTAGAAACACTCATGTCAATAAAGCCCATCTCAACTGAGAAATCTGAATAGAAATAACATTGACACGACTTTTTTTCTGACCATATATATATATATATATATATATATATATATATATATATATATATATATATATATATATATACACATTTACATATGTATATAATATTTAAAGCACACATTATAAAACCATGTCAAAATGAAGAGACGCATGTAGACGCATACTACACATAACATGTATTGTGGGTAACGTTAAACAGGCTGACTGAGAGCACGTGACAGTGAAAACATTAAGATTATTTTAACTGAATTAAAATGGAAGAACAATGAGTATTTAACAAGCTTTCAGAACGAACATGCTACAGTTTCATTGTGCTGTCAATAAGTCAACACAGGCTAATCACGCAACAGTTCCGTTAAATGAACGTGCTAACAATTCATTTTCAAGCATTAGAGGCTAAATAGGCTACTATGGCTATGCATTCAAGACTATTTATTTAGCAAATCACCATCACGTTTGCTACGTTAACTTTCCAATTAAATGCATCGCAATTGTAAAAATTTATTCGCATTTGATACTCACACTCTGATTGTCATCCATCTTCGCTGGTCCTCTAATTCGGTAGGTGGCGCTGTCACTAAAAACCTAGGGTCCTAGAAATGCGGTCCTAAAAGTGGGGTCCTGAAAATGCAGCCTCCGGCTCTGCAGGCAGACCCTACTCGCCAGAGCGGGAGACAACAGCGACCGAGGTCCATTACCACAGCGATATTTTTCACATTGAGTGTTTTTAGGATTCAAGAGAGGTGACTTGCCTTTCAGAGGGTGACAGCCTCAGCACTTGATTGTTGTGTGCCGTTATGTACCATGTCGTCACGTTATAACAGAGAAGTCAGCTTTCATGCATTCCCCGTTGACGCTGCGGAACGGGCATGAGTGGATACAGAAGATCCGGAGGGGTGACTTCAACCCGACCAAATTTTTAAATGCAGAATTGTGTATTTCACCTGTGCGTTTCTATGCTTTCTATTACTGCATTTATTTTGTGCAAGTGAGATGAGTAAAGACCATCTGTTTAATAAATCATTATCTGTCTGGTGTTTATATGCAGCACATACAGTATTTTTCTACGTGTGTAAAATATACACAAACTTACCCATACATTTTTTTGTGGTACCTACAGTTAAAAATGCAAAATATGTGATAATTGATCGAGCGATTGATGTAAGTAAAAATATATGCGCAGAATTGAGAAAATAGTATTTATGGAGATAAATTGTAGGCAGCCTATCACAGGGCAAACATGTGAATGTTCACGGTGCATTTTATGCAAACAACTCTAATCGTAGTTATAACTCTATTGGGTCATTGACGAATAAGGTTTTTAAAAGTGTAAAAAAAAATAGAATGGAGATATAACTATATTTGAAACCATTTTTTAGTTTACTTAGTTTTTTTTAGTTTAAGATTTTGTGGTTTGTACACTGTAAAAACTAAAGGAGCCTCAAGTATCCTGTTGGATACTCAAGGAACTTCAAAATGTAATTTTGGTGCCTCAAAGCTCTTTTTCCTATAGAAGGGTAACTGGAAGAGCATTGACAATCTTTGAGGTTCTTGCTGGAACTTATGGGATCCTTTAAGCACTTTGTATTTACTTCAGAGGTTCTGGAGTCACCTTTTCATTACTATGAGACCTCGAAGTGCTTAGGGGGAAAATAGAGGAACTTGAATGCGATAGAAGGGTTATTGGAAGATCTTTTAACATTTAAGTGGTTCCTGGAAGATCTCTTATGTTAAAGCCAGCATCTGGAGGAACCCAATGGTTCAGTGAGGCCTGAATTAGATTATTATTCTATTATTATTATTATTATTATTATTATCCTATTATTATTATTATAGGCTACTTAAGTTTGATTCAGTATACATACCCAGGTGAAAAAGACGTACTATTAAATGTATAAAAAATGTACTTGAGTGTGTTTTTAGTAGACCTACAATACAAATATACTTTAATGCATTTTTAATACATTTAACAGTAACCAGTCTTTTTCACTTGGGTAGCTTACATATATTTAGTATAGGCCTATTTTATTAAGTCATTTAAACCTTAAACAACAACACTAAATAATAATAATATTATATGAAGAAGAAGAAGCAGGAGGAGAGAAGTTTTATTCAGTCACGAAACTGCTGCTATTCCTCTGCTGTCGTCGCTTCAGATATGCTTGCGCTGCTCGCGCGCAACAAAGCTCAGCTGATCGTCATCAGGAAAGTAACGGCTCCTCTCATCAAAGCTTCCGCCGTTTATTCGGCTCTCCATTACAAGGTTTGTAAACTCGCCAAATAAATATAAATACAGAGTCTACTCACTATATATTTAAACACACATATATATAAACTAAATTTATTATACATTACTACGTTTTTACAGTGTTTACCACTCGTTTATTGCACAGTATCTGGTATGAAGGTTTTAGCCGCGATGCTAACTAACTTATGTTGATCTAATGAACAAATGGAAATGATTGACTTATTGTCTTAGATTGATTTAGTCATTCAATTCAACATATTTTGTACAACTGTGTCTTCAAATTGCTGATATAGCCTAACTAATTTAGAAAATTCTCTGATTCTTGGCGTTTGTTATGAATAACAAAAACAGGTTATAGTTTGCTCTGTTTTTGTTAAGCCTAACGTTAACTTTACTTACTACAGGTGCCCTCATTCTCTCAAATACCATTTTAAAGCCATTTACTGGTCAATAAATATTATGTTGTGAATAATCAGCTTTGTTCTTTTGTTTCCCCAGAACAACCATTACATTTCTAAAATAATCTGAACTTTTCAGTGGCAACATTGAATTACAGTAAGTTACCTGCACCACATGCTGTACTTTATTACTATGAACTTTCTCTGTGTGCAATTGTATTGTTTGACTGTGTACTTGTGTTTTTTAATCAGTTACTCTCTGAAAATCTTTTCTCATGATCTCAAATCTCATTCATGTTACTCAGAAAAATAATATCACAGGTTTGATTCACAAAAAATGCTATAGACATTTTAACTCTGAATTATAATTTCAAGTTTAGTTTTTTTCGACAAAAAAATAAATAAAAAAAAGGAAAAAGCAATTAGGCTTCAGAAGACTTGCAACACAACCCATAACACATGAGTTGTGAACTCATTGATTATTTTTAGGATCTTTTCTGGGACATTTTTGGAGCTTAACCATTTTTACATAAATTGTTGCATTGAATTGAACTAGACAAGTGTACATAAGAATGGTTTCATGAATGATTTACACATTTGTTTTCTTCTTGTGTTTCATGCAGTGAAACTGAATGGTGACTGGGGTTGCATTATGCCTGAGATCTGCTTTTGGGTTCCACAGACAGAAAGTCAAACAGGTTTGGAACGTCACAAGGCTGAGGAAATTATTTAAATTTCACAACTATCACTTTAATAACATTACTAACAGTAAATTTTGTACTTTGCAGGGATCTCAGTAAGCTGAAATACAAGTTTGATCAAGAATAAAAATCCTCCTGTAGACCTGAAAATCATCGAAGTGCCTGGACCATCCACCAGAAAAGAAGAAAAACAAACGGAAAACGATGCTGTACCTTTTCACTTTTCTAACTCGTTAAGTACCTCACACCAACTTGGTCCCATAGTGACATTTTTGACCACAAACGAAATTGCTGATCGTGTGGATTCTTAGTGAAATGACTGGAATTCACCAGTGAACATTCACAGAACAACAGATCATTTTACTGCACCTTAACTCTGTTTCGGGTCGAAGCCTCTACTTCTACTTCCTCTATCTTGTTTCATGAGAATACTCAACAACCATTTATGAACACTGTTGATTCAAGTCACACATTTAAGCTTTTCAAAAGCCATAGTGTACATTACAGTCTCCAGTCTAACGGCATCCCAGACTTAAACATTTTATGATTCAAAATAGCTGAATAACTAACCATCAGAGATTTCAGTATAGAGATAAAGGTTACAGCACAATGAGTGTATATTAGCACTGTTGTTTGTTTTTGGCATCTGATAGAGCTTTTGGACTTGGAAACAGTGATGTCAGACTAACCATCGGACTGAAACACAAATGTTTTAAAGTTAAGTATGATGGACATTTTTAATTAGTTCAAATGTAATTTTATTTACATTGATTTATTTCATGGAACATATGTGTTTCCATGCATTTTGTTGAGATGTCTTTTCTTGTTTATCTATTGTATATACATGGTTGATTATTCATGTTGCTTATGTATTATACTATTTTTTTGTGTGTTCATTGATATTAATCTGTAGTTAGCTTTTTTCCCCATGTGCATGGAAGTGTATGTATAAAAATGAATATCAAATATGTAATAAACAATTCTTATTTTGTATTTGGTTCAATTTGTTTATTATAATAGAAGTCAAAGGTAACCATAGTAACAACATGAAATTAAATATTAAAAAAAAAAATGAAATTTGGTTCCTGGAGGCACCCAAAGTGGTTCCACACAGTGCCTAATATAAGAGTTCCTCAGGAAACCTGTGTGGTTCCTCAGAGAACCGGCCCTTTTTAAAGGGTGCCTAGAGGATCTACAGACGGTTCCGCCGGTGTGGCAAAGTGAAGAACCCCAAAAGGTTCCTCCAGGCACCTTTTATTTTTACAGTGTACAATCAATTAACACTGTTTTTTGTCATTTTTTACAAGATGGAAAAAATCTCACCAAAAAGTCATTGGTTTAACCACTGATTTGAAAGTTAAAAACGGATTTGACATTGATGTTGAGATAGTATATAGTGTGTACCACAGAAGAAATTAAAACAAATTATCACTGATCTCATAAATGTAATCATTTATTGGACTACTCTAAACACTCCAACATATTCAAGTAAAACATTGCACAGGGAAAGGAGAAAAGGGGAAATGTAAAAAAAAAAAGAGCCTTGTATTTGTATTATTGTAGTTCCTTTAGTTATTAAAAGCAATATTATTCCATTTAAATATTTACTATATCGGTTTTACCGAATGACTTTTTGACACTTCAAAATCTTTAAAATACCTTTATATGTAGTATAATATAATTAAAACCTTTTGGATTCAGTAAAAGAGATCAAGTTGTACTACCTTACATACTTTGGATGTTATATATTTGTTTTTTATTATTATTAAGGCCTTTGGACAAAAAAAAAAGACCCGTCACGTCATTGACCCATTTACAGTAGGCATAATTGTTATTGCGTATGCAGCATGAGTCAAATACAATCTTCTGTTCGTGAACAGTTGTATTTCATTCATTAATCTGACTACTGTTTTTACTTACATCTATTGCTCGATCAATATTATTATCACATATTTAACATTTTTAACTGTATGGTACGACAAACAATTTAATATGGGTAAGTTTGTGTATATTTTACTCATAGTAAAATACTGTATGTGCTGCATATAAACACCAGACAGATAATGATTTATTAAACAGATGGTCTTTACTCATCTCACTTGCACAAAATAAATGCAGTAATAGAAAGCATAGAAACGCACTGAAAATGATATGCATTTAAAAATTTGGTCGGGTTGAAGTCATCCCTCCGGATCTTCTGTATCCACTCATGCCCGTTCTGCAGCGTCAACGGGGAATGCATGAAAGCTGACTTCTCTGTTATAAGTAACGTGACGACATGGTACATAACGGCACACAACAATCAAGTGCTGAGGCTGTCACCCTCTGAAAGGCAAGTCACCTCTCATGAATCCTAAAAACACTCAATGTGAAAAACATCGCTGTGGTAATGGACCTCGGTCGCTGTTGTCTCTCGCTCTTGCTGTCTCCCGCTCTGGCTGTCAGATCACCGGAAGTACTGGCCCACACACTCAAGTTCGAAACGTCAACGGTCGCCATTTTGTGCACGGAGCGAATTGGTGATGAAGAACATGTGACAAGTACATTGTTGACCTGGTATTCTGAATTTTTTCCACAGACTGCACAAGAGTAGTCAACGAGAAGTGTTTAATGATGGGAAAATACTCAATCTCCCTGCAAATTATAAAATTGGCTGGATGGAAACTCTGGATAATGAAAAGTTAATTTCTACCCTCACTATTCCTGGTACCCATGAAGCCTTGGCTCTTTATGGAGGACCATTAGCAGAATGTCATGCATGGTCACTAGAGGACCAGCTAAAGGCCGGGATACGCTACTTCGACCTCAGAGTGTCTGGCTTTAAATTAATAATTATGCATGGACCGCTTCCCCAATGGAAATACTTGTCAACAGTTCTCAGCACAGTCAGGACATTTTTAACTCAGTTCAGCAGTGAGGTAGTGCTTCTCAGAGTTAAGCCTGTTTCTCCTATGGAGGGAAAAGTTCAGAGTTTAGTTGAAAACATGATTAGAAATGCTGAAGATGTCTGGGTTATGCCGTCAATTCCAAAGATTGGTGAAGTAAGAGGAAAGATCGTTTTTGTTCAGAAAAACAGCTTTAAGCTGGGTATTACTCTGTCTGAAACTGACAAAAAAGGAGACTATGAAGTAACTAAAGTTAAAGACAAAGAGATAAAGATTCAACAGCATCTTGAAGAAGCTGCTAATCAATGTAAAACTGGTTCTGCTCTGAGTCTGAGCTACTCGAGTGGCACGAGCTTAGGTACATATATGTTTATTTTTTTATTGCCAAAAACATTGGCAAAGGATATCAATCCCTGGTTGTATGATCATCTGGCAAAGATTGAAAATTTAAAAAAGAATCCCAAGCCTTGTTTTGGGATCATAGCCATGGACTTTCCAGGTTTTGACTTGATTCAAATGGTCATCAAATTCAATGGGCCTGCCTAAGATTTACTTTTTCATCAAGCAATGAATGTTCTCATTAATTGCTTTCATCAGATAATTGAGGATTTTTAAACTGGCAAATGATATAAAACAAATATTTCAGGTGTGTTATGTTATTTCAATAATAACAATTATTGAAATATTTCAATAATAACAATTATGTTATTTCAATAGTAAAATTTTTTGAAATACAGTTGTTCTGATTGTTTTGTAACAACATTAGCATGAGTAAATTATGAAGAAATAATAATTTTAGGGTAAAAAAATTAGGCATGGGCAAAAAACATCTATATGGCTCAACAGCTAGAAGTTTCCATTTTGATTAATTGCTAATTCATTTTTATTTTCAGCAATGCATCTTGATATTGGCAAGAAATGTTTTAATATTTTTAACTAATGATGTTAAATTTGATTCATGTTTTTCTTCTTTCTTTTTTTCTTCACAAAAACAAAGCAAAACAACAACAAAAAAGCAACAAGCTAGGCTGTCAGTGTGATATATTTTGAATACAAGTTATGTTTATGTTTGTACAATTTCTTCTTCAAATTCATTATGTTTCAGTGCTTATGTGTACATTCTGGAAATTTTTTTCTAAGAATACGAGATTTGAGTGTCACTCTGTCAGTTGTAAATACTGCATGTGGAAAATGTTTGAAGTTGTTCGTGTTTAGCCAGTCATTACTATGCAAATAAGTTATACATGTGTTGATAATATAATGTGCTGAACTGTTGTAATATGCATATTTTGTTCATAGTAAATACAGCGACGGGAAGCCATCACATCAGCATTCTTTCCTAACATATTATAGGCTACTTCTTTTCAGGAGTAGCCCACATTTGCTGGAAAATAATGGCATACAATGTCAATTACTGATTGGTGTGTCGTTTTAACATTCTTAACTGTCTGATGTGGTGTATGATCATTGTTGAACTAAATAAAGCATTGCAATCAATGGCTCATTAGCTTTTTGTTGAAAACGACAAAGTCAACATGAAACCATAATATATATATATATATATATATATATTTATTTAATGCATGCTCTTTGTATTAGCTTCCATCACTTTATCTATTAAAACATGAACGAAAGCTGCACGGATATGGAATACTTGGTGTTGTTTGTCGCATATATTAATGAGCCTTACACAAAACACAAATAATTCACTCTAAATGCATTGTGTGAACAAAGCAATAATATTGTAGCAATAGGCTAAATTAAAAACAGGATGTATTCAACTCCAAATAGCCCTACATGAAAATAGCTTCTTAACACGTCCATAGATCATTTGCAAAGTTGTGCTAATTAAATTTAAGCTAATTTGGCCCCTTGAAAACGTTACATGTGTTGTGAACCCCCAGTCTCGCTCTACTACGGTAATAGCAACAAACGGATGGCGCTGTTTGAATGTATACAATAATAAATTATTTACAGTACATTTCAAATTCAAATTCAAAAAAAGGGACATGGAACTTCATCTGTCTTTAACTTGTATAAGAAGAGGTTTGCATGTATCACCACCAGGTGCAGAAAATCTTTTGTTGACTTAACTCATTATTTTCTGTTTTTGCATGGGTTTTTTTTAGTTAAACTAACTTATTTGGAAAAGTGTACCTAGCAAATTTGGAAAAGTTTACCTGACTAGTTATAAAGTACAATGAACTGATTTAATTTAGTTAAGTAAACTTCGAATTTAAGTTCAGCCAACTAAAGTTAAGTTTTCTAAACTTCATCCAGTAAGTTCAGCCAACTAAAGTGGTGTTTTGAAACCTGCAGCAGTACCAAATAATTAATTACTACTATAGAACATTCATTTGTAAAATACATTTGATTTAAAAAAAAAAAAGGATGGAAAATTAACGATCACTGATACAATTTACAATAGTCAAGTCACCTTTATTTATATAGCACTTTTTTAGCAGATTCACAGTGATAACATGAATATAACACAAAGTTTGTTTCTAGAAGAAAATTGCGTCATCTTCCACCTTAAGTAAGGCAGATCAATAATATTGTTGAATATTAAATGTCCCCAACCAAGCAAGCCAAAAGCCAAGGCAACAGTGGCAAGGAACCAAAACTCCATCAGGTGACAGAATGGAGAAAAAAACCTTGGGAGAACCCAGACTCAGTCGCTCAGTTCTCCTCTGGGCAAAGAACGAACAGTGTATGATTATGATTCAGGCAGCATTACAGATCAGAAGTCAGATTGGATCAGAACATTCAGAATATTTATCCAGTTCCATCTGGTTGGAAGTCGGAGTCACGCCGGTATGTAGACGAGTTTGTTAAGGATCAGTGCTGATGGCTGTCGTGTCGATGAGGCCTTCAGAGGGCTGATGAGGCTGGCACTTCAGGGATGCGTTGTGGATGGGTCCAGGCGCAGGTCCACCACCTGATCTGGATACGGCCCGGATCCGGCTGACTTCAGTAAACCTTGGAATAAACAGAAAGACTAACATTAGCATAGATGCCATTCTTCTTATGATGTAACGAGTGCATCAGGTGTTATATACAATACAATTTTTTTTGCAATGAACTGCAATGAAATTACAGAAAACAACCTCATGGAAAGGTGTTTTACACCTGTCTCAATGCATGTCTTGTGGATTAATCTGTTACATAACATTAAACAAGATCAACCCACAGCATTCAATATAGAAACATCCTTTGTTCCAAAAGAAACTGTTTAAACATTGTTAAACACATTAAAGACCTATGAATTGGCTTAAATGCCATTTTAATATCAACTAAGTTACAAATTATTTATGCTCTCAAGCTTCAACAAATTCATCAATTAAACAAAACACTCTAAAATGCCACTCCCCAAAAAATGAAACATCCTGTTGAAGGGATCCAAATTTAAGAATCTATTTCAGATATGTTTCCTTACATAACATCACGGTGAAGAATACTGATTTTAGCATTTGAGGTTTTAATTTAGATAGTATATAAACTGAGAAAGTGATTATTGAGTCTCTAGCAAGAGTCTCCTATTCCTACCAGACCTGTTTTCTCTATTGTGTTTTAAATGAGTCTTTAATGGCTCTAGCCAGTAGCTCCAAGATGCACCCTTTGTCTTAAATGGCTCTGGGATGGCCCGTGGAACCAGAGTTTCCTGGCCAGTATCAGCATTTGAATAGGTATGCTGATTAAATTGATACTGGTAAACACGCTGGGGTCTGGGGCAGGTTACCTTAACCTGTATACCTCATTTACATGCTTTGTTTGTATTTGTCTCCACCTTCAAAAAGTCCCTCCTCCTAAAATGCCTATAAGATAACATGTAAAGTTATGTTAGATCAGATCATGTTGGAAGTTTCTACAGCCACGTACAGAGGAGTTCTCAATAAAGAATAACTTCCGTTGAACGCGATCCCGACTGTCTCCTGGTCTCTGCTTTGAAGAAAGAAAAACTTTACAACAGATGGTGCCTTGTGACCCGGATGGAGAAAAAGGAAACTCAAAGAACTGCATCTTGAAACTTCAAGCTCAAAGATCTCAACGAAGCTGACTGAGTTCCAGACTGAATCTTCTGAATCCAGATTGAAAACTTCAAGCTCCAAAAAGATCTCAAAGACTGATTTTTTTCCAGACGGAATCTTTCTCTACAAATGAAAGACTCGGTGAGTTTCACTCCATTAAAAGAACCAATGCAGACCAGTACAAATGTTTTCCTCTGCGCCGTTCAGAGAAGTAGTTAACAAACAGCTGTAGAGTTTGGTTAACTAAAGATAAGCCTCTAAAAAGTTTTTCTTTTAGAGATGAAATTTACCCCCTGTTGTTGGCAGGGAAGATTAACAGTTACATGTTAATATTGTGTGTATGCTCTTGCTAGAGAAGACCTATCTGTAAGCTAGAGAATTAGCTTTAGAATTAGATTTAGCCTCTTGTGCTAATAAGATTGTACCCTATGTTTGCAAGACAGTAGAGAGAAGTTTTTTTAGTGTTTGTTTGTGGTAACAAAAAATTCACAAAATGTTTAGGAAAAGTACTAGACAGATTACACCTTTTTGGACAGATAGTGAATTCAAGTCTTTGTTATCAGAGCACATGGACTCCATCGTGACTAAGCCAGTCAGATTGAATTTAACCAAGAAATTTGGCATTGATCCAGAGAAAGTGTGGTCAATTGAAGATTGCAAGAAAGTGTTGAGTGCATGTATCAGGAAGAAAAATCTGAAAGGCATCATCGGTTGTCACCGAGAATTTAGCTTATCCATTGCACAAGAACAAGCGCAGTGTATTGCTAAGTTGAAAGAACAGATCAAACAATTGCAGACTCAGGTGTCCTGTCTCAAGACAAACGTGGGCCATAACAAAGCCTCAACCAAATGTGATTTAGAAGACCAACAGTCAGAGGAAAGCTATCCTGATTTACAGTCTTTTGATAGTATAGAGGACAATGTCAATACAGATGTAAATGCAGTTGAAGTGTGCGTAGCTAGACAAAAGCCTCAGGGAAAAGGTGTTGATACAGTTCCATTTGCAACCCCCATATTGCAGCCACAAGCAATCAAAACATCTTTAGGTCCTAAAGAGATTGAGAGAATTGCTGAAAGTTTGCCATCAGTGCAAAGAAATTTTTCTGAGTTTAGAAGAGCATTGATCAGCAAAATGCGGCTCTATGATATGACTCTAGCTGAAGTCACCCAGCTAATATCACAGATCTTGACTGAGTCAGAATTCAATGATTTTGAAAGTGCTGTAAATAATTCTGAACTGCAACAGGCCAGTAAAGATGAATTGAGACAGGAAGTTGTTAAAGTGTTAAAAAACATTGTTGGACCGAAAGTGGACTGGTCAAAGCTCACTAATTGTGTACAGAAGAAGGATGAAACTGTTTGTGAGTACACAGAAAGATTTTGCCAGACCGCTGCCGCTTACAGCGGAATGGCCGACACTCCAGAGAAAGTGTTAGGTCATAATGGTCCTCTAGTTCGTGCATGGTCCGATGGTCTTTTGTCAGAACATAGAAATGCATTGCCTTTCTTAGATCTTACATGGTCAAATAGAACCCTGCAAGACAACTTGGACAGTTTAGCTATGTGGGAAAGAGACTTTGATGTCAAGGCAAGAGTAAAAATTGCAGCAGCATCCTTTAAGGTTAACTCAGAGAAGCCAAAGAAACGCAAACGTCCTAGAGAAGCCAGTTGTTCTTACTGTGGCAAGCACGGACATTTTGGAAAAGAATGTCGAAAAAATAAAAATAACTTAAGACAAGTTAACAATGTTATGCAGCTCTTACTACATTTGTTTGCTACTTTAAAGCAGCCCCTCCCGTCCTCGTTAAACTTGTGGGGCAACTTGATACGGTGTTAACCATTTAGGCTGTGAGTGCTTAATTTCCCCAGTAACTCACAACAAAGATGAAAGACTTATTTTTTTTGTTTAATAGAACAAAAGGAAAGTGACTGTCACAGCCTTTGTTTGGGGGACATTCAGAAAACTCACAGCCATAAATGTTACACTGCAGAACACTACAATCAGACCTCCATGCTCTATATGATGTCTATTAAGACTGATGTTTCACTGGAGAATGAAAATGTGCCAATTTTCTCACACACTGTACAGTGTGTGCACAACACAGGGACAGAATAGGACACGGTTCAGTGAGGGCCCTGGAAAGAACTGACGCAACAGGCGTCGGGGGCCAATCCAGGGTGAAGACACTACCTCATAGGCCTTTCCTCATTTAGTCCATCCTTACCTCACTGGTCCATAGGTGTCAAATCAATTAAGAAATAGGGAAAGAATGAAACGACAACAGTACACTCTGAAAACGATAGAACCATTGTGTTTAAACTGCTACAACCGTAGTGTTTTGAAGAAATACTGCTCTCTGTTTTTCTGTTTTCTGTCTTACAGTGTGCAGATAAAACTTGATGGCTTTTTCAAGATCCATATGCAGCGACCGTCTCATCTGCGTATGAAGCCCCAACCTCAAGAAGACAACCAGACCCACTGCTGAACGAACTATCACAAAAGAAAATGAAAAATACACAACGCAGAAAATTCACGGACCCTAAATTGCATGTTTGTTTCTGTGTCAGCATGCAATTACAGATGAACAACACAGAGCAAGTTATATGTGCCTGTAACTTACACCAGTTACAAGAATGAACTTTATGTGTCTAAATTTGTATTTTTGTGAGAGTTTGTAAGAACTCTCAAAGAGGGGACTGAAGGGATCCAAATTTAAGAATCTATTTCAGATATGTTTCCTTACATAACATCACGGTGAAGAATACTGATTTTAGCATTTGAGGTTTTAATTTAGATAGTATATAAACTGAGAAAGTGATTATTGAGTCTCTAGCAAGAGTCTCCTATTCCTACCAGACCTGTTTTCTCTATTGTGTTTTAAATGAGTCTTTAATGGCTCTAGCCAGTAGCTCCAAGATGCACCCTTTGTCTTAAATGGCTCTGGGATGGCCCGTGGAACCAGAGTTTCCTGGCCAGTATCAGCATTTGAATAGGTATGCTGATTAAATTGATACTGGTAAACACGCTGGGGTCTGGGGCAGGTTACCTTAACCTGTATACCTCATTTACATGCTTTGTTTGTATTTGTCTCCACCTTCAAAAAGTCCCTCCTCCTAAAATGCCTATAAGATAACATGTAAAGTTATGTTAGATCAGATCATGTTGGAAGTTTCTACAGCCACGTACAGAGGAGTTCTCAATAAAGAATAACTTCCGTTGAACGCGATCCCGACTGTCTCCTGGTCTCTGCTTTGAAGAAAGAAAAACTTTACAACACTGTTCACAACATTCCTTTCAAAAAGAAACTCTAAAAAGCCTTAAAGGTGTTGTTCCAAAACCGTAAGACTTTTGTTCATCTTCGGAACACAAATTAAGATATTTTTGATTAAATCTGAGAGCTGGCTCACTTCTTCATAGGCTGCCAAGTAATCCATATCTGACTGCCAGCCCTTAAAAGTTAGTAAAAACATTGTAACAATACTCGTTAAAGTAACTACAGTGGCTCAACCTGAAGTTTATCAAGCGACGAGAATACTTTTTGTGCAAAAAAAACCCTGACTTTTTTCAACTATTCATGTTCTTCTGTGTGGGCCTCTGAATGAGTTGCACCACGATGCATGTGCGAGTTCAGAAGATGACGCTCGCGTTCATTTTATGGGAAAGTGTGAAAGGTAAGCCATTCATTTTGCGGCACTGGTAAGGCACTTTTATGTTTTCTCGTTGGTTTCTCAAGATTCGGACATCCAGGAAATGCACACTTTAGAACCATTCTAAACACTACATTGAGACCCATCTGCGTAATCTTTATTAATTATACCACTGATGAAAACAAGCTGATGCCAAGGTATTTTAGGCCTACAATTCTAACATTTTTCATTTTTAATGAAAAATCATGATTGTATTTATTTATTTTTCGAAAGTAAGGTTAATTTAAGCAGCTTCTTGCAATACTCTCCTAAATGTGTAATAAAACCTAAGTGCAAACATTACCGCTTTAATGACCGTCCTTTATTTTTCAGTGCATTTGTTTTACAATATATGGCTATTACTGTCATGCGATTAATATTATAACTATTATTATGCAGTAGTGTAATGTAGACAGACACAACTAAAAGAGGTTTGAATTTTTTCTTTGTTTAATTTGCACACTGAATATGGGTTGGCGCTTTTAATTTTGAACTCTCAAAGTGCACCAGATTGATGAATTTAACATTAAAATGCACAACAATTTCTTAGGCCACCCGCCACAGATTTACCAAAAATCATGTGAGAAAAACTGGTATTGTTATGCCAATGCAGTTTATAGCTTGTTTTTTGGACGAATCACTGTGGAGAATTGATACTTTGCAGTCACGTGATATCTGGCGGGCAACAAACGCGGTTAGTGCATCCAATAGCACAACAACTATCTGACATGTCGTGTACACCCCAAAACACCAACTTTTGTATATTAAAACTGGCAACGTCCTGGCAAGATCCTTGATTAGTTTACTGGTTTTCGTTGCTAGAGAATGACGTTCTTGCCCGCCAGCCAGTACAACTGACATCACGTGCAAAGTATCAATAGTTCAATTGTATTAATAAAAGTCAATTTTGCACTTATTTCATCTGTTAACTCTCATTGGTCGCTCATTAGTTTGGTGATGGGGGGCGTTCAGGGACCTGGATATTGGATAGGGGGCGCTGGCCCAAAAAAGGTTGAGAACCACTGGTTTAGTTATTTATCTCCGGCACAGGATGGTAGGGGAAGACTCATGAATATTCATTAGGGAAGTCATCCCTGATTGGTCTTAACCCCAGTGACGGGTAGGTTTAGGGCAGGGTTAGGGGTAGGTCATCAGACCCCCAGTGGCGGGTAGGTTTAGGGGTGGGGTTAGGTCATCAGACCAATCAGGGATGACTTCCCTAATGAATATTCATGAGTCTTCCCCTACCATCCTGGGAAAAAAACGCCTCCAGTACAGTAGGTGGCGGAAATGCACCATTAATGTTGGATGCCAACCGCCGTTAAACAACAACAACGAAGAAGAAGAATTTAGGAAGCTGGTTGAAATAATAGATATCATATATAAACGCGTTTATATATGATATCTATGGTTGAAATGTGTTCTCATTTACAAGTGACTCAAACATGCATCACTGAAACATGCAGCGTGTCAAGCAACCATTTCCAATATTAATAGTCACATTTAAAAGTACAGATATAATAAGTTACTTATTTTACCCACAACAATTCAAAATGATAGTTCATTTTAAGAATTCCAGCGAAAACTCACCTGTGGTGCTCTGCAACAACTGAGATGTAGTGAATGAGGTAAAAAAATCCGGTTGGTTAACAAGCTTTTAACGTTAGTCACCTTGACGGAACCTGCGAGTCAACACGAGGAAATACAATGAGCGAATCTTCTATGTGCAAAACACTCTGATTCGAAATACACTCAATAATCTTAAATTCTTGACAACATCGTGAGTAATTCACCCTATTATCAAGATTTCTTAAAACATGAACATAAGCGCGACGACATGTCGCAAGATCCAAACCACAGACATATTAATTGTGACGTTATATCACCCAAATCGATTCAATTTGACATTTACTTTATTGATTTAAAGATTGTGGTCAAAACTTACCTATATCTGGCGCTCTGCAACTGAGTTGAATTGAAGTGACTGAGGTAAAAACAGGAAGTAGCCAATAATGAGCGAATCTTCTATGTGCAGAAATAAACTCAATAATCTTAAATTCGTGACAGCATCGTGAGTAATTCACCCTATTATCAAGATTTCTTAAAACATGAACAAAAGCGCAACGAAATGGCGCGAGACCGGCAAAATCCAAACACTGAATAATAATAATAATGAAAACAGTGACATTTCAAATCACAGACGTATTACTTGCTATTTATATCACTCATATCGATTCAATTTGACAGTTACTTTTTTAATTCAAAGATTGTGGTGAAAACTTACCTATATCTGGCGCTCTGCAACTGAGATGAAACTGAGGTAAAAAAAAAAAACAAAAAAAAAAAAAAACGCTTTGGTCCAGTTGGTGAACAAGCCCAAGAAGTTTATTTTATTTTATGTTTTTATTAAGAGAACAAGAAAATTTAATTTACAGAATGTTGAAATCATATTTAGGAAACCATGAAGTACATTAAACCAGAGATCAATATTAATTGAGGCACACGTGTTTCACAGATATTCAGAGTGGCTATATATAGCTTTTTATTAAAGCTACTCAACAGTTTCTTTAAATGTGTGATTTTTAAAAATTGTCTGATGCTATTAAAAAAATGTAATGGGATAGTTTGGTTCCAGACTAAAGCTAAGCTAATTTTAGACTGAGAAGTTTTATTTTAAAGAAGTCTCATTTTAAAGTATGTTTTAGTCCAGAGCTGCGTTTCTCAAGCACATCGTGAGCTGAGTTGATCATGAGATCATTGGTGGCAATGCTTTTTGGAAACAGTCCAGGATTCTTCTGGGTCTGACAAAAGAGAAAGCATGAAGTGTGAAGGCAAAAAAAAAAAAAAAAAAAAAGAAAAAAGAAAAGCTTAAGGACATTAGGATAACTGGTGATGCAAGATGTCATCCACTGTTTTTAATATTTCTTCCACTCTACATCCTCAGGTGGGTTCATCTCTACTTTCTTTTTACCAACATCCATCCAATTGGTGCTGAGGACTGTGCCTCCTGATTCCATGAAGGACTTGTTCATTGCCCGCTTGACCTCATCCGAGCCGTCTGAGTAGATCTGCTGGAACAGCTTGTTGAGAGCAGCATCCCCCTCCACCTTCTCGCTCTTTTCCTCCTCTTTTATTTCACCAACCAACTTGTCCCAGTTGCGTGTGTAGTGGGAGGATGATGGGTACTGGTTGGGAGTAAAGTGCTTCACGTTAGAAACTGTGCCTTCTCCTTGCAGTTTCTCCCACCGTGTGGCTGCAGTCTTCTTCATCTTAATCTCTATCTTGGTTGAAAGGATCCTGTATGTGCTCTGTTGTGTGACAATTGGATGCAGAAGATAGACATTTAGGCAGTAATCGTCTCCCGATGGAAGCTTTACCACAGCTGTCAGCTCTCTCTCACCAAAGCTGACAGTTACATCCTCCTTCTTGGCGTCTTTTACCATGATGGTCACTGCAACATGAGACTCTGTCTGGTACCAGTCATATTTGACAGAAAGGGTTGAAGATGGCTGCATATCTGAGGTTTCGTTTGGAACGTTTGTCGCCATTTTGTTCTCACAGTGCTGAATCCATGTTTGAAATCCTTCAATAGAGCAATCAAACTAGAAAGCCGTAGAAAGTTCTGGAGGAAACGGAGACGCTAAAGGAAGTCACGAGCCTTCTTTTTCTTCTTCTTCTTTTTTTTTTATGGCGGTTGGCAAACCAACTTAACGGTGCATTACCGCCACCGACTGGACTGGAGTGTGAATCAGGAGATATTGGAACTTAACTAAAAAATAAAATGAAATAATAAACAAATAAATAAATAAATCCTTTTGGCTAAGTCTGTGTCTCTCAGAAACTTAATAACAAAGTGATAAATGTTACTGGATGTTTTCCCTAATAAACCTTGCATTGTAAAATTAAATTCAGTTTTTATTTATTTATTTATTTATTTATTTTTATGTAGGCTATGTAGCCTACATCATGGCATGATGTACGCAGAGCCACAGAGAGAGTTTTTCAACGGCTCTGGATGTACATAAGATAAAACTCTGTCGACTCCGTCACTATAGAAACAAAGACGCTAAAATGCAATCATGCAATGAGCTTTTTATATTTGCTATTAGTATTATCCATACTGCAAAATCCTTATGTTTTTATTCAACTATGGGCCTAATGAAAAATACTGGACAAATCCCGTCCTTTATTGATTTGATACGGGACGCATCATCTTGTAAATACGGGACGGTTCCGTATTTTAAGGGACGGGGGTGGTAAGAGGAACCTTATGTAGCCTACTACAGGTCACTGTGGAAAAATTAGTATAGCCATTAAAGAAGGAATTCTTACCAGGCAAAATATCATTAAGCACTTTTTTTTCCTGACAAGATTTAGTTTCTTGATGCTGTTATTATTTTTTTGCATTTTCCCTTGAATGTACTGGTATTTTAAGTTGTTTACAGACCGTATTGTATATTGTAGGCCTACCTCTTAAAATTACAGAGACAATTTCTTGACTCATTTTTGCTTTAACTCAATAGCAAATATGACCTGAATAAAATAAAATGGCTTTATTTTAAAATGTTCTGTTTACACTCATTAAATCCATCACATTTAGGTTTAAAATCATGTTATTTAAAATGTTGTAAAATTAACTATTTTGCATGTAGGTAGAGAGAAACTAGGAAAGCGTCACATTTATGTAAATAATTACTTATTCATCAATAATTACTTATATTTATCAGTAGGCTACTACTACACAGGTTAGAACATCATCTCAATACAATATTGAGCACATGTGAATTATGTTCATGAACGATCCGTTCATTGCGTTTGTCACGTGACAAATGAACGAAAGACTCGGAAGGTAAAGTATTATTTATGTTCCCTGTAAATTATTTTTGACTGCATTATAATGATTTCTTAATTCAGAATATGATCAAGAATGCAGGTGGATGTTTTCGGGGAATTTGCCAGTTAAAAGTATAACATTCAAACAAAGCCACTTAAATGAACGAAATGACTCGAACAAAGATTCGTTCATTTTGATGAACGAGATCGAACAAGAGAGTCAGTAAAATGATCCGAACTTCCCCATCCAGTACGTATTGGATCATCCAGCTCAGCGAATCTTCTATGTGCAAAAACACTCTGACTCGATATGGATAATATAAATCTAAAAATCTGCTTTTACTAATTGTCATTTGCACTTATAAATTTAATGTATGATTTATGTCAGAAATTACGTATTTGTGAACAATAGGCTACTACACTGTGACTGTAACAAACATTTAATCGTGTGCTTTACAAATCTTTAATATTCGATAACACAAGACTATAAAACGCTTATTACGAACTAAAAACTTGCATCCACTTTCACAATATAAAATGTCACACTTGCTCTGTATCACTGCTTCTGAAGACACGTAAGGTCCAACATGGAAAATAATCCGCTTTCCGCGGGCTTCTCTCGAAAATTCTCAGAGAAAAAAAAATGATTCACCGAATCATCTTGAGCTGTTCATTTTCATGAATCGCTCAAATCCGCCCATGATGGATTGAATCTGACCATGAATAAAAACTGAAACAGCTAGCTAGACAAATTTTTAGTGTAGCCTATAATTTAATTAATCTGTGGTCATAATTGTAAATAACAGAAATGTTTTTAATGTACACACTAAAATAAAAATTGAAGTTTAGGTTTTAATGCAGTCTACCAGACAGCAAGATATATAGAGAAATTAAGTTTAGTTTACAAAGTTTAGTTTACAAAGTAAATTTACTTCTATAAAGCATTAGAGTATAATTGAAGTAAAACCTGCAGAAAATTTAGTGCAGTTGTTTCAACTTACATTTATAAGTTAAAATAACAATTATACTTGTTAATTCAACAGAAAATCTAGTGCAGTTGTTTAAACATATTTTTGAGTTAAAATAACAATTTAAGTTGTTCATTCAACTTTCAGTAGTTGAGGACAAGAAAACTTACAATTTCTTAAACAATCTAGTTATCTCTACAAACAAAAATAAGTTGAAATAACTAAATTGCAAAAATATTTCGAAGGACACGAGAGTCAGGACCTCGGTTTAACATCTCATCCGAAGGACGGTGCTCTTTGACAGTATAGTGTCCCCATCACTTTACTGGGGCGTTAGGACCCACACAGACCACAGGGTGAGCACCCCCCAGACTCAGCCCTGCTTAGCTTCACTGGGCAACCAGTCTTGGGCTACAGGGTGATATGGATGCTGGCATTTACATGAGTTTTACATGAGATTACATAAGTTTGCATGATAGAAAATGTATGCACAGCCATTGTTTATAGATAAAGCAACAAACATTCTAGATCAGATTAGGCCAGGCCTCAACTACCACAGGCTCTACGTTTCACCAAAATGGGTACCAAAACTCAGACATAGGCCTACCAGAAAATACCAGTTTGCATGCTAGAAAATTAACATTTTATATATCTTCACATGATCATTAGTAGTGATGTATTCACAAGTCACTTTAGGTACACATGTTCAACTGTTTGTTAATGCAAATCTAGATCTAATCAATCAATCAATCAATCAATCAATCAATCAATCAATCAATCAATCAATCAATCAATCAATCAATCAATCAATCAATCAATCAATCACATGGCAGCAACTCAGTGCATTTAGGCATGTAGACACGGTCAAGATGATCTGCTGAAGTTCAAACTGAGAATCAGAATGGGGAAGAAAGGGGATTTAAGTGACTTTGAAAGTGGCACGGATGTTGGTGCCAGACGGGCTGGTCTGAGTATTTCAGAAATTGCTGATCTACTGGGATTTTCCATCTAGAGAATGATCCGAAAGAGAAAATGTCCAGTGAGCGGCAGTTCTGTGGGCGAAGATTCCTTGTTGATGTCAGAGATCAGAGGAAATGACTAGACTGATTCGACCAGATAGAAAGGCAACAATAACTCAAAAAAACTGGTTTTATTTGGAAAAGCATGGCCGAGTGAAGACAAGGAGCTGTTAATGGGCACTGCTGCGACAATGTCACTTGAGGGAAGCAATTTATTTATTTTTCTTTTTAAATCAATTTGAGGCATATGGATTCTTCAAAATATCTTCTTTTGTATTCAGTGGAAGAAAGAAATTCATACAGGTTTAATAATAATAATAATTCGTTAAATTATTAAACCTGTATGAATTTCTTTCTTCTGCTGAATACAAAAGAAGATATTTTGAAGAATCCAGGTTTAGAACAACTTGAGGGTGAGTGAATGATTGTAACACATACGTAAACACAAGAGAGATACTGTAGAGATGGACTCAAACGCAGGAGTTTATTCAACATAAACTGATACAGGTAAGTATTTAAGTGAATATTTCAAGTGCATCATCATCTACTAGACAACCTACATGAACCACTGAGCCACTGCCGCCCCAGTGTATATATCACAATCCAGTTACCAATTTTGAGAATGTTTTGATTAAAAAATAATAATAATAAAATAATAATAAATAAATAAAAACCTGATATCAGTCAAACAGCGCTATGGCTGTGGTGTCACGTGACACGATAGAAGTGTCTCTGTGGAAAGAGTAAACATTCTGAAATAATGTTTGCCTTAAAAACATACGCAGCGGATCTATGAATAATGAATAATAAATCTCCATCTAAATAAATCTTAATCTCCAACAACAAGTCTGTATGTATGCATTATGATTTGAGCTGACTTTTATGTCAAGTATTGTTGACATGATGTTCTGATTTTTTCCACAGACTGCACAAGAGTAGTCAACAAGTAGTGTTTAATGATGGGAAAACACTCAATCTCCCTGCAAATTATAAAATTGGCTGGATGGAAACTCTGAATGATGAAACACCACTTTCTGAGCTCACTATTCCTGGTACCCATGACTCCTTGGCTCTTCGGAGGAGTAGTAGCAGCAGAATGTCAGGCATGGTCACTAGAGGACCAGCTAAAAGCCGAGTTACGCTACTTCGACCTCAGAGTGTCTGGGGACAATCTGAAAGTTGCATGGACCGATTTCCCAACATACAACATTCAACAATGTTTTAAATGAAATAAATGATTTTTTATCTATATACCAAACTGAGACAGTGCTGGTTAGAGTTAAGCACAATAATTTTCCGGATCATGTTATATCCCAACTTGAACAGGATACTAAAAGTTGGGTTAAAAACAAAATACCAAGCATGAAAGAAGTAAGAGGGAAAGTAGTTTTCATTCAGAAAAACAGCTTTCATCTGGGTCTTCCTCTACATGAAACTGATGTAAAAGGTGACTATAAAGTAAAACATATTGACAATAAGAAAGATAAAATTATTGCCCATCTGAATGAGGCTTTAGAAGCATGTAAAGTTAATACTGCTGTTTTGAACTATTCAAGCGGCACAGGCTGGCCTGTAGGTCACCCAGAGAAAACCCCCAAAAATGTGGCAAAAAAAATCAACCCGTGGCTATATGATAATCTCAAAGGCGCTTTTGAACAGCATTTCAAGGGTTGTTTTGGAATTATAGCCATGGACTTCCCAGGCTTTGATTTGATACAAATGGTCATCAATTTTAATAAGTAGGTATTTAAGTCTGTCATTTTTACATTACAGTAGCCTACATTTGGTAATTTAGCATATAATAGTGGGACAGAAGTGTATATTCTGTTGTCAAAGACAAAGCATTGTAATAACTGCCTTGTTGTCTGACTATATTTTCTGATCTTTTTTTCTTGTTTGGGAGCTTTTTTCTTTTAACTTTTAATCCATGTCTTGACAAAGCAGCTCAGCTGAATAAAATTGAAAAATAGCCTTTTCTGCATAACTGATTTTTTGAGTCATGTGAAAACATTATTCTTTCCAAGGTCAGCCATGTTGCCTGTCCATCATTTTAATATTAAGAGGAGTACTTCACTTCCGACGCATAAGTTGTGATTTATAAAAAACAAACTTGACGAGAACTGCACGCAAACTCTGACCCATGCGTACAAAATTTTTGGAGACGGAGCAGTTTGGCGACACCGATGGTGAGCTGAGGGACTGACGGCAGATGAAGGAAAACCACTGTAGTGAAGATAATGGGTAGGCTAGATGCTCAGTCTGGGTGCTAATTCTGGGTTTATCACCAGGTTCACTCAGGTGTGTCGGCCAGAACACCACTTAAAGGGGTCATATAATGGAATGCACTTTTACAAGTTGGCGGTGCCTGTACACAACCATCATATAATGATAAAAATCCATCCAGTGTTTTTTTTTTAATCTCCTTATATGTTTTCCCCCGTCTCAAATTGAGCCGTCTGACCGTGTGACGTCACACGGTCGGACGCCCCTCCCATGATTGTTGATTGACAGCAGCGTTTCAACACAGACCCGCCCTGAGCGAGCGGACATTGTTGATACGCTGGAGCAGAATGGCGTCCAAGTGATTGTGGTGTTCTGTTCTTGGGTGTTATAATGAACACAGCAGTCATTTTGATGTTCCTAAATCTGAACCACTGAAGACGCAGTGGCTGAGTTTTGTTTTCGAAGGGAATATTCCCTTATATTAATATATTAAATATTAAATTAATATATTAAATATCAACATCAATGCTTTCATGTTTGCGCGAATCATTTCTCACCAGACTGCTTTAACAAGGGTCAATATAAAGCTGGTTTTGCTAAGAAGCAGCTCCTGTAAAAACAATCGGTACCAACTATTCGTGTTCCTGCTGCACCTCCAGAAGAAGTGAGTGTAACGTTTTATTAACCTTTATATTAATCTTTGCAAATCGCTAGCACGCTTCACGATGAATCGTTTCATCTAACTTAAGGTTCACTAAGGTTTACACTCAGGGTACATTACGGCATATTTTCTATGTACAACATTCTCAATATAATTCATAATGCCAAGTTTATAATGAACAACGCGTTATGGTTATTGTGTTATTACAAACTGTGTACGCTGTACGCACAGAACAGAGGGGTGAGCAAAGCTCATTATCATTTAAAGACACATGCACTTGAACGGAGTGCTGAAAACAGAGCTGTTTTTGACCAGGTAAAATGAGTGTTTTCTTACAATACTAATGAGAATTTTTAATTAAAGCATATTACAAACTTTTCATTTAGACCCTAAAGAATCATAATAACTTGTACAAAAATGGCATTATATGACCCCGCTAAGGCCAAATATGTTCCGTTTGAGCTAGCAAAGCCTTGATAGAGAAGCCTGGAGAGTGGTCCAGATAATTATTTTTAACACTAATATTTATTTATTAATATTATATTTAATACTTATTATTTTACTCATCCAAATTTGTATATATTAAACTTGCATCTGTCTGCTAATTACCCGCATTTAAAGATGATTACATATGACATATATCGTTCACAGTATTTATTTGAATGGAAGAAGCCAGACGTTGCAACTGACCCCAATCCCAACCATTGGACGGGTGCAACATGTTAAAAATACCTTAAATTTCACTAATTAACTTTAGTTTTTTTTGTCTCAATGAGCATAGAATTCTGAAAATATTAACTGTTTTAGGCCTACTATAATATTATAGTATTATTCATTTATACAATAATATTATTGTAGCCTATTATTTATTTATTTAGTGATATTTATCAAATAACAGTTATTGAGTTTTTGTTTGTTTATGTAGAACATAGGCCTACAGTGTGCAGGTGTTACAGATGCTATTCAATCTCTCCATATTTCAGTGTCAGACAGAAAGAATTTAACAATTTGCAATGCAACAAACTTTTATTAAACATGCAATTTATAACTTGTTGCAACCTTCCATCAGCCATGACAGAACATCATGTGCTTGCTAGACACACTGACTTTGACACATGCTAACCATGCCACTTAGAAGTCAACAAAACAATAATTCAAACTAAGTAAGTTTTGATTAATTCATACAAAATGTCAGGACAGTATGACAAAAAAACATCTCATGAAAAAATTTACTTTCATACCTCCCAAACAAGTGTAGTTTAATAAATGCAGCAACAGATGTTGAATATGTCTACTGTCTTCTTGGTGGGAGGAGGGTCTAACATGTGCGGTATGAGTGTCATCACTCTAGCTTGTTTCTGATTGGAGAAAAATGACATGTTGCAACCATCCCCTGTTGCAACTGTCCCCTGTCTCCCCCACAACATGGTCAACTGTACTAAATAATAGCAACATAACTTTGGGGCCTTTTCTACAACCACTTTAAATCTTCATTATCCTAATCATAAATACAGTGCATGTTCACAATAACAGTTTAAACAAATAAAATAATCATTTTAAATGAGGTTTTATATCTGATACACATTTAGATTAAATTTGCCATTCTCATTAATGGAGTTAAGCACTTAGGCCTTAATTACATGAAATCATTACCGAGAAGTTAAAACATTTTTTATATTCTAATAAATAGAAATATTTAGTGGATGTTTACTTTTGAACACTTTTCCGGTGGCATGCTGTGTTTTAATGTTTTACAGCGAGGATTGCTGAGTACATGATAATAGCAGAACTCGGTCTGAGAAAATATTTTCACGCATGATCAACAATGCACAAAAGGCCTATCTGTTTCCATAAAGCAATTAAAATACTATTTGCCCAGTGGAAAAGATTGAGAAAAACTTTCTCTAAAATGTTTTCTATACTAGGCTATTTGATTTATTTATTCAAAAACAAGGAAAGGAATGATTTTTAGCGATGTAGCCTATATGTGACGGCACATTTCCCTTATGTCATAAGATTTTTCAGTTTTTACTTTTTTCCCATGCGTTTATCAAGAAATTAATGTTCTCGTTGCTTTCATTAGACAATTGATAATTTTTAAACTGACAAATGATATAAAAGCAATATTTCAGGTGTGTTATGTTATTTCAATAATAACAATTCTTTGTTGTCTGAGTAAATGATGAAATAAATTTCATTTTTGGGTAAAAAAATAAAATAAAATAGGCATGGGCAAAACATCTATGGCTCAACAAGAAGTTTCGATTTGGATTAATTGGTGATTCATTTTTATTTTTAGCAATGTATTTTGATATTGGTAATATTTTACAATTGTGATCTAATTAAATGTTACATTTGAGTACTGTTTTTATCATTTCTTCACAAAAACAACAAAAATTCAAATTTTACCTGAAAACCTTCATTTGGGCCTATACGTTCGATTGACTGTTTTTGTTTGTTTTGTTTGTGCAAAAATCATGCGCGTAATCTGCCTAAATGCAAAATAGATGCACATAGTCAGTTTTGATATTTTTCAAAAGATATAGGCTATCTTAAAATGATCAAAGTTACAATTTTTTTTAACCTTCATAAGAAAAATTATTGATTAATAATCATATTAAAATATATCATAATCATATAAAATTGTTATTATTATTATTTATTTTTTTGCAGAATTCATAAACTGCCCATTCTGTCAAAGTTCTTGGCGCAGCTGGACAGATACACTGTTAATCTACACAAGGTTTGCAGCAGCAAAGGTGGTGCTTCTGGACAGAAGATATCACACAATATGGCAATTACAGAGAAGGTGTGGTAAACTGAATTGTATTTATTTATAACTAATTACAAATATTGTATATAAAATATATATTATCATAGGCTATTATATTTATAATTTTCAGTGTGATGACATACACATCAAACGAGACGGTCATAAAAAGTCTGTGTGTGTACCTCAATAAGGCAAGCACATTACAATCAAAGAAATTGAGGTTTGTATATGTACTTTTTGTAATGACCTAAACCTATTGCCAGCCTGTATGTTTACAATATTTCAGTGAAACTGAACAAGATGTTAATTATTAGTTGATTTTTGTCTTTTGTCTTAGGACTGCAATCCTGAAGAAGCTTAGAGAGGAATTTCTGAGACCACTCTGGGGCTTTTTGTGATCCGTAAAGAAGGTGCTGGTGCTGAGGACGAGCCAGAGGATGTTGGGGTGTGCAGCGGCTACAGCCATTAAAGAGTGTTTCCTTTGGATTGATACTGTTCAGACTGATCTACGCTCTCAACTTAAGCTACCCTCAGAGTCTCAAATTCACGTTTGAATTCTTTCAAAAGGTTCTGATGAATGTGGATGGCAGCAAGCTTTCCCCCCAGGTTCAGGCACAATGTTTGAGTGAATAGGACATTTACTTCTTGCCTAGATGTTTCCAACAACTGAAGAGAGATAAAAAACTTTAAAAATGTAAACTTTTAAGACACGGATGCCCTGAAAGGAATTTTTCGACGGACTGATGACACTAACTCCAGCATGAGACTGCACCTAATGCACCATTCGTGCTTTTATAGCTCTGATTCTCTTGACAAGAGAGATGTTAGCTCATGTGCTATTGACTCAGTCCAGGAACTTATCTGATGGCTTGTTTTGCAGCAGAGCCGAGACTGTTATCAAGAACAGTTCTTTGCCTCCTATTTTTTTGTTCCTGTGTTCTGCTGAAATTCAGCTTAGGGAGCTTACACAGAGTTCAGCAACAGTGGAATACTTAATCCACCACCAAAACTAAGATTGGACATTCTTGGTGGAGATCTTCTTTAGGTATGCAGCACACTCCACGGATAGCTTGATCAGGCAGCTGAGGCACTGAGAAGGACACTTAGTTCTTGCCTAAATGTTGAAATGTGAAAACGTGTTTTATGTAAAAAAAAAAAATGTTTTAGGAAGATGGGTACCAATTACATTCGTGTTAATTTTGTATTATTTTTTATCCAATGTCCTGATTGTTTATTTGTACAAATATTTGAAGATGGGTAGCAATTAAATTAGTGTTTTAAATTTCAGATCAGAAGAAGGCACAAACTGATTACTGTATGCGGTGATATCACAATGTTTACCTTGAAAATGAGAAAAGAATGTTTGATGTTGAAATTTGGATCCCTGGTACTTGGAACACAGGTTTAAAACTAAAAAGTGTAACATGACTCATGAGTAATAACCACAGAAAGTACAGTTTGTGAGGATGCATAAAACTGTTATATTCATTTGTAAAGTGCTGTATTATGTCATTATTTGTTTCTTTTGTCAGACTGGATGCTTCTTTTGAGTTAGGGAGCAAATTGCACACAATAAATGTTTAAAAATGTAACATGTTTTTGATCGTTTATTCAATAGAATTGAGGAAAAAGATAGTTATATAAAGCAAGTAATAACTATTTATTTGAAATGAGTAAAGTTTATTTAATACACAATCTTGAATCACAGTTCATTAGTTCACATTATTTAATTTATTCACGTCAACTGAAAATGATGGTGAAGCTTAAATAAAATGTTAACTTTTAAGTTGGATTTATGTGATTTAAAGCAACAACATGTAACTTTTCAACCTTCATAATATATTTCCAAGACCCTTGTGATAGTACATCGACTTACAATAGGTTGAATGAGACGTCTGCCAGAGCCTGACGGGGTCTGTATCGCTTTTACTGGCACTAAGTAACTTCGGGGTGCGGGTAGTAACCAGCGCTCAAAAAGAACTACAAAATTCGACTGCTTTACGGCATACGTCACTTTGCCCACCACTTCCTCAAATGTGGCCAACCAGCGCGTTTGTTTTCGTACGTCTGTTTTCGTCATGGCTGAAGCAGCAGCGAAACGTAAGAAGTCCAAGGTTTTGTCGGAGTAGAGTCGAAAGAGGAAAAGGGAGAGTGATAAACTGAAAGGCAGGACGAGGATCAATATGGGTCGAGCGTTTGCTCGCTGGCGTTAGCTTATGGAGGAGGAGAGTTACCAGACCGATGCTGACTTGGCCGTCATGCTGTTGAACTAGTAAGTAACTGTAAATTGCTTGCATACTATCTTTAGTTTTTCTAATCTGTTGTCTGCCTGGCTACGTTATGGAAACTATCTGGTCCTCCATTTATTTATCTTCATGAATCAGCTAGTAGATGAGCGAATTATCAATCTGGTAGCTAGTAAACACTAACATGGTAGTTTTAGAGGGTTAGGATGCTATCGCTATCATTCTCGTTCAGATTTGAGCATTGCAATCGACATGCAAATCGCAAATGTTTGAGTTAAAATGTTTAGTCTACTAAACATGTATAAATTATGAAAGGGGGAAGATTAATAATATTATCATTGCCCATATGAAAAAAAAACCTGTATGCTTCATATACAGTAACCGTAAATCATTTTACGACAGCGGTAATGGACAATTCCGTTTCCAACCTGTAGGGCGACCGCAGAGGAAAAGTTCCATGTTGTTGCTTTAATTGGATGGAAAATTGACATAACTAAAAAACATAAGTTTTAACTTTCATGGTTAATTTTTTTTTGAGTGTACTAGGCTACATCAATAAAAACACAAATTTGCTGGAAAATAATGGCATACAATGTAAATTAATGATTGGTGTGTCGTTTTAACATTCTTAACTGTCTGATGTGGTGTATATAATATGATCTTAACTAAATAAAGCGATACAATTAATTAGCTTTTAAATAGGCCTACATGCTCTATTAGCTTCCATCACTTTATATATTAAAACATGAACGAAAGCTGCACGATATGGAATACGTGGTGTTGTTTGGCTCATATATTAATGAACCTTACACAAAACAAATAATTCACTCTATGCATTGTGTGAACAAAGCAATAATATATAATAGGCTAAATTAAAAACAGGATGTATTCAACTCCAAGTAGAACTGCATGAAACAAGTAATAAAAACTCAGTGAGAGTTTTAGCGCAATTTTCTCACCTCATGGGATCCCAACACTAAGAGATAGTAAATCTTTTCCTGGATTTTTTTTTTTTTTTTTTTGTGCGTTCCCGAGATTAGACCTTCCTTAACATAATGCCGAAAACCCGAAGTCTCTGGGTGGTCTGGTTGAGTAGATAGAAGTGCAAGATTGGTGCGCACAGACGCACAGAACAGAAATCATGAGTTAACAAGCGCAATTTTGTCCGGTGGAAAATTGCGCTAAAAAGCATCTTACCCCATTAATAGATAATTTGCAATGTACTATTAATTTGTAAATTTAAGCTATTTTGACCACTTGGAAACGTGGTCCCCAAAACCCCCCAGTCTCGCTCTACTACCGTAATAGCAATAAACAGCAGATAGATGGCGCTGTTTGAATGTATACAATAATCAATTATTTACAGTGCATTTCAAATTCGCCCTAAAACCATTACATTTTTCTTTTATATGATTCAGCATTGTGGAGTGATGGTAACATTGGTTACTATTAAAAATAACAATATTGCTTACATCTCCCATATTAAACAGTAATTCAAGTCATCATGAACAAGAACAACAACATTCCTGTTATACTTGTTTGAACGCTATGAGGAAGTCACTTACTGGAAAAAAACAAAACTCCGCCTTACAAAAAAACCCCAGCAAAGACTCGTGGCATCTTTATTCTGGACTGAGACTCTTCTTAGACGTGCCATACAAGGTGAGTTTGAGATAACACTGTGTTTCTTAAGATAATGAACAATAATATAATAAACTTAAAAACAAAAAGACAATAATTGTAATATTAATGACCAAACTGTGAATGGTTAAACAGCCTGCTGCACCACAACTTCCTTATAGAAAACACAAGCTGTTGGATTTTTACCCTGTTTTTACCCTGTTTCCTAACTTTGATTCAGGAGGATCAGCCATTGTTACCTGTGGAAAGATGTCTATGACAGTGTCTCAGGGTGAGGGTTTGACGGTCATCACCGTCTCCTCAAACCCAAAGAGCAAATGGCCCGTACTGTGTCAGATTCTGAGACTTCTGTGCTGCAGTCCTGTGTGTTTCGTATCTCAGAATATGAAGGGAAAGTTGACGAACATCCACACAGCTCTTGGGGTGAGTCAGACACTTACAGTAATTGCTAAACACCCTCTTTGATTTTCAGGTCTTGTCATTTTAGGCTACTTTGTATAGATTTAATTTAAACTCTATGGTTCGGTTTCACAGACAGGGCTTAGATTAAGCCAGGATTAAGCCTTAGTTCAATTAGGGCATTTAAGTAGCTTTTTAAAACATGCCTTAGAAAAAAAACATTACTGGTTTGCACCTTGAGACAAAACAATGGCACTAATACTATATATTTTAAGATTTGTCAGTGCAATTTGCTTTCAGTTAAGACATGCATTTTAGTCTGGGACTAGATTTAAGCCTTGCCTGTGAAACCGGGGGTAGGAAAGATAACTAAGATGCTAAAAAATGTTTTACAACAATTTCACAATTTTGCTATTGGTTTTGTCAGTACAATGTATTAGAAACATTTTTGAAACACCTAAATCAAACAAAAATATAACATGCAGTTTTTGGAGTAGGCTAGTCAAAATTATATTAGTGCCAGGCTACAACTTTTAGAAAAGTTACATTTTAGCTGCAAATATATTTATGCTAGCTAATTCAATTTATTCAAACAATATAGCCTACGACATTTTGGAAAAGTCGTGAAGTATTTCGCCTGTCCATAGCGAAGGCAACCATTTGATTGGTTGGCTTACAATGTCATTGTGCCAACTAGGTATATTCTTCTTGATAGCTGGTGGCATAAAAAGTATTCTTCTCTTGTTCCATAGATTGTGCAGATGATAGTTGGTGTCATTAATATTGTGGTGGGGATCATGTTTATATCCCTTGGCTTATACTGGAGCATGTATATAATGGTCATGGGACCCTTTTGGCTCGGCAGTATGGTAAGACTTGGGCCTCATTTTGTATCATTCTTTTGATTTATCCAAAATCTAAAGTAAATAAAAATTATTATTTTTTAAAATGCACAGATGTTTTTGTTTGTTTGTTTTTGTCTATCAGTTCTTTGTAGCTGGAATTGTGTGTATTCTTGCAGCTAAGTTTCCCTCTTCTTGTCTGGTAAGTTTTTATCAAAGGAATCTGTGTTTTTGACAGTTCCATTTTTGCAAGTTTAAATATATATGTTAATAAAAAAAATTGAAAATTAAATATATATATATTGTTTGTGTTTTACAGCTGGTCATCGGAATAATTCTGAATGTAGTCTGTGCTGCACTGGCTATCACAGGTGTTGTGCTGTATTCATTGGACCTTTGGTGGACTGATCATACTGGATACTACTACGATTCTTGTCCCGGACGCTACAATTCTTTTTCAGGCTATTCAGACTATAATAGTTATGTTCGTTACCATACGCCTACCCCTGAAGAGAGAAGTATAACAGAGGCCTGTCTGTACTACAAGAATCTCATTGAGGTAATAATTCTTTAGATGGTGGTAAGACAAGCTACTGTTCATCAAATCTTCTTCCAAGCAAACTCAGTTTAAGGTTTAGTACTTTTCCAAAAATGCAAAAAGGAATTTCTTGGTCACTTCTTTCCATGTAATGCCAAGCTCCAAAATGAAAAAAAAAAAAAAAAAAAAAAACACCATAATAGTGGTTCATATATGAACCAAGTTCTAAGTCCCTTTTAAGGAAAGTCTGTTTACTCAGCAGCCATTTTTGCAATGTCTCCGGGCAACTATAGAGTGCAACAACAAAGCCTGTCCACTTTTTCAGCGCCACTGGTTCCAGAAGTATTTTTTCCATTCATTTCTCCCATTGATTTTTAAAAAGTCTTTGTTAAAGAGCTATAAAGCCATGAACCAAGTCAAACAGCTATGAGGTGAATCATAACGTAACACAAACTTTGATTTGAAGCAAAAAAGTATTTGAAAAGCAGACAAAGGTACAAGACTGTGTTCTTAACATCTTTAATGAGTGAAAGAATTACAATTCTTTAAAGCATTGGGAACAGTATAATCAGTGCTTAATTTGTAAAGTGGGAGGTCCCGGAGCGCAGAGGGGGGTGGATCCGGCGACTCAAAACGGGGGTTGGAGGTAACGGAACAAAAAAGAAAAGAAAAAAAAGTACACTGCCTACGTAGCTTCTCTGCAGGGGCGGTGCCAGAGAATTTTTAATGCATGTGCTGAGGGGGTGCTAGATCATTGATGGGGGGAGCTGCGCAAATCTTGGCCACTAAATATTTAATATTCAGTTATGTTAATGATCACAATTAAAGTTTTAATTTTATTAAATTGAACAAGCGAAACATTCAGCATTCAATCAAATATTCTAAAATATGTAGGCTATTATTATTAATATTGTTATTTCAACACAATATCTCGTTTCGACATAATGTGAGCGTGCAACAAGCAAGATGTGCATTTGTGTATCCGGTGACGAGTGTATTGATTTTTATTAATAAACAAGTGTTTTCTCTGACAGTGTCGACTCAGCTGCAAAGATGAAGTTGACGATCGCCATCTCCGTGTGAACGCGCCTATAGAGAGAAATGCACATAAATAGGCCTAATGGATTACATAATCAGAGTGTTTCTTTTTTCGTTTTGAATTATTTCGTTCAAAGACATTTCAAGTGTATTTGATGTATTTTTCATGTCTGTGTGAGGCATACGCTGAGTTTAGTTAAGTTAGGATGAGATGTGCTCCAGTTCACGTGTAATGCAAGTGACCGCGCGGGCGCCTCCATGATTGTCTTTTATATTTTTCTTCTTATTCATTAAATCCAGGCAATTGGTTGATGAAAAATGTATTAAAATTAAGATACAATTTATACAAAACGAAATTCACTTTAAAGAAATGCTTTCTACAAAACAAAACTTGATGAAGTGGTCAAAATCATGTCTGACCCGCTCCATATCTCATATTGCGCATCCTATCTTACTCGTGCTGTTCATATTTTATAATCAACATAGATGGAAAAAATTAACATTATAATATTTTAACAAATATGAAACTAAATGCGCTTATTTAATGGCTACAACAGTATATTAGGCCTACATACTCTCTATTTGTACAAATTGCTGCACATTCATTTAATTCTGAATTTTGCACACACAAGTTGAAAGGCATCTGTTCAAATCAAGTTCACGGATAATTGTGCGTGCATTTATTGATCATTCTGATACTAAAATCATAACAAAGTAGGCTATGCTATGTAAAAAAAATCAGATGAGCCCAGAATATGAACACAATTACACGTTAAGCATTTTCCTCCCATAGAAAACCATTATAAGAATGCTTAATGTGGCTTAATGCAGATTAGAATGTCCCCTTATTTTGTCGAAATAACGGGATATTATGTCGATACTAGGCTACTGCTGTGTCCACCGTGGTCTCCACATTCTTGATCAGCGGAAACGATTTTTGCTTGTTTGGGATCTGACTGGCCAGCGTATTTGAAAAAGTTAAGCAAACTTTTCTGTCTTTTTGACATTTTTCCCCTGAGTGAAACGATCGAGGCTAACGGCAATCTCAACTAGTACAACAAGCGGGCAAGCAATGTGTCACAAACATTGAACACTACACAAACAGTAAATAAATTTTTTTCATTTAGGCAATTCATTTTCCATAGTGACACAGGAGGTGCTGGATCCAATGTCGGAGGTGACGGAACATGTTCCGGCGTGTTCCGGCTCAAATTAAGCCCTGAGTATAATCAAATAAAAAAACGATGGAGAAAATATAAAACTACTCATTTAAGATTATATAAATAAAAATAATATATTTTAAGTTTATTGCAGATATAAACAAATATTTAAGTATTTTTAGAGCATAGGGAGGCCGACTCGGTTTAGTCATCCGCAGTGCTTCATGGGAGTGGGCGGAGCTAAAGAGCTGTTTTTGAGCGTTTTGTCTATTTCAACTCTGATTGGTCATCAAAGGTAATATAGTTTTTCACCACGGATTCATCTGTTAAAAACGATTACTTTTCAAAATAATGTTGGCTGACGGCTCCAACAGAAGCAAATACCATCGATTAACAACCTTGTAGCTTACAGTAGGTATAACTTTAAAGGTTTATAAGTTACCATTCAAAATCAATTTCCCCATGGAGAAAATGAATGGAGTTTTTACTTTCTATTTCGGGACTCCAAGACCAAGTCCTCTTTACATAAATCTACTGAAATCTCTAAAAACTACTCGCAACACTCACATTTAAAAAACATATTTCAAATTAGCAACAAAATCCAACATTAACTGTCCCACAAATGTTGTTTCTTGTGTTTAAATAGTGTTAAAAAGCTTATTTTTTCAGGCTAGACCAGCCAATGCACACGTGCAGTCCTAAGTGCTCGTCTCAGAACACTAGGTGCATCCCAATTCGCGTACTTGTGCACTATTATATGCCGTTTTGTTGTATAAATAGTGCAAGTGTGTTCACTGAAAATTCCAAAAGTGCACTTTAAATACCAAAGTGTGACTGAAAAAACAAAGTGTGGAATGTAGGCTTTAATTACGTGGCGGAGGTATAGTTTGTATACATAGGTATAGTATATTTCAGGTATAGTATACATTGTGTATAGTGTGTCATTTGGGACAGTTGGCAATTGACTCCATGTTGCATGTTGCACTTTCTCCCATTCATAAATAATATGAGTGCACTGTCTTTGTATATCTAAAATCATTATATTTACCCACCTCTAGATGGCCTTCAGAGGACTAGATATCATGATGATAGTGTTGTCGGTCCTTCAGCTCTGTGTGAACATCAGTTTCTGTGTTTTGACTGCGAAAGCTTTTTCCAAGAAGGATGAAGATGCAGAGGTACTGTATCATCATCATCACCACAATCAGTCAAATCCACTGTGATCAAGAGCTGCTGTGTGTGTTCATGTTTGTTTGTGGTTTTGCAGTCGGTGGAGGATCCAGAACTTCACAAGCCACTCCTGGAAGACGCCGCTGTCGCTCCTTCATGTTAGAGAGACAATAACACACACACAATGAACAGTTATTTTTCTTTCTTTTTTTAATGGAATAGGATGGCATTTCATGTCTCAATATTGTAGTGAAATGATTTAAAGCAGATGCCCTCCATCTGCAACACTACTCATTAAATGACATGTTTAATTAGGCTTATTTTTTCCCCTTTAAAAGTTGATCTCTCTATAGAGTAATGGGTGTCACCTTTTACTGCCATTTTCAATTGTGTTGTGATCTTTGGGGCTGTTCTTTTTTTTAAATAAATGATTGGAACACTTTGACATCAATCCTTTTTGTATATTTATTACAACCTCCCTATATCTTTCACTTTGTAGAACAATTAAAAAACCTATATGTATTCATTTCACATATGCTTTTATCTAAAGCAGTAGTTTTGCAAATTTTCAGGCCAAGTACCACCAAAGTACCTTTCAAGGATATCTAAAATCTGTTGTACCTCCTTTAATCAAACCAAAGCAACCAAGTACAACCATTGAGTGCAACATTAAAAGGATAGTTCACCCAAAAAAGTCATTATTTATCCACCCTCATGTAGGTCAACATTTTTTTTTTTTTCTCCATACAATGAAAGTCAACCGTATATAGAATGTTGTTTTGGACTCCACTAACATTGCATGGATAAAAACATTCTTCTAAATATCTTATCTTGACCTGAACATAACCAGATTTTTTTTTTTATATAATATTAACATAATTCCCTAAAATTAACGGATTACCTTAATTTTAGTTACAATAGTATACCCATTTATTTGTATGGAAAAGAAAAACATTGAGTAGATGCACCTATTTTTTTTTATTATTATTATTATTGTAAAACTTGCAGGAGGAAAAAAATGTGGTTGTGTGGGTTTAAACCCAGTAATTAACTAAATAAATCCAGAATAGGGTTTAGATGGGGAAATGAAGCCTCATGAAGCTCCGAGGACAGGAGAAATGATTCAAAGCCACGGAGCATCGTCAACAGTGCCATCTGTGGTGAAAGTCAAGTTTTAATGTTTATATGTCTATGTGGTGTTTATATGCTTTAACACAAACCGTGTCCCAATTCATAAGTCAACACCATTGCTTGCTGAGTATGATGTTCCTGAAAATAAGACTTTGAGATCGCCAGTGTTTCTTACGTCACAAACTACCTTGTAACCAATCATGTCAAGAGGGGGCCGGGCTTTAGCATATCATTAACAGCTGTAAAGCAGGGGAGTCTCAAGAAAGGCCAGGTTATCCCGGTATATTTTGCTGTTGATATAAAAAATCATGTAGACTATACATTTAGCAATATAACGAGTGAATTATGTATTTGACGTTTACGATGATGAACTATATGCCTTTCTCCACTAATGTTCTGAGTTGTTTAAAGCATTTCTAAGATGCTGATTTTTAGAAGGTAGCTGTCTGACTCGGAGATGGTGAATGGGAACATCATGGTTTGTGTAACATTAGCAACACATTAGCTGTTTGATAACATAGTAAAGCAAAATGCTAATCATATTAATTTATTATGTGTCCAACATTGTAGAGAGTGATACATAAAACGCATTACCATTCTGATTCATCGACTTGTAGACAATTGCCTGTATAGGCCTAATTCACTCTTCCACTTCCTCTTCTGAATCAGTTTCTGGTTCAAGCATATATGGCTGAATTAAACCAGTATTCCCACTTGCCATCATTCAGCGTTACTACAGTAAAGTTGAGCGAGTTGATCAGGTAGGCTATTCTAAGCTAATGTGATTGAGTGGAGGCTGGGCTAATTTGCATATATTCATAGTTCAGTGAAGGCTAAATGAAGCAAGGGTGTAGTTTTCAGGCTAATTTAAGTCAGGAAGAATTTTTTTTTCACAAGAAGAAACCTTGATTTTGATGTCAAAAATACATGGGGGACTTCAAAATTTACAACCGCCAGGGAGCCTATAGAAAGTTAATGCAGATATAATTACCTAAAATGTTTCTAAACGGAGCAACTTTTTTTCTGGCAGATGGGAGGAAATGTATATTTGAGTGCTTTCTCTCGCAAAATCTATTACATTCACCCGATAAACTTTGCGATCGAATCAAAATTTTTCAATATTTTTTCCACCCATCTTATATTTTTTCCCCCGTCATAATATTCCCTTAAGGGGCTCTGTAAAATCCCAATCAACAGTCCAAAAATGACCCACAAAGTAGATAAATTATAATATATTTCTTTAAAAAAAAAATATATATATATATATATATATATATTTCTTAAAAAAAACGTTGTGGAAATAAAAAAAAAGTGCAAGTAGAGTCTTCACAATTTAACCAACCACACTGTACCAATGTGATGGAAATTCCGACACCCACAGAGAAACCGCTAGTGATTGAACAGAAAGATGCATCGATCATGTGATTTCTGAACAGCACAAGCCTCAATGCGTTGCCTACATGTAGTGAGCCTTTGAGTTATACGTTTCATAACTACTTTAAAGGGCGCGCTGTGTCTTAATATTCGTTAATGTCAACAGTGTTTCTTTTGTCTTTAGTGACGCCATGACTATTTAAATTTCAAGTGGAACAAGGCAACGTGAAACGCATGAGAAACACTGACAGGTACAGAACAGCCCAACCTTTATCAGATCAGGAAAGTCAACTCTCAGTCTGGACTGGAAGTTACAAAAGTTATTCATAAGGTGAGTCTGAGTTTTTTTGTGTTTCTTAAAATCTGTGAAATTCACGTGCTACCTAAAAAAAGTACAATGTGAAATGTAAAATAAAAAGTTAACAGTGACTTGAATCTGAACAGCTTGCTTTTATAGCCAACAATCGCAGGTGGATGTTCACTTCCTTGTAAAAAAAAAAAAAAAAAAAAAAAAACACGTTTAGGCAGTCGAGAGAAACCGACAGTCAACAGTGCTTTTGAATAATTATGAATATTCCAGAACTTGTTTGAGAGGGTGAAATTAAATGTTATGAATTCAGATAACTATCATAAGAAAATTTTCATTTGGGTGATTTCTGGTGCATGAGCCTACTTGTTTCTCTTGTTGTGGGCAGGTAGAAGAATCACTTCCGTCTGCATCATGCCTCTGACAGTGTCTCAGGTTGAGGGAATGACGGTCATCACTATCACCTCAAACCCAAAGAGCAAATGTCCCGGACTGTGTCAGATTCTGGTCTCTCTGTTCTGCAGTCCACTGTATTTTGTATCTGAGGATATGAAAGAAAAGCTGACAGACACCCAGATAACTTTTGGGGTGAGTGAGAAACTTGAACTGACTGAAATCTTGATTTCATAAAAAAGATTTAAGATGCTTAAGTATGTTCTGTATGTACTCTTGATTTGGCATATCATGTTTAAAAGCTGGAGGTCCATCAACTGGCACAAATATTGTTCTCTTGTTTCATAGATTGTACAGATAGTAGTTGCAGTCATGAATTTTGTGTTGGGCTGTTTTGGCTTCATCTTCTTTTTTATGACATCTGCATGGGCCAGCAGGATGGTAAGATTTGTATGTTTCTAAATCAGTTCATGCTGTAAAATGAATGAATGGATGTTCGTGTGTGTGGTTCAGGTATACCCTATGTTATGGGGACAAAATATCCCCACAAAGATGGGATTATCAGAAATCCTTGTCCTTGTGGAGACATTTTTTGGTCTTTTTTATAAGCTTATAAATCATACTAAATTATGTTTTTTTTTAAATGTAAAAAAAGCATAAAGTATTCTGTGATGTGTAGGTTTAGGGTTAGGGGCTTGGCTCCATATAGAGCATCACAGTCCCGCCCAAAGCCCGAGAGCGCTTAGGTGCCGGAAGTAAATTTCCCATTCATTTCTCCCATTGACGTTTTGGAAAAATCCGTATCTAAAGAGTTTTAGAGCATGTCTGAGGATAACCAGCTACGGCTGTACTCATAAGCACACAACATATCATTTTGAGTGAAAAAACGAAGAGAAAATCCAAAAAAAGTCAAAGGTACAAGACTGTGTACATATTTTCATTTCCGAGCGAAGGAACTACTCATCCCATAAACCACCTCGCCTCACTGAAGTCGACTGAAGCCACAACCGCGAAAGAGCCTTTTGAGCGACTTCTAAATCTGACGACGGCCACGCAAACTTTTTCCTCCAGTAAAAATCACACGCAATTTTGCACATAGATATTTTCCAATTTTCCAACAGCGATTTTGACCCGACCCATACGCATTATTTGGTATGTCGGCCTGCGCATAGGCTGTCAACCTAAGCAAGTCTTATGCGAAAGCCTAAGACAGGATAGGTGGGTTAGGCTGCCTTGCCTACTTTACAATTATTTGTAATGTCCAGCATGTTGTGTTGTGTGTGGACGTGTTTATGAAACTGCTCGTAGCCGGGTCACGCTCTTAGACCACCCGCTTGCGAGGGTGGGAGGAAAATGAAAAGACTGGCTGCGAGTCGGATAGCAAGGCTGGTGGACCACGGCTCACGGGTGCAGATATGGCGGTCTGCGGCGTTCTGCTCATCAGTTTCAGCGGCCAAAATGCAACAATTTCCCCCTTGTGGTCCATGCTCATTTTATTCATGAAGTTATAGTTCATCCTTAATTTTAATACCATTTAATGTATTTTCTTAATATCCACAACAAGTGAAAATTAAAAAGTGATGGTCAGCAAACCAGAAAGTGCACCACGCCACTGGTCTGATGCATGGACCGGTGCATGGTCTGCTCTTGGAGCACCATCGTATTCAGTTTATTAACTTGCCATGAATTATTACACAAATGTTCAGTAAATGCATGAAGAGGTATGCCTAGGCTAAATATTGTTTTGACAGTGGCATCATAAAATGCTTGATATGACTCATACCATATGAAGGCTACAGTAGCTTAGCTAAAGTGAACGATAATGCTAACTAACGTTACCAACCAGGTCTTGTCCCTCATGCTGGCCCTTACAAAACCCACAAGCTGATCCTCGGACAAGCTACACTCAACTATATGACCCAATTTGAAGTGGTTTTCACCCCTTTGAACACTTTTGTTTTCCTCCTTGAAAAAAGCCATCATGGCAGCCAAGGAGATCATGATTGCACTGATAAGTCTTCCGTGCAAAAACGCAACACAGGCTTTTTTTATTTTTTATATTTTTATTAATGATCTTCACAGTCTTCACAGACCTTCGCGGGGTTTAACCAGACAGTTACACGAGTTCCACCAATCAGATGCATCACTGTGGGATTGTGGGATTGTTCAGGATTGTGGGTAATGAAGTACTTATCCAAGACATCGCGAATAAAAGGCATTTATCTCAAAACAAGGTTAGTGCCCCATGAACTTTTGGCGTTTATATGAGCATATACAATCGCTTAGTACAGCCGTAGCTGGTTTTAAGTCTACCATGTATGGTTAAGTTTTTATGGCTTTTACCCCAACTGTCAATGGAGAAATTGTATTGAATTCTTACTTCCGGCACCGGCTTTGGGCGGGACTGTGATGCTCTACAGGGGGGAAAAGTTAGTACAATTCCAAGGGCCCCTGACTGACAGGGGCCCCAACAAATAAGTAAAAACTAATTTAAAAATTGTATTATATTATACACTATATAAACCATCATCATTTAGTATTTTTCAAATAATAATAAAATGAATGATGTCTTTGATTTTACTTATTTTGACAATAAAAGTTAAATATCCTCATTGACCAAAAAGTAAACATTCATATTGGCCGACCACCCCCCTGTATCTGCATGAAATGGTTTGGTCCTGCCTTAGCGTGCGCTGTGTTTAGTTGCAGACAGTCAGTCGATGCGCCAGAAACACAGAGACTACAATGTTGCATAGTAAAATAAAATTTGGTTTTCAACAAAGGAAAGAGAGAGAGGAAAGACAAAAGAAAGGGTGTCAATCTGTAACCAAGTTTTTCCCCAAGAAAGGTTGTCCATAGTGAAAAAAGCTAGCTAGCTTTCATCAACATTTAATCAGTGCAAGGAAACGTTTAGCAAGTTATTCATGTTAAATCATTGTCCATTCCCCTTTTAGCAGACTAAACAACAGATGAATCAGCAGCATCCCAGTTTCCCTTTAACTGCACTCCTCTCTGCCCCAGTGAATAAGGTGAGCAACACTGTGTTAATGACTTGGCATCCTTCCAGGGAGTCTGTTTGGGGTTCTCTCACTGTCTCTCTTGCTCTTTTTCCCATAATAAAAAAGAAAATGAAATATTTATTAATGACAGTAATCAAACACAAATTATTATTTCTCACATAATGACCATTATGACAAATAAAAACAATAAAAAAAACAATCTCCTGTCTGTACTGGATGCAGTTAGAAACAATGAGTAGCTTACCTCAACCGGCATGTAAGTTACAGACAGTATTAAAATAATCCAGTTTGATGCGTTCATTTAGACTGAATTTTGGCTGTTAAATGACATGTATAGATACAGACTTTATTATTCCCATCATTCGAAACCTCAAAACCTATTGATTTAGTGATCACTTGATCTGATTTGTAGCACTATAATAACCCTGATGTGGAAATTCCATTTGACATGTCAACTTTATTTTGTTGTTGGCATATATGTGCAGTTATGTTAAAAAATCTGCTGTCTTTCTGTTTTTTTTTAAATAATTTTACAAATAAAAATACATTGAGACTGCAAAGGATTGCATCAAGGACATTTTTATGGTGGCTTTTAATCTTGCATCAGATAGTGAATTGCATACTGTATGCAGACTTGCATTTACAAATCACCAGCAGTAAATATTGTGCTAGTACTAGTATTAAACAAGAAGCAAGACAGTTGCAAGCCTTTGATTAGAGTTATGTAAAGCTTTTGATGGGACAGTTAGGTCCTAGAGATCTGGTGACAACAGCTGTGCAGAGGGGGCCCAATTTGATTTTTTCGCCATGGGGCCCAAAATTCCTGGTTAGGGGATATAATATACAATTTAAATTGCGGCTTGCGGTTGATTCACTGATTAATTGCAAAGTTTAACCATCATAAATTGAACATTTATAATTTGCATGTGTTTTGTCTCGGCAATTTACACATGTAAACGATTCCAGCGCAAGAAAGAAGGAAGAACAACTTCAGATATTTTTAAGTCGACATTTATGTGATTAAAGTCGAGTCGTCGTCAACTAGTCGCTGATGACGTCATAATTATGAACAAAGAAGCCTGAACCTCGAGCTGAGACTCTGAAGCGGGTTGTCTTGTACACAGTTATGGCATATGATTCAGCGCTGCCACAAGGCTATTGCTCCTACATAAGTTCTTTTGTCCTTGGGTTGTTATATTTCTCACAGATTTCTAAATCATATACAGATAAAATAGCACAGTAAACATTACATTTATATGAATGCATTAGTGTGAGAGCAAATGCGTGTAAATTAATTCTACTTGGCAGCGTCTCTCTACTAATAGTGAAGCTGTTGGTTTTAGTTACTAAGAAATATAGGCTAGAACTTTTCAGTTTCTAAGCTATTTTATTGATAAATCACAGAACAGTGTTGACAGTAAGTTTCTTCTCTACTGAATGTTTCTGTGTGCGTGTGATCTGGATGTGATGTGCGAGCTACCTTACTTTATTTGTAACTTTGTTATATTGTATTTATCAATGCTTATAATTAGTTGATTTGCTGATCTGAAAAATTATCCGTGACTGAGTTTTGTGATCTGTTGAACCACTAATTGTAATGTCACTATTCATTACTGAATAACAACCTAATTTTTGGTCTGTTAGTTGGATTTATGATACTTTTTTTTTTCTAAATTTCGGATTTTGACAGCACCCATCTCCTTTACTTTCCTTAATTGTAAAAATGTTTAATTCTTCGTAATCCACACTGAAAGAAATAGTCACAGGTGTTTATAATGACTATGTTATTGTTTAAATTCACATTTTTGCCTTGATTAGAGCTAGTGTTCATACTGTATTTTAATTGGTTTTCTTTTAATGACTTTACACACTGATCTTTTTCTCTAGGAATCCTTCGGAGGACTAAATATGACAGTGATGGTGTTGGCGGTTCTTCAGCTCTGCGTGGCTGTCAGTTTCTTGGTTTTGACTGTAAAATCTTTGTTCAAGAGGGGTGGGAGTGCAAAGGTACCGTATCATCACCACAATTAACGCCTGTTCACACCAAGCACAATAATTATGACGATAACTGTAAAATGTATTGATCATTCTAAATCTACGAGAATGGGAAAGTCTAAAACCACAGCTGTAACAATAGCAACACAGAGGAACGATATGGTTGGAAACACTTTCAGAACAATTTTTTTTCCAGCTGAATAATGGAATGAACCAGGGCTGGCGGAATGAAAAAATGAATGCTGTATTGAATGATAAAAACATGGACTGCCAATCGGAATCAACCCAACTTTAAAGAGGCCATATTATGCCCTTTTACAATTCTATTCTACTAGAATAGGTTCTTAAAAAAAAAACATTATTTGTCACATATTTGTTATTGTTGCAGGTCCTCTCTTCCCAGTCTATCAGTAAAGCTCTGTTTAGTTCCTGTCTCTATGAAGCCCCTCCTTCCGAAAAGCACAGTGTGCTCTGATTGGTCGGCTGGACCAGTGTGTTGTGATTGGTCAACCGCTTTGAGCGTGTTTCGGAAATGTGATGCCCCTTACCATAACTGCATTAGATCTGGATAAAAACAACGTTGAATTGCATTCAACTTCACCAAGTGGCCTAACACTAACCCTAACCCATATTTGACCGAGGGAGCTGGTTTACTCATGTACACTTCAGGTAGATCCACAGACCACAATGCAACACGATTGTGACGTCACAACAGCAACTTGCAGTGCTTGCACTTAATTCAAGTGATCAAGTGCTTAGGGCGTTCGATTTAAACCCATTACAAGGGTTCTACTAGTAGTGAGCACTCATGCAACATAAGCAATAACATAAATCTGAGTGAACAAGACAGAGGGAATTAGGGAGGGGCTTTAAAAAGTACACTTAAATGCAGCCTTGGACATGGCGACAACAGTATACTAACGTCTTCCCTTTTTTGAGCTTGCCTTAGGTGGGAATTATTTAAATGAAGAATATTTCACCTCAAAAACGAGGTGTTTCAGGGAGTTCACAAACGGTGACACTGATGTAGAGTATAACTCTACTTAGAGGGACTTTGTGCTTTGCAGAGCTTTTTCATGCTCAAACAGCAACATTACACACTACAGAAAGATGAAAATGTAAAAAAGCACAATAGGTCCGCTTTAAAGAGCTTGAGAATTTAAAGCAGCAGAAGACACACCACAGCACGCGCTTATAATAAACAGAACTTTATAGTCTGTTGGTGTGGACGCTGTATGGTTATCGTTATATCCTTATCAGTGGCGGCTGCTGGTCTTTCAAAGAGGGGAAGCTCATTTTCGGCCTACATCAAAAAACTGTCCATTTATTTATACGTAAATTCTATGTTCCTTTTCAAGAAAATGCTCTGTGACCCTGTTGTACTAGGCGTCTTTTCCAGTGACTTGACCAGATGTCCTCTCAATGGCCAGCAGAGTTAAATATAATTGTATAAATGTAATAATATAATAAAGGTATAAATAATAATATAATAAGTTTAATACTACTACTAATATATAAGTTTAATTAATTTAATAATTATTTTTTAATTATTAATAATAATAATAATATAATAAAGATATAAATATATAATTGTGTGAAATGTATTATGAAAATTGGCTAGCGATTTCGACAAGCAAATACCAAGAAATAGGTTGCAGCAGTTTGTCTTTCGACTACAGTTGAAAAATCCGCGATGGGACAGAGCTCGAATAGCTTCAGAATCAGCGACTTTTTGTTGTATGAAATCGCTGTCAATCAAAAGGAGAGGCAGCCTTTAAACAAACCCTCTAATCATCATGCAGAAGCCTGGAGTCCAGGCCAGCCCACTCCCCGTTCACCCCCAGAGACGCTCGCTGAGCGTCCGTGGGCGGGACATAATCTCAGCATTTATCCAATGACCGTCTAGTTTTGAATCACTGAAAAAAACAGTTCGAAGCAGCCCCATTGAAGTCAATGGACGCTGGGCTTCAACAGGGAAGTGCAATGTGACGCTACGGGAATGTATGAGAAGGAAATCGAGTCAGCCGACCTGTTATATGTAGCTGATTCTGAACAAACTCGTCTTTTCTAACTGATTTTTAGTCCAAATGTTAACACAACAGTGCATATTTGACCATTAATTTTTTGACATTATAGGGGAAGCCGAGCTTCCCTTGAAAGAAATCCCCACTGATCCGTATAGCTATATCCACTGTGATCATGACAATTTCAAAGAGCTGCTTGTGTGTTTATGTTTGTTTATGGTTTTACAGTTGGTGGAGAACAAAACTTCAGAAACCAGAAGTGGAATATGCCCATATCCATTTCCATTTGTTCACAGCTGTAACATGACTCTTACAGTGTCTCAGGTGAGCGGCTGACGCCATTACCTTAAACCCAAAGAGCAAATGGCCCACACTGTGTCAGATTCTTTGTACTTTATGCTACAGTCCAATGAATTCTGTATTTCAGGATATTAAAGAGAAGCTGGCAAACACCCACACAGCACTTGGAGTGAGTTAGATACTTAGATATTTTTTTGCTGATATTATCAGATTTACAAAACAGTTCATACTAGTTGTTTTGTCAAACTGGGACAAACATTGTTCTCTTATTCCATAGATTCCACAGATAATAGTCGGTGTCATGAATATCACAATGGGTTGTTTTGGCTTTCTTTCTTCTTTTTGGATCGGTGGTGTGGTGAGACTTATTTCTCATTCTGATCATTTTTGTGTTTCTAAATGAGTTCATGTAGTACAATGAGTGAGCTCATTCAAAAAGTAAATTATATATGACATTGATCTTGGTTAAGGACATGTGGCTTTCAGAATGCCCTACATTTATTCCTTTATTTTTGCATTTATTTTCATATGATATTTACTAGAATGAAGTTATAATTCACATTTTGATAATTCCCTAGAATAATGTCAAATCAAGCATGTTTGGATGAACCAATGTTTTATTTGTTTGCTTTGCCCTTTAGTTCCTTGTTGTTGGAATCATGTGTGTTCTTGCAGTCAGGTTTCCTAGTCCAAGGCTGGTGAGTGTGGATCAAGAGTTTTTTGTTTTTGTTTTTTACCGAGCATCAGTCATTTCTATTGTTTGTGTTTTACAGCTTGTAGTTCTAGTGATTCTGAACATCATCAGCGCTGCACTGGCTATCACAGATGTTTTTCTGTATTCAATGGACCTGTCAATGGGAAACAGTTCAGACTGTGTTGAAGATTATTATTATCATTCATCTTATCAGCGTGCCCAAGGAGAGAGTAACTCTGAGACCTGTTTGTACTACAGGGATCTCAATCAGGTAATGATTTGATTTATTTATCTTTTTCAGATAGTGTAAAAAATTGTTGTAAAAAATATCTGTGTATTTTTATTTTTATTTATTTTTTTAATAATACACTGATGTCCATCTCTAGATGATCGTCGGAGGACTAGATATCATGATGATAGTGTTGTCGGTCCTTCAGCTCTGTGTGACCATCAGTTTCTGTGTTTTGACTGGGAAACCTTTGTGCAAGAAGGATGAAGATGCAGAGGTACTGTATCATCATCATCATCATCATCATCAACAACACAATCAGTCAAATCCACTGAGATCATGAGCGATTCTGAGAGCTGCTGTGTGTGTTCATGTTTGTTTGTGGTTTTGCAGTCGGCGGAGGATCCAGAACTTCACAAGACGCTCCTGGAAGACGCCGCTGTCTCGTCTTCGCAGACAACATGAACACAAACACAAATTTTTATTTGAACACATTTTCTTTATTTTTGTAATTGAAAGTGAAATGATTCATGTTGCCATCTGCACCATAGACGTGAAGTTACATATTTTAGTATTTTCACAAATATATTTGGTACTTTTAGAAAGAAAAGGGCTGCTTTCTGAAATAAATAAGTTTCTGTGACATTTGAGCATAATGACATCAATTACTTTTTTCTTTCTTATGTAGATCACACATCCCTTTTTATATCTTTTTTTTTTTTTGGATCAAGCCTTCCTGCTCTTCGTAGAACATTTACAATTTACATTTATTTACAGTTGGAATATTGTTTCTCATTAAACCTAACAATTACAATGGCATCGTTCTTTGCAGATTGAAGGAATCAGGATATATATATATATATATATATATATATATATATATATATATATATATATATATATATATATATATATATATATATATTGGCCATAATTTACCATTAAATAGTCCATGCAGTATGTGCACTCTTCTAAACCCATTTGATAGCTTTGTGTGACGAGCAGCCCAAATAATTATTCACTGAAAAACATCCCATCTGCCATAGATATCAAATCTCAATTGTACTTTAACATATTAAAACATCAAGCCAACATCATGGCAAAGAAACAACGAGAGCAACTTATCTGATTAAAAATTGACAATATGGAAATAGTCAGTTTTCCAGCTAATGTGTTTACATTAATTGTTTCTATTTGTTTATGGTTTAATTAGAAAACAACAATTAAAAGCACTTGTCATCAGTGGGAAATGTGTACTCCTACATGTTAAAATAAATTGAGAAAAGAGACAGATGACTGAAAGAGTTTTAATATACCCACCACACCACTACAGCCAAGTCAGCCTAAAAGTCCTTTTAATTTTCTACAGTAATACCAGACGTTTTTGATTGTGTGGGGACATATAAAAAAACAAAACAAAAAAAAAAACAGCTTATAAATCATATTAATTATGTTTTTTGAAATGTAGAATACAGTTTGTTCAATATAAAAATGATGTCTATGGAAAGTCCCAAAAAAACACAGAAACACATGCGTGTCTTAAAAGTTAAAAATTCAGATAAAAAAAATAATAAAAATCTGGTGGTTTGCATATATATTTTTTACTTTTATTATTTACCTAAATTATTTTCTTCATGTTTTAGGGGCTTGTAGCTGGAATCGTGTATTGTTGCAGATCATTTTTAACTTTTTCTTCTACAGTTTATAGTTGTTGTTTTACAGCTGGTTATTGCAATGATTGTAAACATCATCAGTGCTGCACTGACAATCACAGATGTTGTGCTGTATTCAAAGCAACTGGCATGGGGAAATCGAAATAAACAATACTGTCAAGTGCAGTCTGCAACGTCTTCCCCCAAAGATAGTGAGATCTGTCTGAACTACAAGCATCTAAATCAGGTAATGATGCAGTTTTATTAGATGGTGTGCAGGAGCCATTTGTTGTATTGCAAAGTTTTTGTTGTCCACTGAGTGGCGCTGTGAAACAGTATAATCAAGGGGGTAATGTTTCAGAAAAAACTGAAGCTTCCCCGGGCCGCCATTGATTAGCAGACCATCACCTGCTGTTAGCATTCCATTGACTCCCATTCATTTTGGCGTCAATTTGGCAGCGAATAACTTTACATCTGAGGCGTTTAAAGACTCCATTTGTCCTTTATTTATTTCTAAAGAAACACGAAAATTTATAAAAGGCTCCATTACCTTGTATCTATGGCCCCGTAGAAGCAGTTTTTGTAAAAATAGGCTAACGATTGCGTCATAACCACGCGACTCTCTGTCGCACAGTAGAGAGATTACCGTATTCGCCTTATTCACCTGGCGGCCATTTTGAAAACTCGAACGCCGTTGAGGGGTACACAAACCCGGAAGTTTGACTCCGACGCATACGATCTTCTATGGAAGATTCAGCAGCTCCAGACATATAATAAAACTAACCTTAAAATTACGACCAGGATGCCTTCTGATGTGTATTATCCATTGTCGAGGCTATAGCACGTTAGTTGGCTAGAAAAAAAGAGCTATAGAGAGTATTTTGCTAAATATGTGTAGGCCTACTATATTACATATTTATTATATTTGTACTTATATCATTAAATAAAGTTGTTATTATAATAAAAAAACGCATTATATTTAATTTGAGTTATTTTAACCTTAAATAATACTGCCAGCTGATATGTCTCTCTGTATGTTTACAGCATTAGGGGAGTTGTTTTTTTCTTTAGAAAATGTAATGCCTATCTTGAATACCTAATATTTATCCAAATGAGTCAATATTAAATCAAATCACACTAATTGAATTGAATTGAAATAATAAAAAAGCGTAGCTTACCAGAAATTGTAGGCTACCATGTAAACATTGTAACATGTTGTCACTAAACCTAATAAAATTCAGTGTAGTTACTAAAAATGTTTTGACAATCCCAACACACTTATTGTAATGCAATATATTTTTTTCACATTGGGGAACACAGCCGTGAGGCGCCATTGCACTGAGATAAATCGCGTTGTGAGAACTCCCGGAAGTGGTCAGTGTACCCCTCAGGCTCGGTGGAACGTTCGAGGTGAATAAGGCGAATAGACAGGAGGAGAAGCTCGCGGGCAATCGGGGGGACGTGGAGGCAAAATGACAAAATAATCAATCAGAATATTTAGCTAAAGTTGCTCCTAGCTCATGGACACCTCCTACTCCCACTCTCCGTCTCTGCAAGTTTCGGAAGGGAATGATTCAGATTTCTCTTGGCACAGCTACTAGAAGACAGACTGGTTGCTCACGTCACATCTACGTCGTCAAGCTCAGTTTGAGTCTGCGCAGTTCGCTCAGCCATCAGGAAGTGAGTGCTTCTAATTGACTTCACTTTTCTCCATTGAATCCAATGGGGTCGCTGTGTCCATTTCTTTTACTGTCTATGAGTATAATTAGAGCACCTGAGTAACAAGTGTGTGCGTTGGTAATTGGGAAGCACACCGTTTTTGACCGCACTGCAGAATAGCGTGCAAGGTGGATTATAGTCGTATGTTGTGTCTACAAGGTATGGACTTTGTGTGTACGCGTTTGTGAACAAGGAAAAGCCACAAGAAGTTTTGAGACAATATTTAATGGAGCACAATAAAGAAAGACATTTGTTTGCATTGTCTGCATGGACTCTGTTTGTATGAGTTCTAAAATTGCTCACTCCCATTATCAACGGCAACGGCTTACTGGAAAGCCATTACATGGTGTAAGATATCAAAATGACACACAAAAGATGACAGACTGATCTTTCTCCACCTCTAGTTGATCGTTGGAGGACTAGATATCATGATGATAGTGTTGTCGGTCCTTCAGCTCTGTGTGACCATCAGTTTCTGTGTTTTAACTGGGAAAGCTTTGTGCAAGAAGGATGAAGATGCAAAGGTACTGTATCATCATCATCATCAACAACACAATCAGTCAAATCCACTGAGATCATGAGCGATTCTGAGAGCTGTTGTGTGACATAGTTACACGGCAACAATGTGCTAAAAAATGATTATTGTGCATTGTGACTTAATATTTGTTTTTATCAGCAGTGTTGTTTGTCTTTAGTGACATCAGACTATAAATTTGGTTTCTTTAAATTTCAAGAACAGCAACATTCCAATTGAACGAACCAAACTTGAGCATTACGAGAATCACGCTCAGCTCCGCCTTCAACAATCCAGGAGGGAGTTAAACTTCCCTTACACCAGAATCCCTTTCAAGGACAGTCTGTTCATTCGGTGGCCATATTGGTATATCTGTCTTAGCTTGCACAGAATAACACATAAAGCAAGTCTGATACTGTGTTTCTGAAGATCTGTGAAATTAACTAAAGATTTCCATATAACTAATTGCTTGGTGCATGAGCCTTCCTTGTTGACTCTACAGAAATATGGCAAACATTTGCCATATTTTTATGTAATAAAAACACACAGGAGGTTTGGCCATTATTACCTGTAAGAAGGTTGAACTCCTCAACATGCATAGGTTGCAGTCTTCAGTTTCATACTGTAGATCAGAGCTGACGCATGTCTCTGACAGTGTCTCAGGGTGAGGGTTTGATGTCATCACTATCACCTCGAACCTATGAAAGGGAGGGTGGTGGATGTTCACACGGACTGAATCAGACACACACATATATATAAATGAACTAAATACATTTTTTATACCAAAAATGAAACATCACTGAACTTGCTTAAGCTGGATTGTGACGCCATTTTCTTCTGGAAACAAACATTTTTGCATTTATTTTGTGTTATCTCTGTAAAGCTGCTTTGAAACAATCTGTATTGTAAAAAGCGCTATATAAATAAAAATTATTTGACTTGACTTGACTTATGTTCAATTTTCTGAGATATTTTCTTTGATGTCAGTTTTAAAAATTCATAGTTTTTTTCAGCAGTGTTTTTAATTTTGGATGTCTCATTTGAGATTCCTGACAATGAAACTCAGTCTAACTGTTAAATATGGTTATTTTTTATATATATATAGATTGTACAGATGATTATTGGAGTCGTAAACATTGCATTGCGTTCTTTTGACTTGATCCTGATTTTCAGTGCTGCTTTTTGGCTCGGTGGTGTTGTAAGACTTTCTCATTCTGCTCAATTAAAAAATGTTATTAGCTAAATCAGCTAATGTAATGCATAAGTAAGTTCATACTTAAAATAAATGACAGCGAAACACAACATATAGCCTATACATAGCTATTCTTTTTTTCTTGTAATCGAATGGCATTATGTGTCTCGTTTTAATGGTGAAATACCATCTTAATAGCCTAATGTAATACCATCAAGCTACATCTTTATTCTTACCTTATTCAATCTTACCTTATTCAGTCTTAACATCTTTATTCTTTCCTTTAAAACAAATTGTATTTAAAGATGTTTACTAAATGTTAACTTGGGCTGTTTTTTTATTATTTTATTTTGGCTTTTTTAAATAAATGACTAGCATCATCGGCTTTTTAGATTTTTTAGACCATAGTCTTCTACCTCTTTAGACTTTGAATAAACTAGAAAACTTTCCAATGGTTTAATTGTTGTCAAGGACATGGAAATGAAGAAACGTCTATCTTTAAATTATATTAAAATAGGGGCCAATAAAAAGGTTAGAGACTAAAAACAACAAATAAACAAAAGAACAACATCTCTCTGATCTCGCATGATTTCACCACCAGGTGGCTTGTATCACATACAACTCAGTCGCTGTAGAAAGTGTTAAGGCAGAACAGAGCTTGATAAACGCTTGATAAATAAAGGTAGGGCATAGACTGCCACACAGAACCTTGAGCTAAAATGTTCAAAGTCTCTAAACCTCCTTTTCAAATCATTTACGAGTCACGACCTTTGTAGCTATAATTATTATTTTATTATTTATTTATTTTTTATTACATTGGTGCGTATGCCATCCTAAGTTCTATATAATCAAGAACACTGTCAGGAAAACAGCTCCGCCCATATCGGGAAAAACTAGGCTGGAAGGTAATGATGGGAAGTTGTTCCTTTCGAACAGTTCATTTAAAAAGAACCGGCTCACAAAATTGATTCAGTGATTCATTTATGTCATCGCGTTCTACGTCAGCACGTGATCTATGACGTCCTGCATACAACCTAAATATAATTTTTATTCACATTAAACTATGCTAAAATTAATGTACATCTCTTGGATGAAAATCTTTTTGTTCATGTGTTAAAATAAAATGCAATAAACGACTCTTTACTTATTTGGAAGACTGTCGACGGTTCAGTCTGATTCGTGAATGAATCTTTGGCTGCGACTATCGTTTTTGTGAACCGGTTCAGAAGATTCATTTAAAATATCCGACTCAAACGAACGATTCACCGACATCGCTGTTTGTTTTTGGGCCAGTTCTGTAGAGTTCATTTATGCTAAAATCTCTCCAAAGTTTCGACATTTCCTTAAAATCTAGTTCCTGCACTTTGGACTATTAGTCACAGGGTAAGTCTGAGTTGTTTCTTAAGAGCTCTCTGAAATAAAATAGAAAAAGTATCAATTCTGCGTCACGCTGGAAGTAGATGTTCGTACGCAGCTCCATTTCTGGTCGATAAACACAACAGACTACAGCTGTGCCAATAATACAATGTATTTTAGAATTTGTTTGGGAAGAAGAACCAAAGTGGGGAAAAAATGTCCTTAACTATGAATTCTATTAGGATTAGGCCAAGTTGACACATTTGGATTCCATAATCAGTTACACTAACTCATCTCTCTTGCAGGTTCTCTCTGTTTTATAACTGAACAGTGTATTAGTTGAAAATTATGTTGGACAAATTGTGCTTATCCGTTCCATTTTGGAATTTTTTTTGTTTATCATAATTGTTTTCCAGTTTAAAGGGACAGTTCACCCAAAAAAATTAAAATTTCATAATTTAGGTCTACTCACCCTCAAGTTCCAAACCTGTATGAATTTGAACACAAAATGAGATATTTAGAAGAATGCCTTGAACCAAACAGTTGATGGGCCCCACTGACACGTTAAAAAGCGTGTCAACAATAAAGAGCATTATGGCACATTATCCTAAAAAGCCCTGTTGTGACAACATGCCCTGCTATGTAATAATTTGTTCACTGAACTGTATCTTTTTGTCATGGTCCTTGTCAAGACTTAAAGGTGCCTTTTGTGTGAACAAGCTTTGTTTGTTTCTCCTCTAAGGCTTGGTTTGAATTGATGTATTGTTACCAAATATGATTATTTGCTTATCTGTCTTTACACAGGAAGTTTGGCCTGTATCACCTGTGGGAAGTTTGAAGTCCATCACCTCCATCTGCATCATGTCTCTGACAGTCACTAAGGGTGAGGGTTTGACGGTCATCACCGTCTCCTCAGACCCAAAGAGCAAATGGCCCGTTCTGTGTCAGATTCTGGCTTCTCTGTGCTGCAGTCCAGTGTGTTTCGTATCTCAGAAGATGAAAGGAAAGCTGACGAACGTCCACACAGCTCTTGGGGTGAATTAAACCATTAAACATCTTTTAGATATTTTCATTTGAAGACTTTTGCATGTAAAGTTTATTTTATTTTATTCAAGACATGCAAACAAAATTGTTTATTTTTTATTCCATAGACTATGCAGATAATAGTTGGAGTCATCAATATTGTGTTTGGGATTTTGCTTAAAAGCGTTTGGTTGTGGAACACCATTTCGGAGAGTAATGCTGGTTTTTGGATCGGTGGTGTGGTAAGAATTATTTTACTCATTGTTATGTTTCTAAATCTTTTCATGTGTAGTAAAATAGTTGTGTAGTTAAATTGCTTGTGTTGTATTGTCCTTAATTTTGATGCATTTTAATGATTTTGTTTAGGATAACATGAATATCCGGTGGGTCACTAAACCTGAATTCCACCTTTCATTTGAATGACTATGAAACACTTTTTATTTGTTTGCTTTTTAGGTCCTTGTAGTTGGAATCGTGACTATTCTTGGAGCTAAGTTTCCCAGTCCTTGTCTTGTAAGTGTCTATCAAAACCATATCATACATTTTATCCATGTTTTAGGACTGTTCTGGTTTAGAAAAATTATTTTGAGCGTCACCAGTGTATTGTGTGTGTTTTACAGATGGTTATTGCAATGATTCTGAACATCGTCAGTGGTGCAATGGCTATCACAGCTGTTGTGCTGTATTCAGTGGACCTGGCTAAGGGAAACAATCCATACTGCGATACTGATTATTATTATTCGTCTTACGGTACCCCTGCAACGCCTTCCGCTGAAAAGATTAGGAGAACGGAGCTCTGCCTGAACTACAAATATCAAATTCGGGTAATTACTATATTTGTTTTATTTATTAATGGTGTAAAATCAAAAAGGTTGATAGGTAAAGTCGTTGAATTAATCTATACTAAAAAAGGAGGTTACTATAGACTATTAATCTATAGTAATTATCTATACTTCAAGTGGGTAAAGAGGTAATATATTTGAAAATATATAACTGGGATTATATTTACAATTTAGGATGAGGGTTGTTGAATTATATTTCAAATTGGATTAAAACTTGTGTTTCTGCCGTATTTCTTTCCTCAAGTGACACTGATCTTTCTCCATCTCTAGATGATCGTCGGAGGACTAGATATCATGATGATAGTGTTGTCGGTCCTTCTGCTCTGTGTGACCATCAGTTTCTGTGTTTTGACTGGGAAAGCTTTGTGCAAGAAGGATGAAGATGCAAAGGTACTGTATCATCATCATCATCATCACCACAATCAGTCAAATCCACTGAGATCATGAGCGATTCTGAGAGCTGTGTGTGTTCATGTTTGTTTGTGGTTTTGCAGTCGGTGGAGGATCCAGAACTTCACAAGCCGCTCCTGGAAGACGCCGCTGTCGCTCCTGCATGTTAGAGAGAGAGAGAACATACAAAGCCACAAATATATACAGCATATACACCGCCTCTCAATATAGTAGTCCGATGACTTAAAGCAGATTATACATTGATGCATGTTTATTCTTATACTGTGTTTTCCTTATTTCTTCTAGAAAATAAGGTATGCTTTTTGAAATAAATGACTTGAGAACTTTGGCATCACCGCTTTTAATATATATATTTGTTCATATTAAGTTTAAAATGATTCATCAATTCTCTTCTTTTTTTTCCTCGAGGATCTTGAAATCAAGACCCTTTTAGTTATGCAAAGCTACAAAACATTCAGAACCGCAATGACTTGACCTGATTTATCAGTATATCTTTGGCTATTTGCTGATTCCGCCAGCAGGTGGTGTTAATATGCTCAAGAGTTGTGCAAATCATTTCCGTTAAGAGAGGGTTCATAGCTGTGCCAAGGCTAATGAAAAGAACCTCAAGCTAAATGTTATCAAAAGTGGGAAGAACTTTCACCATGAACACTTCCCCCATAAGAGCTGGAAACCCTAAATATCAAAACTGAAAAGCTATAAACATAAAGGATCTATTTTATGGTGTGTAAATGTAAGCATTCCTTCAAGGCTGGTTTTACATTTTACTACGTTTGCTACCACTTTTATTTGTTAATTTTGTCATTGACAAGATTAATATGCTAAAAGCAAATCAATTCTTGTAAGTGATTTTATAATTTCATCACCTACTTATCATGCGCACTTTATTAAATATTGCACTAATTTTTTTTGTACACATTTCTTTTGCTATAATAATTGTCTGTCAGATGACTTGTCACTAAATAAAGATGAAAAAAAAAATATTGAACTTGAAGTTGAAATTATTTTTGTGAGAAGACTGAAATGAAATAAGAGGCATATAATTAGCCCTGCTGTAGTAATCAGTTACATGTGCTTCCTTTCGCTTACATTAGTTTACGTCACTGGGATGACATCTGTCTTGACCAGGAACAAACAAAGGAATCAAGGGATCTGGTTTTAGATCTCCTTCCACAGGTATGTCTGTGGATTACAGTGGTGCTGAATCACTGGCTCCCACTTTTGTTCCTTGCAGAAGATTCACTAATTCAAAACAGCTGAAACCATCTTCAGAATATAGTGACTTCATATGCATACAAATGCACTTTTCCTTGCTGTGACATGGTTTCCATGAACAATTCATTTACAGCTGTCTGGTACTTCTACATCTTAGTAATGATGTGATGATTTACACTGTCTGTGTGCTCTGTGATCTTGTTATTTATAGTCCAGATGGATTTTATGCTGTTGAACGCTTGAATCAAGAAATATTTGTTTTTCTTTGCTTATTTTATAGGCCAGTTTCCTTTCGGTTAATCAGAATCAGCTTCTGTCGTTGGTGCCAAACATCAGTACTTGCAATGATAGACACAGAATAGTGTGTGTACGATGAGTTTCAAAGGTACGAGGGCCTTCAGATAGTATATATAATATAAATATGAATTTACCAAGTTTACATATTGCACTTTTTAAATTGTACAATGAGGTTCATGACCTATGAGGGTAATTTTTTTCTTCTAAATGGGTGTTTTGGTGCTCAGCGCCTTTTTATTTTTGTCTATATTTTTGATGCATGACACACCTAATACATTTTCTGTTTGGAACAACATGAGAATGTGTAAATAATGCCAGCATTTTCATTTTGGGTGAACTGTGGTTTTAAGAATGTGTGTTGGATGGATTAGTTATTTACTGTGAGTCTACTGACTTATTGAACAATATTATTCGATTGATATTCCAGTGTAAAATGAATAAGTCACTATTGACATTTTTCAATGAAATGCCAAAACTGATTGCTTATTTTCAAGCACATGCTATATCACTGAACATCAAGAGCCATTGGCTCCTCTCTAGTTTATTCTCTATGTAGACATTTATCCTTTCTATATTCAGTTTATTAGACCAGGAAGAATCTCAGCATCTTGAGGATTTTCCACATCTGCATCCAATCCTGTTGGGTGAGCTTGTGTGCTATTGGAGCCACTCACCTAATAAACATTTATTGGATCTTTTTCAGGGTGAAATTGGTCCAAAATGAAATTATTTCAATGGAGACCGCATTAAGGAAGAACTAAGGTAACATTGAGACGATAAATGGCTGCACAATGTATTTTTGCATCTCACGCGAAACCGTCCTGATGCACGTGATGTTTTTCTGCGTTCCTGAGGTCACCTGATGGGGCCGGACTCAATGTGAGGCACTGTGGCCAAATCATATTCATGGAAAAGTCATTTTGTTCTGATTAAAAGAATCTCTTAAGCTATTTACTAGGAGACTAAGTCCATGATCCTCTAGAGGTTGAGCAGACTGCAGTCAGACACTTTCTTTTTGATTGGTTGGACACATTTCTAGAGGAAAGAACGTTGCTAATAGGTCGATTTTCATTAAAAAATGACTCCATACCTGACTTGCTTGATTAAAAAAACAAACAAAAAACCTAAACATAACTTTTTATATTGTTGCCTGCTACCGTTCTGTTGCTAGAGGTCATATTGAGGCCCTGTGTCCTTGCCAATGGAGACAAACTATGACTGTTTGGAACTCCTATAAAGCCTGAAAACAAGCAAGTCACCCTTACTAAGCCTGCATAATGATGCAAGACTGCACAGAAATAAACCAGTAGGCCAAAAGTCCCTCTGAGATTCCACATAGAAGTGAAAGGAAACTGAGATTGAACTGTACAACTGTACAAAACTGTAGCTCTGTTCTAAAATCTTCTGAGCTACCTATGTAGACAAGGTTTTAAGGCATCTTTTAAGATTTTTATTCACATTCATCAACTCACACATTGGTTGTGGTAAACCGAAGCTCAAGCACATGCGAGAACCAATGAGGTTCATTCTCGTGTTACGCAGCACGTTTTAGCTTCTGTAAGAGGTTTGTTCTCACGCATCAAGCAGGTTCGGTAGAGCTTCTGTTTATGTTTGCTGATCAATGTTTATATGTGAATAAAACCCATAAATTAAATCTTTTCATCATATAAAGCGATCGAGTCTTAAGAAAATTTGGACTAAACCTCTCAATTCATATGGATTAGTTTTACGATCTCTTTATGAGTGTCAAAGTGATAGTTGCGTAGCTGTCAATGGTGAGACAGAAAGCTCTCAGATTTCATCAAATAGATCTTCATTTGTGTTCCAAAGATACGATACGAAAGTATTACAAGATTGGAATGACATGAGGGTGAGTAATTAATGACAGAATTTTCATTTTTGGGTGAACTATCCCTTTAATGGCGGTTTGGATGCTGCCTTAGTTGCCTATAAAATTATATGCCTTTAATATATTACCAAAAATTTGTAAAAAAAAATGTCCCTCAGCCTAAATTTTAAATGCCACTTGTTTCTGACAAAATCATGGTTTGTTGGTGTGTCTTCAGAGAAGGAAATAGACGGAATTTATTGATTTTGAAAGTGTCTTCATAGCTTTTGTCCGTGGTAAAAGCTGTCAAGTGTGGTTTTGCTGGGCTGTGACGTAAACTAAAGGGTGTTGGCTATAATACCACTGACACAAGTTGCTACAGCTGCTATATGTACTCTCTCCAGATGTGTATGACGACGAGGAGATGTGGTGAAACGCCACATATGTCTTCCTCCGTGACCAATGAAGCAGCTGTGCAATAGGGAATGGTAGAGGTCTTTTCAGCGAGGAGACGTCAACAATTTAGTGTGCATAATAGCACTTTGGCTAGATTATCATAATTATTGCTTTGATTGAAGGTCTATTTCAGGTTTCAATTTTAAGGTGTGCATTTGTTAAATATTTGTATTGCTTATGCTTTGCCTTGATTTTCTTCACATTCATTTATTATGTATTTTAGATCATTTTCCCATTTTTTCATTTTCCCATCTATAAGCAGAATTGTAGTCATGACCAAACCTCTGAGACCAAGACCAGATCCTTTAAGACAAAGACGAGATCAGACCCAAGGGGCCTCAACAGGGTGGTTGGTATTGGTTTGGGTCTTAAATGATCTGGTCTTGTCTCAGAAGATTGGTCTTCTTGACAACACCTCTGTCTATACATCAAATGTTATTTAGCAGTGTTTTCATATACATTTTTGTTCAGTTGTAATATTGTCTTTGCTTTTAAATATAAAAAGCTTTGGCATTTTTGTTTTCTATTCTAGGTTTGTTTTTTACCACTGTCAAAGGGTGGGACAAATCCTGAGATAAAAATAGATCCGTTTGTGGCTCCTCTGCATAATTACAGGGTTTGATGGGTGTTTCACAGTAAATCTGTTTCACCCAGTGAAACACGAAGTTGAAAGGAGGACGTACAACATCACAATTGTCCAGCAACGACTAGTTTGTTGTCTAAAAGAAGATGAATAACCAAAGTATTAATCATTATTGCCCTATGTATAACAACTGATGCAACTTCAGCTGAACTGGATTGGCATTTTATGAAGGAAATATCAGTGCTTGCAAGACAGCTAAAGAATAATGCTGACATTTTCAGAAAGCTTGCATTTCAGCCTTGGCTCTGTGTAAATGAAATGCCACATCATTTCACATCATCAGTCAGCTGCACACGGGAATCAACTGTAGAGTCACTGTACAGTGTAAAGTTGGCTATAAAATATATGCAAGGAATACCAATAACTATTCAGTATGCATGCATATGCAGGTCATGATCACTCAAGTTAAATTTTAACTGCTGAACATAACAGTCTAAGGAAGGCTTTCAGACTTTTATCAAATATTTCCTTAAATATATGTGTACAAACCAATAATATAGCACATCAAAGACTTAAATAATTTATAAAACACTTCCTGGTGTTTGATTCAGAACAAACCCTGAGTGTAATGTTCGAGTAACTACAGTCCAAAGACTGTAAGAAGTGCAGAACAGATTATGTATGGAAATGTTTTCATCTGTGAGAGCTCACAAGTGATCAGATTTCATCAGAAACAGTGTGTAACAGAATCTTTGATGTGTCCAAATCCAATAATGTGGCGGTGGGGGGGATTTCTGTATCTCTGCCATGAAAGTTTGAACAGTGAGGATGTTAAGACACAAAGACACAAATACTAAAAGAAATGCAGACTGATTGATGGATTGTTTTTATTAAACAATATCAGAAGAAAAATGTAGTTTGTGTACTACATCATGTCAGCAATAAGTGTGCTCTCAACCAAATGCTTGGTTTTTATATATTCTAGATATTGTTCTATGTGACACCAAAGAAAACATCTGACCCATTTTACTTTGACAGTTTCATTTGGAATCATCCATTAGTGAAGTAAATAGAGTCCATTTTGATTTCATGTCGACATGCTTTGACGACGTTTTATTAGACTACAGGACTGTTATTGCTGTTCAGCGCCAAAAAGAAGAAGCAGAGATTATTTATCATTCAAACACACTCCTGTTTAAAAGTTTGGCGTCTGTAATGTTATGTTTTTTTGCAAGAAGTCTCTTATTCTCACAAAGGCTGCATTTATTAAAAGCTGAATTTTTAGTGTCACATGATCCTTCTGAAATCATTCTAATAAGCTGATTTGGTGCTCAAGAAACATTTCTGATTAATGTTGAAAACAGCTGTGCTTTTTAAACTTTTTTTTTCATATTCTCTGATGAATAGACATTTCTAAATAACAGCATTTATTTGAAATAGAAATCGTCTGTAACATTATAAAAGTCTTTACTGTTACTTTTGATCAATTTAATACATTCTTGCTAAGTAAAGTATTAATTTCTTTAAAAAACAAAAATGGTACTGATCCCACAGTTTTGAACATTTCAGTTTAGGAACAACAGAGTACTCTGTCACTTGTGTCTGGTTTACTTTGCAACTTATGGCCAAGAACTGTCCACTTAGAACGAGACCGTAAGTGTAAGTTTGTTTTTACATGTCGTTTAGGGGCCAGTAAATCTGAAATAGATTAAGCACAATAATAGATTGCATCATTGCAATCATAAATCCTGTCCAATTAAATCTTAAAAAAAAAAGTACTGATTATTTCAGACAAACAAAACTAATTTTCCTTAAGTTCTTCCTGTGACCATTTAAAAACCTTTTTCTGTGCTTTGCTTATGTTAGCCCACCTTTTTGTTCTTTATTTTATTTAATTTATTAAGCTATTTTTCATTCTTGATGCTTTGTTTGTGTTCATTGCTTTGTACATTATGTTAAAAACTTACAATAAAGTATTTAAAAAAACAAATATTAAGGTTAACCTTATAAGCTCAAGGTTAGGAATATCTAGATACCTAGAAGTGTTTTTGTCAAAGATGTGAAAGAATGTCAAATCTAGAAATTAGTTCTTCCTCAAAGTGTTCATAACTTTTAAACACATTTGTGCAAACATTTTGCATACAATCAGGGAACGTGGACGGTCTACTCTACTTGTGTTACCAGCCTAAATGATAGGCTACCATCACCCAGTATACACTAATAAGGGAGTAAAAGCCCAAATTTGATATTTAAAACAAATCTGATACATTAAAGGGGCTATATGCAACTGTTTCCCCAAAATAAACGTAACAATAGCCTTTTTATTTTACCATTTATGACTCAAACATCTCCTGATGAGCATACTGACACCTTGTCAGCTCACAGTGGGTGCACGTATAAGCCTGTATCCTATTTTTCCTATTTTCTGTCGGGTCGGATTTTTCGCGCGCTGTCTGCGGATGTGACGTCAAGCGCGTTCATGTTAAACGTTTCAGATCACTCTGCCACCACCGCTAGTCAGCAAACAAACTTAGTTTCTCAAACAATATATGTATTTGACTGTTCTTACCTCTGTAAACATAATGTTGACTTCTTTGCAGCGGATGACTTGTGAAGTGTGCACGTACGAGAGCGAGCAGAAAGGAAGAGCAGTTCCGTTTTTTTGGCCACAGGTGTCAGTCGCGAGTTTAAATTTCAGAAAAAAGCATATAGCCCCTTTAAAAGTATCCATTTATAACTTAGATGAAGGCTAAGACTAGGAAAAAAGACAAAAAAAAATAGTACATTGGTTGATTTTGGTCATTGAAAGTGCCAACCTTACAGAGGTTAAACACTCTTTATAGTGGTTTAATGGTGTGAAAATATCTTCCAACAGCTGTTTAGCTGTAATCATAGTATTTCTATTTCCCTGCCTAGTTTAAGCAGAATGAAGAAAGACATAGAAGTTCTTGAACTCTTCAAAGAAGTGCAGCTCATCAGAGAAGCTGCTGGAGAAGCCTAAATCTTTGCATGAGGTCTTGACTGTGTGGACCACACAGACAGGGATTGTATCAAAAAGCAGTTCGGCCATCGGCGTCATCGAGGGCTTCTTCTGCTCCGAGACCAGGCTCTGTATCTGGGCTTTATCGACGGGTTCAGGCGAGGCGCTGTAGGAGACCACAACGTTTAGCTTGTCATCCGACGCCGGCACCTGAAAGCGACTCTTTCCCGTCAATCCATGGAAGTCTTTCTTGTTTTTGAACATGCCTGTGGGGGAGTTAAAGATGCGGACTGACCAGCACACCCAGTCGTACTTCTTTTTCAGGTGCTCTACCAGAATGTCGGCCAGTTGCTGGTTGCTTTTGTCGCTTTGGTCTCTCACTATGCGTTTGGCGTCCAGCTCGGCCTGCGACGGAAAGCTGTTGATGCAGTCTTCAATCACGACGTTCATTTTAGACTGGACCACATTCATCTTCTCGCTCCAATCTTGAAGCAACTTCTCCTCGTCGTCGTCGCCTTTCAACGCCGCGTGTCCCAGTAAGGCGATCAAACCGACGCAGAACAATTTCTTGAGCGTAGCGCAGAAATCCTCCACCGCCCTGCGGCTCTTCTGCTCGTAATTCAGAGTGATTTCCAGAACAGACTCTCCTGAGAAGTTATCTCCGGTTACGGCATTGTACAGAGTGTGCAAGTTTTTGTCACCCCCAGTCTTACTGAAGTGATCCAGGAACGTTTTCTTTCTGACATCTCTGAATTTAGGTTTCGCATTCAGGACGTCCATGAATTTGCGGAATTGGTTGGTCAGATTCTCCTCCACGGAGAAGTAGGTGGCATCTATCCCGCTCTTCTTGATCTCCTGGTTTATCTGCTGGACCTCTTCAGAAACAACTTCCAGGCGGTCACGCACCTTCTGGAACTGCTCCTTCATGTACTCGGCCTCTTTGCTTTCCACGTTATCCAGCGCCAGCTTCACAATCGGAGCTGCGATGGAGAACACAGGGAACAGATCTCCAGCAATGCTGGCCAACACTTCTGCGCCCTGCTCAAACACTTCCATCACGGTCTCGACAACATCCTTCTTCTGTGCAACAAGTTTCTGCAGCTGCTGGGCCATCTTTCAGTTTCAACAGCAAGATGTCTCTGTGTAAAATAAGATCAGTACATAATTAGAAATTTACCATTTAAAGGGGTCATGATCTCTTGACATATAAGAGATCGTTCAACATTCAAAGAGAATGTTAAGGATACAAAATATCCTTTAAGTTTCAGAACTCAAAACTTCCACGTTAGTCAGAAAACAGCTTTTATTGAAGCCAAGCTCAGAAAACGACTAGTTTCGGATTTTATCACATTATTACAACGAAAGACCGCCTCTGCGGAAGAAGATCAACGCCTACTTCTAAGTCATTGCTTCTTTAGGCCCGCCCACTGATTCACGCATGTCATGTAGTAAATACGAGAGACACAAACACAGAATTTACTTTAGCTACAAAACAATATAGACGCCTATGAGGATTACTAGACGTTTTGAAGTGGCAAATTGTGGAAAAACACAGTCTTGGCATTGCCTTCCTTGTGATCCTAAAATTAAGAAAGTGTGGATGAATTTTATTTTTAACAACGTTCCAGTCAGATCAGTTTGTTCGCTTTATCTTACTGTGGATTCATTTTTAAACAAGACACAGTTTGACGCAGGCTTTTCAGAGAGACTGAATAAAAAAAGGAATGAATAATTAATAAAAGATTATGCAGTAAAGACTACATTGGATCCGACAGTAATGTTGCAACAGTGTAATGAGTAACAGTGTTTTACCATGTGTCACTATTGCTTTGTCTGATACAGATCGTTTGATTTCTACAGTAGCGCCGCAGTGAATGGTTGTGATTGGCTGTTCTTTCCTTTGTTTCGTCATTTATGTGATTTATTTGCCACAACCAAGATTTTTCAACATTAAAAGTTTTTAAAACAATTCCACACGTGTAATGACGGGAATGTTAAAAATGGTTTTAATATACAAAACTGTTACCCAATCATAGCAGTGTGTGTTTACTTCCAAGCCTTGAGTGTGGCACGCCCATCAAAACGGTGTTTGAAAGAGAGCGTCAAAAACAGGATATGAAATAGCTTCTCATTTAAAAGACTAATCTTGGACATTTGTGCACCTGCTATCCAGTTTTTCACATTTTTATACATGCAAACCTTTAGTGAATAACGGTCTTTCTCTCCTTAGACTGGTAAACGGAAAGAAACTTACATGTGTCAGTCTTCGTTTCCTCTGAATCTTTAAACTGTCAGTGTGAATCAGGGTGGGCTTGCTAAAAAAAAGATAAAGGAAATGAGAAATGTTTTATACAAACCATAAAAGCAGCAACACAACCTCAACAACACACACCAGGTGTATGTACACATGCTAAAAGAGGCTGACAACCACACCTTCATTTACATAAAAGACATGGGCCAGATGCATTCATTCAATTCAAACATGCACTAAACGACCTGGCAAATAATGTAAGTGCAATTAGTCACACAGTATGCAATATGCAACAATAGAGAGGACAACCATTTCAATTGGAAACAATTCGAATGGATTTCCCCTTTTCCATAATAATGATGCAACACTATTTTTGTTAAGTAGCTTGTTAGGTCGTATTATCACTTCCTAAAAGTCCAACGTTTGGACATACTTGACTGACTTAATGTCTTGTGATCTGAAGCTTTGGGCTTTATATGAGTTGTTTTATAAAACAAAGTAAATTTTGTTGTTTAATCTTTTTAATGTCTTTAGCATTATTTGAAAATGTGGAAAAATTAACTGAGTAATAAGTGTGTGCAAACTTTTGACTGGTTGTGTAACATTAAATAAACAGAATGCTGATACACTATTCTCTTACATAAAGTTGCCTGAATAAATGTTTTTGATATACCATAAAACGTTAATTAGGGCTGTGTATCACCAAGAATCAGGCAATGCGATTTGTATCACGATACAGGGGTTGAGATACGATACAGTGCGGTATATTGTAAGAAAGGTGATTTTTTTTTCTTTTATAAAACCTAAGTAAAAACTTTATTTGCATTTATATCACTAATCATTATTGTTGTGCAATCTAAGTAAAGGGAAAATAGCAAAGTGCTTGCAAGATTCTTTAGGTAATATCCAGCAAAACCACTGATAATTTTCCATTAACATTTCTGGCTAGTGCCAAGACAGGTGTGGGAATAATTAGCAGGGTAGTTCAACTAGCTGAGCAAGAACCTTTTTCCAAAGCACCTCAGCAGTAACCATGGAAACAAGACAAGGAAAACACCATGTCAGCTTCTCTCCAGACACACACATTATGCTCTTTTTGACTGGGCAGTAGCTACAAAATTCCAGTGTTACAAAATACCACAAATTCAAGCAATCATGTTACTTACAAACCAAAATAGATTTGTAAGTATATTTAAAATGTAATTTAAAATTGCAAAGATATGTTGGTATGCCATGGATCATACAAAATGAACGACTAATTTAATACACTAAGTGGGGCCATTATCTTTTATCCTCAGCTGAACTCTTAACACACATATGAACACACATATGAAAAGTCCTGTGGGTTACAAATCAAAATAGCACTATTCCAATTCTCAGTTTTCATTTTTTTTTCATCGTTTTAGCTATAGCTTACCAGAACATTCGCATACCTATAAGACATCTGATAAAACTTATCTGTAAACAATTATATGATCAATAAGTTATGACAAATAACAAATGTTTTAGGCTATATTGCTTTAACTCATCAAAATAAGTTAAGCAATTTTTAAGCAAACTTTTTTTTATAAGTTATACAAGATCCAACTCATTTTTTTAAGTCAGTTTAATGTAGGCTAATTTAAGCTCAAATGACTTAAACATCCAAGTTGATTGACAGCAACATAGTGTGTAGGCCGAGATCCCAACACTAGGCTATATTGCTGTCTGGGTTTTTATTCAGTGTAGGATTGATTCATGGGCTGTGTCTGAAATCGCTCACTATACCCTTAAATAGGGCACTATTTGAGGGGACAGCCATTTGTAATGGTGTCGGAAACCATATAGGCCTAGTGGACGTTATTGAGTAAACTCATTCCATCCCACAATGCACTGCAACCAATGTACAACCAATGTATACTGATGCGCCTACAGCTGAAACAAATCATCCATCCATTTTCCAAACTGCGCTGGTCCAGCGTATTATCATACAGGCATAAATTCCTTTTTAATTTGTTATTACATTGTTTAATTAAGGTGTATATGCTAGTAGTTTCCATGGCAGAGTTTAAGATAAATCTTCTCATTAGGGATCTGCCAGTTTGGTGTTTCAAATGATTATTATTAAACAGAAAGCACAAACTGCAAAATCGGAATCCCTTCCGGCTCACTCATTTTCATCAACTCCTTCAAGTGGACTATATTAGTGGAGTAATGTAGGGAATAGTGAATGATGGTATGGTGGGGATTTCGAACACAGCAATGGTCTCAAGCCTACATTGAATACTTGATTCTGATTAGTGAATCAGTAGCCTACTTCTCAATCAGGCCCGTCAAATATTGTATTCAAAACCATTGTTCAGGGTATCTTATATCTGACTGCCCGTCTATAAAACTTCTAATTGTGCTTTTCGTGGTCTTTACACATAATTTGATTCGAATAATCTTTCACAAGTAATATTTGTATTACTTCAAAAGTATAAAAGTAACTTATAGTATTTGTTTATTTATTTGTATGTTTGTTTGATAAGCAGTCGTGGTACTCCTATAATACGTGGGACAGTGCACACTCATAATGACAGTTGATAATTTTCGCAAAAATAAACGGCTTTATGAAGATACGAAACAAGTCGCTCTTTATTTTGCGATAACGACGGACTGACTCAAAGTTGTCCCGTACCTGCACCTATGCCTGCACCAAGCTTGACAGAAAGGTAAATCTGTTCTCTTCCCCCCCTCAGAATATGGATTTAGCATTTTATAACCACATTTCTACTGGAACATATGCAGAAATGTTCCTTTAAGATAAAATGTAACGTTAGGCTAGTTAAATATCAGGCTGGCAAAGTTAATACAATCATTGTTGACAAAAGAAACACTTCCTGGTTTAGACTGCAGCCCAACGATCACTGTCAAACAAACCGGACCCTCTGAGTTCTTCAGAACGAAAACAAATGAGTTTAAATTAACGTTACAGAGAAGATTATTAAATTTCTTCTTCTTTTTTTTTGCCAGAATAATCGATCGGTTATAACTCGCTCGTGTTTAAAACATACCGATGTTGCGAGCTGGTGAAAATGTCACAGGCGGACATCAGACTGTGAAGAGAAACGCCCTAAAAACTTTTCATGAGCAAAAACTGAAACCACGGCGTACAGAGACCAACGAAACCGTCGTTGAACTGAACTGACGTCTAGACTAGAGAACAAATTAGCACTGTTATGAAACAAACTCACCTTCTACCTTCCAATCGATCTCAAATGGGATAGAATAAAATAAAGCAAAAGTTAACGCTGATCTGTCTCGCTCGACGTCTGATCATGTGCTGGTTCTTCTCTAAGCTCGTGGCACACCCTTCAACTACTACACACTGAAGGAATTTCAAGTATTGTCCTTTACCCCTTACAAAAATTGTCCATTTTATCATAGTTTCCAGCAAAATTCCTGTGTATGTTTTTTGTTTGTAAGAGAAATATTTCAGAATTGCCCTTTAACCCCCTACAAAATGTAGGCTACCAGTTTACACCAAAATACCATAGTAAGCTACAAATTTTGTTACTGTTGTAAGAGAATGAAGTATTGTCCTTTATTTCTTAGAATTTACCACAGTATCCCACAAAAAATACATAGTTCAGTTTTTGTTATTATTGTAAGAATTTAAGTTTTTCCTTTAATTTTTGCTTTGGTTACCATAGAAAGTTTTTTTAAGGGAAATTATTTAAAATATTCAGTCTCTTGTATAAGTCTTCCATACATTACCCTTAAAATATGAACCTTATTAAGGTAAACATTTTATTTTTGCAAGTGAAAACGAGGCTGTGACTTATTGAAATACAGTACATTTAATAAAAAGTAGCCTAGGCTATAAGGGTCCATAACTTTAATAAAAAAAAACGGTTGATACTTTGAAACAAATTTCTAGATCATAGTCGTTTTATTTGCGATTACATAATATCATAAACATGAAATGGACATGATTCTTGGGTTACAGAGAATATATAGGCTATCTAGATTACTTACTATAATTTTTCATTTGGAAATAATACTTTTCCAGAAAAGACTACAATCTAAAGTTTACATGAAAAGATTTTTGATTGTAAACACCACGACTAACAACAAACCCCCATAATCTGTCTATCGTTGAAGTTTTCGCCACTCAACTGGTCTTTTAAAAGCATTCTGAACTACAAAACAATACAATTTACATCTGAAATGAATGCATTTATGTTTGGTAACTGACATATATTTATCTTTATATTCCTTTTTTGCCTTGACATGCGAAAATAAAGTGAAGAACCAGCAATAATATACTTTCTCGTTGTATGTCCACAACAACAATTTGGTCATCAGTTTGCTTTACCTAATGCTGGATAATATGAAACCATTTTTAAGATCAGAAATATAGAGAAGACTGATTGACGTTTCACACATCTATTCAGAATGAATGCACAGGTATGCCTTTTTGTGCCTCGCAAAGTAGAAACATTCTGGCTGGAAGTTGTTTTTCTCCTCTACTTTCTTATAGCAGCTAATGGCATGGACCAAAGTGTCGGGAAGAGTCTTCCACAGCGCTTGAGCCACAGACTGCATGTTTCCCTTCAGCTTCTGTGCCTCTATCTGATCTAGCAGCTGGCTCTTGTTGAGGGGTTTCGGGTCTGTACTAAAAGACACCACGATTCTGATGCTGTTTGGGGTCAGAAGATCAAAAAAGTTGCCACCTCCACCGCTTCCATGGTACTTTTTGCCAGCGAGCCAATTCCAGAAGAATATGCCACTGTGGTTGAACACCCGAACTGACCAAGAAACCCAGTAGTATTTCTTCTCAAGGAGATCCAGTATTAATCCTGCGAACTCTGGGTCAACGCTGGCTTGTTGCTCCAGAAGTTTATGCTCCACATCCGTTTTGGCCTGCAAGGGGAAATTCTCGATGCAGTCATCCACCGCCGCTTTCATGCGTGTCTCTACGTCTTCCATGCGATCCTGCCATTTCTTCACCATGGCCTCGCCTACCACTCCCTCTTTCAGGGCGGCGTGACCCATAACTGCTATAATTCCCATGACAAATATCTTCTTGAGCCTGGCACAGAACTCCTCCACTGGCTTTCTGCTCCTTTGCTCTGTGGTCACCACCGTGTCCAGTATGGCATCTCCGGACATATTCTCTCCAGTTACAGCATTGTACAAGGCATCAATGTTCAGATCGCTACCCGTGTTCTCATACTGGCTTATGAACTTCTCCTTCTTCTTCTCCTTGAACTTGGGCTTAGCATTGACAAAGTCTTGAAACTTCTCATACTGACTGATTATCTTCGCCTCGCGGTCAAAGTTCTGCTTGTTCATGGATGTCCGCTGCATCTCCAAAGCGATTTGGTCGATTTCATCTTGAATACCTTCGAGTTTCTGGTTAATCTTTTCAAACTGCTCAGCAAGGAACCTGGCCTCCTTCCCATCCGGGTTGCCGAGGATCTCGGCTGAGGCCATAAACACGGCCTCCAGGATGGGGTGGAACTGTCCCACAGTGGCTGCTAAAACCTCGCAACCTTGCCCCATGATTTCCACTCCTTTCTCGATCTTGTCCTTGTTCTCCAAAACCCATTCTTCCACCCGATTCATCCTGGATCAAAGCAGAGAAGGCCTTCTTATCCTTCTTACCCTTGTCTGTAACAGATCAAGGCATATATATCATAAAGTGGAAGCCACAATATAAAAATCAATACAGAAATCAATGCGGCTATTTCTAAGGGTCATATTTGTTTACTCAGGATGAGACCTTAACAGTAACCTGAGATGAATTGGACAGCCAGACCACAGGGGCAGAAATACCAGAGTGTTTGTACGTTTATACATGTTTTCCATGGGCTCAAGCCATTTAAAAAAAAGAAAAAGAAAAAAAAAGAAAAAATTCTAGTCTTGTTCGGGCATGTCCTGTTCCACCTTACTACCCGCCAGCTAAGTCTCGGCAAATTATACAACAATAAAGGCAGATCATTGAGATCAGGTGTCTACTATAAGAATTAAAAGCAAATATGCTAAACGTTTTTTGTGCTTCAAAGCACAGTTTATTATTATTATTATGAGCACACTGTTGGTGTGAATTGGAGAGCTGCTCTCTCCTCTTCTTTGGAGAATAATTCAGCATTTAAACCCCATATGTATAGCAAAGCAGATGTTTTCAGGAGGGGTTACTGGGTGGGAGAATATATCTGATGGCTTTAGCTAGCATTTCAGGACTTTTCTGGGCACTTTGATTACACAAGGGAGATGATCTCACACTCGTATCTAATTTCCCAAGACTCAATATACAGAAAAAAAGGCACACCCAGATCTGAGAAAATCTGAAACCAATACACTTGTCCTGCGGTGAAACCGTGTTCTACAGCAGGCAACAAAATGACTCAGATTTTCTCATAGAAATAAGCACAAATAAATATACAAGACTAAACCTGACATTTGATATTTCAAAGATCAAAGACTTAATTTGGCTCCTGTCCAATAATGTCTTACATAATGCTTTAGTGGGTTATGTGAACAATTATGAGAATTCATTAGCTAATATTATGAATGATAAGCATGTAGAACTCATATTTGGAATTTATGACTCAACAATTCATCTTTTAAAAGAGCATTCTAATCTCAATGTAATTAGGAGCAAAACAATACTTACTGAACAATACAATGATCCTGATTGTTTCAAGTCCTCCTTTGTAAGAATAATTAAGATGGCTTTGAAATTAAAACTCCAGGATGTGTCCGATTTCAGAAAGAAAATGACTTCATAAAAAAAAAAAAAAAAAAACATAGGAAAATAGTTTAAAAGAAATCCAGTCTAGCAATTTGTACAAGAAGTCCCTGTTTTTGATAGTTCTACTCTGTGAAAAAAAGGAAAGGAACCAACCAACTGATTCTGAAAAAGAGGAACTGTTTAAGTTCAAAGCCACGTCCCTTATTTCTATCCAAATGCTGCTTGGAGCTTTGTGGCAGTCAGTATATTGACTTAAGCACAACATCCAGTATTATTTGGACATAATATGGCAGGATGTGGTACTTAAGTCAATATTGACTATCATCCACATCACAATGATTCTCACAAAGTGTCATCTCCAACTGTTCATGACAAATGATAACTAAAAGCATAGATCACTGGCCAGCTATTTTTATTTGTGTATATTTTTTTTATCCTTGGCTCTATGAAGTTTTTGAAGTTGTACAAATAAAATAACCAAAGATGAAAAAAGAGAAATGGAAGGATAATGAATGGAAATAGACAAAGAGCAAAAAAAAATAAAAAATAAGGAGACTCACCGTTAGTCTGGTGAAATGTATAGATGTGTTCTCTAGTGTTCCAACAGAGTCCAACTGTGCCTAAAAGCAGCAGCCTCCCAGGGTCCACTTGTATATATAGACTCTGCCCTGCGGCACTCCCCCTTCAGATTAACTCCATCCCCTGCATGCATTCCTCCGAGCCCACTGTAGAGATGAGGGACAGGCACACAGACAGATTACATCCTGTAAACATTCCTTCTTTGAGAAAAATCAGCATGTAGTAGTTAGATAGTCCCAGAAATGCTTAGTAGAGCCTTTCCCTTATAAAACATGAGGCATGCTCTGCTTTTCTACACGGGTTGTCATGGGTACAGGCACTCACAGTGGCCAGTGCACACACACACATATATAGGCCTATATATATATATATATATATATATTTAGTGATTACGATTAATCACATCTAACATAAAAATTGGTTTATATAATATATGCTGTATATATATATATATATATATATATATATATATATATATACACACACACACACACACACACATATACAGTATATACTGTAGAAATGACAGTATGTTTATACTTTTATTACAACTTTTATGCTAGATGCAATTAATCAATTTGACTGCACTAAATGCCATGTTTGTCACGTATTCAGGCTGTAGACTTTATTAATAAACAAAAATAGGAAAACAAGAATATACAATCTAACAGTTCAAGGAAACGGCCTAAAACCAAAAACCTAACGACAAAATGTTTTGTTGCTATGTTGCTATATTTGTGCTGTCATAAATAAAAATCACATATATAAGACATATGCATCCATAGTAATTATAATATCACACTCTGAATGGCCCAAACAGTAGTTGATACCATGCATTAGAAGGCAAAATTATTACTATTTAGAAAAAGTGCACATAAATAAGTTGTTGTCTTCACATTGTCCTTCTTTTAGGAGACTTTGTGGAGCAACACTTGCCAATCTGAAATGAGTGTGAAAACAGCACTTGGGGGCACGATGCTTCTAGGTCATTTCCGTCACACTGCTTTACATGGCAGAGAAAGACTCTTCTGTTTTCAGTGTGGCAGGCGGACAAAACCAGTGGCTTTGTGCTGAAGCGGTCGCTGGGACACGCTGGCATGCAATGATTCGTCTGTAGAAGGACAATAATGGGCTGTTGTGGATTACAGCGGGTCTGGCATTAGCATTTCAAATCTTCATGTCACTGTTAGATCTCGCACTATGCAAATCAGTTGTGCTTATAAAGGATGACGTGCCCTCAGTAGCACAGCAGTGGGTGTGATCGCTGATGCACATGCTTGATAATCAGTAAACAGAGTGTTTGTGGCAGATTTAGGATCCATACTTTCCAAACAAATTACTAATGTTCATAGTTAGTCCCTAAGAATTAAACTTCACTTTCCGTTTTGTTTGGGACACGGACTGATGCCTCCAATTGTATGCAGGTTGTTGAGAAAAGATGGGCTTCTCTAAGCAATTGTGACCTGTTAATGTAAAAATGTTACGGTTAGGGAACATGTAAAATAGTTTTCTTTGTTAATTGGCCTCTTTGTCTGAAATGCATAAAACATCCATAGACAATAGGCAAATACAATCTGAGACAACTTCCAGGTCTGATAGTTTAAGGTGTGACTTCCAAGTAGCCATTTGCTGTATTTGAAATCCCTGCCCTTTTTTTTTTTTTTTTTTTTTTTAGCATGAGTCATGAATTAGCCTAAAGTTAATAAGTGGATTAAGCTTTTTAATTTCATCTGAACAACAACAACAAATTTGTCATCATAATGCTTGACGGTTATGCAAGGTGTGCAAAAAAGGGCAGTATAGTTCACTGCAATGTCGTCATGATGAAATTATCATCAATAATATTTAAGTGTTGAATTAAATGCAAAATCTGAGGCGTGATTTATGCCCAGCACAAGTTTATTGCTTACGGTTAGGGGTTTTGAAAAACAGATACGAGCTGCTTGCCTTAGCAAACGCCACTAGCACAGCATCATTAGCTTTTGTGTGCCACATGGTATTTTTTTATACTTATCTTAAATACAAAATGCCTTACATGTATTAGTAAAAATCTATAGTGTTATCATGCTGATCTGTGATGTTTACTGAGTAGTAAAGTGCTTATGTATGTAGCCACAAGATGTCACTTTGGTTCATGTAGATTCCTTGTTTTTGTGAAGCAAAATCTGTCTAGATTTTTTATTTGTTTTATAAATCCATACTGGCAGACAATGATTTTTTTTTAGTAAACAAGTATTAGCATGCCTATTGGGGAAGTGTAAGAGTAAATTGTGAGAACTATTTTATGTGGGAATTAGCTTCAGGCTATGCTGACTAACTGCTAGGCCTAGGTGGAAATTCTACAGACAGGTTTGTCTTAACTGAAACTAAACGATCATTCAGGTTTGTCTTCCAAGAATGACATTATCATATGTTTTGCGTTAGCTATCAAAATGAAGTGTGTTCTAGCGAAATTTTTAATTGGAACATGCTTCATTGTAAATGTGTCAACGATCAACTTCTGTCATGTGAGGCAAACAAGATCAACCGTATGAGGAAATATCCAATGCAAATAAGCTGCTGTGTTGCGTTAATATTTTTGGGTTTAATTCTCATTTTGTTGATCCTTTTCATTTTCTATCAAGCAGTGTCAGGGAACAGCTGCGTCCAGGTCGCAGGACATAAGCAGAGAGGTTTCAGTGAACTATGGAAAAATGTGTCATTTCGCTTAAGGCAAAGGATGAACACTGCTTTAATGACCGACATGAATATCTCTGTTTCCTCTGGTCTGGACAAGCTTCAGAGGAAATGACAGTAACTGCAGTAAAAATAAAATAAAAAAATCACATATAATGGCACTTTATTCCACATAATTTTTTTTTTTAAAAGATATCTGGGCATATGCATATTTTTAATAGTTCCTTTCAAAACCATTCTACATGATCCACAGGTCCAAATATTTTTTAAGCTTTATGTATTTTTACATAGGCTACTGTTAAAACAAAATCAATACAATTTAATAGTTCTTTATAGTAGCTTTATAGTTCTTTATAACATTTTTGGTAACACTTTTTAGGCTGTTTATTAGTACTAATAAAGCACATATTAATGCTTTATTCTGCATGACCATATTCTACATCCCTTAAAGGAGAACTCCGGTCAATTTTAACATTGAGCTCATTTTATTGTACATTTGGAGTGCTGTCAATACAGAGAACAACGACAAAAATCGGTGTTGCCTACACCGAGTTATTCTATTTTTAAAATTTGCACCCTGTTGACTTCAATAGGGCAAGTACTAAACCTGCTTTTAGGCTCTTAACATCCTTGATGTGTCATTACAAGTGCACAGAAAATGTGAGTGATTCCTTCTGAGTGAACACGAGTGGATCTGACTGCAGTAGATGTGAAAGATATGTATAAAAATGATGTTATTTAAGCCAGCGCAAATACCTGTTTACATCCTGTTTTTCGGTTGAAGTCCAAAGTAATCGATTGCCGAGTTCACGCGCATAGGTTTAGTTACCTATGATCACGCGCGTGAACTCGGCAATCGACTACTTTGGACTTCAACCGAAAAACAGGATGTAAACAGGTATTTGCGCTGGCTTAAATAACATCATTTTTATACATATCTTTCACATCTACTGCAGTCAGATCCACTCGTGTTCACTCAGAAGGAATCACTCACATTTTCTGTGCACTTGTAATGACACATCAAGGATGTTAAGAGCCTAAAAGCAGGTTTAGTACTTGCCCTATTGAAGTCAACAGGGTGCAAATTTTAAAAATAGAATAACTCGGTGTAGGCAACACCGATTTTTGTCGTTGTTCTCTGTATTGACAGCACTCCAAATGTACAATAAAATGAGCTCAATGTTAAAATTGACCGGAGTTCTCCTTTAATCCTACCCAATACCTAAACTTAACAATTGCCTTACTTACTATTAATAAGCAGTAATTAGGAGTTTGAGGCAAAAGTCACAGTTAATAGTTTAATGGTGAGAATTGGACCCTAAACTAAAGTGTGATTATATTTTTTATGTTATATATCTTGTAAAGTATAGCAAGGTGTGCTAAATCAGACATCTTTTTAGTTCCCATCTTGATGGTGATTTAGTTTATCAGTGTTTTGTCTGGCTTTACGTGTGTCTATTGATTTCAGGCAGGTTTTCTTCAGCATCTCTCTCTTTGCCCTTTAAAAACCTCCACCTTATGCAAATGGCAAATGTGATTACAGCCCAGACAGTGATGAAAAGAGAAGGTCACCGCTTTGCAGATCTTCATTAATGTGTGTCCGTGTTGTCCTATGAAGGCCACTGGAGTGAATTTATGATCATTTGTCATTTAACCTTAGTTTGTCATCTGGTTGTCCTCATGCTCAGCAACACTGATGATTCATAGTTGTGACATAGTTGTGAATTTAAAATGGAAGTGCACAGAAATCGTTATGTGAATCCAATGTTATTGCCTGAAGGACATCCATTTTGTTTGGGTTTTATCACAGTACAGGGTCACTTTGGCGTTCATGTGATGCTCCACCAAGAACTCGGAGATAAAAGCATGAACGTTTCGACTGTCACAGACAGATGGAAGACTAGAGGAAGGCTGTGTGCTCGCAGATGGCTCTTGTGGTTTTGTCAGGAAAGAAGCTATAAAGAGCAGCTTGGTTCATTTGTTAAAATATTATACTTTATAATGGCTAAATATGTTTATGTGAATATAATACGACTTAATATTTAATAGGTCTAAAATTCCCCTTCCCTGGTAATGGTTAAAATATTAAATTTACTTTCTAAATCATTTGTCCATAACATTATACCTTCAACAAAAAGATAAAGAGTATCTGGAAGATGTCCAGGATGAATTTCAGGGAGATAACTTAACAGATAAAACAAGTGTTTAATGAACCATTCCCAGTCCAGAGATAAAGTTCGCTGGAATCCACACCAGATCTGTCCTCTCCTCCCATATGACCCTGTTTGTTTAGCCAGTTCCTGTCAGACAAGTTTTCACTGGGTCGTCAGTTTCAAATTGCACGTGTTTGTTTGTGGTAGTTTGAAAGACAGATATTATAAAAGTGCAACATGCTTATTTAGGAATATTTTGTATGAGACATCTATTGTGAAATGCTGTCCAGTGCACCATTTACATGAGCTGGGTGAAAATAGTTGTGAAATCCATTGGAAAACATCCAGCCGTCTGTACTCATGTTTAACAAAAGCCAGGTCAACTCAACATTTACAGCTGAAGCTAGCCATCTTTGTGGACGAATATTTTTTTGTATGAGCTTAAGCTCATAGGTCACAATTTATTTATTGCATTAAATACACTGTAAAAAAAAACTGTAAATTTACAGGAAACGGTCTGTATTTTTTAACAGAATTTTGTCGTTTTGTCATTATACAGTGAATACCTGTTATTTTACAGATATTTGTTGTAATTTAAAGGTCCACTATTAAATTTACAGGTAATTGCTTTTATTTTGGTTTTACATTAATTTTACGTTTTTAAAAGGAAATTCTCTGTAATTTTATAGGGTTATGTGTAATTTTACATAAAAAATTAAGTAATATTTTACAGATTATTTCTGTGGAATTAGAAAACAAAGAAAATAAGGTATAACTGCAGAAATCAGCAGTCACTAAACATGTTTTCCTTAAAGATTATTAAGCATGTGGGGGTTAAAGTGAGTTTTAAGATTTGTACACACATTAGGCAAGCCTATTTAATTATTTATAGTCTTTTAATTTTGTCTTGCAAATAGATGTTCATTTTGATCATCATTTGTAGGCTATTTGCCCGAAAATTTCATTTAGGCCTATATTTTATGTCTTTTATGAATCGTTTTTCCAAATCTGCGTGGCTTTGTGTGCGTTTGTATGTATGTGTGTGTGTGTGTGTGTGTGCCCGCGCGCGCGCGCAGATTCAAATTATCCGCCATTACGTTTCGTTGCTGCTAGTCCCGCCCACAACAGTTAGCTACAGATCTGTCTCTGTCGTCGATCTGTGTCAAGGGCAAGCGGGAGATTTGAAGTTTCAGTCTACGCTCGTGAAGTAGTCGTGGATTGTGATCACAGTGGTTCAAAGCTATAATCGTATTCGACAGAAGCAACCAGCCGTGAGCAGGAGCGCTGAACACATATTAGTTGTTTGTAGTCTGTCAGTCAGTCCAGAAATAATGCGCCCTTTTTCAGTGAGCCTGGTTCGTCGTCACAGCGGACCTCATCCCGACCGATCAACGGCTGAGGTAAGAGTCTCATACTACATGTGTGTACGATATTTTATATTACATTTGTGTTAAGTGGTTAGACAGTTTCCATGCTAACGTTAGCATTCTTAAATGATGTTCAGTTATAACTGGGTCAGGGCAAAACACTGAAAATGCAGCATGCGTTTTTAATTATCGATCTGTGTTAAGAAAGATCAGTTGAACCCAACCCACATCTCTACTTATTAACTTAAAGACCTAAAACAATCTTTAGTAGACTTGTTATTCATATTAAAGTCCATAATTGTGTATAAAATCTTCGTTATGATAGTCAGTAACATTAAATCAATAAATGGCGGGATATTTTGAAACACTGTCTGGAAGCTGAAAACTTTTCTCTTAAAAAAATACTTTATTTTATTATAATAAAATTGTAGTAAACACGTTTTTAGCTGATTTTTTACCATTGTAATAGCCACAGTTTTACTAAAAATAGGCCTACCGTGTTTCTTTTGTTTATTTCGTAATAGTTAACATGACTAACTTTATTAAGACCGTTAAGAAATCAAAATACTGTAACTTAAGGTACTTGTTGATGATACAGGAAAGCCTAGAACAGGAATACTAGAATATGAATACAACATGATGAACCCCTAGGACCTAGGTGTGCAGCTAGGTCACAGTAAATCATATTCATTTAACTTTACTTTCTATAAATGTAACTTAGCTAAAATCACATGGCAGCTCAAAATATTACTGTTAGCCTTTCCAGCTCAGCTTCAAGATCATAGTCATTTGAGTTTTTGCATTGTCCCAATGGAACATATTCTGACATGTGTAAATCTAATACTGAGTTTTAAAATAACTTGTGTGTGTGTGTGTGTGTGTGTGTGTGTGTGTGTGTGTGTGATTTCAGGTCACGTGGAAAGCAGATGATCATGGCAAACAAGGTATGGGAAGAATTCATTAAAACATAAAAATCATAACGGTTCTGATTCCATATGTTCATAACAGTCTTCTGATTCCATATGATTGCACTAAAAGTATGCACAAGGTTTGGATTTGCTACAGCAAGATTACGATTGTGTTAGATTCCACCCATCTTTCTTTATTTTTTTATTATTTTTTTAACTACCCACTAAGCAAAATTATGTCCGAAAGACTTCTTTTCAATGTCTTTGTTACAAAAATCAGACGTTGAAATGCCGTCCACTGAGGAGCCAGAATGAAAGTTATGACGTCTTTTTTTGACGTGTTCTGCACGTCCGATATAGACGTTCATCGAACCTTCGTACAAGGTTAAAACTAGTTCAGATGTGGCCATTGTGGACATATTTCAACATCATTTATGGTCTCATTTAGACATAATTACTTTGACTATTGCTGTCAGATGATCTTAGTGAGAATTAACAGAGGTTTAGATGTTGATATTAGTTTAATTTGAAGTGTCACCATTGTGGCGATCCGTGTTTGCTTTAGTTGGGCTCTTGGTCCCCGTTCCTTTTATTTGAGCTTTTCTTTGGCTGCTGTAACAGTGTGTTTGTGTAACACAATTGTTGTGGCAGGGAAAGCCTAGAAAAAGTATGAGGTGTTATCAGTTCAATGTTGATGATGACATAATTATCACAAAATGAGCCTTTAATATTGTGTTTAAAGTTTTGTGTTTATATTTGCCGTTAATAACCACCAACCTTTTGGAACTGCATTATTGGTGAAGGTGTATTTATTTGAAGGTGTGTAAAAAGCATGTGCACATTATGTTTTGAGCAAGAGTATCATACAGTCACACACAGACATCAAGATTTTGGATATGAATCACAACAACGGTGACAACCAAAAAAAGCTTGGGAATTAAGGATGAGTTTTGTACTATGAAAGCTACCCATCATGCATTGCAGCATGAAGCTTTTTTTTTAATTGTCACCATTGTTGGAAATCATATGCACAATCTTGATGTCTGTGTGTGACTGTATGATACTCTTGCTCAAAACATCATGTGCACATGCTTTTTACACACCTTCAAATAAATACACCTTCACCAATAATGCAGTTCCACAAGGTTGTTGGTTATTAATGGCAAATATAAACACAAAACTTTAAACACAATATTAAAGGCCCATTTTTGTGATAATTATGTCATCATCAACATTGAACTGATAACACCTCAAACTTTTTCTAGGCTTTCTCTGCCACAACAATTGTGTTACACAAACACACTGTTACAGCAGCCAAAGAAAAGTTAAAGTAAAAGGAACGGGGACCAAGAGCCCAACTAAAGCAAACACGGATCGCCACAATGGTGACACTTCAAATTAAACGAATATCAACATCTAAACCTCTGTTAATTCTCACTAAGATCATCTGACAGCAATAGTCAAAGTAATTATGTCTAAATGAGACCATAAATGATGTTGAAATATGTCCACAATGGCCACATTTTAACTAGTTTTAACCTTGTACGAAGGTTCGATGAACGTCTATATCGGACGTGCAGAACACGTCAAAAAAAGACTTCATAACTTTCATTCTGGCTCCTCAGTGGACGGCATTTCAACCTTTGATTTTTGTAACAAAGACATTGAAAAGACGTCTTTCGGACATCATTTTGCTTAGTGGGGCTCTGTCATTTAGAAACATGACTTTTCCTATCACTACTATCTTAATGACACATATCTTTTAATCCAGCTAGATGATCTGACGGTTGCTGCTCGCATCTCAGCCTACCTGATGGAAAACTCTTGCTGGATGAATGACCTTCACCTTTAAATCAGCCTTGCCAAGACAGAACTGCTTATGGTTCAGCTTTCAGCCAAAACATACTTGCTGTGATCCTGCTGATTTGCCTTATCATTAGGAGGATCAGGCCCTTCCTATCGGAGCTACACAACTCTCTTGTTCTATCCAGACTGGGCTATTGTAATGCCCTCCTGGCAGCTCTTCCAGTGTCAGTCAAACCTCTGCAACTGATCCAGATGCTGCAGCAAGAGTTGTCTTTAAAGGTAGCCCTATGCCTAAACTCACTACTTCAGATCTGTGTGTCTCCAGAAGCATGTGCTCTGCAAGTGAACGGCGCCTTGTGGTGCCATCATCCCAAAGAGACACAAAACCACTTTCACTGACATTTACCTGGACTGTTTCCTGGTGGTGGAATGACCGGCGCAACGCAACACATTTTCAAGAAACTGCTAAAGATCCATCTTTTTCATAAACACTTCACCCAATAATACTTAATCTTTGTTACAAAAAAAAAAAAAAAAACACCTTTCTATGTGTACTGTACTAGACTAACTGGGACTTGTCACTGCACTTGTTGCTTTTTATTATCTTTAATTATTATCTTAATTGGTTAGTCACTTTGGATAAAATGTAATTGTAAATGTTAAAATAAGTTATACTGTAAAGGTATACGGTAATTGCTTTTTATTGTGGATATTTTTACATGTTCTAAATTATATACTAAGCTTCTATTTCCTATCAATCACTTATCTTGATGTTTAGTGTTTGTTCAATTACTAATACTTTAAATATGCAGGTAATTTGTACTCATACATTTAGTTAATTTAAAAGAAATTGACTGTACATTTGCTATTATTAAGAACGTAATTAGAGATGTTGTGAAATTGGATCTGTACAAATAAAAAATAAAACTGTAAATTTACAAACATTTGTATTTGAATTTATGTACTTGTGTGCATTTTTTATACATAATTTCATTGTTATTTTACACATAAAAACTATTGAAAGAAAATTACTGTAGATAGACAGCATTATTATATAAAATAATTTTATAAAACCTTAAATTTACAGTATTTAATTGTTTTAAAGGTGTATATGACTTTTTAAAACATTAAAAATCCCAGTAATTACATAAGATTTAATGTAATATTAAAGATATAATCTGTTATTTAATTATGGAAAATTACTGTATTTTAACGTGATTGTTTTTTGCCGTTATTTTACGGTAATTTTCTGGCGCCCCAGCTGCCGGAATAATACCGTTTTTTTACAGGTTTTTTTTTTACAGTGTAACCAGTCTTGGAATGTTTTTCATTTTTCTTTATGTTCTTCAGTTTTTACTTCCTCTGTTCCAGATTCAGTTCATACTGATTTTTTTTCTTTGTTTTCTTTCTCACGCTCTTTACCCTTCACATTCGCATAATTAAACTCGCATCCCAAAATAAATAACCTCATGCAGAGAGCCCTACAAAGGGAGCAGATTGTAAACCCAGCTTAATCACTCATGACAAGTAATTGTTTTTCCTATTTTTATAAGACTGTCACAGAGATTGCCAAATGTTTTGCTTTTTTATGTGTCAGATAACCAGTATGCAGAATCAACTATCATATTTTTTACTTTTGGAAACAGTAAAAACGTGTCGGTGGGATGAACCGAAAAACTAACAATGCATCTGAAATTGCATATTTCATTATATAGTAGTATTGGTGAAAAACAGTATGTGACAGGAGCATGTCTGAATTCACAGTACTCATAAAATAACCGGATGACCTACTTCCTGTGAGATTCTGAAGTGTGCATATGGACACTTTACTATCCCTTGAGGCCATGGGAGAGGATTTGAACCAACTGATGCTGATAGGTCACATGATAATGACAACATGGCAAATGTAGTACGTCCAGATAACATTCATACTGCACATATTCACTCTATACAGAACATACTTTTTTAGCCATTGTGAAGTAATAACTAAGTATGCGATTTTGGACGCAGCCAATATTATTTAAGCATGACTAGTTGTTATACAGACCGTTATTTTAAGCAATTAATACTTTTATTCAGTTAGGACACATCAATCAAAAGTGACAGTTAAGAAATGTATAATATTGTAAAAGATTTTTAATTCCATTAAATGCTGTTTACTCAACTCAAAGAATCCTGAAAAATGTATCAAAGTTTCCACAAAAATATTAAAAATCTTTTTAACATTGACAATGATAAATGTTTCTTTAGCAGCAAATCAGCATATTAGAATGATTTCTAAAGGATCATGTGACACTGAAGACTGGAGCAATGATGCTGAAAATCCACCTTTGCATTACAGGAATAAATTACATTACAATTATATTACAATAGAAAACTGTTCTTTTAAATTTTAACGATATTTCACAAAAGCACTGTTTTAACTATATTTTCGATCAATTAAATTGAGCCTTGGTGAGCATAAGAGACTTCTTTCAGTCTTAGCAAACTTGAGCGTAAAAAGCCAAATAATAAATACATATTTTTGGCACATAGGTTAATTGACCTTTGAACTCTGTCGAAGTCTTGTAATGCCGTTGTTGGGTGCTGTTCTTTAGAGACCCACTAGATGGCATCAATCTGTAGACCTGATTTTAAACTACCAATAACTGATGTGTGAATATCAGGAAAAAAAAATGCTCTATATCTACACTGCAATTCAACCACCCAGATATTTGCACTTTTTTCACACCTTCCTTTTTTAAATGTATTATTACTGGCATGAAAGTGAGTCTCTGTCATGGAAGGGAAGCGGTTGCTTCCTGTGAGAGCTGAAGGAGTGTTGTGGGAACAGAGGCCAGTGTATTGACAGTCTGTCTGATATACCACAGTGCTGAGGAGGAGACACACACACTGTTTAGAGTCAACAGAGCGGAGGAGTTGAGCTTATCTCAGCACAAGACAGAAAACAGTGAGACGGAGAGAGATTCCAGAGTGCTGACGTGTCCTCAGAGGCAAATGATGTGCTGTACGACATTGAGCTTGAAATTATATGAAGAAGGTTCTTATGAGAGGAATGCTTGTAGGATAATTCATTAGTTATCATTACCATTCTGTGAGGAAAACTACATATTCAGAGGTTTTATGGCACAACCAGACGCATCGGAAGGATAAATCCAGTGCGGAGGCTGAGGGTGAGCTGGTGTGTGTCACAGTACAAGGGTTTTAATGCTTTTTATCAGATCAGGCCACTTAAAGGCATGAGGCCGGTCGATGGTCCACGAATAGGTAATGTCATTAGCTCAGGCTGTGATTGGCAGATGCAGCCAGAGTGAGGTATCATGGGATGGATCTGCCATCCCTGGCAGAGTTATGAAGCTGGGTTTCATAAAATCACTTATTGGTTTATTAAATATTGATATTGACTTTCCTAGAGTAGGTTGGGCCTTTATTTTCATCATAGCTGTAACAACAAAGCCGTAGTTTGTAAAGCATCGGTTAAAGTATGTATTTTAACTGTTTCAAGAACTAAATAGCGAAATAGCTAATAGCTTTTTTGGGTGGTTCATTTGTTTAGTTGTCATTACAGTGTTGTGTTTGGTTATATTAAACGTCATCCATTAGTTTCAGTGTGTTTTAGCGCCATCTGCCAGCAGAATGTGCATGACAACAAACAATGTTTCTTTTTGTTATTTAGAATAAAAGGTCATACTGAAATAAAATTTGTTTTGGTTTAATAACAGACAGGTGTGTAAGCCACTAAACCTTTATCAGAGATGGACACCACATGGATCAATAACTCCAACCAGGACAGAAGCCTCAACCGCTAATGAATACAGGAGTTTCTATTTGCTGAGACATTTGTTTCCATTCAGACTCTGAAGGAGGAGAACGAGCTGGTTTAGAAAATACAAATACATATACATTTAGAATAATACACTATTAAATTCAAAGCTACCAAAATGTAAAGGTGTAGCATGTAATTCTGGCACCAGTAACAACATGAATAATATTATTTTTTGCACATAAAGACTTACCTATAACACAAGCCATTTAAGACACACACCATGAGCTCCAGGGTTGATAACTGTTGATATGCATCTGTAGAAACGTCAATTTAAACAAAAGTTTAATTCCTGAGAGCGCCACCTGTCCACAAAATCCACTACTTTTTTTACTACAAAAGGCACCAATTCAAACCTCTAAGGAGAAAGGAGAACTCCGGTCAATTTTAACATTGAGCTCATTTTTTTTGTACATTTGGAGTGCTGTCAATACAGAGAACAACGACAAAAATCTTGTTGCCTACACCGAGTTATTCTATTTTTAAAATTTGCACCCTGTTGACTTCAATAGGGCAAGTACTAAACCTGCTTTTAGCCTCTTAACATCCTTGATGTGTCATTACAAGTGCACAGAAAATGTGAGTGATTCCTTCTGAGTGAACACGAGTGGATCTGACTGCAGTAGATGTGAAAGATATGTATAAAAATTATGTTATTTAAGCCAGCGCAAATACCTGTTTACATCCTGTTTTCGGGATGTAAAGGTATTTGCGCTGGCTTAAATAACATAATTTTTATACATATCTTTCATACATATTTTACATATCTTTCAATGAGGTTCATTCTTGTGTTACGCATCACGTTTGAGCTTCAGCAAGAACCAATGAGGTTCATTCTCGTGTTAGGCATCACGTTTGAGCTTCAGCAAGAACCAATGAGGTTCATTCTTGTGTTACGCATCACGTTTGAGCTTCAGCGAGAACCAATGAGGTTCATTCTTGTGTTACGCATCACGTTTGAGCTTCAGCAAGAGCCAATGAGGTTCATTCTCGTGTTACGCATCACGTTTGAGCTTCAGCAAGAACCAGTGAGGTTCATTCTTGTGTTACGCATCACGTTTGAGCTTCAGCAAGAACCAATGAGGTTCATTCTTGTGTTACGCATCACGTTTGAGCTTCAGCAAGAACCAATGAGGTTCATTCTTGTGTTACGCATCACGTTTGAGCTTCAGCGAGAACCAATGAGGTTCATTCTCGTGTTAGGCATCACGTTTGAGCTTCAGCGAGAACCAATGAGGTTCATTCTTGTGTTACGCATCACGTTTGAGCTTCAGCAAGAACCAATGAGGTTCATTCTTGTGTTACGCATCACGTTTGAGCTTCAGCAAGAACCAATGAGGTTCATTCTTGTGTTACGCATCACGTTTGAGCTTCAGCAAGAACCAATAAGGTTCATTCTCGTGTTAGGCATCACGTTTGAGCTTCAGCGAGAACCAATGAGGTTCATTCTTGTGTTACGCATCACGTTTGAGCTTCAGCAAGAACCAATGAGGTTCATTCTCGTGTTAGGCATCACGTTTGAGCTTCAGCGAGAACCAATGAGGTTCATTCTTGTGTTACGAATCACGTTTGAGCTTCAGCAAGAACCAATGAGGTTCATTCTTGTGTTACGCATCACGTTTGAGCTTCAGCAAGAACCAATGAGGTTCATTCTCTTGTTACGCATCACGTTTGAGCTTCAGCGAGATCCAATGAGGTTCATTCTCGTGTTAGGCATCACGTTTGAGCTTCAGCGAGAACCAATGAGGTTCATTCTCTTGTTACGCATCACGTTTGAGCTTCAGCAAGAACCAATGAGGTTCATTCTTGTGTTACGCATCACGTTTGAGCTTCAGCAAGAACCAATGAGGTTCATTCTTGTGTTACGCATCACGTTTGAGCTTCAGCAAGAGCCAATGAGGTTCATTCTCTTGTTACGCATCACGTTTGAGCTTCAGCGAGATCCAATGAGGTTCATTCTTGTGTTACGCATCACGTTTGAGCTTCAGCAAGAACCAATGAGGTTCATTCTCGTGTTAGGCATCACGTTTGAGCTTCAGCGAGAACCAATGAGGTTCATTCTTGTGTTACGCATCACGTTTGAGCTTCAGCAAGAACCAATGAGGTTCATTCTAGTGTTACGCATCACGTTTGACCTTCAGCAAGAACCAATGAGGTTCATTCTTGTGTTACGCATCACGTTTGAGCTTCAGCAAGAACCAATGAGGTTCATTCTCGTGTTAGGCATCACGTTTGAGCTTCAGCAAGAACCAATGAGGTTCATTCTTGTGTTACGCATCACGTTTGACCTTCAGCAAGAACCAATGAGGTTCATTCTTGTGTTACGCATCACGTTTGAGCTTCAGCAAGAACCAATGAGGTTCATTCTCGTTTTAGGCATCACGTTTGAGCTTCAGCAAGAGCCAATGAGGTTCATTCTCTTGTTACGCATCACGTTTGAGCTTCAGCAAGAACCAATGAGGTTCATTCTTGTGTTACGCAGCACGTTTGAGCTTCAGCAAGAACCAATGAGGTTCATTCTCGTGTTAGGCATCACGTTTGAGCTTCAGCGAGAACCAATGAGGTTCATTCTCTTGTTACGCATCTCGTTTGAGCTTCAGCAAGAACCAATGAGGTTCATTCTTGTGTTACGCATCACGTTTGAGCTTCAGCAAGAACCAATGAGGTTCATTCTCATGTTAGGCATCACGTTTGAGCTTCAGCGAGATCCAATGAGGTTCATTCTTGTGTTACGCAGCACGTTTGAGCTTCAGCAAGAACCAATGAGGTTCATTCTCTTGTTACGCAGCACGTTTGAGCTTCACCAAGAACCAATGAGGTTCATCCTCGTGTTACGCATCACGTTTGAGCTTCAGCAAGAACCAATGAGGTTCATTCTTGTGTTACGCAGCACGTTTGAGCTTCAGCAAGAACCAATGAGGTTCATTCTCGTGTTAGGCATCACGTTTGAGCTTCAGCAAGAACCAATGAGGTTCATTCTCGTGTTACGCATCACGTTTGAGCTTCAGCAAGAACCAATGAGGTTCATTCTCTTGTTACGCATCACATTTGAGCTTTAGGAAAATGGTTTGTTCTCACGTGTCAAGCATGTTCGTTTATGTTCACTGATCAATGTTTATGTGAATAAAAACCTATTTTCAATCTGTCCATCATATAAAGATATCATGTATCTTCAGAAAATTTGGACTAAACCGCTCAATTCACATGGATTAGTTTTACGAATTTATATGGATTCAAATGCCTACAGAAAGGTAGTAAAGGCATCATTAAAGTAATTCATGTGACTCCAGTGGTTTAACCTCAATTTTATGAAGGTGTTTTGTTTGCGCAAAAAAACTATTTACCATTTTATTTGCAAAATATTCATCTCCAGCGCGCGTTCATGTGAGAACCACGACGCATGTGTGTGAACTATCTTTTTAATGCTGTTTTTTGGATTTGTTTTGGCCCAGACAACAAGTCAGCAGTCTTTATGTAAAAACACAAACAGCAGATCCGTATGTTTTAAGAGCATCATTTCATGTAAGCAGTAGTGCAGGCTAAAACAGAATAACATACTGTAGCCTAAGGCCCTCCTGAGTGTAAAATGATGGATTGCTCCCTCACTCCGCACTTCAGTGATCTTAATGAGTGGATCTGGAGAGCTGAACACAGCACTCTGAGCTCGTTGTCCTTATATTACCAGTGAAAGGTTACTCACCCTCTGTGTCTGCAGCCCATGGCCAGAATCTGCTGACTTATGTACAAAAGCAGTAATTTAATTAGAAGTGGCTTTGAGTGCTATATGTGTCCACTTCAGAGAGTTAATAGCAATGAATGTCAACAATCGCTTATATGTCATGTTAATGTGAAACAGGCCATTCAAAACAAGACACTGAAATTAGATTTATTATTGACTATCACAAAAATATATAGGCCTAAATTTAAACTTTATGCATTTTAATTGCATATCAAATTTCCATTCATGTGGATTACAATTTTAACACAAACTTAACATGATGCATATTTGTCAGTCATACATAAATGTCTGTAATAGTACTAATAAACTAAATGTGTTTTAAATGCAAATGTTTCAATCTCATATTTTAAATGTTGAATATTACTTGTTCCACAGCTGGCCATATATTAACCATGTTCATTTAACTGAATACATTTAATTGTTTCATAATGAACACATTTATACTGATTCTAAGCAATTTGAATAAGTGCATTTTGAAAATATGATTATTTAAATAAAATAAAATATATGCAAGTAGTTCATAATAAAATGTGCCAGGAAACATACCTGTTTCATAACAGTTTCATTTATTATGACTGACAAATATGCATCACGTATAGTTTGTTTATGTTGTTTGTAGCGGTGTACTCCAAAATGGATGAATATTTTATATGCAATTCAAAAACATAAATCATACTTTTAGGTCTAAATATTTTTTGGAGTGTATAATCTTGAAAAAAGCTAAACCAGCAAACATTCAAACCCAAGTTGTTTCTTGGAAATGTATAAATTCAACTTTGAACTGACATGAATTTTTAAAGGGCATATTTTAGTCTAAAATCCTGACGAGCTCTGCTGTGCGTGTGCATTAGTTTCCCAAGACGTCCTGGCATGGGCTGTTTTATGGCTGATGAGGAACAGATACTGTCAGTTCAGGTTATATCATGCAGGCTAAATGGGGAAGCACTTTTCTTACCCAGTACCGTCCAGTCTCGTTGCTTAAGTCTTTATTACCACAAAGCATTTGTTTACACAACATCACAATATTTAACATGTTTGCTGCCTATTGCGTTTAAAGGGAATGTTTTCAGATTGACATTCAGTTATATTATGACATTATGATGTGTAAACATGCCAAGTAATACAGCACAAATAGCCAACCTATTTTGTTTGAAAATATGGCAGTTATTCAGTCCTACATTTGTGTACATATTACATACATTTTATATTATATACTGTATATATATATATTTATATATAACTCTTGAACTGTCAATAAAATATCTTGACCAGAAATTGATACATCTCTTGATGGAAATAACATCACAACATTTATTTCCATCAAGAGGTGCATCAACTTTTGGCCAAGATCTTGTATTTACAATGCAAGAGTCCAGCACTCTGTAGAGTCTCCTCCAGCACATCCCAAAGACTCTCAATGAATTTAAGCTCTGGACTCAGAGATGATTCTTCATGCTCCATCCCAACCATTCTTTCACAATTTGAGCCTGATGGATCGTGACATTGCCATCCTGGAATATGATCATGATGTGTCTTCCTACATGTTTTTTTTAAGAAATGAAAATCTACACTCCATCAATCAGGGCTAGAAGAACTGTTGCCAAACATATAACATGCTAGTTAATGTCTAAATCTACTCTGCATGCACACAGACATTCACGTTCTTGTGTTTGTTCCAGTAGTGACATTCTTCAGGAAAACTCGACACAGCGAAGCTCTCCTTGTGACGACTGACGGCATGAACCAGAAAGCCAGCTAACTGCTTCTCCAGAAGCTCCACGACAGCTTTGGCATCTCCCTTCCTCGCAGGACCTTCCATCATCTGTTTGATGCTCTCGTTGGGCACAGGCTGCGGGGCGCTGCAGAACGAGACCACCAGGTTTATGTCATTTCCTTCAGATACTTCAAAATAACTCTGTCCGGCCACACTCTGAAAGTTTTGTCCAGCTCGAAAGTTCCTAATTTTGCCCAAGTCACTAACGCCTCTGATGGACCAGCTCACCCAGTCGTACTTCTTCACCAGGAAGTCCAGCAGTTCCTTGGCCGTTTCCTGGAGGTTCCCATCCTCTCTTTCCTTCACGAGCCTCTTGATGTCCAGTTCAGCTTGCTCTGGAAACGAATGCACACATTTCTCTATCGCTTCCTTCATTTTCATCTCAATTTCTTGGATCTTTGCGCTCCACTCTTGAATCTTCTCCTGCTCTGCTTCTTCTCCCTGAGTAAGGAAACAATATCCCAGCAGAGCGATTATTCCCAGGCAGAGCAGCTCCTTCAGCCTGACGCAGAAATCTTCCAGGACCCTTCTGTTTCTGGCCTCGTATTGTTCCACAACATCCAGGATTGGCTCCCCAAATGTGCTGTTCCCCATCACAGCATCATAAAGCACACAGAGGTTTTTCTCCCCACCTGTTATGAAAAAATGCTCCAAGAACAAGCGTTTTTTTACCTCCTTATACTCAGGTTTGGCCTCCAGAATGTCAATGTACTTTCTAAACTGGTTCCGCAAATTTTCCTCCACAGAGAAAAACTGGGTATCCAAACGCCTCCTCCTAATCTCAGAGTCAATGTCTTGTAGCTGAGATGAGAGGACATCTAATTTGCTCCTCACAACTAGAAACTGATCTTTGACATATGTGATCTCCTTGCTTTCCACATTGTTGAGGACGAGCTTGAGGACTGGAGCTGCAGCCTCGAAGAGCGGCGACATCTCTCCAACAGCGCTGGCCAGCACCTCGGCTCCTCTCTCAAACATCTCCATCACTGCTTCAATGGCCTCCTTCTTCTGGGCTACAACCCTCTCTAGTGGACTGGTCATTTCTTTAAAAGCAAAACCACAACACACACAAAGAAAACCACAGTTATATTAAGGTACATTTGTAAATTATTTAAGCAAACTGCTAATGCATAATTAACTCTTTCCCCTCCACTGGCGGAATTTTCCGGCAATCCAGTCTCATTCAGCTCCCTATTCAGTAGTCAGGGCACTGATCAGGGAGTCTGCCATTTTAAGGGCTGTCTCAATCGCAAAATCCTTTCAGTGCAAATATTTACATTACAAATAGAAATAATATGATTTATATTGGTTTATGTTCACTTATGTGAAAAATATATATCATGTGTTTAATTGAAGTGTATAGCCATGTAGTTCTGCAAAGTAAAGAGTGCATTGTTAAGTGCCAAGATAAATGTTTTGTTCAGCTTTCCTCTAAGGTACAGTAAATGAGGCATCAAAAGACATGGATCCTATGCTGTATTAATTGTTATATATATATATATATATATATATATATATATATATATATATATATATATAAATTTTTTTTAGCTAAATAATGCATCTGCCCACTGCAACATAGGCTATAATAGGTATTTAAAATGTGCAATCACCACTTTTGGCAGATATTTGTAATATATCATATATCAGAAATTAAAACCACAGTGACATACAGAGGAGAGTCATATAGAATTATGAGAAAAGGTTCATGGTTTGAATCTGACATAACCCCTCAATAGTTAAAGTGGCTTTAAAAATCAACCATGCATCAGAGATAAATAACTGTTCAACTGAAAAAGAATTATAGATTACTTTAAAATAATGTTGTTCAATAAAATACACAATGAATCTTTTAGGTTACATTTGTGAATCCAGAGTTCAAGACACACCTTGCTAATCTCTCTAAAGCTCTAATGCAGTCTGCCTCGTGGATGTGTCTTAATTATGCGCATCCTTGAGATAACATCATCATCATCATCATCATCATAGCAAAAAATATTTAAACAGGTTTCTCACGCCTCTCAGGATGAAGAGCTGCCGGAAAGACCTCCAAGTTTCCAAATTATTCCCACAGTTTCAGGTTCGATTTCAAAGCAAAATGTCGTGATCAAATGCTCACTGTGGAAAAGATGTGCGCGCGTGTGTGTGTGTGTGTGAGAGAGAGAGACAGACAGAGAGAGAGAGAGAGAGAGTTGTGCGCGCACTGATAGGTTTGGGGTCGTTTTGGAAAGCAGTTTGTAACTGTCGGATCAATGGCTCATATTTGACAGCAGTGTATTTTTATAGTTTGTTTGCAGATGGATCTCTGATGTCCTATTCAGACATCAATTTTACACGAGACTGTTTAATTGCTGATTATTTGTGCGTCGTGCGCAACATCTCACGCGCTGCTGGACATGAACGTGCGCAGATTTGGGATTTTGGCATCTCAATATCCAAAACAAGGTATTTTACAGCCTATTTAATAGCATATAATGTAAAGTATTTATATAGGTATACTATTGTACAGTGTTACATTTTGTTATAGCCATCACGGTACTCGAGTGTTTAGATTGTGCCTCAGTCAGTGATAATGGACAGCTCACAGACTAGGCTATGCATGCTCTTTTCGAAGCTATTTTAATGAAATGTTTTAAATATTTACTTTATTTATTTAAGTTAATAGGCTATCAGATAATTTACGGATTAGTTATCACACTTTCCATTAGGGAATATTTTTTAGGGTAAATAGTTGTTTTTGAAAATAATGTTTTTACGTTTCCACTAGCCTATATAAAATTACAATGGATAAAGCAGCAACATATTTGTGAGTTTGTGAGTGTAAGCAAGAGAGAATGAGAGCATCGGTGTGACAACTTGCCCCAACAGTGGGCCTATGCATATAAAATGTGACCTTGAGAAGAGCAATTTGAAGTCTACCTTGGATCTTTTTCCGAATGTATTTCAGTGTGGCTTTTATGTTTGGCAGTTTGTTTATCCAACAGCTATAATAAAATAGAATATGTTGATACTGTAATTTTTGGTTTAACAACAGAATTAATTACAATTAGAATTAATTAATTACAAAAATGTCTTAATTTCAGACCGTTTTGTACTTGGTATTTGAAAATGACATAGAAAACCACTGCTAGAGAAAATCATGCAATTGTTTTTTGAAATGTAGAAATTGACAAAGAAATTTAGACTTTTTGACAACTTGCCCTGGTCTCTGGTACTCAGATGAAGGACAATGACGGTGAATGTATTATTCTTATATTGCATTTGGCACATTGTCCTAGAATTATTTCCTTTTTCTTATTTCTTTTAATCATGTATATCCAGCTTGAGGGCTCTCTCCGTGGCTATTTATTTATTGTCATTAGTTGTCTAGAATTTTTCCTGGTGAACTCATCAACAAAAATACACTAAGAGACAATATAAACACATATAAATAAAAATGAAAAACAACACGTATACACTGCTCGAGAAAAAAAAAAAAAAGAGTCTCTGATCGGATTTACAGTAAATAGGCTATGATTGGATCATCACTGCAGTGATTATTATGTTTGGCAACAGTTCTATAACCATAATTGATGGAGTGTGTAGCTTTTCATTTCTTAAACAACCATGTAGGAAGACACATCATGACCATATTCCAGGATGACAATGTCAAGATTCATCAGGCTCAAATTTTGAAAGAATGGTTGTGAGGGAGCATGAAGAATCATTTTCACGCATGAATTGGCACCTCTGAGTCCAGAGCTTAAATTCATTGAGAGTCTTTGGGATGTGCTAGAGGAGACTTTACAGAGTGCTGGACTCTTGCATTGTCAATACAACATCTTGGACAAAAACTGATGCACCTCTTGATGGAAATAAATGCTGTGATTTTATTTCCATCACGATGTGCACACACTACATAAATTATAGGGTTAGAAGAACTGTTGCTAAACATTTAACATGCCAGAAACAATAATCACTGCAATACTGATCCAATCTTAAACATTTACATACATTTATGTATTTATTTTTGGCCGGGCAGTGTATATTCCATCAATTACAAGGAATGAAATACAGATGCATAAATACCAGAGGAATTAGAGCATGAACAATAAGTGCTGTTAAAAAATGTTTAGGTTTTAAGTGCTTTAGTGCTTTAATTGTAGATGATTTGTTAAAAGTCTGCCTGAAGAGGGGTTAAGAGCTGTCCAGACGGATATTAATTATACATTCATGTTGGTTCTGTTCTGTTTAGCCTAAGGGGGGTTATTGCTGCTCTTATACATGCTAGGCTGCATGGATGTGCAGAGAGTTTTTGCCCATAACTGAACTATACTGCCAATCCTAACAGTATGCTAATTGTCGTATTTGACGATAGTGGTCCTGACTGAACTGTAGGATATTTCAGAATTGTTAGACCTTTTCTAAAATGATAAATGTCTTCAAAGATCATAACCTACCAATTTTGAGGCAGACCACACTATATTACGGATCTGACTTCTCTGCTTCTCTTATTAATCAGGATTTGGCTGAAGAGTTGTCTGAAGGAAAGTCACACTGGGTAAAGTGAATCTTGAAATTTCTTAGCGATAGGACTAGGACTTGCATGCATATATTTTTTTTTATTTATTAAGTGAACATTTTCTCATGTTTGACTTTCAATAGTCTTGTTCTTTAGCATGAAGCTGCTTTTATTATTATTATTATCTCAATCACAGTGTGTAATGACTGTGTTTACAGTGAAGAATAACTAGATTAGCTAAATCGTATATGTAATTTGGGTCATCTAGTGCATGTCAGGATAAGTTACACACACATATAAAATATATATATACAGTATAACTTTTTTCAAGACAATTTATTTTTATAGAAGGATAAATGTATATAATTGCATTTCATTATGTTTATGTAATAAAGTAAATTTACCTAAATAATTTACACAACCTGCTTAATTTGAATTTCCCTGCTGTCACATATATTGGACAAAAACCTCAAAACACTATTTAAAGCACGATCACAGTGCCCTTCACTTTGACACTATTGCTCACTGTGGCTGACTGAAATGAAAGGAAGAGTGTGTGTATTTCTCACATCTTTATTCACAATTCTGCATAGTACTTGAGACAATGGCAGAAGAATATAGCAATATAATGTAATTCTAGAGAGATAGAGATCTACAGAATTTTTTTAAAGGCTATACAAGTTATTAGGATTACAGATTTGTTAATTGGCATTAAAGAAAAAAAATATTTTGACTTTGGCTTGGGCAGATTCACTTTGAGTGCGTGTAGTAAACTGTACAAAAAGATGAAAACATCACTGGCAGAAAATAATATTGCTGTATGACAGTATCATGACTTTTGTTTCACAAGTGCAAATATTTGCAGGAACACGTTAGAAATGGGGTAACAGGTTGATAGGTGGTCGCTAGGATGTTGCTAGGGAGTTACTAGGTGTAGATAGATAGATAGATAGATAGATAGATAGATAGATAGATAGATAGATAGATAGATAGATAGATAGATAGATAGATAGATAGATAGATAGATAGATAGATAGATAGATAGATAGATAGATAGATAGATAGATAGATAGATAGATAGATAGATAGATAGATAGATCTTACTAAGGTTTTCTGAGTTGTTGCTTGGCCATTGCTAGGGGTTTCTGAGTGGTTCCTAGGAAGTTGTTAGAGGGTAACTAATAAGGTTTTGAGAGGTTGTGAGAGCATTAGTTGTGACTGAAAAATAGACAGAGAAGATAGAAAGACAGATGAAAGAAAAGTCACATGGGTTAAAATCACTCATAAGTGTTCAGCACTTCTGACATTTTTTTGGCCACATCTTTCATTTTTTCTTCCCACTCGATGCTCAGAGCTTCTTCATCATCTCCGACGATGGCAGCGTAGCTCATGAGAGCAATGAGGCCGATGCAGAACAGGTATGTGAGTCGCGTGCAGAGGTTTTCCATGACGCGCTGGTCACCATGTGAATGATTCATGTACACCTCCAGAATGGGTTGGCTGAAGATCTTTGATTCGCCCATCACCGCACCATAAAGTGTGTACAGGTTCTGGTCACACTGATTGATCACAAAGCTCCTTTCAAACTCCTTCTTGCGCTGTTCGTGTGCTGCAGACGCCTCCACGGTGTCCATGAACTTGTAGAACTGATTACGAATGTTTTCTTCTAGACGACAGTACAGACCATCCACCGTCTCCTTTCTGATCTGAAGTAATACATTCTGATTCTGCTGTGAAATTTCATCCAGGGCTCGATTCACGCTGCCGAACTCACGTTTGAGTTTCCGAATGTCTTCGTCGTCCACATGGTGCAGCACCACCCGGATGAGAGAGCCGGCCACGCCGAAGATGGGATTGACCACCGCTGCTGCTGACGAGATGGTGGCCACACATTCTAGAACCTTCACAAGGCCCCTCTTCAGCTTCTCTGGGTCCTCGAAGGTCTCACTTTCAGCCATTGAGTCTGGAGGAAGAGCCCTTCTCAGAGATGTTTACCTGAAGAAGAAACTGGTGAGACAAAGACACAATATTCACACAATATTTAGTTTGAATCTTTACACTGCTCCTTTTTAGAACAAGCTCATGATCACTATACAGTTGTATAGAAAGCAGCTGAGTGAAGTTTCTTCCAAAATTGGTAAAGTTGTCCATATGAAAAATATTTAACATTTTCT